>NC_091955.1:87296073-87938573 GCF_031021105.1 Erythrolamprus reginae | reverse complement strand
TTTTGACTCGTGCAGTATACAGGTCCTTAATGGAAGGCAGGTTGGCAGCAATTGTTTTTTCTGCAGTTCTGAAGTGCAGTATTGCAGGCAAATTCTGCCCATAGCCCGGAGTTCGATCCTGATGAGGCCCAAAGGTTGATTCAGTCTTCCATCCACTTTGTTGAGAGCAATATGCAAATAATCCATCTACAGTGTAAATTGCCCAGAGGGTGCTATAGAGTGCTATCGCCTAGTTGGGTAATGAAACATCTGCAATCAAACACCCAAGCTCAGAGAGCACCATTAACTCCACAATTCATTATTCTTTTACAATGATTAAAATTAATGTTCTACCTAGCTGTTGTTGCTAATCAGCTATTCAGGTCCCATTGTATACTACACAAATCAAAGTGAGATTATCTTGAGTTTCTTTCACATGCTTCCGTCAGTCTATGGCAGTGGTCCCCAAACTACGGCCCACGGGCGAAATACGGCCCACTGAAGCCATTTATCTGGCCCATGGGTCTTTTCCAAGGCCGCACTGGAAAAGCAGTGAGAACGTCCCCCTCAATCTCATCTCACCCGAGGTAAAGTAAGGCTTGCTGAAAGCCGAGCTGGGCACAACACACACACATACACGCACACACCCGCCACCTCCTCCTCTTTGAGTTGCTAGCTCCCGTTTTCTGAATGGGGATTGAATGGGAGTCTGGGGTCGGAGGGTGGAGGCTTGTCGGGCGAGTCCTCCGCGGGGAGAGAAGAGCTAGAGGGAAAGAGGGAAAAGAGAGAGGAGAGAAGTGGAGAGAAAGAAAGAAAAGGGAAAGAGAATGGAAAAAGAGCAAGGGAAAGAGAAGTGGAGAGGAAGGAAGGAGGGAAAGAAGGGAAGGAGGGAAGGAAGGAAGGGGAGAAAGCGAGGGAGAGAGAAAGGGAGGGAGGGAGATAGCAAGAGAGAGAGTGAGAAAGAGACAGAGAGAGCAATAGACAGAAAGAAAGCAAGAAAGAGAGAGAGAGAGAGAGAGAAAGCAAGAGAGAGAGAAAGAGAGTGAGAGAGAGACAAAGAAATAAGGTATGTGCAGTGTGCATAGGAATCTGTTCATAGTTTTTTTTATAGTCCGGCCCTCCAACAGTCCGAGGGACAGTGAACTGGCCCCCTGTGTAAAAAGTTTGGGGACCCCTGGTCTATGGGTTGTGCAATCTCTTCAAATCCATCCTTAATGGATTGTTCCCTCCTCCCCCACCCCCTTTTAACAGTTCTTTCATACCTTCTGCAAGCTCAGCTCTATATTGTTTATATTAACTGATAAATTTCCAGCTATAAAATTCTGCATGCTGAAGAATCCTGGTTAATTTTATGGCATGTTCAAGTTGACCCAAAAAATAAGAACCAAGGCTCGAGGAGATTCAAGATAGACCTTTAAGACCACCCTTCTTAAGAAACACTGTGGAAGCCATACATATTTTAGGAGTCATTTACAGATTGGAGCTGGTCTGAAACTCCCAACTGTACATCTTTAAGAAAGATGCTATAAAGCTGGAAAGTTGCACAGGTTCGCCTGGTGTGCCAGTTGCGGACCTATTTGGACCGGGAGTCACTGTTCACAGTCACTCATGCCCTCATCACCTCGAGGTTCGACTACTGTAATGCTCTCTACATGGGGCTACCTTTGAAGAATGTTCGGAAACTTCAGATCGTGCAGAATGCAGCTGCGAGAGCAATCATGGGCGTCCCCAAATATGCCCATGTTACTCCAACACTCCGCAGTCTGCATTGGTTGCCGATCAGTTTCCGGTCACAATTCAAAGCGTTGGTTATGACCTATACAGCCCTTCATGGCACCGGACCAGATTATCTACGAGACCGCCTTCTGCTGCACGAATCCCAGTGACCGGTTAGGTCCCACAGAGTTGGCCTTCTCCGGGTCCTGTCGACTAAACAATGCCATCTGGCGGGACCCAGGGGGAGAGCCTTCTCTGTGGCGGCCCCGACCCTCTGGAATCAGCTCCCCCCGGAGATTAGGACTGCCCCCACCCTCCTTGCCTTTCATAAACTCCTCAAACCCATCTTTGTCGTCAAGCTTGGGGGAACTGAGAAATCTTCCCCTTGCGTATGTAGTTTCTGTGCACAACATGACTGTATGTATGTTTTTATTTACTGGTTTTTTAAAGATTTTTTTTATATTTATAATTGCTATTTTAGATTTTAATTATTAGATTTGTCTCTTTGTACCATTTTTATCACTGTTGTGAGCCGCCCCGAGTCTACGGAGAGGGGCGGCATACAAATCTAATAAATACAATACAAATACAATACAATACAATAGGTTGTATGACATACTTTCAAAGTCTGTCTAAGCCTGTCTTCCATTTGGATCTAACTGTCTGTGCCTGTGACTCACAAAACCTTAATGAAATGATGAGGATTGTCATGAAATATAATGGGGCTAAAAAATTACAAAGAAATGCTAGTCAAGAAAATGTTTATTTATACATCAAAATCCTTGCTTTCCCAATATCTAGTGGTTCTACTTCACTTCCTCAAATTATTTCTCTCTAAAAATTTATTTGTCCCCTAAAATGTACTTTTAGATTTGCACACACAATATTTATTGTGGACGAACATATACATATATGCTGTAAATTGCCACTGTGTTTAATGTTGGAAATCATGGTATAATTGGAGAAGAATCCTAACTATTAGAAATGAAAACTTCCTGATGATTATTCATCAATGAAAGAAAAAAAAAGTGACATTTGCTGAACAGATTATTACTTATTAAGAATAAGGCCATTGCTGGTTATAAAATACTTAACTAGCAATTTCTGAGTTCAGTGAACTGTAGTGTTAATCAAATGCAGCATTATTTTCACTGGAAGAAGAAATGTGCTCATTGTGAAGAAAATGTGTTGCTGCTCTGGCGTTTCGTAAGATGAAAAAGGAAAAAGGATAGATAGAAAAGTACAAAGGAGTTTAATCTTAGGAAGGCAGAAACAAAGTTAGATAGAAATGAGGATAAGATGGGATTGGGCGTGTTTAGGGTAGTATGGCTGTAGAGGAAAATGGAACCTTCTTCCACCTATGGTGGACCTGTCCAAAAGTGAAAACATTTTGGAAAGGAATTCATAAATGGTTAAAAGAAATCACAAAAGAGGATCACAAAGCATGTTATTAGGAATACGGGGAAAAAATACTCTAAAACAATCAACTATCTAATGACACATATAATGACAGCTGCTCGAATATCCTATGCCCAACTTTGGAAAAATAAATGGATACCAACAGAAAACAATATAATATAATTGGACTCTTTTTCAGTCAATTAAGTCACATTATTGGAATAGCCACCAAAAGGACAAACGATAGACAGCAATATTTGTTGAGGAGCACAGTAGCATTTTCAGGTTTCGTACTGAAACCCACAAGGTTCAGTATGATAACAGATTAGGCAAGAAGCTCAATTTTCTTTAATTGCTAAAAAGTTCAGTTCTAGATAATGATTAAAATTATTATGGATAAATCATACTATTTAATTGTTTCCTATTTTAAAAGTAATTAAGGATCATACTAAGGTACTAGAAAAGGAAGAACAATTAAAAAAATATTAAGTATTCAATAAATAGTGCATAAACTTGCTTCCCCCACTGCATCCTCCCCCCCCCCCCCCGTGGGTGCAGCAGCCCATTACTGATTCCAAGGTACTATATTTTTAACCTTTCTGGAGCATCTCATCATGAAGAATGGTGTTTATTGTTACAGAGAAAGAAAAATCATCCAGACCTTGCTGGGAGACAAGGCCAAATTGCTTATTGCTTGATCCCTTCCCTGTGATTTGCTCCTTAGGTTTTCTACTTCTTACTTGTCAAGGATTTCCTTCAGTATATCACTGTCCATGCCTTTCGTCCATGGCCAGCTTCTCCAAGATACAGTGGTACCTCTACTTACGAACTTAATTTGTTCCGTGACCAGGTTCTTAAGTAGAAAAGTTTGTAAGAAGAAGCAATTTCCCCCCCAGATTCCTAGAGAGGCTCCACAGAGGCTTCTCCCCACCTTTTCTGGCCCCATTTCCTCCAGGAGGTTCCTAGAGAGGCCCCACTGAGGCTTCTCCCTGCCTTTTCCGGTTACAGTTTCGGAGGCTCAGGTTTGTAAGTGGAAAATGGTTCTTGAGAAGAGGCAAAAAAATCTTGAACACTTGGTTCTTATCTAGAAAAGTTCATAAGTAGAGGCTTTCTTAGGTAGAGGTACCACTGTATATTCATTTGAGATACATATGAAAAAAGCTGACAAGCAGTGCAAAAGTTGGTGATAAATTAATGGCTCGCCACACTTTTTTATTTATTTATTTGTTTGTTTGTTTGTTAGAGTTGAAAGGGACCATGAAGGCCATCGAGTTCAACCCTCTGCCCAAGCAGGAACCCTATAGTACACCAGTCAAGTGGCAGTTCAATCTTCTCTTATAAATGTCCAGAGTGTTGGAGTTCACAACATCCGCTGGTAGGTTGTTCCATTGGTTGATCGCTCTGACCGTCAGGAAGTTCCTCCTTATCTCCATGTTGAATCTCTCCTTGGTCAGCTTCTAGCCGTTGTTCCTCATCCGGCCCTCTGGTGCCCTGAAGAATAAAGTGATCCCCTCCTCTCTGTGACATCCCCTCATATACTTGTAGACTGCTATCATGTCCTCTCTGGCCCTCCTTTTCTTTAGGCTATCCATGCCCAGTTCCATCAGTCTCTCTTCGTAAGTCTTGCTTTCCAATCCCTTAATCATCTTGGTTGCTCTTTTTTGCACCTTCTCCAGAGTTTCAATGTCCCTTTTGAAGTGTGGTGACCAGAACTGAATACAGTACTCCAGGTGTGGTCGGACCAGGATGTAGTAGAGTGGTATTAAGACTTCCCTGGTCTTGGAGTGTATTCCCCTGTTGATGCAGCTTAGGATTGTGTTGCCTTTTTTAGCTGCTGCTGCAAATTGTTGGCTCATGTTTAGTTGATTGCTGATTTTTTCGAAGGCATGATGTTTATGGGAAGTTGGGAGGGGGGATTTTCATAAGGGAACAGATGCAGACCCAAAGCATTCTTTCAAGTGGTTCAAGGCCATCCTATGCCCACCCACCTGGGCGGAAGTATGATCTGAGTGGGAAACCTGATAGTTTGCAGATGGTGGACAAGGGATGTGAACTTTCAACTAGGTGGGAAAATAAGATTCAGGTTTCCCAGTGTAGGTGCCAGGATGGCTCCGGCAATAAATTGGAACTTTGGGGAGTACTTTGACTTGGACTCTGATTTAGTTTCGATGCTACCTCAAACCTTGAAACAGCATTTCCAAAATGAGCTTGATTTCCATCTCGCAAAAATATAATATAAATTAAAAATGAGGAAAGATGGGGAACTTCATTTAATTATTATTCAGAATCACTTTAACATTTCAGATGAAAGCAAGATGCCAAGGGTTAGATAGGTTTAATGTATGTGTTCCATATGGCATTAATTTCTCATAATGAAAATTTTCAATCACGGGTTTAATAAATTGCAGTAGTATATATTATTGCCAAGAGTAAAGTCTTCTCCCAGATGGCGAATAAATGCATCACTAACATTTATGAAAGGAACAGAGAAATTTGTCCTCTGATTCTATCTTTTTACAAGAGAAAAACAGAGATTTAGAGGAACAGTTGCCAGCTTGAACAATGAAAATCGGGACAGTCCAGCAAGACTTTAAAGCATAATACAGAAAGTCCTGCAGCAGAGGATCCTGAAGTGTTCTTCATTCCTGAAGGATTTATAGTCACCTGAAAGCACTTTGATGCCTGAGTGCTCCACTCCACATTTCATCTAGCCCAACGGTAAAATCTACTTACGGTTCGGAAGTGCACACTTGGCGCCTTTTTCACCCTTGCGCCACTCTATCGCATGCTTGTTCACTCTCCGCACATGTGCAGAACACTTTGTGCATGTACAGAGGGTTGAAAAAAAGAAAATGGCAATGTCCGGGTGGATGGGTGGAGCCTTGTGCTACTGGTTCTCTGAACACTTGGCGGCCGCCACTACCAATACTCCCAGACTGGACGGAACTAGTAGTATTTCACCCCTGATCTAGCCCCACTTTCATCATCAATTTGACTAATCATTTCTTCAGTGGTTTTGCTGGTGATGCTTGCTAATATTTCTGCCATTGTGGTGGGGAGATCATGTTGTTCTGATTCCGTTATATTCTGGAAACGGAGAAAAAAGGCTGATTTTTCTAATTCAAGATTTATAAGGGATTCTTCTAAAGATTTGTTGATGTATTCCGCTCTGGCTTCAGAAAATTGGAGTCTAGTATCCATTCTATCAGTGATCTCTTCAACATTTGTTATTCTTTGAGAGTTTTGCACAATGGTTTCATGAACGCCTTCCATTCGATCATCTAATTTCCCCATGCGTTCATCGAGGTGACCCGCATGATCTTGAATTTTCTTAATATCTTCCTTCATTATTCCCATTGTTCCTCTTAAGGATTCAAAGTTTCTATCTATTGAGTTTGTTTCATTTTTATGCCGCCCTTCTCCTTAGACTCAGGGCGGCTTACAACATGTTAGCAATAGCACTTTTTAACAGAGCCAGCATATTTCCCCCACAATCCGGGTCATCATTTACCCTCCTCGGAAGGATGGAAGGCTGAGTCAACCTTGAGCTGGTGATGAGATTTGAACCGCTGACCTACAGGTTTACAGTCAGCTTCAGTGGCCTGCAGTACAACACTCTACCTGCTGCTCCACCCCGGCTCAGTTGCGCAAGGTGGTGACTATGAGCCATGGTGGTACGATAGTTAGAGTGCCCTACTGCAGGCTACTTCTGCTGCCTGCCGGCTGCCTGCAATTTGGCAGTTCAAATCTCTCACTAAGCTCAAGGTTGACTCAACCTTCCATCCTTCCAAGTTGGGTAAAACAAGGACCCAAAATTTTGGGGGCAATAGGCTGACTCTGTAAACCACTTAGAGAGGGCTATAAAGCACTGAAAAGCAGTATATAAGTCTGTTATAGATATTGCTATTTGAATCACTTGTAATGTGTGGTGGAATTTTCAGATAAAGTGGAAAATGGAGACAGACAACTTGGAGGGAGTGATGGAGACCTGACCCTTGATAAAATCCTCAAAGCCCTTATCTGCTTGTTCCCAAGAGAGTGCAATTATTCCGGTGAGATTCTTGTAAATAGGCAGATAGCAATCAAGAAACTTTTCTGATCAGCTCACAAGTCCACAAGTCATAGAAGAGCCAACTTTGCCTACCCCTGCTCTAGATCCCTTGCTCTAGAACCTCAACCTTCCTCCCCCCAGCCCCTTTTCCCCAGTTCTAACCCAAAAGAGGTTTTGCAAACTGCATTTATGGAAATTCTTGGTATAGCGCAAGTTGTTAAATAATTCTCATATGACATTTCTATATTGAGATTAGTATGTTATATTAAGATTAGTATACAGTGGAACCCCGACATAAGAGCTGCTCTACTTAAGAGCAACTCGAGATAAGAGCTGGGAGGGGAGAGATATTTTTGTTCTACTTACAAGCCCAAATTCGAGATACAAGCGCCAAGGAGCTGTCTCCTGAAGCCAAACGCTAACTTCCGCGTTCGGCTTCAGGAGACAGCTGCGAAGCGGCGCGCGTGTTTTAAAAGGTTGCAGCCGGCCTGGGGGGCTCGGGGGGGTGCTTGCAGCTTTCTTTCTTGCTCTTTTTCTTTCTCTCTTTTACCTTCCCTTCCTCTATTTCTTCTTTTCTTTCTCCTTCCCACCTTCTTCCCTCCCTCCCTCCCTTCACTCATTCCTCTCTTACTCTCCCCTTTCATAAGTTTCCTTGCTTCCTTCCTCTGTTCCTGTCCCTTCCCTCTTTCTTTCTTTCTTTCTTTCTTTCTTTCTTTCTTGCTCTTTTTCTTTCTCTCCTTTACCTTCCCTTCCTCTATTTCTTCTTTTCTTTCTCCTTCCCACCTTCTTCCCTCCCTCCCTCCCTTCACTCATTCCTCTCTTACTCTCCCCTTTCATAAGTTTCCTTGCTTCCTTCCTCTGTTCCTGTCCCTTCCCTCTTTCCTTCCTTCCTTCCCACCCTCCGTCCATTCATTCACCCATTCCTCTCTTGATCGCTTAAAGCCGGTCCCTGGTGCAAAAAGGGTTGGGGACCTCTGTCCTACAGGATTGGGTGGCAGAGAAGTTGAACATATGTAAATTTAAAAGTTTAAGAAAGTTTACAAGTTAAGTGAAAGAAACTTCATTATTCATTTATATGTACATGTACATTTCTTCATTAAAAACATGTCTTTCTGCATAATTTAGACTAACTTTGTGAGTTTTTTGAGGGCTGGAACCAATTAAAATTATTTACATTAATTCCTATGGGGAAAAGTCGTTCGAGATAAGAGCTGCTCGACTTAAGAGCCCAGGTCCGGAACGAATTAAACTCGTATCTCGAGGTACCACTGTATTGTATTAAATATATTAAGAGGTTAAGATTCTAATGAGCCCTAGAGCATATTAAAGATAAATTTGCTTTGGAAGATATTATGCCTGTCATAACATTAATAGTGTACATTCGGAAATATTGGGGAAAAAATAAATGAGAAAAAATATCAACAAAATGTGCTATGGTGTATAGGCAGTTCTGTATAATAATTGTTGCAAAACATAAAAATCTTCTGACCACTTTTTACACCACAATTTTATACAACAGCCATCACTGTTTTAGGATATATAGGTGGGGTGATACACAGAATGTGTAGAATGCAGCTGCGAGAGCAATCATGGGCTTTTCCAAATATGCCCATGTTACACCAACACTCCACAGTCTGCATTGGTTGCCGATCAGTTTCCGGTCACAATTCAAAGTGTTGGTTATGACCTATAAAGCCCTTCATAGCACCGGACCAGATTATCTCCAGGACCACCTTCTGCCGCACGAATCCCAGCGACCAGTTAGGTCCCACAGAGTGGGTCTTCTCCGGGTCCCATCAACTAAACAATGCCGCTTGGCGGGACCCAGGGGAAGAGCCTTCTCTGTGGTGGCCCCGGCCCTCTGGAACCAACTCCCCCCAGAGATTAGAATTGCCCCCACCCTCCTTGCCTTTCGTAAGCTACTTAAAACCCACCTCTGCCGCCAGGCATGGGGAAACTGAGATACTCTTTCCCCCTAGGCCGTTACAATTTTATGCATGGTATGTCTGTTTGGTTTTTATTATAATGGGTTTTTAATTGTTTTTAGTATTGGATTATTATTATATGCTGTCTTATTATTGCTGTTAGCCGCCCCGAGTCTTCGGAGAGGGGCGGCATACAAATCCAATAAATAAATAAAATAAATAAATAAATAAATAAATAAAACAGTGATAGCGAACCTATGGCACGGGTGCCACAGGTGGCACATAGGGCCATATCTGCTGGCCCGTGAGCCGTTGCCCTAGCTCAGCTCCGATGTGCATGTGTGTGTCAGCCAGCTGATTTTTGGCTCACACAGAGGTTCTGGGTGGGCGTTCCTGGTTGGGAAATAGGCCGTTTCCAGCCCCCAGAGGGTCTATGAGGGGCGAGGGAAGCTGTTTTTGCCCTCCCCAGGCATTGAATTATGGGTCTGGGCACTTGCACATGCGCAACATTGTGCACACATGCTCTTTTGGCACCCGAGGAATAAAAGGTTCGCCATCACTGTCCTAAAACAAACACACATATTTTATAAATATTTTACTGAGTATGATTTTGCATCTAATTGCTGAAATGCAAAGAATGCACATTTATAGAGTGATATATTAACAACAACAACAACAACAACAACAACAACAACAACAACAACAGAGTTGGAAGGGGACCTTGGAGGTCTTCTACTACAACCCCCTGCTTAGGCAGGAAACCCTACACTACTTCAGACAAATGGTTATCCAACATCTGCTTAAAAACTTCCAGTGTTGGAGCATTCACAACTTCTGGAGGCAAGGTGTTCCCCTGACTAATTTTTCTAACTGTCAGGAAATTTCTCCTTAGTTCTAAGTTGCTTCTCTCCTTGTTTAGTTTCTACCCAGTACTTCTTGTTCTACCCTTAGGTGCTTTGGAGAATAGCCTGACTCCTTCTTCTTTGTGGCAACCCCTGAGATATTGGAACACTGCTATTGTGTCTCCATTGGTCCTTCTTTTCATTAAACTAGCCATGGCCAGTTCCTGCAACCGTCCTGCAGCCTTTAGTCCCTTAATCATCTTTATCGCTCTTCTCCAACCTTTTTCTAGAGTCTCAACATCCTTTTTGCATCATGGCAACCAAAACTGAATGCAATATTCCAAGTGTGGCCTTACCAAGGCCTCATTAAGTGGTATTAACACTTTACGTGATCTTGATTCTATCTCTCTGTTAATACAGCCTAGAACTGTGTTGGCTTTTTTGGCAGCTGCTGCACACTGCTGGCTCATAGAAACATAGAAACATAGAAGTCTGACGGCAGAAAAAGACCTCATGGTCCATCTAGTCTGCCCTTATACTATTTCCTGTATTTTATCTTACAATGGATATATGTTTATCCCAGGCATGTTTAAATTCAGTTACTGTGGATTTACCAACCACGTCTGCTGGAAGTTTGTTCCAAGGATCTACTACTCTTTCAGTGAAATAATATTTTCTCACGTTGCTTTTGATCCTTCCCCCAACTAACTTCAGATTGTGCCCCCTTGTTCTTGTGTTCACTTTCCTATTAAAAACACTTCCCCCCTGAACCTTATTTAACCCTTTAAGATATTTAAATGTTTCGATCATGTCCCCCCTTTTCCTTCTGTCCTCCAGACTATACAGATTGAGTTCATTACGTCTTTCCTGATACGTTTTATGCTTAAGACCTTCCACCATTCTTGTAGCCCGTCTTTGGACCCGTTCAATTTTGTCAATATCTTTTTGTAGGTGAGGTCTCCAGAACTGAACACAGTATTCCAAATGTGGTCTCACCAGCGCTCTATATAAGGGGATCACAATCTCCCTCTTCCTGCTTGTTATACCTCTAGCTATGCAGCCAAGCATCCTACTTGCTTTTCCTACCGCCCGACCACACTGCTCACCCATTTTGAGACTGTCAGAAATCACTCCCCCTAAATCCTTCTCTTCTGAAGTTTTTGCTAACACAGAACTGCCAATGCATATTTAAATGGTTATCTACTAGGACTCCAAGATCCCTCTCACAGTTAGTACTGTTGAGCAATGTACCATATAGATTGTACTTATCCATTTTGTTTTTCTTGCCTAAATGTACAAGCTTACATTTTTAACCACTGAATTTCATTTTGTTAGATAGCACCCATTGTTCAAGCTTGTCTGTATTTTGCACATATCTTCTGGAGTGTTGGATATTCCTGCCAGTTTGGTGTCATCTGCAAATTTGATAATTTGCCCATCTGCAAATTTCCCCATCTATCCCTTCATCCAAGTCATTGATGAAGATGTTGAAAAAGTATTGGGCCTAAAACAGAGCCTTGGAGTACTCTGCTGCATACCCTGTGTATGTTTTAAATATTTATACTTTACAACATGTCCCACATTTCTGCCTCAAATGACAAGATTTTTTAAAAAGAAATCTCAAACTGGCTACGTTGTGAGATACAAGAACAGAACATACCTGGTATTTATTGAACCATTTTATCATAGCAACATAGAGGTGGAAGACCTTAGAGGCCATCCGCTATATCTTTTGGCTCAATGCAGGAGCTACTGAAGCGTGAGTGGCAGATGACCAGCCAGCCACTGTTTTAATGGGGAAGTCACCAGTTCATATGACAGCTTGTTCCACTGGCTGACAGCTGATACGCTCAGGAAATTCCTCCTGACATCTAGCTTGAAGCTATTTCCTTGGAGTAAAAGCCCACTGGAGCAGCAGAGAACAGGTCCTTCTGTGCAATAGATCTTCAGATATCTGAGCATTAGATTTACTCAGCATGGCCCGGAATAGGTCTAATGATCCACAGTGAGAGCTGTTCCATCAAAACTTTAATGACTCAATTGACCTTTAGTCCACATTTGCTGCAGGAACATTTCTCTTTGCAGGATTTTCAAACCTCATCTGTCCTCACTGTTCTTCCTTTGCTCTTCGTTGTTTGCTCTCAATCCATTCATCGAAGAAGAAGAAGAAGAAGAAGAAGAAGAAGAAGAAGAAGAAGAAGAAAAGAAAAGAGAAGAGAAGAAGAAGAGAAGAAGAAGAAAAGAAGAAGAAGAAGAGAAGAAGAAAAGAAGAAGAAAAGAAGAAGAAGAAGAAGAAGAAGAAGAAAAGAAGAAGAAGAAAAGAAGAAGAAGAAGAAAAGAAGAAGAAGAAAAGAAGAAGAAGAAAAGAAGAAGAAGAAGAAGAAGAAGAAGAAGAAGAAGAAAAGAAGAAGAAGAAGAAGAAGAAGAAGAAGAAGAAGAAGAAGAAGAAGAAGAAGAAGAAGAAGAAGAAATAAATGGAAGTCTTTGTCTTTCGCCTAATGCTCTTGGGAGCATCCGATGAATAGTAAGATTATGCAAATCAGCCAAAGTCTATTCTGAATTCAGGATTCTATTCAATGGCCTAATTAATTTGATTCCAATTTGTGATTCTGCTAGAATTTGCTCTCTGATCTGAAATGGCTTTGCTACTCGAATGGCAGAATTCAAAACTGGGATTCAAAACTTTACAATTACCCTGTTTCCTCGAAAATAAGACGTACCCCGAAAGTAAGGCATGTCAGAGGTTTTGCAGAATTTGCTAATATAAGGCACCCCCCGAAAATAAGGCGTAGTCAAGTTTACATACGGTACGGTGGAAAAACATACGGTACCATTCAAAGCTGTTCATAGCGGTACCGTAATAATGTGGCGTCCCCTGCTGGCCCCTTCCATCGCTTTCTACCGTCCAGTACAGCAGACACAGTCTGCTGCTGTCTCACCACCATTACAGTCTCCACTACAGTGCGTAGACTGTAGTTCCTCTGGTGGCTGGAAGCTGCAATAGCGGGAGTATACTGTTGTATCAAATAAGTGCCGTCGTTTGTGTGTGTGTGTGTGCCATACTGACAGGTACCGTACTGTAATCAGTGTACCGTACGGTACACTTTCTTTGGGGGTGTCAGCTTTTCTGCCTGTGAATTTGTCTTATTTGAGAAATATAAGGCACCCCCCGAAAATAACACGTAGCACAACTTTTGGAGCAAAAATTAATATAAGACAGCGTCTTATTTTCGGGGAAACACGGTAGGTTGTAAAGATCTGCACAAACCCAATTGAGCTTTTCCACTGATTTGAATACACTTGCCTCAGTGCAATAACTCCATTCAATGGCTGAGCTGGACATAAAACATCAATTTGATTATTTGACTCAAAGATTCAACGTGAAGGAGATATTTCAAAGAAATCTCCTTCGAATCCAATTTATGAGTAGAATATTCACACAACTCTAATAAATAGGCAGTAACAGTGAATTGGAACAGCAGCGAGGTTGTGAAATTGTTCCTTTATTAAATGTGTCCTAAGGAATTCTTTTGTTTATGTAACCCCCTGGCACCAGTAGATATTTCCATTTTTACAGGGGATGCAATTTTACCGATAATATTGCAAAATACTCTAGTGCTATGAAATTTTCATAGTGTATGAAAACCGATTGCTGCCAGAACCATGGAATACAGTATTTTCCAACTACATCCCCCAACACAAATCATATCTCTGCTTCTAATGTACAGCCTACTCCAACTTCTGCTACATTACGATTCTAATTTAAAACTGTGAATCACAGTTGGATTTTCACACTCATCACATGGATTGTTTTGCTGAAATTACTTCATAAATCAAAGGAATGCACCAAAATAGCTTGAATGGGTCTCCTGTTTTCTTAATGCTGGAACGTCAGGCATAACTGATTCATTCCTTAGGATGCCCCAGAGAACCATAAAATCCAAAAGGAAAGATAATGTCTGTTCACAACCGCACAGTATTATTATTATTATTTTATAAAGATTGGCGAATGGGAGGACTTAAGGAAAGGGTGAGCAACGAATAAAAAGCCCAATCAACATTCCTACTTATAGGATGTTTGTCATATAATTAGTATTTTCTGTCCAGGGTAGCATTTGCTGCAGGCGTACAGTACTCCTTTATTAACCCCAAACAACTGTAGTTATAGTTTTGCACTCTCTGACTTTCTCTACATCAAAATAAGGGCACTCTTGTGTCTTTGCAACAATCATCGCCTGAAACTGAGAATTATTTAAACTGAGCACTGCTTCTGATTTACACCCAATTTTTTTTTATTTAAAAAATGCATCTTTGCTGCTTTCAGTTTAGTCTTTGTGTTAATATACTGCAGTAGCTGGAACACAAAAATGTACAATAGGCCAGAATACACAGTTGTAGAATAGAACAGAATAGAATTTTATTGGCCAAGTGTGATTGGACACACAAGGAATTTGTCTTGGTGCATATGCTCTCAGCGTACATAAATAAAATATACATTTGTCAAGAATCATATGGTACGACAATGATTGTCATAGGAGTCAAATAAGCAATGAAGAAGCAATATTAACAAAAATCTTAGGATATAAGCAACAAGTTACAGTCATACAGTCAACATGGGAGGAAATGGGTGATAGGAATGATGAGAAAAACTAGTAGAAGTGCAGATTTAGTAGAAAGTCTGACAGTGTTGAGGGAATTATTTGTTTAGCAGAGTGATGGCGTTCGGAAGAAAACTGTTCTTGTGTCTAGTTGCCTTGGTGTGCAGTGCTCTGTAGCGACGTTTTGAGGGTAGGAGTTGAAACAGTTTGTGTCCAGGATGTGAGGGGTCAATAGATATGGTAGTTGATTAGTTAGGAAGTGCTGACTCATGCATGATGCAATCTACGCTATGATTGGTTGCCTTACTATAAAGGGGGAGTTTTCCCTTTTTTCCCGCCTTTTTCTTCTGTGTGTTCAGTATACTGTCCGATTTACCTCACGATATTCTTTCTTCCTCACTAGCTTGTGTTCTTTCTTTCACTCTGGATGAAAAGACAAACTGCTATAAATTGAAATGTTAAATATATTGATATTTATATAAAAGGTCACAAGTTTGCGTCAGTGTCTCCGGCTTCCTCTGGACAGCTGCTGCTCAATTTCCTTAAGATGCTGCAACAGCTTATTTCGCACAGGTTTAAAGACAAAACATGTCTTCCAGAGAGGAGCATTTAGCAACTATTAAAGTGAATTTATTTATGATCTTATTAAATAAATATAAAAAGAAGAAAAAAATAATGCATATAAAGCTGCCCCGAGTCCTTGGAGAGGGGCGGCATATAAACAAACAAACAAACAAACAAACAAACAAACAAACAAACAAACAAACAAACAAACAAACAAACAGGGAAATAGAGAAATCAGAAAAAATAAACAGGGCACATATTCACAAATAAATATACAGGTTGTACTTGACATACACCATTTGTATGTTTGAAGTTACAACTAGTATTGGGCGAATCCGTTGAAGTTCGGGTTTGGCGGGTTCGATGAACTTGGCGTCGAAGTTCAGGTAGGTTCGCTGAACCTGAACCCCAACATCTCTGGCCCGGCAGGAGGCGAAGCGCTGGAGGGTGTGTGTATCAGGCTCCATCAAACGGGTGATGGCTGGGAGCTGCCAAAAATCCCTGCCCCTAGTTCTCTCTCATTTCAGTGGCTCCCTGCCATTGCCCTCTTGATGGAGCCTGACACTTTCTCCTGAGGGCTTCAGGATCCTGGCCAGCAGCTTCAAGCGGGTGGTGGGCAGGAGCGGAAGGCAGGGAGGGCTCTGAGTCAGAGCCCTGCCTGCTTCCCCCTCCTGGCCACCATCCACTTGAAGTTGCCAGCTGGGATCCTGAATAGTTGGCCGGCAGAACCTGCCTCCCGAGCCCTCTTGCCCGGCAGGAGGCGAAGCACTGGAGGGGGGGGCAGGTTCCATCAAGCGGGCGATGGCCGGGAGCCGCTGAGAATCCCTGCTTCTAGTTCTCTCTCGTTTCGGCAGCTCACGGCCATCACCCGCTTGATGGAGCCTGACACCTCCCCCCCCAGCACTTCAGGATTGTGGCTGGCAGCTTCAAGCGGGTGGTGGGCGGGAGGGGGAGGCGGGTAGGGCTCCCCGCCTCCCCCTCCTGCCCACCGCCACCTTGAAGCTGCTGGCCGGGATCCTGAATAGCTAGCCGGCAGAACCTGCCTCCCCACCCCTCTGTAATATCACCCCTTAAAATCATTGTGCAGTTGGGGGTATGCATTTATTTTTCCAATGCTGAAGAGTAAATATTTTAGCAATAAATAGGGCAGGAGGAATTTACTTTTTTTTAGAGGTGAAGTTCCACAGAGTAGGAATATACTGCAAAAGCAGGTGAACATCTGGGAATACTCAATCTTGTGTGAAATTTGGCTTAATACTTCTAGCTTCCTTTCAAAATGGAAGAAGCACAGGGCACTGTGTTATATTGTAGTGAATCTTAAATATACAGAGCTGTTTCACTCTGAAATGCCCTCCCAATTTTTTTTTTTTTTAAACGCCTCAAATCTCATTACATCATTACCATATTTTCGGATAATAAGACACACCTTTTTCTGAAAAGGCTAAAAATTTGGGATACTCTGAATGTAGCTTTTTTACCCAGCCCTAACTAGGTGCTAACAATCTTCCTACACCCTCTGAAAAAAAGTTTTTTCCAGCCCTAAAGATTTGCAGGTTTGTTTTCATTCCAACTCCCTCTTTTTTTCAGCCCTAAAGCTAATGATCTTCCTGGCTTGTAGCATTTATTTTTATTCCTACTCTCTCCAAAGCGGTTTTTCCTTCCCTAAGTCTTTGCAGGTTTGTTTTCATTCCTACTCCCTCTGTAAAAGGCTTTTACAGCCCTAACCAGGGGATAAAATAACATGCGGAAGCTGACCAGACTAAGGACGCTAGCCAGATGAATACCTGGTAGGCAGATTCCCCCCTACCCATTTTCCTCTTCCCAAAACAAATTGATTCTTATACTCCAGTGTGTCTTATACTCCCCGAAATATGGTAATTTCCCCAATATTTCAGTAAGATTACTCATAAAATTCCAGGAGATTTTTGCATTCTTGCTTGAGATTGAGAAATCTCATTGATTTCTTTGACTATGTCACAAAGGTGTTGGATGAAGGTGGTGCTGTGGATATTGCCTACCTGGACTTCAGCAAAGCCTTTGATACGGTTCCACATAAAGAGCTGATAGATAAATTAGTGAAGATTGGACTTAATCCCTGGATAGTTCAATGGATTTGCAGCTGGCTGAAGCGTAGACATCAGAGAGTTATTGTTAATGGCGAGTATTCTGAGCAGAGACAGGTTACAAGCGGTGTGCCACAAGGGTCTGTTCTGGGTCCTATTCTTTTTAATATGTTTGTGAGTGACATAGGGGAAGGTTTGGTAGGGAAGGTTTGCCTATTTGCCGATGACTCTAAAGTGTGCAATAGGGTTGATATTCCTGGAGGTGTCTGTAATATGGTAAATGATTTAGCTTTACTAGATAAATGGTCAAAGCAATGGAAACTGCAGTTTAATGTTTCCAAATGTAAAATAATGCACTTGGGGAAAAGAAATCCTCAATCTGAATATTGCATTGGCAGTTCTGTGTTAGCAAAAACTTCAGAAGAGAAGGATTTAGGGGTAGTGATTTCTGACAGTCTCAAAATGGGTGAGCAGTGTGGTCGGGCAGTAGGAAAAGCAAGTAGGATGCTTGGCTGCATAGCTAGAGGTATAACAAACAGGAAGAGGGAGATTGTGATCCCCTTATATAGAGCGCTGGTGAGACCACATTTGGAATACTGTGTTCAGTTCTGGAGACCTCACCTACAAAAAGATATTGACAAAATTGAACGGGTCCAAAGACGGGCTGCAAGAATGGTGAAAGGTCTTAAGTATAAAACATATCAGGAAAGACTTAATGAACTCAATCTGTATAGTCTGGAGGACAGAAGGAAAAGGGGGGACATGATCGAAACATTTAAATATGTTAAAGGGTTAAATAAGGTTCAGGAGGGAAGTGTTTTTAATAGGAAAGTGAACACAAGAACAAGGGGACACAATCTGAAGTTAGTTGGGGGAAAGATCAAAAGCAACGTGAGAAAATATTATTTCACTGGAAGAGTAGTAGATCCTTGGAACAAACTTCCAGCAGACGTGGTTGGTAAATCCACAGTAACTGAATTTAAACATGCCTGGGATAAACATATATCCATTGTAAGATAAAATACAGGAAATAATATAAGGGCAGACTAGATGGACCATGAGGTCTTTTTCTGCCGTCAGTTTTCTATGTTTCTATGTTTCTATCCTACTGTTGTAGTTGGCTCTGGGCCAGTTCCTGCCCCAAGGACTGTGGGGGTGGATGTAGGTGAATACTCCCAGTGTCAAAGGCCTGTTTTACTGCCAACTGCTTCCGACAGCGAAGTATCGTCGGAAGCAGGGAGTGACTGTGAAATGGGACCCTCAGAGGGGGTCATGGCAGACAGACGATTAGGAAGCAATTCATCCTCCTCCTTATCTTCACTGGACTCTGATGAAGAAGCAGTTATAGACGCACACATGCGAAGGGCCATGAATAGAAAAGAGCAGCTAGATAGGTATTACAAGAGATAAGAGAGTTCACCTGTGGTTGGGTGTGGTTCAATTAATTAGGGCTGCTGTTAAATTGGCAGCCTGCCGACCTCTCAGTGTGGAAGATTATCTGTTTGTGATGGGATTCTCCAAGGACTCTGTGCTTTGATATCAGGACTCTGAACGTAAATCATTATTAAAAGTGTGAGTTGGACAATGTCTGAAGGAGAGTAGCTGTGACGACTTCACAGCTACTTGTTAATTGCTTTGAGTTTGTTTTTTTTCTGTTTTTTCACTGCATTCAAGTCTGTTTGCTTTGAAAGTGAGCCCTTTGACTACAAAAAGGGGGGTTTGCTTCTATTTTTCTGTGGATAAAGAAAGTAGTCTTGACTTTTCACGTGTGTGTGTCCGTTTTTGCTACCTTTGCATTTAATTGGAGGCTCGTGCAGAGAGCTGGCAGAACACCTACCAGATTTTCAAAAGTCATTAAAACACATCATGACAGCCCTTCCCCTAAATAGAACTCCAGTCCTGGAATCAAAGGCAGGATTTAAGAGCTTTTTTGAACACCAGGAAAAAAGGGTGCAATCTGTACCTCTGGGGTAAGGGGATGCTAATAATTCCAGTTAATAATTTACCCCCTTTATTTGGGTGATATATTGTAGGTACATATATGCACATAGACAGGGACATACACAGACACATTTCAAAAATTGCATTTGATTAATCTAGATTTAGCTGTAGTGATTAAGCCAGCAGTCCAAAAACTGGGAGACAATAAATTTTAGTCCCACCTTAGTCAATATCAATATCAACTTTATTTGATTAGTCAATCGACCATATCAAAGCGAGAAAAAGGACTACATCGGACGTCATAAAACTGTGACTGGTTAAAATACAATAAAATTGGCTAAAATAGAGGGAATTTGAATAAATAATAAGTTAAAATGCAGTATAATATGCTAAAATTGAGTAGTAAAACATGAGAATATAACTCGTGCAAAGGATTACATTAAACAAATCTAAGATACTGATATAAAATATTCTTAAGTGAGTTCATCTCCTTTGCATACCACCCCAATATGTTCTATAAAACGTATTCTCATCTGAGCAGCCTTGACTATAAACTTAGCGGTTCTAGAAACTACATACATATTTGTACCCTGAAGAAAATATGATAATTGTTTATTGCAGTCCCAGTGTATGATTTTGTCAAGTAGGGGCTGTAAATACTGAGGTCTTACTGAGGAGTATAGTTTACAATTGAGTAGCACATGTGCAATGTCTTCTATTTCTGATGCACCGCAAATGCATGTTCTCTCAAAATATGGTACTTGGTGGAATCGTCCATATTTGACCATAGAATCTAACTGCTCAAATCTTGCTCTAGTGAGTGCTGTTCTATGGTATTGGGTCAGACCCATTGTCAGGTATTTTTCTAGTTGAAAGGCTGTTTTGTTCTTGGCTAACCATTTCAGTGACCTGCACTTAGAAAGTGCCTCAATATCAGTTTGTGCATTAACATCTAAAACTCTTTGTTTAAATATTGCTAATATTAAATATTAGCCATGAAGCCAACTGGGTGACCTTGGACCAGTCCCTTTTTCTCAGCCCTAGAAAGGAGGCAGTGGTAAAACACTTCCAGATTCTGTAGTATCATCACCTAACCCCCAAAACTTTACCCTTAGACTATCCACTGTTGACCGCTCCTGATTCCTAAGAGGTCAGTAAGGGGCATGCATAAGTGCACCAGAGTGCCTTCTGTCCCCTGTCCTAATGTTTCTCTTTTACTAGGATCATCAGGGGTGGGCTACTGCCCAGACAGGGAGGGACGCAGTGGGGTAGCAAAAATGGAACTCCACCCCAGCGTACCCAATTTGCACTGAAAGATGTTGAAAGAAAATGCATAAGCCATGCCCACAGTGTGGTAGTAAAAAATTTGGTAGCCCTTCACTGAGTATCATGTACTGTATATGAATATAATATCTTTATATACCACCCATACGTACTTGACAAAACAAACAAACAATCTGTCATCTGTCTGGAACCCATACTACATCTCAGACATCAACACCCTTGAAAATGTCCAAAGATATTTCACCAGAAGAGCCCTTCATTCCTCCACTCGAAACAGAATATCCTACAAAAATAGACTAACAATCCTGGGCCTAGAAAGCCTAGAACTACGGCGCCTAAAACACGATTTGAGTATTGCCCACAAGATCATATGGTGCAACATCCTACTGGTCAATGACTACTTCAGCTTCAACCGCAACAACACAAGAGCACACAGCAGATTCAAACTTAATACGAACCGCTCCAAACTTGACTGTAAAAAATATGATTTCAACAATCTCTGCAGTCAGGCAGTAGGGAAAGCAAGTAGGATGCTTGGCTGCATAGCTAGAGGTATAACAAGCAGGAAGAGGGAGATTATGATCCCGCTATATAGAGCGCTGGTGAGACCACATTTGGAATACTGTGTTCAGTTCTGGAGACCTCACCTACAAAAAGATATTGACAAAATTGAACGGGTCCAAAGACGGGCTACAAGAATGGTGGAAGGTCTTAAGTATAAAACGTATCAGGAAAGACTTAATGAACTCAATCTGTATAGTCTGGAGGACAGAAGGAAAAGGGGGGACATGATCGAAACATTTAAATATATTAAAGGTGAAGTAGACCCAGAGACAGGGTTTGAGCAATCGGTACTTTTATTCAGCTCAGAGAATAAGTGACAGCTCAGCAAGGTAAAGTGACGCTTCAGCGAGTACCGACTGGCTCTGCAGGGAGAAGCCGCTTCATTTATACTTTTGCGGTTCCCGCCAAAGCGAGAGCCGGCCGCGTCTGAGCCAATCAGGAGCGACTTCCTGCTTGGGCTCAGACAGCGCTGGAAAAGAGGAACAAACTATTTACAGCGTTACAAGGTAGCCATTTCAGGATACAACACCCCTCCCCTCATAGTTGGACCCATCCATCAAGAAAGCCACGTGACGAAGTCGTCCAATCGGTGAGGCCTTCGAGACTCTCGCGCTGACCTGCGCAGTCCATTTTCTCCTTCGCCACTGACTGTGGAGGATGGCTCGCCGCTGTTCTCCCGGTGCGGCGGACTAGGCCTGGCGGGCCCAACGAAGGCCTCGGAGGACGAGGATGGCTCGGCGTCGCTGGATGGTTCCCCCTGGCCCGATAAGTCTCTCTGCGTGTTTCTTAGTTCGGGCAATGTATAAAAGTCTGTTGAGGGGGGAGAGTCCGAGTCAGCGGGTTGTTGTAATTGGTTTTCAGTTCGTTTCCGAATGTGGTCTATGTGTCGTTTCCACAAACGACCATCCTCCAGTTTAACAATATAAGTCTTGGGTGCATTTTGCTTAACAATAATTCCCTTCATCCAGTTTACATTTCCATCAAAGCATTTTACATATACATTTTGACCCAAATACATTTCTCTTTCTGGTTTTATGCACATTTGGTTATTATTCAAACAGAACCTTGGGTTTAACCTGTCTAGTGGTGACCTCAACTTTCTCCCCATCAATAACTCTGCAGGGCTTACATGTGTGTGCGAGTTAGGGGTAATGTGCTGGGTTAATAAGAATTGGTCCAAGTTCTGTTGCACATCTCCAGGGCCTGACCTGTGCAATGCCTCTTTTGCCACCCTTACGTAACGTTCTGCCAACCCGTTAGCCCAGGGCGAGTAAGGCGAGATGAGGGCATGTCTGACCCCCAGGCCATCTAGGAATAATTCGAATTGCCTGGCTGTTAGTTGTGGTCCATTGTCAGACACCAATAGATCAGGGCAACCATGGGATGCAAACAGTCTGCTCAATGCCTTGATAGTGGCACTTGTGGTTATGTTGTTCATTGCTATTATTTCCAACCATTTGGAGAAAGCATCAACCACTATTAGGAAATACTGAGACCCCACTGGGCCAGCAAAATCAATGTGGATCCTAGACCAAGGGCCAGCAGGCTGTTCCCACTCAGCCGGAGTTGTTTTGGGGGGATTGGGCCTAGACTCTTGGCACGGGTCACACTTTGAAACCCAACTTTCAATATCAGCATCAAGCCCTGGCCACCATAAATGCCCCCTTGCTAGGCTCTTCATCCTGACAATCCCAGGATGGCCCACGTGTAACATTCTGAGTACCTTTTCCCTTAGGCGTTTGGGGATGATCACTCTATCCCCCCACAGCAAACAACCTTTTACATATGACAATTCAAGCCTTTTGTTCTTAAAATCACACAATTCAGGTTTAACAATATCATTTTGCCATCCCTTTAGAACACAGTTCACTACTTGTTTCAGGATTTGGTCTTGCTGCGTGTGTGCCGCTACCTCTTTTGCTGTGGTTAGTGGGTTTTCCTCGAGTTCTATCATTAGCACGTCTGTGGTTGGAACAGGGTCTTCTACCAAGTCTGCTATGGGGCATCTGCTGAGGCCGTCTGCATGATTGATTTCCTTCCCCCCCTTGTGGGTGAGCTCATACTGATACCCAGAGAGGAAAAGGGCCCATCTGATTAGTCTTGGAGACATAAAAGGTGGAGTGGGCTTGTTGGGGGCTAGCAGGCCTAGTAGGGGTTTGTGGTCAGTGACTAGCTCAAAATTTCTTCCAAAAATGTAATTGTGAAACTTCTTTACCCCTGCCACTAATGCCAGAGCCTCCTTGTCTAACTGGCTATAATTTCTCTCCGTGCTGGTCATGGTTCTTGAAAAAAATGCTATTGGGGCCTCTGTCTGATTAGGTAGAACGTGAGCTAGGACTCCTCCTATGCCGTACGGCGAAGCGTCGCACGTGAGCCTAATGGGTAGTGAGGCACTATATTGGACTACTACACTTTTAGAAGTTAGTAAATTTTTTATTTGAGCAAAGGCTTCACGTTCAATTTTCCCCCATGTCCAGCGGGCTTCCTTCTGGAGTAAACGATGGAGAGGCTCTGCTACTGTTGCCTTCTGCTTTAAAAAAACGGAATAAAAATTAAGGAGGCCCAAAAATGCTTGCAACTCACTCTTATCTCGTGGCTCTGGGGCTTCTCTAATTGCTCTCAGCTTCTCAGTTGTGGGGTGGATACCTTCCTTATCTATTTTATATCCTAGGAATTCAATACTGTTAGTTCCCCAGACACATTTATCAGGCTTGATTCGTAACCCTTTGTCCTGTAGCCTCTTAAGTACTTCCCTTATTCTTTTGTTCACTTGTTCCTGGTTTTCCCCTGCAATTAAGATGTCATCAAAATATGGGATGGCCCCATTTACCCCTGACAATAGGCGTTCCATGATGCTCTGGAATATCCCTGGGGCTATGCTCACCCCAAACTGTAACCTCGTGCATTTGAAAGCCCCCCTGTGCGTTACAATTGTTTGAGCGTTTGCTGTTTGTTCATCGACCGGAAGTTGCTGGTAAGCCTGCGCCAGGTCGATCTTTGCGAACCTTTTCCCCTCCCCCAGGGAGTGTAAGAGTTGTTGCACAACCGGAATGGGGTAGGGGTGGTGTTGGAGTGCCTTATTCAGGGTTGATTTGTAATCAGCGCAAACTCTTAAGGAGCCATCTGGCTTCAGGGGTGTCACTATGGGAGTTTCCCATGGCCCCTGTTCCACAGGGACCAAGATACCTTGACTAATGAGTTTGTCCAGCTGTAAGTCTAGCTTGGGGAGAAGCGGGAGGGGAACCCTGCGAGGTTTCAGTCTAACTGGTGGGACCTTGGGGTCAATAGAGAAAGATATGGGGGTTCCCTTATACAATCCTAAGGTGGGGCTGAACACTTCAGGGAACTCTTTCACAAAGTTAGGCATAATATCACAGTTTACATTACACACACCCGAAATTTCAATCCCCAACGGTTCCATCCATGCTAGCCCTAGCAGGGAGTGTTTGGCCCCCGTCACAATAAGCATGGGAAGGGTACATTTGACATTCTTAAATACAATAGGTACATTTGCAGTTCCCAGGACCGAGATTACCCCCCCTTGGAAGTCTCTGATCACCAAAGAGGTTTGAATTAGGTCAGCCTCAGACACATTAGGCATATATAGCTTAAATTTTTCCCAGGGCATGATGGTATATCTCGAACCCGTATCTAGCTCCATTGAGCAAGGCTGGTTATTTAGCAACAACGAGATAACAATTTTAGCCCCCTTTTTGGTTGCCGTGTTATTCACGGAATATTGAGAGTTACCTCTATTGTAGTCTCGGTTAGCGGTGGGGTAATTCCTTTGACCCGAGTTGCGGAACGGTCTCCTTTCTCGCGATTGGGGGGGGTGGTTTTGGGGTCGCTGGTATTGTTGTGTGGCAAAAGTTTCTTCTGGTGCCGTTGCCCTGCATGCGATGGCGATGTGGCCTCTCCGGTTGCAACGGCGGCAAGTGGTGTCGCGGAACGGGCATCGATGGCGCTGGTGATTTCCCCGGCAGCCCGCGCAGGGGGCTGGATGAGTAGCTCTAGGGTGTCTCGGTTGGTCTTGCAGGAGGAGGCAGTCGTCCCCGTTGCTAGTTAGCTGGCCGCGGACGTCTGTTCCCATGGCGCTGGGAGACTCGGCGTCGATTTTGGCAATGGTTTCTCGCCTTCCGTGCTCTTTTAATTCTCTTGCCGCTGCGTCGGCTGCTTCCGCGGTTTGCGCTAATTTGATTACGGTTTGTAGAGTCGGCTCATCTTCGGTGAGGAGTTTACTTCTCACTGTGTGGTTCTTCATGCCGAAAATCAAGGCGTCGGTGAGGCGAGCTTCCGGATCTTGAAACTTGCATTGAGCGAGTACCGTTCGAAGCCGCGTTGTGAATTGGCTTATCGACTCGGTTTCTCTCTGAGCCATCATGTGAAATTGATGCCGGTAAACCACGGCTGGTCTGGTTGGTTTAAAATGGCTCGCTAGTTTCTGTTGAAGGACGTCCCACGCTGTGGCTCTTGCTTGTTCTGGTTCGGTGAGAGTTTGGGCAAGTCTACGGATCTCTGCGCCGCAGTAGTTTAGAAAAATAGCCCGTCTGCGATCGGCTCCGGCGTCCTGCATTCCCGCCGCCTCGAGGAATATCTCGAAGGTGGCCATGTACTCGTCCCAAGTCATTTTCTCGGCATCGAAAAGTTCTGGAGCCTGGCCGATCTGGATTTTGTCCATGTTGCACGCGAAGTTCTTCCGTTCGTTCGTCGCCAGTGAAGTAGACCCAGAGACAGGGTTTGAGCAATCGGTACTTTTATTCAGCTCAGAGAATAAGTGACAGCTCAGCAAGGTAAAGTGACGCTTCAGCGAGTACCGACTGGCTCTGCAGGGAGAAGCCGCTTCATTTATACTTTTGCGGTTCCCGCCAAAGCGAGAGCCGGCCGCGTCTGAGCCAATCAGGAGCGACTTCCTGCTTGGGCTCAGACAGCGCTGGAAAAGAGGAACAAACTATTTACAGCGTTACAAGGTAGCCATTTCAGGATACAACAAAAGGGTTAAATAAGGTCCAGGAGGGAAGTGTTTTTAATAGGAAAGTGAACACAAGAACAAGGGGACACAATCTGAGGTTAGTTGGGGGAAAGATCAAAAGCAACATGAGAAAATATTATTTTACTGAAAGAGTAGTAGATCCTTGGAACAAACTTCCAGCAGACGTGGTAGATAAATCCACAGTAACTGAATTTAAACATGCCTGGGATAAACATATATCCATCCTAAGATAAAATACAGAAAATAGTATAAGGGCAGACTAGATGGACCATGGGGTCTTTTTCTGCCGTCAGACTTCTATGTTTCTATGTAACAATCGAGTTATCGAAGCGTGGAACTCATTGCCGGACTCAATTGTGTCAACCCCTAACCCCCAACATTTCTCCCTTAGACTCTCCACGATTGACCTCTCCAGGTTCCTAAGAGGCCAGTAAGGGGCGTACATAAGTGCACTGGTGTACCTTTCGTCCCCTGTCCAATTGTCTTTCCTTTCTCTCACTTATCATATATATTTTCTTTCTTTTATATATCGTCTCCTCTAAGTTCACTTTACCCTTATATATATTACTACATGTCTATTTTTCTTCCTATGTATTTGTGTATTGGACAAATGAATAAATAAAAATAAATAAATAAATAAATAAGTAAAATAAATTTCCAAAATCTTGCTGGTCATTAAAGTAACTGGACTTTGTTTTTCAAGCATTCATGCTTGCACAGAATGAAATTGCCTCTGCTTTAAGGAATCTTTAAAATGAATGTGACTGTTAAAGTGCTGATGGAAGTTGCTCTTGTGCATTGCCCTAAACGTTCAGCATTGCAAAAGGCTTCTGGGCACCTTGGCACATTGATCAAAGCCTCTTCCTGGTGCCTGTATCAGATGGGGCAGTTGGAGTGACTCAGAGGTCCCAGGGAGGTAAATCTGGTATTGCTGTGGCTAAGTGGGACAAATAGTAACTTTGAGCCCCGAGCATTTACCAAGACTAATAGCAGCTGCTTCACACAGGATCACTCTCCATCTATTTCTACCTGTCAAGAGACTACCTGTCAGGAGTCCTGGCATTAAGAGACCAACAAGATCCAAGACCAACAAGATCCAAGACTTTCACCAGAATGCCAAAAACAAAAACCAACCCACCACCACCAACATTGCACAGTTGTAGTGGAAGCTCTATCACATCTACTATGTCATGGCACATGTACAGACAGGTTGTTGTTGTTATTATTATTATTATTATTATTATTATTATCATTATTTTATTAGATTTGAATGCCGCCCCTCTCCCGAGACTCGGAGCGGCTCACAACAACAAAACAGTACAAATCCAATGATTAAAACAATTTAAAAACCCTTAATATAAAAAGCAATCATACATCTCATACAGACCATGCATAAAACGGAAACGGTCCAGGGGAATCCATTTCCCCATGCCTGACGACAGAAGTGGGTTTTAAGGCGTTTGCGAAAAGCAAGGAGGGTGGAGACAGTCCTGATCTCCGGAGGGAGTTGATTCCAGAGGGTTGGGGCCGCCACAGAGAAGGCTCTTCCCCTGGGGCCCACCAGACGACATTGTTTAGTCAACGGGACCTGGAGAAGGCCAACTCTGTGGGACCTAATCAGTCGATGGAATTCGTGCAGCAGAAGGCGGTCCCGGAGATATCTCCCCCCCCCTCCCCAAAGCCATGGACGGACAGATGGAATAGTCCTTCGGAGGGAATACCCAGAGCCACTCTGTCTTGTCTGGATTGAGCTTGAGCCTGTTGGCTCCCATCCAGACCCTAACAGCTTCCAGGCACCGGCACATCACATCAATCTAGCACATCCACAAACACCAATTAGTAGTTGGGAGATATGACAAAAGCGCCTTAATCTTGCAATGCATATAGACAGACCACCACAATTTCTACTGAGACATTATTAGTTTCTTAGACCAAAGCAAATGAAAAAAAAACCTTAGGGTATTCCTTGAAGTTTGGCATTCAGACAAAACAGCCATCAATAGATACATACAGATAGGCCACATTTACATACAATTCCAAAGAGACAATAAAATACCCCGGAAGGAAACAAAAAGATTAGAACACATCTCCTCCAGCAGCCAATATTCAGATAAGCAGGGATTAAACACCAGACAATCAGTCAGCAAACAATATGCTAATATAGCAACTATCAAAAAGGAAACCAAACCCCAACCATCATTGGCAGAGTAACTTGTTTATAAACAGGCAACAAACCCCACACTTACTCTTTGTTGAAGTTACCAACTTGAGTAAACAAACAACCAAGCTCAGAGAGGACCAACAACTCTCAATTAATGAGATGCTAAGTTAGGGGAGGCTGCATTGCTTGATAGCTAAACCTTAGCTGTCTTTTTAACTTCCCTAGATTAATGCATCTTGGAAACAATTTGGCAAATTGCATAATCCATTCAAAGCACTAGCCAAAATTTATTAATGGCAGTTCCAGATCCCATATGTGCTCTCCGGTCTGTTCATAAATCTGGAACCCAAGCTGGAAATAACTTTTCTTTTGCCAAATGGAGACAAAGCAAAAGCAAAGATAGATTCTATAAGCCAAATCACTTTACACATAAGTGTCTCCATTTGACAGTTTACTGTTCACATAATGGAAGATAAGGCCCTGTTAATTCAAGCTACAAATTGCTAACCAGGACAGTGCAATTTGCAGGACTGGGTTAATTTCAACTATCTACTTCTGAAAAGAGTCCCATAAAAATATGTTCCACTATGGAATAATTCCTCCCACTTAGGACTGTATGACTGTAACTTGTTGCTTGTATCCTAAGATTTTTATTAATATTGATTGTTTCTTCATTGCTTCTTTGACCCCTATGACAATCATTAAGTGTTGTACCGCATGATTCTTTGCAAATGTATATTTTTCTTTTATGTATGCTGAGAGGATATGCACCAAGACAAATTTCTTGTGGGTCCAATCACACTTGGCCAATAAAAAAATTCTATTCTATTCTATTTGCAACATAGGTTCTCTTGAAAGTGTATCTCTCTACCAAGAACCCTAAGTATGTTCTACTTTCATTCGGAGAGAAAATTAACATTGAAAACACTTTTTTTTTTTTAGGGTACAATTTGTAAACCATATTTAATTGGAGAAAATGGGTGTGTTTTAAACTTGGTTTAAGAATGAGAATGATACAAGCTTTATATTTATGGAATATAAAATCCAAGCTGGAGGAATCTGGTGATTTTTAAAATTTATTTTCTAATGGAAATCATTTGATTTTATAGAAGTAGCTTTTAATCAGTGCTGTATTTCTCTAAACAGTCTTTGGGAATAAGGTAGACATAATAAATATAAATAATAATAATAAGTTGACAAAATTGCCAAACTCAGTCTAAATATTTGGCTGACTGTGCAACCAACCATAATAGTATAGTAATTGACAAAAGAAAGCAAAGGTAATACAAATACTGATAGGTACCTTGGGTGCAATCCCAAAACATCTGCAGCATCACTTGAACACCATCAGCATTTTCCAAATCGCCATCAGTCAATTTCAAAAGGCAGCTTTAATTAGTATAGCTTACATCCTAGGACAAAACCTTTGATGTCCTTAAACAACAATATCTGCCTATCCAAACTCCTTAGGAAGGACTCAATTAAGTGGAAAAGCATGCGAAACCCAATCTAAACCTCTGGCTGACTATGCAACAAATCATAATACTGTAATAGCATCACTTAAACCCCATTGGCATTGACAAAATCATTGTTAATTAATTGCAAAAAGTAGCTTCATCTGCAACAAAACATAGAACATAATAGAGTTGGAAGGGACCTTGGAAGCCTTCGAGTCCAATCCCCTGCTCAAACAAGTGACCCTATACCAGTGATGGTGAACCTTTTTTTCCTTGTGTGCTGAAAGAGCGTGCACGAGTGTTATCACGCATGCACGAGTGCCCACACCCATAATTCAATGCCTGGGGAGGGCGAAAACAGCTTCTACCACCCTCTGGAGGCCCTCTGGAGGCCAGAAACTGCCTGTTTGCCAACTTCTGGTGGGCCCAGTAGGTTCGTGTTTTGCCAACTTTGGACATTTTCAAGAGATTGGACTGCCATTTGGCTGGGGTGCTGTAGGATTTCCTGCTTAAGCAGGGGGTTGGACTTGATGACCTGTAAGGTCCCTTTCAACTCTAATAATAAATAAATAAATAAATAAATATAGTCCCCCTGCGCATGGAGACAGCCCCCACTGAAGCCTCTGGACTTCCGGTAGGCCCGTTTTTCACCGTCCTCAGGCTTCAGGAGGCTTTCCTGAAGCCTGGAGAGAGCGAAAATGGCCGAAAAAAGGCTGAACATCAGCTGACTAGTACACAGAGTTGGCCTTCTCCGGGTCCTGTCAACCAAACAATGTCGTCTAGCGGGACCCAGGGGAAGAGCCTTCTCTGTGGCAGCCCCGACCCTCTGGTATCAACTCCCCCCGGAGATTAGGCCTGCCCCCCACCCTCCTTGCCTTTCGCAAACTCCTCAAAACTCACCTTTGTCGTCAGGCATGGGGAAATTGATTCCCCTGGGCTGCCTCCGCTTTACTCATAGAAACATAGAAACATAGAAGACTGACGGCAGAAAAAGACCCCATGGTCCATCTAGTCTGCCCTTTTACTATTTCCTGTATTTTATCTTACAATGGATATATGTTTATCCCAGGCATGTTTAAATTCGGTTACTGTGGATTTACCAACCACGTCTGCTGGAAGTTTGTTCCAAGGATCTACTACTCTTTCAGTAAAATAATACTTTCTCATGTTGCCTTTGATCTTTCCCCCAAGTAACTTCAGATTGTGTCCCCTTGTTCTTGTGTTCACTTTCCTGTTAAAAACACTTCCCTCCTGAACCCTATTTAACCCTTTAACATATTTAAATGTTTCGATCATGTCCCCCCTTTTCCTTCTGTCTTCCAGACTATACAGATTGAGTTCATTAAGTCTTTCCTGATACGTTTTATACTTCAGACCTTCCACCATTCTTGTAGCCCGTCTTTGGACCCGTTCAATTTTGTCAATATCTTTTTGTAGGTGAGGTCTCCAGAACTGAACACAGTACTCCAAATGTGGTCTCACCAGCGCTCTATATAAGGGGATCACAATCTCCCTCTTCCTGCTTGTTATACCTCTAGCTATGCAGCCAAGCATCCTACTTGCCTTTCCTACTGCCCGACCACACTGCTCACCCATTTTGAGACTGTCAGAAATCACTACCCCTAAATCCTTCTCTTCTGAAGTTTTTGCTAACACAGAACTGCCAATGCAATACTCAGATTTAGGATTCCTTTTCTCCAAGTGCATTATTTTACATTTGGAAACATTAAACTGCAGTTTCCATTGCTTTGACCATTTATCTAGTAACGCTAAATCATTTACCATATTACAGACCCCTCCTACTCATGGTCTGTATGAGATGTATGATTGTTTTTATATTAAGGGTTTTAAATTGTTTTAGTATTGGATTTGTATTGTTTTTGTTGTGAGCCGCTCTGAGTCCTCGGAGAGGGGTGGCATACAAATCCAATTAATAAAAATAAATAAATAAATAAATGATGCATCATAGAAACATAGAAGATTGACGGCAGAAAAAGACTTCAGGTCCATCTAGTCTGCCCTTATACTATTTCCTGTACTGAATTTCCTGTACTGCCCTTATACTATTTCCTGTACTGCATCCAGTACTGAATTTCCAGGGGCCTACATGGTCTCCAAAAACCTGGATATCCAAGATGGCGACCAGATTGTAATGTTTAATGCCACAAATGGTGAGAGCTTTTGTGACTATATGAAACCATATGAATTGTATTACATTGATGTGAATTTTTAAATACATGAAGTTAAATTTAGCATTTAGCCCGCCCACTTCTGTTGAAGTGAGCCTAGAATTCAAAAATACTTACGCAGAAAGATGTGACACATCCCTGCTCTGATTCATTGATTGATTGATTGAATTATATTTCTATGCTGCCCAACACCCTAGGGACTCAGGGCGGCTCACAACAAAAACGAACACGAATCAGTATAAAAACATTTCAATTTAAAATAATTCCAGCTGTCCATACGTTCATGGGCCTGATGTTACTAATAGCCCAAGCAAGTCAGGCAGACTCACTTCCTTTGAAATCCAGAGACTTCATCATGACAGCAATGAGTTACAGCTGTTACATTCATAAGGCTCAATGCTTGCTAAATTAAAAAAAAAACCAAATATCTGGTTTATGCATGCATATTCATCATTTGCAGAAAGAGCTGACTCAGCTATCATGGTGACCACCAGAAATAGAAATGTAATATAGCCACCAACAGCATGTTTCTCACATGAAACACCCCGGTTCATAAATGCAGATGTTCACAGTCTAGCGTGGAGAGCAATCAAATGATTTTAAAAAGTGAGCTTCCACTGGGGTAGCTGTTGCAGTCAAAGGAATAGTGAGCTTTCTGCCATAAATAAATGTAGAGCTATAATATTTAGTTTGAAGACATGGTAGGAAATTCATTAACGGCCAGGCCCAGGCCTTTCTAAATTTACTCAAATTTGGGAGATGGCTGCAATACAGTGGTACTTCTCCCTACAAACACCTCTACTTCTATTCTTTACTTTATTTATATTATTACATATCTATTCTCTTCAATGTGTATTATGTATTGGACTAATTAACTAACTAACTAACTAACTAACTAAATAAATAAACAAACAAACAAACAAACAAACAAACAAACAAACAAACAAATAACCGGGTTTTCAAGATTTTTTTGCCTTTTCTCAAGAATCCTTTTCCAGGGGAAGCTTCTGTGGGGCCTCTCTAGGAATCTCCTGGGAGGAAATGGGCGGAAAAGGCAGGGTGGAGCCTCTGCGGAGCCTCTCTAGGAATCTCCTGGGAGGAAACAGGGCCAGAAAAGGCAGGGAGAAAGGTCCGTGGGGTCTCTCTAGGAATCTCCTGGGAGGAAACAGGGCCTACACCCTCCCTGTGGTTTCCCCAATCGCACACCTTATTTGCTTTTACATTGATTCCCATGTGAAAAAATTGCTTCTTCTTACAAACTTTCCTACTTAAGAACCTGTTCACAGAATGAATGAAGTTCGTAAGTAGAGGTACCACTGTATAGCACAATGAACCAACATGTTGTAATATATTGTATAGAATAATGCAGATATATTAGTCAAAGTGTTAGCATTATTTCAACAACCTTACATGTGATTATGCAATGCATTCCAATATATGAACTAGCTTGATAATATGATATGGAGCTCATAAACCGGTTCCTAGCTAAAAACAAAAGCAGACCTTTCTTGTTGGCCCCTTTCTTATATAAAAATGAATAAAAGACAGGCCAGGGAGGTTTCAGTTTGGAACATAAGGGGGCCAACGTGGAGAAAGCCCTTGGCTAAACCAAGTCAGCCAATGTAATGTTTAAGTGCATTGCTCTATATAGGAATGTTATGCGATTTCCATACTAAACTCTCTTGGGACCGAAAGGAGGCCATAGATTTAATAAGTAAATAATTATAAGGAGGGTTTTTAAAAATCAAAATGACACATTTCCTTTCATATATAAATAGCAGCCTCTGTATAACCCAAAGATACCTCCATTAATCTGTATGCAGAAACATTATTCTCCCCAAGGCAATCTCTAGTCAGAGTTGGGAATACACTGAATCCAAACTCCCAAAAAGTATTCACAGGAGGGTAAATCATGTGCAGTATTTTTTTTTTCAGCAGTAGATTTCTTATCCAACAACAACAAAAAAACTTTGAGTGTTGTAATATGCTCTCTAAATGAATTAACTAAATTGGATGTTAAATACAGACGCAGGTTCTTTGAAGCTTCAGCTAGTTATTTAGAAGCACAGCTGAAAGCAGTAGCGAGAAACGTGATCCAGAGTCAAGAGGGTTTGATGTGGTTGTGGCGAGGAGTCTAAAGGAAAGCTTTGTGTGGTTGCAATGGGGAGAATCACAAAGTTTTGCAATTTTGAAAGCAGACAGACAAGAATTTTTTTTCAAGGTTTCCCGAGTCCCATTATTGTAAGAGAAGAAATGGCAAAACCAGGGGGTGGAGTTAAAAGAGGGGTTAGCCTGGATTTATTTTATTTATTTATTTTATTTATTTATTTATTTATTTATTTATTTATTTATTCATTCATTCATTCATTCATTCATTCATTCATTGTTAGAGTTGAAAGGGACCATGAAGGCCATCGAGTTCAACCCCCTGCCCAAGCAGGAACCCTATAGTACACCAGTCAAGTGGCAGTTCAGTCTTCTCTTAAAAATGTCCAGTGTTGGAGTTCACAACGTCCGCTGGTAGGTTGTTCCATTGGTTGATCGCTCTGACCATCAGGAAGTTCCTCCTTATCTCCATGTTGAATCTCTCCTTGGTCAGCTTTCAGCCGTTGTTCCTCGTCCGGCCCTTTTGTGCCCTGAAGAATAAAGTGATCCCCTCCTCTCTGTGACATCCCCTCGTATACTTGTAGACTGCTATCATGTCCGCTCTGGCCCTCCTTTTCTCTAAGCTATCCATGCCCAGTTCCCTCAGTCTCTCTTCGTAAGTCTTGGTTTCCAATCCCTTAATCATCTTGGTTGCTCTTTTTTGCACCTTCTCCAGAGTTGCAATGTCTCTTTTGAAGTGTGGTGACCAGAACTGAATACAGTACTCCAGGTGTGGTCGGACCAGGGCGTAGTAGAGTGGTATTAAGACTTCCCTGGTCTTGGAGTGTATTCTCCTGTTGATGCAGCTTAGGATTGTGTTGGCTTTTTTAGCTGCTGCTGCACATTGTATGTAGCCACCATAGTTCTTCTGCCAGGTTCTCCTACAATTAAAATTAGAGCTGATGAGACAGACATAAATAAATAGCTATCAAAAGCAGTACAGGATACCTGCAGTTCTGAATGTTCTTCCTCCTGACCAACTATATAGGCATTTTGTTCTTTTCCTTTATGCTATTACAGCCACAGATGAATGCTATACAATGAATTATCTCGTGTTTAGTTGTAAAAAAAAAGAAGAGTCCATCTGTATATTGTCTGCACCTCCATGTTGATGAGATTTAAATACATTGACTTGCAAAATAATTTCTCCAGTCTGGATATGGGCAGCATTTGTTACATATTTATGCGACCGTCTCCTGCTGCACACCTCTGAGCAACCGATTAGAGCACACAGGGTTGACCTCCTCCAGGTCCAGTCAACTAAGCAGTGTTGGTTGACAGGCCACGGGGGAGGCAACCCTGGCTCTTTAGAATCAACTACTCCCTGAGGTCCATACTGCCGCACGAATCCCAGCGACCGGTTAGGTCCCACAGAGTTGGCCTTCTCCGGGTCCCGTTGACTAAACAATGTCATCTGGCAGGACCCAGGGGAAGAGCCTTCTCTGTGGCGGCCCCGGCCCTCTGGAACCAGCTCCCCCCGGAGATTAAGACTTCCCCCACCCTCCTTGCCTTTCGCAAACTCCTTAAAACCCACATCTGCCGTCAGGCATGGGGGAATTGAGACATCTCCACCAGGCTTATATAGTTTTATGTATGGTATGCTTGTGTTGTATGTGTTTTAAAATAATGGGCTTTTAGATATTTTAAAAATATTAGATTTGTTCATTGTACACTGTTTTATTGTTGCTGTGAACCGCCCCGAGTCTGTGGAGAGGGGCGACATACAAATCTAACAAATAATAATAATAATAATAATACTGCCCCCCACCCTACTGGATTTCCAAAAGGCCTTGAAAACCTGGCTCTGTGGGCAGGCCTGGGGGCTGTGAGAGCTGATACTTTAATTCCGGCCAAGACATGATTTGTTTGGGATGCTTGATGGTATGATTGGAGTGGTATATTTAGTATTATTAATTGTAGCATTTTAATTATTTTATATTGTATTTATTCTTGGTGTAAACTGCCCTGAGTCCAATGTGAAAGGCGGAATGAATGAATGAATAAATAAATAAATAAATAATACCCAAAATAATCAATTTTATTTTTATTTCCAAGCAGGATGCTGTATGTAGCTGATAAGCTAGTTAACATTTTCCTTAATCTTACTAAACAGTTTTATTATTTAAATTTATTTGCCTTCTACCTCCAGGGGACTCTGTTATGTGAAAGCCTCAACTGACATGAAGGGCAGTGGAGATCAATATTAAACGTAAAGGACATGAAAAGGAGACATCTAATAATTCTGAATGAAGGTCATCTGTTTATTTTATTTATTTATTTATTTATTTATTTATTTATTTATTTATTTATTTATTTTAGTTTTTGTTATCTGTGTTTGTTTTCAAAGATGCCCCTTACTGACCTCTTAGGAACCTGGAGAGGTCAATCGTGGAGAGTCTAAGGGAGAAATGTTGGGGGTTAGGGGTTGACACTATGGAGTCCGGTAATGAGTTCCACCCTTCGACAGCTCGATTGCTAAAGTCATATTTTTTACAGTCAAGTCTGTAGCGGTTAATATTAGGTTTGAATCTGTTGCGTGCTCTTGTGTTGTTGCGGTTGAAGCTGAAGTAGTCATTGGCAGGTAGGATGTTGCAGCATATGATCTTGTGGGCAATACTTAAATCGTGTTTTAGGCGTCGTAGTTCTAAGCTTTCTAGACCCAGGATTGGTGGAGTCTTAAGTCTTCTGGATCCAAAAGGGATTGCATCCCAAAAGACCTTGGAGACATCGTTTGCTAGCAGGCCTTGATGGTTTTTATTGTTTTCACTAGGGAGAATGGGGGAGCAGCAATTGGGTTTTGTATTTTGGGTCTTATTTCTATAAGCCACCCAGAGTTACCGTGAGTTGGCCAGGCACATACATTTTCTTAACAAATAAATAAATGCACCCCTGAGTTTATGCAATTTCATTCCAAACTGCTATTTTGCCATTGTGGACAATGACTTTTTTAAAAAAAATCACTAAAGGCTTATTCTTTTCTTTTTCTCATTTGAATAGATTTGCAATTAAGGCTTTTATTTAATTTTCTTAAAAGATCGTTCCTGTGTATACAGTTTTAGTGCAATTCCATTTCTAAGTGTAATTGATTCCCAACCTCCAGGGATATTAACTGCAGTCCCACATTCTGACACATTCAAATGCAAAGTCTCCACAATTAGAATTAGCACTGTGAAAAAAAGGTGGAAAATAAAAATGAAGTGTTATGATTTGGCAGGAACCTCTTCTGGGCTCAGAAGCTAAGCATGGTTAGGTTTAATTAGTATTTGGATGGAATATCGCCAGTGAATTGGAGGGTGATTTGCTAGACTGGAAAGAATCAAACATCTCACAAGAACGCAGGGGTGATCCACATCCTTACCCTTGCCAAGAAAACTTCATCTTGGGGTCCAGAAATGCCCAAGAGATTAGCTACTTTTTACAGATGTACAATCAAGCACATGGATTCAAGCACATGCTCTCTACATGGAGCTGCCTTTGAAAAGTGTTCGGAAACTTCAGATCGTACAGAATGCAGCTGCGAGAGCAATCGTGGGCTTCCCCAAATATACCCATGTCACACCAACACTCCGCAGTCTGCATTGGTTGCCGATCAGTTTCCGGTCACAATTCAAAGTGTTGGTTATGACCTATAAAGCCCTTCATGGCACCGGACCAGATTATCTCCAGGACCGCCTTCTGCCGCACGAATCCCAGCAACCAGTTAGGTCCCACAGAGTGGGTCTTCTCCGGGTCCCGTCAACTATACAATGCCGTTTAGTGGGACCCAGGGGAAGAGCCTTCTCTGTGGCGGCCCCGACCCTCCGGAACCAACTCCCTCCAGAGATTAGAATTGCCCTCACCCTCCTCGCCTTTTGTAAGCTCCTTAAAACCCACCTCTGCCGTCAGGCATGGGGGAACTGAGATATTCTTTCCCCCTAGGCCTCTACAATTTATGCAGGGTATGTTTGTATGTATGTTTGGTTCTATAGATAAGGGTTTTTTAGTTGTTTTAGTATTGGATTGTTACATGCTGTTTTTATCACTGTTGTTAGCCGCCCCGAGTCCGCAGAGAGGGGTGGCATACAAATCCAATAAATAAATAAAAATTTCCCATTTGATCCACCCACAAAAGATCAAGAAATGAATCTCCATGCAACAAATGAATGTATACCTTGTATTGGTAGGACAAATGGGCCTCTTTTTCTGTAGTGACTTGTAGGGAAGAGTAACTATAACAGCTTCACGAAAAAAATTCTTATGATCTGACTTCCAATAATGGGTTGAAAGGATAAAGGACTAGTGTCAGGTAGAAAGATCAGGTCTACGTAGAAAGATCTGGTTAAACTGATTTATTGCTACTCATGTCTATGCATAGGAAACTTAACTAATGGTTTATTTATTTATTGGACTTTTATGCTGACCTTCTCTGTTCTGTCTGGGTTCCCCCAGATGCCAACGCCAACTAGAAAGAGTATCCAGACACGCTGGTAAAAAGCAAAGTCATTTTATATCTTTGAAAACAAACCCAGACAACAAAAACTGTTCTTACAAACTGGAATGCTGTGAAGCTTCACAGAAGAGTCACGACGGCCAGACAATACAACAGGCTTCTTGCTGGCACACACACCACTGTAGATAATAAAACCCACGCCTCCCCCAAGTTTTCAGCCTCTCCACAATACAGGAAGGGCGGGCCTGCCTTTTCAACCTTTCTGAGGAGAACCACACCCAAACCCAGCTGTTGCCTATTAGGGATGGAAATACCTGGCTAATTGTCCCCTTCTTTGTGCTGCCCTTCTCTGCCTCATATCTATGATGGCTTGTGCGTTCTCATCTAATGACTCCAGGCTACTCGCTGGGGAGAGCTCCCCCCCGAGGGTCTCCGGCTGTTCTCCCTCCTCCTCGTCCAGACATTCCTCTTCCCCGTCTGCCTGGTCCTCCTCCTCCTCCTGTTCCTCGTCCTCCCCCTCTGAGCATGGAGCCGGCAGAGTTCCAGCCATTCCCTGAGGAGCCTCAGACTGAATCACAACACTCTCCAAGGACCAATAGCTTGGGATCTGTTAGGAGTAAGATAAGGCCTGGGGTGGGCTGCTGCCTGGACAGGAAGGAAACCCAGTGGGGTAGCAAAAATGGAGCTCCACCCCAGAGCACCCAATTTGCACGGAAAGATGTTGAAAGAAAATGCAGGGCATCCTGCATCAGCCATGCCCACAGTGTGGTAGTAAAAAATTTGGTAGCCCTTCACTGGATAAGGCCAACAGAGTTCAAGGGAGGTTGGACTTAGTTTGCTTGTGGCTATGTAGAGATTCTATGCTGATCACTTGTTTGACTCCACCCCAAGGTTCTGCCACTTCTTCCTCTACAACTGGACATGGTATTCAACTACACCTCCTGCTCGAGCAGGGGGTTGGACTAGATGACCTGCAAGGCCCCTTCCAACTCAAACAAATAAATAAGTAAGTAAGTAAGTAAGTAAGTAAGTAAGTAAGTAAGTAAGTAAGTAAGTAAGTAAGTAACCCAACCACTTTGCTCCTCCTACCAACTTCTAGGAAATTGTCTTGCCTTGTAAAAAACATAAATCACAATGGCAGAGGGAACAGATTTGTTTATCACACATTTTTATTTATTCATTTTTGTTCATTTATACAGATAGTCTGCAGTTTAACGGCCAATTGCTTAGTGACAGTTTAAAACAAACCTCCCCAGGGATACTTGCAATCCATTCTGACATTCCAACAGCCATTCCCTAATTTTAGACTCTCAGCAACTGTCCTGAATGTACATTTTTGCTGAAAACTGGCATTATACCTCCGTTTTTTGCAAAACTGGCCCATCATGAATAATTTTGCAACTCTTGCAAAAAAAGATCGTAACTCATAAAATTGGGTCAATCATGTGAGTGACCCATTTTATGACTGTCATGACATATAACTCACGACAGTCATAAATCAAGAACTACTGTACTGCAAGCTCCAACTAACAGGCTGGCCCGCACATGGTAGGCTGACAACTGAACAATAATAACAATAGTAATTGCACGAGACTTTGACTGCTCCATTGTGCTTTATAATACTCTCTGAGCTGTTTACAAAGTTAGCATATTTCCCCCAATAAACTGGCTCCTCGTTTTACTGAACTTGGAAGGATGGAATTCCGAGTCAATCTCAAGACCCATCAGGATCAAACTCTAGGCTGTGGGCAGAATTTACTACAATCCTGCATCCTAACCATTACCCACCAAGGCATAAGGATAAAAGCCAAGAAAAACTCATTCAGAGTAAACCACAAAAATATAAGATTCACAAAAATCATAAACAAATAACAAAACAATAAGAGCCGGGGTGGCACAGCAGGTAGAGTGCTGTACTGCAGGCTGTAGATCTGAAGGTCAAATCTCATCACCAGCTCAAGGTTGACTCAGCCTTCCATCCTTCCGAGGTGGGTAAAATGAGGACCCAGATTGTGGGGGCAATATGCTGGTTCTGTTAAAAAGTGCTATTGCTAACATGTTGTAAGCTGCCCTGAGTCTAAGGAGAAGAGTGGCATAAAAATTGAATGAATGAATGAATGAATGAATGAATGAATGAATGAATAAAACTATTACACTAAAACAAAAAAGCAATGACCAATTGAATTAAAAATAGAATTAAAATGCATGGCATCATCAATAAGAGAGCATGGCTATTATGTGAGCAAGCCAATAAATAAAATATGCTTTGAGATTTTCCTTAAAACATAACAAAAAGTTCACTGAAGGATTTGAGGGAGTGAATTCTACAATGTTGATGCCTCCAGCAAAATGGTCTCAGCAGATATTGCCAGGTGTCTTTGGAGATAAGCACCCATAGACGCCCCTTATCTTCAGATCTAACTCCAGGTGAACCACTTATGGAGAAAGCCATTCCTTCTGTTAGAGGTCTTGATCAGTGGAAATATAACAAGCACATTCAGCAACTGGAACCCAAACTAACACAGTCAATAGAGGAATTCAGAGCTGTTGCTGAAATTCTTCCCATCTGGATGGCTGCCACATTTTTGATTCATTACAGTTCAGTGTCTCCTTCAAGGATATCCCCACCTACAACCTGTTGGTAAAATCTAATTTGAATATAACTAATAGCTGAGTTAGAGCAGCCAGCTCAATTTTCATCAAAAATGTGCACCTGGTAATGAGCAGTTTTATCAGGTATAAATTCAAAGGCATTGCCGTGAAATCCAATCAAGTCCAATTCTGTACTTGCTGGGAGCTAATAGACAGTATTTTGCCAGACTAAAGTTATAAACCTCAAACTAAATCAATATACTCTTAGATATTCTAGGATGTGGCTACCTGAAACCTCTCCTATCCAGTTCTTATTTTGGGCCTCTTTCTGGAATATACTGCCTCCTACAATGATCTTGCTGAGATTCATCCCTACTCCTTCTTCGTATTCCACAAACCTAACCACCTATTAACTTGATCATTCGGGGTGGGGGGAGGAAATACCCATCTTTGACAGAGCAAGGGCTCCCTCACTTTGATTGACAATGCCCCTGACATCAAACCCCGAAACCTGTCTGAATTCAATTTTGATTGGTTACATCTTCTCTAAACCCCATTCCAGTTCAAGAAAGGATCAGTCTGGGACAGGGGTAGGCAAAATTGGCTCTTCTATGACATGTGGACTTTAACTCCCAGAATTCCTGAGCTACCATGATAAGCTCAGGAATTCTGGGAGTTGAAGTCCACATGTCATAGAAGAGCCAATTTGCCTATCCCTGGTCTGGGAGATCATCACACCTGATAAGATGGAAAAGAGACCTATCGCTTGCATGGAGCTAGCACATATCCCCTGAATCCCAGATGATACCATCCACTAGCCTCAAAAGGATGCTCAATAGGGTGCAAAGCCAGAATGGAGTAAAAGTTGCCCAGTGCTAGTTTCTGATTTTTTTTTTTGTTTCACAGAGCTCCTGAAAGCTACCAAAGGGCTACAGTAATGAACGGTATTACCGTGTTTCCCCGAAAGTAAGACAGTGTCTTACTTTCTTTTTACCCCCAAAAGCCCCACTACGTCTTACTTTCGGGGTATGTCTTACATTGGAAAAAAATTGAAAGGGTCGCGTTCCCGAAGGCATCTCCCCAGAGTCCAGAAGGGCAGCCGCGGGACAGGAGCCTCGTGAGCCCTTTTCCAAGTTCAACCTCAGGGCTCCAAGCGGCGTGCACGCGTGGAGCCACAGACGCGTGTCGGGGAAGCGTGTGTCTGGAGGGGAGGAGCCGCTCTGCGCAGTTGGGCAGCCCCACCTGCCTGCCGGAAAGGAGGCGGGCGAAGGAGGGCGCAGCTCCGGCCGCTCGCCTCGGAGCTGGTCGGCCTCGCTGGCCGCTTGCAGCCGAGCCTCGGCAGGACTCGGTTGCTGGGACGAGCGCCTTCGCTGCAAGCCGCCGCCCGCTCGGCTCGCTTCGGACCAGCGCCGTCCTTCGCTTTGCCAAGCTGGGGAAGAGGTGGTGGCGCCGCGGCGAGGCGAAGGCGAGGGGCGCGCGGGGAGCTTGGAAGCAACGTCATCAGGCTCCCCCCCGGCAATACCCCCGTGTTTCCCTGAAAGTAAGACATATGTCTTACTTTTGGGGTACGGCTTATATTAGCCGCCCCCCCTGAAACCCCCGATACGTCTTACAATCGGGGGTGTCTTACTATCGGGGAAACAGGGTATAAGCCAGTGAGACCTCCAGGATATTGTGGTATACAAGGGTCACCCAGAAAGTAATGCACACATTTTATTTCTCAGCCTACAGTAATGGTACGAATGTGAAACTTTAGATATACACTGCTCAAAAAAAATAAAGGGAACACTTAAACAACACAATATAACTCCAAGTAAATCAAACTTCTGTGAAATCAAACTGTCCACTTAGGAAGCAACATTGGTTGACAATCAATTTCACATGCTGTTGTGCACATTCAACTTTGTACAGAACAAAGTATTCAATGAGAATATTTCATTCATTCAGATCTAGGATGTGTTATTTGAGTGTTCCCTTTATTTTTTGGGCAGTATACATTATTTGAATTGTCAGGAGTGCGTGTGTAAATTTTGTGTTTCTTCAGACAGAGAGCGTAGCTGCAGCAGTGTTTTGAAATGGCGTCTGTAAGTGATGTACGTTACAAGCAGCGAGTCGTCATTGAATTTCTCACTGCAGAGAAAGAAACTGTTGGAAACACTCACAAACGTCTTTGTACAGTTTATGGAGAATCTGCAGTCAACAGAAGTAAGGTTAGTCACTGGGCACAGAGGGTGAGGCCATTAGAAGAGCTCCAAGGTTTGCAACATTGGTTCGTGACCATAACAAGGAGTGGTACGCACAGGGCATACACGCCCTTGTGTCTCGCTGGAGGAAGGCCATAGAACAGGACAGAGATTACATGGAAAAATAAGTAGTATAGAATAAACATCATTCTTTCTTGTGTGTAAGTTTCATCATATTCAATTAATAATTGTTGAAGGAAAAAAATGTGGTGCATTAATTTCTGGGCGACCCTCGTATTTTAACTCTTAGAGACTGAAGGATCTGATACAACAACCTGTCAGCCCCAAGAGCTTACAAGCAATCTCACTTGAAAGACACCAAGGAAACAATAAGCGGAAGCAGGTGAGGGCAGACTCAGGTAATGAAAGGCCATATCCTGGCAAAGTGCCTGGCTCCAGGAGGCACCTGGCAAGTTCAAAGACAGGTGAGCTGGCCAGGAAGCAAGGAAGACAACATCCTTAATTAAATTCCACCGGCATCTTGGATCATTTAGGAACAGCATCAAGGAGTTTGCTTTCCACTGGGAACAATTTCACATCAGACCTGCATTCCTCTATCCTGCTGATGGACTCCCTGAGTGCTTTATGATTTGGAGTTGCTTATGGAACTAATATTTAAAATCTAGAGCAGCAAACCACTTGTTTCTCTGCTCTAGCCTCATCCCATTTTCCTGTACCTATGCACCATTGGTTGTACCTCTTGCTCTTATCTGGACTGGACTGGAACCCTGAATTCTTGGCTTCAGTCTGTATTGGCTTTATCAGCATTGCCCTCTAGCTATTAGGCAAAATCTTTGCTTTCCCTGTATTTCTTCTATAATTTTATGCCGTTGCTCAGCCAAAAATTCTACCTGCTATCTGAGTTTGAATTATAATCCCAGCCTCACTCCAACGGCAATACATTACTTTCTGATTATTTAGTTTAGAACAGAAAAACAGAATTGGAAGGGACCTTGGAGATCTTCTAGTCAAATCCTACTCAAGCAGGAAGCCCTATTCTCTTTCAGACAAAGGATTGGCCAATCACTTTTAAAATCTCCTGTGTTGGAGCATCCACAACTTCTAAAAGCACATTGTTTCATGGATTAATTATTCTAACTGTCAGGAAAATTCTCCTTTGTTCTAGGTGGGTTCTCTCTTAGTTTCCATCTGTTACTTCTTGTCTAGTCTTCAGATGCTTTGGAGAAGAGGTTAAACCCCTTCCCTTAGTTATTGGAACATTGCTATCATGTCACTTCTACTCCTTCTTTTCATTAAACTAGACACACCTGATTGATTGATTGATTGATTGGATTTATATGCCGCCCCTCTCCAAGGACTCGGGGCAGCTTACAACATATAAAAGAAACAGTAGGATACAATAAGCTAAATCCAATTAATGAAAACTACATAAACTATCTAAAATCCTTAATTATATTAAAAATCAATCATACCCATTCAAACAACAACTACACATAACATTTGTCGCCCAGAGGGCTAAGATCTAAATGCACACCTACAAACTTACTCATCAATGTGTTCTAGAATTCTATCAGTATGAGAAGATGCTAAAGACTTAATTTAATTTAATTTGATTACTTTAATTGGTTTCACTAGTTTAGGCAGTCATTACTAGCCACCATGACTACATTTTACATTCCAAGATCTTCGGTTACCTGTTTCTGAATGGCAGTCTGCTAGGAATACCAACAAGTGCTTTTGTGCTTCCATCCTGATGTGAATTCTCAGACGTCTGGCTGGCAACTGTAGGAACAAAGTGTTGAACTAACAAGCAACTATCACTAAGCAAATCTGGCATTTGCCCAGCATTCTCCCGAAAGCGTCGTTTTAACCAAGCAGTTTCCTCTATAGAAAATCACAAAATAAAGTACTGTAAGGGGTATAATGTGTAGTCACATATTCCTTGTTATTGATGCGGTTTGTTCTTCCAGTCCAGATTTACAATGCGGCTTTTGCTAGAAACGTTTAGGAATAAATAAATATTAATTTGAAGCAAGGAAACAATGACACCCTGAAGGTATTGCAACAGAATAGTAGAGATATATGCCAAGTGCTATCTGAATGCTGACTGCAGTACCTCTTAGGGGAATACTGATGACACTTTGCTCAGCAGAAATTGATGCCCAGCTATTAAAAAGCAATGAAATGTCATAAAAGTTGTGTTGAATACCAGACAGAGACGTCTTTCTCAGCACTCAACTCAACAAAAAGCTTTGTTAGATACCTGCACTGCAATACGTAGACCTAGCATTGCTTGGAAATTTCTAAAAAGATATCTGATCAAAACCTTACTACTGTAATGTAAATTGTCACAGCAATCTTAAAATCAGAATCAAAATGAAAACAATATTCAGAGAAATAAACTCAGGTCGCCAAACCGATAGATATTCCTTGAATTATGACCATAATGGTGCCATCCCACCACAGATATAAAACGGGTTAGTTATGTGATATAGCCTTTTTTTTGGCAGTCACTAAGCAAACCCTATATGATCCTATATGACCTATAAAGCCCTACAGGGCATTTGATTAGATTACTTGTGGGACCGCATCCTGCCACATGAGTCCCAGCAACTGGTCAAATCCCACAGAGTCGGTCTTCTCCTGGTCAACTAGACAATGTCGCTTGGCGGGGCCTAGGGGAAGAGCCTTCTCTGTGGAGGCCCCGGCCCTCTATCAGCTCCCCAAAAAGATTCGTACTGCCCTCACCTTCCTCACCTTCAGTAAGAACTTGAAAACCCATCTATGCTGCCAGGCTCAGGGTGATATATGCTTGTGGTTCAAATGTGAATGAATGATTTTTAATATTCCAGGGTTTTTTAGAATAGTTAGTTATATTAATTGTAATTTAGATATTTACTGGTTTTTTTGATATGTTGTGAGCCGTCCCGAGTCCTTGGAGAGGGGCGGCATACAAATCCAATTAATAAATAATAATAAATAAATAAATCCACAGTCATTATGTGAACACCATCATTATTAAAGCAAACCAATGGGCTGAAAAATGCCCTGCCAGCCAAGGAAGAAGAATCAAGTAGAGAATTAGCCCTGAATCATTGCACAAACATAAGAAATCCAGGACTGATCCTCCCTAAACTCCATCAAATGGTATTTGTTCCCAAGGAAAGGCAAGCTGTCTGGGAAGATTCCTGTAAAATGGTACCTTGACATACGAGTTTAATTCGTTCCAGACCCGAGCTCGTAAGTCGATTAACTCGCATCTCGAACGAATGCCTTTAGACTTTGTTTTTCGCACCGAGATAACCAGAAGCAAGGAGATTCTTGCGCCACCTAGCGGAAGCTCGGCTCGTATCCCGAATTTGAGCTCGGGTGTCGAACAGAAATTTCGCTCGCGTCGCGGCTCATAACTTGGAATACTCGCATGTGGAGCAGCTCGTATCTAGAGGTACCACTGTATTATAGGCAGAATGCAATAAAATAATTAATGCAATAAAATAATTATTAATTAAATAATTCTGCACATATGGATATAGTTATTTCGCTGGTTCACTGTGTGTGTGGTTTTGTCAAAAACTAGAAATGCCAGTTTTCAGCAAAATGGTCATAAAACATAGTCACATAACGTCAGGATGCTGTTAACAGCCATAAAAGCAATTGTTACTGAGCACCTAATTTGGTCGTGTGATTAATGTGTGGGGGCAAATTCCAGAACCTCAAATCTGAGTCATAAGTAGCTCCAAAATAGGTCTTTTGTTACTAAACAACCAATCATTAAGTCAAGGACTATCATTCCTTAGAAGAAGTCTACAAGAATCAGTCATGGCTCCATGGACTCAGATAAGAAACAACCATCTGCAAATGATAGATTGTAAGTCCCAAATGGTATTTTATTCCTTCAGACAACTTTGGGATGATTGGCTCTTGATCATCTGAGGCTTTTTTGCATTACAGGTTAATAAAGAAAAGTTCTCAGCTTTTTTATAATAGTTGATATTAACCACTCATCATTCAAAAGATGTCAACCCAGGATGCTGTCAATCTCACCTGTTGTCTGCCCAGGATCTCATAGAAACATAGAAACATAGAAATATGACGGCAGAAAAAGACCTCGTGGTCAATCTAGTCTGCCCTTATACTATTTTCTGTATTTTATCTTAGGATGGATATATGTTCATCCCAGGCATGTTTAAATTCAGTTACTGTGGATTTATCTACCATGTCTGCTGGAAGTTTGTTCCAAGGATCTACTACTCTTTCAGTAAAATAATATTTTCTCATGTTGCTTTTGATCTTTCCCCCAACTAACTTTAGATTGTGTCCCCTTGTTCTTGTGTTCACTTTCCTATTAAAAACACTTCCCTCCTGGACCTTATTTAACCCTTTAACATATTTAAATGTTTCGATCATGTCCCCCCTTTTCCTTCTGTCTCCAGACTATACAGATTGAGTTCATTAAGTCTTTCCTGACATGCTTAAGACCTTCCACCATTCTTGTAGCCCGTCTTTGGACCCGTTCAATTTTGTCAATATCTTTTTGTAGGTGAGGTCTCCAGAACTGAACACAGTATTCCAAATGTGGTCTCACCGGCGCTCTATATAAGGGGATCACAATCTCCCTCTTCCTGCTTGTTATACCTCTAGCTATGTAGCCAAGCATCCTACTTGCTTTTCCTACTGCCCGACCACACTGCTCACCCATTTTGAGACTGTCAGAAATCACTACCCCTAAATCCTTCTCTTCTGAAGTTTTTGCTAACACAGAACTGCCAATGCAATACTCAGATTGAGGATTCCTTTTCCCCAAGTGCATTATTTTACATTTGGAAACATTAAACTGCAGTTTCCATTGCTTTGACCATTTATCTAGTAAAGCTAAATCATTTACCATATTACAGACGCCTCCAGGAATATCAACCCTATTGCACACTTTAGAGTCATCGGCAAATAGGCAAACCTTCCCTACCAAACCTTCCCCTATGTCACTCACAAACATATTAAAAAGAATAGGACCCAGAACAGACCCTTGTGGCACACCGCTTCTAACCTGTCTCTTCTCAGAATACTCGCCATTAACAATATCTCTCTGATGTGTATGCTTCAGCCATCTTGAAATCCACTGAACTATCCAGGGATTAAGTCCAATCTTCACTAATTTATCTATCAGCTCTTTATGTGGAACCATATCAAAGGCTTTGCTGAAGTCCAGATAGGCAATATCCACGGCACCACCTTGATCCAACACCTTTGTGACATAGTCAAAGAAATCAATGAGATTAGTCTGACATGATTTGACTTCAGTAAAGCCATGCTGATTTGGGTCCAATAAGTTATTGTTTTTTAGGTGCTGATTTATCCTCTTTTTGAGTAGAGTCTCCATCATTTTAACTACAACTGATGTCAAGCTAACTGGCCTGTAGTTACCAGCTTCTTCTTTACTGCCCTTCTTGTGGATAGGCACAACACTGGCCATTCTCCAATCCTCAGGAACATCTCCTGTTAACAGGGATTGGTTAAACAAATCAGTCAGGGGGGTAGCAATGACAGATCTGAGTTCTTTAAGAACTCTGGGGTGGATGCCATCTGGACCCATTGCCTTATTTATCTTTAATCGTTCAAGTTCTGGTGAGGTTATCTATACAAATAAATAAATAAATCTATACTTTTAATTGAATTAATTCCTTATTAGATTTTATAAGGCACCCCGAGTCTTCTGCAGTTGGTGGCTACCATGAATGGGATGGAATAAAAAACATGAGAAAGAAACATTATTTGTATTAAAAAAAGGGGAACTTAGTAAGCCCTACATTATTGTGTATTTATTTTTTGATTGGATTTCTGGTACAGTAGTCCCTCGCTATACCGCGCTTCACCTACTGCGGCTTCACTTCATCGCGGGTTTCTGATGAAGTCGATCGGCAGATTTAAACAGCCCGCCGAACTCGATCGGCAGGTTTTTTAAAAAAAAAAAAAATGTAAAATTGTAAATACTGTATTTAAATACTGTATCTAAAATAAATACTGTGTGGGAAGGGTCTATAAACACTTAAAACAATGAAAACTTACCAAACAATTACAATATAAATACTTAAATAAGTACTATCACTCGATAAATTCCCCATCGTGGATTTCACCTATCGCGGCCAGGTCTGGAACGTAACACCAGCGATAGGTGAGGGACTACTGTATACCAACACAGGGAAATGTATCTCTTGTGTACTTCCGTCATGGGGAAATATTCAACCGTGCAAGCTGCTCATCTTCCCTTCCAAATGCTCAGTCAAACAAAAAGCTTTATCAATCTTGGTTGTTTTATTCTCCTGCTGATTTGGTTGGTGTTCAGAGAAGTGTAGCAAATTACCAGGATAGAATTCTTCCTTTGTTTGAGTGGCCTGCATGCTTTCGCTTCTGTTGTGCTCACAGTCAAGATACGAATAACCTCAGGACAAACAGTTTCTGATTGGTTTAAAGGTCAGGCACTGAGTGACAATAAAGAGGGACGAAGATGAAAGGAGATGAAAGGAAATCTCCGGTGCGAAAGGCATTTCAGCTAAAGTCGACCTACACAACACATTTAAAAATATGTCATTGGGGCAGTTACTTTCTTTTGGAGCGCATCCTTGAGATATTGTTGAAACTCATTTCCCAGCAACTCACTCACTCACTCACTTACTTACTTACTTACTTACTTACTTACTGTTGTGATTCAGCCTGAGGCTCCTCAGGGACCGGCTGGATCTCTGCCGGATCCATGCCCAGAGGAGGAGGACAGTGAACAGGAGGGGGAGGACCAGGCAGACGGGGGAGAGGAACGTCAGGAAGAGGAGGAGGGAGAGCAGCCTGAGACCCCCGGGGGGGGGGCTCTCCCCAGCTAGTAGCCTGGATTAATTGGATGAAGACGCACAGGCTATAATAGACCTGAGGCAGCGACGTGCAGCTCAAAGACGGGGCCAATTAGAAAGGTATTTCCATCCCTGAATTGGCAACAGCTGGGTTTGGGTGTGGTTCTCCTCAGCAGGGTTGAAAAGGCAGGCCCGCCCTTACAGTCTTGTGGAGAGTTATCAACTGGGAGTCCTGTGACCTTGCTTCGATTCTTGGCGTCTCTGATCTTGGCTTGTGGCCTAGAAGTCTGGAAGACTTGGGGGAGGCGTGGGTTTTATTATCTCCAGCGTTGTTTTTGCCAGCAAGAATCCTGTTTTATTGCCTGGCCTTCGTGAAACCTCTGTGAAGTTTCATAGTGTTCCTGTCTGTAAGAACAGTTTTTGTTACCTGTGTTTGCTTTGAATTATATAAACTGCCTTTGCTTTTTACCAGTGTGTCTGATACTCTTTTTGGTTGGTGTTGGAATCCAGGCTACTAGCTGGGGAGAGCCCCCCCTGGGGGTCTCAGGCTGCTCTCCCTCCTCCTCTTCCTGACGTTCCTCTCCCCCGTCTGCCTGGTCCTCCCCCTCCTGTTCACTGTCCTCCTCCTCTGGGCATGGATCCGGCAGAGATCCAGCCAGTCCCTGAGGAGCCTCAGGCTGAATCACAACAGATACCAAATTGAAAAGGGCTAATCTAGACCCTTGAACTCCCACTCAAGTCAATGAGGTTTATTTGTATAGTGCAGCATTGCAAGTAAGTAAAACAGTTGGTTTCTTAGGAACAAAGTCCCAGGTTCTTCTTTGTCTCATTCCAACACTCCCTTCTCCCCCTGCTCCATCAGTGAATAGAGTTTCTACTCCCCGCTGCCTTTCAAAGAGAGAAGAGGCACCAAGGGTTGCCATTAAGTTAAGTAAAGTGAATATTGCAGCAATCTCTGTCCTGGATTTTCCACTGCTGGCTTCCAGCTGTCAGCTAATGGCTTGGCTTATACTTTTTCTTCTTCTTTTTTTTGTAGCCTAAATGGATAGCAACTCTCAGGAAATATGTGAGGTGTTACAAGCGTTGGCTTCGGGAATCAGCTTCCGATATAGCAAAAGAGCAGAAGCATCTTTCTATAATCAACTGTTTATGGCTCTGAAGCTGAGGAAGTTCTTGAGACTCATTTATGACTGTATGGAATGTGTATATGCATGTATTTATTTATGGGGGGAAAGGTTAGATGTACTTTTCTCCAAGATTTATAGCAAGCAGTGAAACAATATACACTGGTCAAAAAATAAAATAAAGGGAGCACTTAAACAACAGAATATAACTCCAAGTAAATCAAACTTCTGTAAAATCAAACTGTCCACTTAGGAAGCGACACTGATTGACAATCAATTTCATATGCTGTTGTGCAAATGGAATAGCTGTGCAAATGAAATATTCAATGAGAATATTTCATTCATTCAGATCTAGGATGTGTTATTTGAGTGTTCCCTTTATTTTTTTTGAGCAGTACTGTGTTCCCTCGATTTTCGCAGGTTCGAACTTCGCGAAAAGTCTATACCACGGTTTTTCAAAAATATTAATTAAAAAATACTTCGTGGGTTTTTTCCCTATACCACGGTTTTTCCCACCCGATGACGTCATATGTCATCGCCAAACATTCATCCGCCTTTAATAAATATTTCTTTTAATAAACTTTAATAAATAAACATGGTGAGTAATAATCTAAATGGTTGCTAAGGAAATGGGAAATTGTAATTTAGGATTTTAAAGTGTTAAGGGAAGGCTTGTGATACTGTTCATAGCCAAAAATAGTGTATTTACTTCCGCATCTCTACTTCGTGGAGATTCAACTTTCACGGGCGGTCTCGGAACGCATCCCCCGCGAAAATTGAGGGAACACTGTATATTATTTTCTGTGCCTCTGAAAGCCCAGATCTGTGAAGAGAAACCTTCATATATATATGAATAGCAAAGAAAAAGAAAACCCTACTATGGATAATTACACATTTTTCTAGTTTAATTTGGTTTTGACTGTCTTGATGGATGAATTTAGTATTCATCCCGAGTTTTCTGAGAGGAGCGGCATACACAAATAATAATAATAATAATAATAATAATAATAATAATAATAATAATAATAACAACAACAACTACTACTACTACTACTACTATTATTATTATTGTTATTATTATTATCATCATCATCAGACAGATTTTTTTCAAATTTATTTTGAGATATTCAAAAACAGCTACATAAAATCCCAAGAAATTAGAGATTTTGCTGATTTTGCTGAAAAAGCTGCTCCTGGATTAACACAATATGTTTCTATTTTTAAAGGCAGGATTTAAAGGCAGGAGTCAGAGTTACTATTATGGGAAGTTAATGCTTGCTATGACAAGTCAGTAATAAGTGCCACTGAAAGTGCTTGTTTTCAGATTGGAGAATATAGATTTTGTTCAAAAGAACCCATCAAAAGAAATGCAGCAGGAACTAATGGCCTTAAAAAGTTGGCCCCAGAACATCACTCCATTTTAAAGCTATTGTATCTAGGCTGCAAAGATCCACATGACCACTAGATGCTAGCCAAGAGATCTAGAAAAGTTTATTAATTTTTGCCCTCTAGTGGCCATTTGTATTTGAGCAGGCTAGACAATTATTTCAAGCAGCGATGGCATTCAGCCGTTTTGGAGTGGTTCAGGAGAACCAGTAGTGGCAACCTGTGGGTGGAGCTGGCGTTACCCACCCACTCTGGCTGTATGCCATTCTATTTAGGCACATTTTGAAGCTGCACATGTGCATGCAACATTTATTTATTTATTAGATTTCTATGCACCCTTCTCGAAGCAACTCAGGGCGGGTACAATATTATAAATGCAACAATCTATAAAAGAAATCTAAATTACTTTAAAAGAATTATACAAATGACTAAATGTGTTAAAAACCCCATATACCAGTGGTTCTCAACCTGGGGGTCGGGACCCCTTTGGGAGTCGAATGACCATTTCACGGGGGTCACCTGCAACCCTGGGAAAAGACATGTGCATGCATGATATGACTATATGTATATTTTTATATATTGGGGTTCCTTGCTTTTTAGACTTTTTAAATGTACTATTGTTATTTTAGATTCTAACTACAGTATTAGATTTGTCATTATATATTGTTTTTATCACTGTTGTGAGCCACCCCGAATCTATGGAGAGGGGCGGCATACAAATCTAATTATTATTATTATTATTATTATTAATAATAATAATAATAATAATAATAATAATAATAATAATAATACAACGGGGGCATCTCTCTGACCTTCCTGCCAATCAGCTCAAAGCTCTGTTGGGAGAATTGGTGCTAGACTTATGGTTGGGGGTCACCACAACATGAGGAACTGTATTAAGGGGTCGCGGCCTTAGAAAGGTTGAGAACTACTGCCATGTACAGTCATACACACTCACCCAATTCAATCATTCATAATATCGGCCGGAGACAATCTCATCATTCACAGCTCCCATGCTTGCCATCAAAGGTGAGTCTTCAATAAACTGGATCAGTTCCATGGTTGTTATGGTAACCATGAACTCCCAGATCAGGAACATCTGTGACTCTGGGCCTAGAAAAAGCAGGTTAAAGTCCCGACTATCATCAATCTAGGAAATTACAGAAACCTTGAGGGACTTAAGGAACTAACCTATACTGCAGGGAGTTAGGTAAACTAACAGTCTCAATTGATATTTATGGCCGAATTTCACAAACAAGGCCTCACATCTGGTTGTATTTGGGATAATGCCCATGGAACTCATCAGAGATTCCGAGATGATGTCATCCACACACACACGCACCTGCGCCTAATCGGGAGTTGTATCTCAGGCCACACTCAAAACCAGGAGAGAAGTACTTCCCCCTCGGCCTTTAATCGGATTTCAGTAATGGATACAGATAGGCCCTCTCATCCAAGATTAAATTTGATTCCTTGCTTGGACCTAACAAGTCAACTGTGTCAAAATGGTGATTGTGACTAGAATAGTTGACATTGTGTCCCCATATGTCTTGCAAACAATACACAAAAAATAATAATTAATTAATTAATAATAATAATAATAATAATAATAATAATAATAATAATTTATTAGATTTGTATGCCGCCCCTCTCCGAAGACTCGGGGGGGCGGCGCAAAACGACATAAACAGTGTACAAATCCAATGTTAAAAATACAATTTAAAACCCTTATACTAATCACACAATCCAATCAAACCATACACCAACTTTGACAATTGGGTATGTGTGTTAATTTCCCCATGCCTGGCAGCAAAAATGAGTTTTTAATAACTTACGAAAGGCGAGGAGGATGGAGGCAGTCCTAATCTCTGGGGGGAATTGGTTCCAGAGGACCGGGGCCGCCACAGAGAAGGCTCTTCTCCAGGGTCCCGCCAGACAACATTGTTTAGTCGACAGGACCCAGAGAAGGCCAACTCTGTGGGACCTAATCGGCTGCTATGATTTGTGCGGCAGAAGCTGGTCTCGGAAGTATTCTGGTCTGATGCCATGTAGGGTTTATAGGTCATAACTAGTGATGGGCGAACTGAACCCGCACAATTCGGGTCCGTACCAAATTTTGCAGTGTTCAGCATGCTGAACACAAACCCAATTTTTTTTCAAACTTCGGGCAAAATTCGGGGTCCTGTTCGGTGTTCGGAGCTTTGATGTCACCGGCAGGTTGCTAAGCACGCCAAGGAATCCAGGAAGTGATCACCTTGCCATCCTTAGCAACCTGCCGGTGACATCAAAGCTCCGCCCCCGGAATCTCTTCGTGGGAGGGATTCCCCTTTCGGGTTCGAGTTCGGTTAGGCCGAATTTTGTGTAAAGTTCATCTGAATTTGCCGAACCCGAACACCGTTGGGTTCGTCCATCAGTAGTCATAACCAACACTTTGAATTGTGACCAGAAATTGATCAGCAGCCAGTGCAGGCCGCGGAGTGTTAACGAGACATGGGCATATCTAGGAAAGCCCATGATTGCTCTCGCTGCCGCATTCTGTACGATCTGAAGTTTCCCAACACTCTTCAAAGGTAGCCCCAGGTAAAATAGGCAGGGCCTCCATCTTTCAATTGTATCCACCATTTTGATGCTGATTAAATGTAGAGGCCCACCATTTTGATGCTGAGGCAATAGTGGCTGATTAAACAGCCACAATGAAACAAACCATGGTTTAAGTGTGCTTGGTAAACTCAGCCTTTTGGTTTTCATCTAAGCTGATGCAGGCAAGAGTCGGCAACCAAAGGCTTTATTCAAGGTATAGAAACAGCGTACAGAGACGAGGAACTGAGGCCATAACAAATGACAGAATTTATATACTGACGCCGGCTGAGGTAACAACCAATCGGGTGACAGAGCTTTTGCCACCCTCGCTTCCGACAAACAAACCAACCAATCACAACAACCGGGTTCACCCATTACAGCTAATCTCCAAGCTTACTTCGCTTAATCTCTAGGCAGGACATAATAGCCACATTCCCCTTGTCTGTTAAATTGTGCACCAGGCCGCCTCCAACGTTCCCTACACTCTCCTCGCTGCTTGCACAGCTGTGCTTAATATATGTACATAATTTGGTTGGGATCTCAAAAGGAAGAAGATGGGGAATAAAATATCAAAGTGACAGAGAATTTGTAAAAAAACTATTATTTCTGTTGGTGGGCCTAAAATGGCTCACAGTCAGGTTCCGATGGTGCGTAATTGGCTCAGAGAGGAAGTCAGTGTGGTTTAATGGATGGAGAACTGGGAAAGATCATAATCATATATTATAATGTGCAACAGATTTACGTTTACAAATTTATACACATTTTGAGTCTTCGAAAGTGTTGTTTCAGCTCTAGGGAAGAATGTTAGGATTGTAACATGTGGCGTTCCTTGGGAAAACTGCCGTTACACTGAATATCTGGCTTTTTAAAACACTTTCAAATGGGAAGAAATGAAAACGTAATATAATTGAAAAGGACGATTTCTGGGGAAAAAATGTTTATATGAATACATTGCTTTGCTTAAGGACGGTGGTGTTCATCTAATAACCACCATTTAAAAGTCATAAAATCGGGTAAAATAAATTATAAGTAAATAAATAAATCCAATGGGGAAGGAGACAAAATGATCCTCCTTGAATAAGAAGACCCCAAACTGGAGGAAAAAAGAGAAAAATCCCTCATAAATTTTGTTCAGGCAGTCTATGTCTAAATGGACAATGCTACCAATGCTACGAGTCAAAAAGAGGGCGGGAAAAATATTTACTGACCCCTCACATCCTGGACACAAATTGTTTCAACTCCTACCCTCAAAACGTCGCTACAGAGCACTGCACACTAAGACAACTAGACACAAGAACAGTTTTTTTCCGAACGCCATCACTCTACTAAACAAATACTGTAATTCCCTCAACACTGTCAGACTTTCTACTAAATCTGCACTTCTATTCTACTAGTTTTTCTCATCATTCCTATCACCCATTTCCTCCCATGTTGACTGTATGACTGTAACTTGTTGCTTATATCCTAAGATTTTTATTAATATTGCTTCCTCATTGCTTATTTGACCCCTATGACAATCATTAAGTGTTGTACCACATGATTCTTGACAAATGTATATTTTATTTTATGTACGCTGATAGCATATGCACCAAGACAAATTCCTTGTGTGTACAATCACACTTGGCCAATAAAAATTCTATTCTATTCTATTCCAAACCCCCCGCTGCAGGTTGACATATCATTTGCATTTATACATTTTGAAGAAGCTTCTATGACTCAAGTAAGTATATAATTATATACAGAACCGTGATTGGATAATAATAATAATAATAATAATAATAATAATAATAATAATAATAATAATAATTTATTAGATTTGTATGCCGTCCCTCTCCAAAGACTCAGGGCGGCTCACAACAACAATAATAACAATGTTACAATGGAAACAAATCTAATATTAAAAACAGCTAAACCCCCCATCATTTAAAAACCATACAACACACACATACCATACATAAAATGTAAAAGCCTGGGGGAGGTGTCTCAGTTTCCCCATGCCTGGCGATACAGGTGGGTCTTAAGTAATTTACGAAAGACAAGGAAGGTGGGGGCAGTTCTAATCTCTGGGGGGAGTTGATTCCAGAGGGCCGGGGCCACCACAGAGAAGGCTCTTCCCCAAGGGCCCGCCAAACGACATTGTTTAGTCGACGGGACCCGGAGAATGTCAACTCTGTGGGACCTTATCGGCCGCTGGGATTCGTGCGATAGAAGGCAGTTCCGGAGGTATTCTGGTCCGATGCCATGTAGGGCTTTGTGCTGGCTTAAGCTGCCCAGGTGCCAAGTGTTTGAAAAGAATTTGGAGGCTTTCTTATGTCATTTTTTTCCAAATTAGACAGACCTTCAACGAGAAGAGGCTATCAATGAGATCTTCAGAATGATAGCTGTCTTCCGTAAAGGATAATCCGTGTCCAGTCTACTTGTTTACTCGGTTGAAAAATATGGTTAGGTTAGGTTAGGTTTATTGGATTTATATGCCGCCCCTCTCCGCAAACTCGGGGCGGCTCACAACAATAATAAAAAACAGTACAGTACACAATACCAAATCCAATGCCCACCCATCCAGTTCCAATTTAAATTAATAATCTCATAAAAAACAGTATATATAAAAAACAGGCACACAGTCAATCAATCAACAAAACAACATGGGCAAGGGGGAGGTGTTTTAGTTCCCCCATGCCTGACGGCAAAGGTGGGTCTTAAGGAGTTTACGAAAGGCAGGGAGGGTGGGGGCAATCCTAATCTCAGGGGGGAGCTGGTTCCAGAGGGTCGGGGCCCCCACAGAGAAGGCTCTTCCCCTGGGTCCCGCCAGATATGCTTTCTTTATTGATGCTGACACTGAGTTTGATCCACATTGTTGCACTAGATTGTGGTGCCAATGTATAATTGTAAATTGCTCCAAATACATCTATAATTAGTTTATGTGGAAGGCAAGCAAAAGCTGGGCAAATTTTTGAGAATTCAAATTAGAGAATGCTCTTTTGTGTGGGTGAGTATGCATGGGTTTGTGTTTGTCCATGTGTGTGTGTGTGTGTATGTGTGTGTGTGTGTGTGTGTGTGTGTATGTATGTATGTATGTATGTGTCTGTTGTTCTAAGACTCCCCAAAACATGATAATGTCACGGTGGTGTCATTGGACCTGAAAGGACTGACATTTTGGACTCTTGATATGGGACTTTGGTAAAGTTTGGGGGGAGAAAGGGAGCAGGCTACAGATTGCCCATTCCCAACAGAAACAAAGGAATGAACACACAAATAGACACAGAATATCACCCTGAACTGAGACATATACTCCTCCACAGTGTTTTACAGCCCTTTCTAAGCAGTTTACAGAGTCAGCATATTGCCCCCAATAATCCTGGTCCTCATTTTACCAACCTTGGAAGGATGGAAGGATGAGTCAACCTTGAGCCCCGTCAGCTTTGAGCTGCTGGCAGTTGGCAGAATTAGCCTGCAGTACTGAATTCTAACCACTGTGCCACCACGGCTCTAAGTGAGTACACACCTACTCCTACATATATTTTTTTTCTGATTAATATAACTAAGAATGCCGCATGGCATGTCTTGATCTGTGAATTCATTCCAAACATAGAGTCCTGACTCAGTTTAATAAGTAAAACCCTGGACACACATACAGCTTGGGAGAAACCCCTCTCAGCAGTAGCGACGGTGAAAAAGATCTCGGAGTCTTGGTGGATAATCGACTAAACATGAGCCAACAATGTGCAGCAGCAGCCAAAAAAGTCAATACAATCCTAAGCTGCATCAACAAGGGAATACACTCCAAGACAAGGGAAGTATTAATACCACTCTATTACGCCCTGGTCAGACCACATCCAGTTCTGGTCACCACATTTCAAAAAAGACATTGAAACTCTGGAGAAGGTGCAGAAAAGAGCAACCAAAATGATCAGGGGTCTAGAAGCCAAGACTTACGAAGAGAGACTGAGGGAACTGGGCATGGATAGCCTAGAGAAAAGGAGGGCCAGAGCGGACATGATAGCAGTCTACAGGTATACGAGGGGTTGCCACAGAGAGGAGGGGATCACTTTATTCTCCAGGGCACCGGAGGGCCGGACGAGGAACAATGGCTGGAAGCTGACCAAGAAGAGATTCAACCTGGAAATAAGGAAGAACTTCCTGACTGTCAGAATGATCAACCAATGGAACAACCTACCAGCAGATGTTGTGAACTCCAATACTCTGGACATTTTTAAGAGGAAATTGGACTGCCATTTGGCTAGGATGTTATAGGGTTCCTGCTTAGGCAGAGGGTTGGACTTGATGACCCGCATGGTCCCTTCCAACTCTAACAATCAATCAATCAGTCAGTCAATCATGCAAGCAAGCAAGCAAGCAAGCAAGCAAGCAAGCAAGCAAGCAAGCAAGCAAGCAAGCAAGCAAGCAAGCAAGCAAGCAAGCAAGCAAGCAAGCAAGCAAGCAAGCAAGCAAGCAAGCAAGCAAGCAAGCAAGCAAGCAAGCAAGCAAGCAAGCAAGCAAGCAAGCAAGCAAGCAAGCAAGCAAGCAAGCAAGCAAGCAAGCAAGCAAGCAAGCAAGCAAGCAAGCAAGCAACTCTGTTTTCTGCTAGGCTTGGGCAGTGCCCCTTTTAAAAATGGGAAGAGGACTGAGTCCTGAAGAAAGCCCAAGGGAACGTTTGCAGAAGAATAGAGTACAACTGTGCAAATTTTAATTTTCCTTCATAGGTTGCACATTCGAAAACAATAATCACATCTGCAAATTTGACTCAGCCCAATCATTTGAAAAGCAGCTGAGAAAATAGACATATAATTGTCTTCCTTCTTCCTTTACAGGAATCCTGTCTTGTGCTTAGCAGCAGACGGAAACTGCTTAGGAAGGATTTGGGTAAACCTACCACTTTCATGTTTTAAAAAAATGAATGCCAGTGTTTACTTCTGTGGCTGCCCGACAGGTCTTAGCAAAGCATTCAGAAGTGGTTTGCCTCGTCCTTCTCCACCACCATCTTTCTCTTTCTCCTCTTTCTCTTCCCGATTCTTTCTTTCTTATTTATTTATTTATTTACTTACTTACTTACTTACTTACTTACTTACTTACTTACTTACTTACTTACTTACTTACTTTACTTACTTACTTACTTACTTACTTTACTTACTTACTTACTTACTTACTTACTTACTTACTTACTTACTTATTTTGCCCAATACACAATGAGAGTTTTAGTGGGGGTATATATATATATGAAAGAATAGAAAAGAAGATATAGTAATAGAACATATCAATGAAAGAATAGAAGAAGAGATATAGGAATAGAAGAAAGGTATAGGAGATATAGGAGAGCAATAGGACAGGGGACGGAAGGCATTCTAGTGCACTTGTACTTGCCCCTTACTGACCTCTTAGTAATCTGGATAGGTCAGCCATGGATAATCTAAGGGTAAAGTGTTGGGGGTTTGGGGATGACACTATGGAGATTAGATTTAGATTAGATTTATTGGATTTATATGCCGCCCCTCTTCGCAAACTCGGGGCGGCTCACAACAATAATAAAAAAACAGCACAGTACATAATACCAAATCCAATGCTCACCAATCTAATTACAATTTAAAATTAGTAATCTCATAAAAACAGTATATATAAAAACAGGCACACAGTCAATCAATCAGTCCGGTAATGAGTTCCATGCTTTGACAACTTGGTGACTGAAGTCATAGTTTTTACAGTCAAGTTTGGAACGGTTAATATTAAGTTTAAATCTGTTGTGTGCTCTTGTGTTGTTGTGGTTGAAGCTGAAGTAGTCGCCGACAGGCAGGACATTGCAGCATATGATCTTGTGGGCAATACTTAGATCTTGTTTAAGGCGTCTTAGTTCTAGGCTAGGATTACTTTTAGGCTAGGAAACCCAAAGGCTAATGACCAAAAAAATAACAACCATGACTAGGAAGCTACTCCTGCAATGTTGCTGCAAACACAACGTGGATATGTTAGGAAAATCAGTCAGAATTGAAGTCAACTCAAGAAAGTCTTTCAGATCTTCTTTCTTAGCTAAATAATACTTGTGAAAGCTGCCTTTAAGAGCACCTTGATGATTCAATTGGTGGGCAAGTCTCCATTGGCATTATAGATAATTGAACAAATCTGGCAATAACACAAAACTAGCTCATGCAATCTCACACTACTCACAAGAGCCTACAAAACTTTTGCCAGACCCATTCTAGACTACTGCTCATCTGTCTGGAACCCATACCACATCTCAGACATCAACACCCTTGAAAATGTTCAAAGATGTTTCACCAGAAGAGCCCTTCACTCCTCCACTCGAAACAGAATATCCTACGAAAATAGACTAACAATCCTGGGCCTAGAAAGCCTAGAACTACGGTGCCTAAAACACGAGTTGAGTATTGCCCACAAGCTCATATGCTGCAACGTCCTACCAGTCAATGACTACTTCAGCTTCAACTGCAACAACACAAGAGCACGCAACAGATTCAAGCTTAATACGAACTGCTCCAAACTTGACTGTAAAAAATATGATTTCAACAATCGAGTTATCGAAGCGTGGAACTCATTACCGGACTCAATTGTGTCAACCCCTAACCCCCAATACTTCTCCCTTAGACTCTCCACGATTGACCTCTCCAGGTTCCTAAGAGGCCAGTAAGGGGCGTACATAAGTGCACTGGTGTGCCTTTCGTCCCCTGTCCAATTGTCTTTCCTTTCTTTCACCTATCTTATATATTTTCTTTCTTTCATATATCCTCTCCTCTAAGTGAACTTTCACCGTCATATATATTACTACATGTCTATTTTTCTTACTATGTATTTGTGTATTGGACAAATGAATAAAATAAAAAAATTAAAATAAAATTAAAATAGCAAACCAGGATGGAGGGTTGAAGAAAGATATGTGGTGGAAAACATTTTGCTCCTCTAAAATGCTAGTCAGGGTGATTCTTTCTGAAATTAACTGTTCCAGAAGGCAGATGAGAATTATTTAACTTCACAAATTTGCTCCCAAGTTAGTTGAGGAAAGTAGCTGAGTTTTCATGTTTTGCTTTCGGAACTATTCTTTGAGGTGAAGGAAGAGAAAGTGGCAGGCGTGCTGTGTATCCTTAATTTTTAAAGAGACAGGCGATGTTGTAAGTGCAGCCTCTTTGTAGCAGCTACTCTGTTTTCCAGGAGTTGCGAGACAGTGTTTAAATCAAGGGGAATATGTTTAAATGATGAGCCTTGGGAGGGAAGGAAATGGAAAGAGAAACAGTTTACAGGGGGTTGCTTTGGAGGCGATCGGTAGCACCAGCACATGAAATGAACTGCTGTGCATCCCTTTCTTTTTTTGGCTGCAACAAATATTATTTTTATCTCGGGCCTCTTTGACTGCCAAGTAGCAAAACACTCCATTAACGCAACAGCAGCTATTCCTATTTGATTTCAAAGAAAAGAAAGTCAACATTTCATTGTCCAAATGGAGAATATTTATTGCTAAACCCCAGGCAAAGACACTGGTGAGTCTAAAGTAAATATGAGAGGTTACCAGAAGTTCGGCCAAGATATTGTTTAGTTTCATAAGCAAAAGGTCACTTCTTATAATAAAAGTTAACCTGGGACCTGCAGGTCTCCTAATGGCTTATACAGTATATGATGGTATCCTTTCCCTGGCTTGTTTCTCTTCAGACTGATTTCTTTCCAAGTTTGTTTGCAAAATGAAGATCCAGAATTTGTTATTGTGTACTGTCTAGGACAACTTGCCGTAGCCTACTTGTTACGGCCAACTCACCGCATGATAGAAACATAGAAGTCTGACGGCAGAAAAAGACCTCATGGTCCATCTAGTCTGCCCTTATACTATTTTCTGTATTTTATCTTAAGATGGATATATGTTTATCCCAGGCATGTTTAAATTCAGTTATTGTGGATTTATCTACCACACCTGCTGGAAGTTTGTTCCAAGGATCTACTACTCTTTCAGTAAAATAATATTTTCTCATGTTGCTTTTGATCTTTCCCCCAACTAACTTCAGATTGTGTCCCCTTGTTCTTGTGTTCACTTTCCTATTAAAAACACTTCCCTCCTGGACCTTATTTAACCCTTTAACATATTTAAATGTTTCGATCATGTCCCCCCTTTTTCTTATGTCCTGCAGACTATACAGATTGAGTTCATGAAGTCTTTCCTGATACGTTTTATGCTTAAGACCTTCCACCATTCTTGTAGTCCATCTTTGGACCCGTTCAATTTTGTCAATATCTTTTTGTAGGTGGTCTCCAGAATTGAACACAGTATTTCAAATGTGGTCTCACCAACGCTCTATATAGCGGGATCATAATCTCCCTCTTCCTGCTTGTTATACCTCTAGCTATGCAGCCATGCATCCTAGCATAATGATAAAAGTTATACTAATATAGAAGAATTATGGTGGAATAAAATCATTAAAGAAAGCATGCCAAAGGAGGGACAAAATGAAATGTGAACGACAAAAAATTAAATTGCTTTAAATAATTAAATTGAATTATCGAATTGTCCTGTGGTGAATTGGCCATGGGGAGCTGGCTGTGGTGAATTGTCCCATTCCAACTGCAAGAGGAAGTAATCGAAGGATGCTTGGTACTTTGGGAATGTTGAGAAGATGCCCCATGGATTTCGAAACTATTGCCAAAAGGCAAACTAGATGACCAAGATCCCTTCCAACTCTGTTAATCTGTTAAATCCTGAGATCCCCCCAGGATAAAATAGTGGTTCAAGTTAAGTTTGGTGTAAGCATGGAGAGTAATTTCATTCATGGTCTGAAAAAAGGGTTGCAATTTATTTCCAGGCAAAGAGAAGTCTATGCTCTCTTTCAGGAGATGGCATTGTAAAAAAAGTTTTTTCTTTCTATCTGTAGTTTCCAATAAGTAACATAAGGTGCCAGAAATTTGCTTAATAGTGGATATAGAAGTAGGTCCCTTCTATTTGGCAAAACTTTTCCAGAACCACCAGTGTTACTATTGTGTGTCTGTCATTGGAGTTTAAGCTTGAGACCTTCTGCATATATAACATGCATACTTCAGAATAAATGATGGATAAATAAATGTCACCAAATACTCACACCTATTACTCCCCCCCCAGCTAAAAAAACATAGACAACCATTAGGTGGCAGTCAAGAGATACAGAAATTTAAAGTCTTTACTGCTGAAATGTCTAGTTTTTGCAAAAAATGATGGCTATAGCCTTGGGCTGCTGCCATGCAAACTCCGCCTCTTTGGGAATGGGTCAGTGATGGGCTCCTATGCGTACGGTCAGATACACAGAACTGGTATGCAGAACCAGTAGAAAAAATTTGAATTATTTTTTTTCCTTCTGGGGTCTGGGTATGTTTTTCCTATCGTAGTAAATGAGGTTGAATGTATATAATTTTAGAGGAGTTGTGCTTGTGTGTGTGTGTGTGTGTATACACATATACTTTATAGAGCAGATAATGTATATTTTTGTGTGCCTGTGTGTAGGATGTATGTACACATATGGCATATATACATAGAATTAAATAGTATATTTTGGATGTTCAGTAATAGTAAATAGATAGGGAAATTGTATCTCTTTGAGGAGAGGAGAGGCCAGGCACCTTAACCCTAATCCAAACCCTTGATGTGAGTTACGTCAAGTTGGCCACCTTTAAGCCAATCACATGATCTTTAAACCACTCCTGGTCACATGATCAAGCCACACCCATTTGGTCACATGGCCATCAAGCCACACCCACAAAACAAGCCACGCCCACAGTGGTAGTAAAAAAATTTGCAGCTCTTCAGTGGAATGGATATGATGTCACTGTGCATGTACAAAGGGGACAGAAATTTTATTTATTGATTTGTTTGTTTGTTTGTTTATGTATTTATTCATTCATTCATTCATTCATTCATTTATTAGATTTGTATGCCGCCCCTCTCTGCAGACTTGGATGCTGCAATGCTGCCTTCCACTCTGTTTTTAAAATTCCAGGAGGTGTTTATTCCTCATTTAAAGATCAACTAAAGAAAAAAATGTATTTGTCTTAGGACCCAATATCAATGTTTCTGAATAAATGCCATTGATTACAGCAAGCAAATGACAGTTTATTGCTCGAAAGAATTCTAATGATGTGGATCTACTCTTGCAGCTTGCTAGACATCTCATTTTGCATTGGAAGTTGTGGTGATGGAAGTTAAGAGATTTGTAGGGTTCGAAATGTGCCCAACATTCTTAGGAGCTGTCCCCTGGCTGATTGGCACGGAATGAAGAAAAAGGAAGAAAGGTCCTAACATTATAAGTTTACAAAAGGTTCCGCTGCTTCTACTATTCCTAAATTCCTGGTCTTGCTCATTACTCAAATCTTTAGGGGTTTACCATAAAACCCCAAAAGCTCATTTCCTTCAATCAATCACATCAATGATAATAAAAACTATAAAAATATAATTAAATCTGTTTTAAAAGAACTGCAGAAAAAAATAATTGCTGCCAACCTGCCTTCCATTAAGGATCTGTGTACTGTACGAGTCTGTCATCTGCACCTCTATAACTGTCTGGTTTGGTGCTGCAACCCAACAGGACCGACACAGACTTCAGGGGATAATCAGAACTGCAGAAAAAACAATTGCTGCCAACCTGCCTTCCATTGAGGACCTGTATAATGCATGAGTCAAAAAGAGGGCTGTGAAAATATTTACTGACCCCTCGCATCCTGGACACAAACTGTTTCAACTCCTACCCTCAAATCATCGCTACAGAGCACTGCACACCAAAACAACTGGACACAAGAACAGTTTTTTCCCAAACTGTTCTCTACTAAACAAATAATTCCCTCAACACTGTCAAACTTTTTACTAAGTCTGCACTTCTATTTCTACTAGTTTTTTTCTCATCATTCCTATCACCCATTTCTTCCCACTTAGGACTGTATGACTGTAACTTGTTCCTTTTATCCTAAGATTTTTATTAATATTGATTGTTTCCTCATTGCTTATTTGACCCCTATGACAATCATTAAGTGTTGTACCATATGATTCTTGACAAATCTATATTTTCTTTTATGTACACTGAGAGCATATGCACCAAGACAAATTCCTTATGTGTCCAATCACACTTGGCCAATAAAAAAAATTCTATTCTATTCTACTCAAATCTTTAGTGGTTTACCATAAAACCCCAAAAGCTCATTTCCTTCAATCAATCACATCAACAATAATAAAAACAATAACAATATAATTCAATCTGTTTTAAAAGGCATGCTTCTAAGGTTTTATTTGCAGAGGGTTTTATTTCCAAAGAATTAAGTGGCTGCAGTTCTCGATCATGAGAAATAAATCAATGTAATTTGAAGACAAGCCTTCTCCGAGAGGCTCATTGGGAGGAGAATGCATACAGGAATCTTCTCTCAAGGACTTGGGACCTATGGAGTTTTAAAGGTAATAGCCAGCCTTATATATTTCATGCAAAAGCAGATTGGCAGGTGACACACTGGCCCTGTTAACTAGGATCCCCTGACAAATGCAGAGCAAGTGATTTAACGCAACAGAATTTAGAGTGATGCCCATGTTCCTTTGCTGCTGCCTTGAGAGTAGACGCCTCTTCTTTCCAGTTCAATGGTCTCATGTTTCTTTTTGCTGCCTGATATTAAGAACTCTAGGTCTATAAAACAGCCACGATGTTTAAGGGGAGCTTTGCATTTTGGACAGGCTACGTGAACTGAAAGATTAGGGGAGGGGAGTTGGAGGGGAGAGGGGTGGGGAAGAGGATGCATTTTATGTTAGATTCACGTATGACTGGGGAACAGCAATTTTGTCGTCTTAAATCTGTGACTTGTTTTCAACTACGGTAACTTTTGGCTTCTGGATCCAAAAATAACCCTCAAAAGTCATACAAGTGTTGCATATGGTAGTCCTTGAGTTGCAACAGTCGGCTTAGTGACCGTCTGAAGTTATAACAGCACTGAAAAAAGTGACCATTTTAACAGCACTGAAAAAGTGACCATGGCCATTTTAGTAACATAGAAGATTGACGACAGAAAAAGACATGTTCCATCTAGTCTGCCCTTATACTATTTCCTGTACTATTTCTTAGGATTGATATGTTTATCCCAGGCATTCAGTTACTATGGATTTACCAACCATGTCTGCTGGAAGTTTGTTCCAAGTATCTACTACTCTTTCAGTAAAATAATATTTTCTCTTGCTTCTGCTCTATCCCCCAACTAACCTCAGATTGTGTCCCCTTGTTCTTGTGTTCACTTTCCTATTAAAAACACTTCCCTCCTGAACATTATTCAACCCTTTAACATATTTAAATGTTTCGATCATGTCCCTCCTTTCCTTTTTGTCCTCCAGAACATATTTAAATGTTTCGATCATGTCCCCCCTTTTAAACAACTTGCGACCCCATGGTCATATAATCAAAATTGAAAAGTGACATGGTCATTTTTAACAGCTTGTGACCGTCGCAGTATCCCCATTCACATTCATGTGCACATTCTCATAAGGTGTAGAGGAAAAACTTGACATGGTAGAAGGAAACTAACTAGAGTTTTGAAACCAGCATGCCTAATTAATTATAAAAAAGCTCAAAAATCAAACTCAACAGTTACAAATCAAACTTACAAATTGTTCTCCAGTGAATTGAAGAGGTGAATCTCAGGAACATCTCAACACCATCATTGTCTATTAGCTAGAACTAATACTGTATAGACAGCTGGCAGGTTGCAGGGAAGCTGCTTTTAAGGGCTTCCCTGAAACCCACTAGCCACGAACAATTTCTCCCACCACTGGATTAGCCAATCAGTGGCGGCTATGCAAATTCATACTCCGTATGTCAGTACGTAACACTTTGCTTACTGCACTGAATTATTTCTGCTATGGAATGCAAGTAAGTAAATAAATATATGTCATGGTTATTCAGGGTCTGTTCTGGGTCCTATTGTTTTTAATATGTTTGTGAGTGACATAGGGGAAGGTTTGGTAGGGAAGGATTGCCTCTTTACTGATGACTCTAAAGTGTGCAATAGGATTGATATTCCTGAAGATGTCTGTAATATGGCAAATGATTTAGCTTTATTAGATAAGTGGTCAAAGCAATGGAAACTGCAGTTCAATGTTTCCAAATGTAAACTAATGCACTTGGGCAAAATGAATCCTCAATCTGAGTACTGTATTGGCAGTTCTGTGCTAGCAAAAACTTCAGAAGAGAAGGATTTAGGGGTAGTGATTTCTGACAGTCTCAAAATGGGTGAACTGTGCGGTCAGGCGGTAGGGAAAGCAAGTAGAATGCTTGGCTGCATAGCTAGAGGTATAACAAGCAGGAAGAGGGAGATTGTGATCCCGCTGTATACAGCGCTGGTGAGACCACATTTGGAATGCTGTGTTCAGTTCTGGAGACCCCACCTACAAAAAGATATTGATAAAATTGAATGGGTCCAAAGACGGGCTACAAAAATGGTGGAAAGTCTTAAGCATCAAACTTATCAGGAAAGACTTCATGAACTCAGTCTGTATAGTCTGGAGACAGAAGGAAAAGGGGGGACATGATCGAAACATTTAAATATGTTAAAGGGTTAAATAAGATTCAGGGGGGAAGTGTTTTTAATAGGAAAGTGAATACAAGAACAAGGGGTTGCAATCTGAGGTTAGTTGGGGGAAAGATCAGAAGCAACATGAGAACTTATTATTTTACTGAAAGAGTAGCAGATGCTTGGAGCAAATTTCCAGCAGACATGGTTGGTAAATTTATTTATTTATTTTATTTATTAGATTTGTATGCCGCCCCTCTCCAAAGACTCGGGGCGGCTAATAACAATATAAAAAGACAATGTAGACAAATCTAATATTAAAAATAATCTTAAAAACCCCAATTTAAAGAACCACTCATACATACAAGCATACCATGTATAAATTCAATAAACCTAGGGGGAAGGGAAATTTCAATTCCCCCATGTCTGACGACAGAGGTGGGTTTTAAGGAGCTTGCGAAAGGCAAGGAGGGTGGGGGCAACTCTGATATCTGGAGGGAGCTGGTTCCAGAGGGTCGGGGCCGCCACAGAGAAGGCTCTTCTCCTGGGTCCCGCCAAACGACATTGTACAGTAACTGAATTTAAACATGCAACTGAATTTAAACACAGTAACTGAATTTAAACATGCCTGGGATAAACATATATCCATCCTAAGATAAAATACAGGAAAGAGTATAAGGGCAGACTAGATGGACCATGAGGTCTTTTTCTGCCGTCAATCTTCTATGTTTCTATGTTATATTATGCCTGCAGTACGTAAGAGGGAGGAGAGGGAGACTGAAGTTACGAGAGAGTGTCTAGGAATCAAGTGCGATTCATAGATGAGCTGTTGGAGAAATTGTGTCTTCACCCTTCCCCTGTTGGAGAGACTGATCAGCCATCAAAGGATTGACACAGCTGCAATCCCTTTGGCAAGGTAGGATGTAAACAAGGAGGACCCTCTGGTGGAAAAATGCCTGGAGATACAAAGAGAGAGGTTAGTGGTGTCTTTTAGGAACACGTTGATCGCATTTTGGGTTTCCTGAAGCTATCACAATTTAAAGAAAAAAAAGTGCTTGAAGATGTCCCTGGTGAGACATACGAGAAGGACGTTCTGCCTCTGCTATGATCCGTTTTGTCCCTGCTCTTGTTTCTATTTCAGGAATACATCTTGACCACAAAGAGGCTTCTTGGGCTTTTTTAGAATTTGTTTTTTTTAAATGGCAATAGCAGCCCATAGCTATGTAGAAAACTGTAGACAGCTATTGAGACAAGGCAGGGGTAGCAGTGAGTGTTTTGAAGGGAAAGAGAAGAGCAATAGTGCTGAGATAAATCCATGATTCAGAATTGATTAGATTGTTCCTTATAGCCACTTTGTAAGAGCATCTGTTGATCGTTCTCACAATTCCAAAAATCTGTTCCTAAAACTTTGAGAAATTAAAACAGATGGGGGCTTATTACACACACACACACACACACACACACATTTTTTGGAATATAAGACACACCTTTCCCTCCCAAGAGGGTGGATATATTGGTGTGTCTTATAATAATAATAATAATAATAATAATAATAATAATAATAATAATAATTTATTGGATTTGTATGCCGCCCCTCTCCGCAGACTCGGGGCGGCTAACAACAATAATAAACACAACATGTACAATCCAATAATAAAAACAACTAAAAACCCCTATTATAAAACCAAACATACACACAAACATACCATGCATAACTTGTAATGGCCTAGAGGGAAGAGCTATCTCAACTCCCCCGTGCCTGGTGGTATAAATGAGTCTTGAGTAGTTTACGAAAGACAGGGAGGGTGGGGGCAGTTCTAATCTCCGGGGGGGAGTTGGTTCCAGAGGGCTGGGGCCGCCACAGAGAAGGCTCTTCCCCTGGGGCCCGCCAAACGACAGCCATTTTTAGCCTCCCCGAAGCCTTGCAAAAACAGGGTGTGCAGAGGGTTTGGGAGACCTGTAGCGTGCTCCTGAGGGTTGGGGGAAGGCAAAAATATTCCTGTTTTTGTGAAAAAATGGGTAAAAAATGGATCCGTTTTTGCAAAAAGAGCATTGTGGACAGAGGGTTTGGGAGCCCTGCAGAATGCTCCTAGGGGCCGCGGGAAGACAAAAAACTCCAATTTTTGCAAAAAACTGACCCATTTTTGCAAAATCGGGGTGCGCAGTGGTTTGGGGAGGTTTGCAAAGTGTTCCTAGGGCTCGGGAAGACAAAAACTTTTTTTCTTACTTACCTCTTTTTCTTATATACTGGTGTGTCTTAGAGTCTGAAAAATTTGGTATATACCGATATAATATCCCTTGGCAAATGGCGTCCAGAATTATCGATCAGGCAAATTCCACAACATTTTTCTCAATTTTTTCCTTAAAAGCAAGTATTCCTGGTCCTACGCCAATAGCCCTCCATTGCAGGGAAAAAACCCAACACCCCACCTCCCACAACTAGGCAAATAATGTTCATTACTTCGAACAGAAATCTTAATTATACTGTCACCACACAGGACTCTCTTGAAATAAGCTATTGCTTCACATCATTGGTGCCAAGCCTGACCTAATTTGCATTGTGATTATTCTCTCTCCCCCTGCCTTTCCGTTTTCAATCTTATACGGCACTTGCAGAAACACACAGAGAGTCATAATATCAGATTAGTTGAAAATTATGTCAGTACCTAATATGACAAAAAGAGGCTCTGGATAAGTCACGATGTGTTTCCGATAATCGAAGTGGGACAGTGGCTCAGAAGGTAAGATGAAAGCAGTGATGGGCTCCTACAGGTATGGTCAAGTATGCAGTACGGGTTGCAAAATTTTGAATTTTTTCCCTTCTGGGCTCTGGGTATGTTTTTCCTATCACAGTAAATGAGGTTGAATGTGTATAATTTTAGAAGAGCTGTGCGTGCATGCGTGTGTACATACACATACTGTTTATATAGTAGACGATGTACAGTGGTACCTCAAGATACGAACCCCTCGTCTTACGAACAACTCAAGATACGAACCCGGGGTTCAGAAAAAATTTGCCTCTTCTTACGAACTTTTTTCGTGTTACGAACACCAAACCTGAACTTCCGGGTTTGGCGTTCGGAGGCTGCTGGGAAGCCGCGCGGCTGTTTTAAAAGGTGACAGCCGGGCTGGGGGGCTTCCCAGCAGCCTCCGAACGCTGAACGCGGAAGTTCGGGTTTGGCGTTCGGCTTCGGGAGGCTGCTGGGAAGCCCCCCACCCCGGCTGTCACCTTTTAAAACAGCCGCGCGGCTTCCCAGCAGCCTCCGAACGCCAAACCCGGAAGTTCGGGTTTGGCGTTTGTAACACGAAAAAAGTTCGTAAGAAGAGGCAATTTTTTTCTGAACCGTTTGGAGGCTGCTGGGAAGCCACGCGGCTGTTTTAAAAGGTGACAGCCGGGCTGGGGGGCTTCCCAGCAGCCTCCGAACGCCGAACGCGGAAGTTCGGGTTTGGCGTTCGGCTTCGGGAGGCTGCTGGGAAGCCCCCCAGCCCGGCTGTCACCTTTTAAAACAGCCGCGCGGCTTCCCAGCAGCCTCCGAATGCCAAACCCGGAAGTTCGGGTTTGGCGTTCGTAACACGAAAAAAGTTCGTAAGAAGAGGCAATTTTTTTCTGAACCATTTGGAGGCTGCTGGGAAGCCGCGCGGCTGTTTTAAAAGGTGACAGCCGAGCTGGGGGGCTTCCCAGCAGCCTCCGAACGCCAAACACGGAAGTTTGGGTTTGGTGTTCGGCTTTGGAAGATGGCTGGGAAGCCACACGGCTATTTAAAAGGTCACAGCCGGACTGGGGGGGTTGCTGGTAAGCCCCCCAGCCCGGCTGTCACCTTTTAAAACAGCCGCGCAGCTTCCCAGCCATCTCCCGAAGCCGAACGCCAAACCCAAACTTCCGCGTTCGGCGTTCGGAGGCTGCTGGGAAGCCCCGCCGCCCGGCTGTCACCTTTTAAAACAGCCTTGGGGCTTCTCGGCGGCCTCCCGAATGCCGAACCCGGAAGTTCGGGTTTGGCGTTCGGCATTTGGGAGGTCGCTGAGAAGCCCCCAGGCTGTTTTAAAAGGTGACAGCCGGGCGGCAGCGTTTTTTTTGAGGGGTTTTTTTTTGGTTGCACGGATTAGTTGACTTTATATTGTTTGCTATGGGAAACAATGTTTCATCTTACGAACCTTTCGTCTTACGAACCTCCCCCTGGAACCAATTAGGTTCGTAAGACGAGGTATGACTGTACTGTATATTTTTGTGTGCCTGTGTGTAATATGTATGTACACATATGGCATATATACATATAATTAAATAGTATATTTTGAATGTTCAGTAATAGTATATAGATCGGGAAATTGTGTCTCTTTGAAGTGAGGAGAGGCAAGGCACCCTAACTAGTGATGGGCGAACCCAACGGTGTTCCGGTTCGACAAGTTCGGATGAACTTTACGCAAAATTTGGCTGAACGTGAACGCGAACCGAATCCGAACCTGAACGGGGAATCCCATCAAGAGATTCCGGGGGCTGAGCCTTGACGTCACTGGCAGGTTGCTAAGGATGCCAAGGTGATCACTTCCTGGATTCCATGGAATCCAGGAAGTGATCACCTTGGCGTCCTTAGCAACCTGCCAGTGACGTCAAAGCTCCGAACACCGAACATGACCCCGAACTTTGCCCGAAGTTTCAAAAAATTTGGGGGTTGTGTTCGGCATACTGAACACCGCAAAATTCGGTATGGACCTGAATTGTGCAGGTTCGGTTCACCCATCACTAACCCTAACCCAAACCCTTGACGTGAGTGATGTCAAGTTGTCCACCTTTAAGCCAGTCACATGACCACTGGTCACATGATCGTCAAGCCACTCCCACCTAGCCACATGGTCGGCAAGCCACACCCTCAAAATAAGCCACGCCCACAGTGTCGTATTAAAAAATTTTGTATCCCTTCACTGGGTTATCCTTGCTCCCAGGCAAGATACAGCTCAGTATGAAGATAGACAGTGTTAGGAAAAAGCCTGGCATGTCGCTGTCACCCATTGCAGGGAAAATTAAATTGTCCTCGGCTGAACAAGCTGTCGCTCTCTGCCTGAGGCATTGACAGGTACCTTTGTTAAGTTGCTTCGCAGGGGCCATTCTTCAGAGGGTGTCTGCATTGTTTGCACGGAGCAAAAGAAAAGTTAGCTACTGGTATTGTAGGAAGAAAAAAAAATCAATCTCTTCCAAGAAAAAAGTACAGAAAGGTTAGCAGCATTAAATGTAGCAATTACCCTATTTATCGGCATATAAGACATACCAGAGTATAAGACACACTTAGATTTTAGAAGTGGAATACAAGGAAAAAAGTATTCTGAATGAAATGGTGTAATAATATATTATTTAATAAAATACCAGTGTGGCAGAATACATTTTGCAAACATGCATACTTTGTACAACCATGTACACTTTTTTTACAAACTTCAAACTTGACATCTTTAAGACTTGTGGATTTTAACTCCCAGAATTCCTCCTCCAGTCATGCTAGCTCAGGAATGGGAGTTGAAGTCCAGAAGTCTTAAACTTGCCAGGTGTGAAGACCCTTGCACCCCTATCCCCTAACACCAGGGTTTTCAACTTGACAGCTTTAAGACTAAAGGACTTTAACTCCCAGAATTCCTCCTCCAGTCATTCTAGATGGTGTAATTAGAAGGCAAAAACGGCCCAATTTTTGCGAAAATGGGCCATTTTTCGCCCCTTTTCACAAAAATTGGATGAGTAAAAGGTCTGAAGCCTGCAGAGAAGCTCCTGAGTAGTGGGAGATGGCAAAAATGCCCCCATTTTTGTCTTCCTCCAGTTCATAGGCGCTCTCTGCATGCAAGATATTGACAAAATTGAAAGGGTCTAAAGACGGGCTACAAGAATGGTGGAAGGTCTTAAGCATAAAACGTATCAGGAAAGACTTAATGAACTCAATCTGTATAGTCTGGAGGACGGAAGGAAAAGGGGGGGACATGATGGAAACATTTAAATATATTAAAGGGTTAAATAAGGTTCAGGAGGGAAGTGTTTTTAATAGGAAAGTGAACACAAGAACAAGGGGACACAATCTGAAGTTAGTTGGGGGAAAGATCAAAAGCAACATGAGAAAATATTATTTTATTGAAAGAGTAGTAGATCCTTGGAACAAACTTCCAGCAGACGTGGTAGATAAATCCACAGTAACTGAATTTAAACATGCCTGGGATAAACATAGATCCATCCTAAGATAAAATACAGAAAATAGTATAAGGGCAGACTAGATGGACCATGAGGTCTTTTTCTGCCGTCAGACTTCTATGTTTCTATGTTTCTATGTTTCTATGCTCCCCCGACATTTTCTCCACCTCATTTTTGCGAAAAAAGGAGCAAAAAAGGCTCATTTTTTTGCAAAAACAGGGGTATTTTTTGCCATCTTCCAGCACCCAGGAGCTCTCTGCAGGCGGGGTGGGGGGCTGCCTTGGCGACAGCAAAAAGGGTTGCATTCGATGTATAAGACGTATCAATATTTCCACCCTCTTTTGGGTTGGGGGGGGGAAGGTGTGTCTTATACTCCGAAAAAGTACTTGCTGCAAAAGAAGTACAGATACTCTTCAATTGACAACAGTTCATTCAGTGACCATTCAAAGCTACTAGGGGACTGGAAAAAGTGACATGAATCATTGGTGCGAGTCTTCAGAGAGGGGCGGCATACAAATCTAATAAATTCAATTGAATTGAATCTCCAGGGTCATGTGATCAAAATTCAACTGACGCATACTTAAGATGGTTGCAGTGCCTCTGGGTCATGTGATCAGCTTTTGCAACCTTCTGACAAGCCAAGTCAATTGGGAAGCCATTGGGGAAACCATATTAATAACAAGCCATTACAGTGATTCACTTAACAACTGTGGCAAAGAAGTTTTAAAATGGATATTGTGGTAGATATTTTGAGAAGAAGCTAAGCCTCTCCTGAAGCCATATTTTCTCATTAAGTCCCAGTTTCATAATGTTGTGGTTAGCTCTGGCCCAGCTCCTGCCCCAAGGAATGTGCAGGTGGATGTGGGGGAAACATCCACATGCTGGAGACCTGTTTTGCTCCCGACGAAGCCTCCTCTGACCAAGGAAGCGTGAGTGACAGGGAAGAAGGGAGTTTGGCAGACAGCCCAGGAGGAGATCAATCATCTGTATCATCCCTGGATTCTGAACAAGAATTAATGTTTATGTTTGTTTATGTTTATTTAGATTTGTATGCCGCCCCTCTCCACAGACTCGGGGCGGCTCACAACAATGATGATACATCCACGCGTATTAATGATACATCCACGCATGTGTAGAGTGATGCATAGGAGACAACAACTGAAGGATTATTACAAGAGAAAATGAGGCCATCTGTGGTTGGGTGGGGCTGCTGTAATTAGTGCTACAGATAAAAGTGCAACCTGGTGTTTTAGCCTCATGGCAGTTTATCTGATTCATTGTTTCGTCAAGATTGTGGTTTTTGTGGTTTTCAAGATTGTGTGTGGACTCTATGGACTTTAGAAGTGGACTCAATTTCCCAGTTATTGGGTGCATTTAACCTGTGCCTTGTGTGTAACAGAAATTGGATTGCATTTAACCTGTGCCTTGTGTGTACCAGAAAATCCCTTTGATTTGACATTTAAAAAGGGAGCTGTTTCTGTTTTTCTGTTTATAAACACTTTTGGGTTTTCCTTTTATTGTGTGGTGTGTGTCTTCCTGGACTAATTACCCTGTAATTATGGGCGGTTGAAACACACTGGCAGAACACATAGTCTCTAGTCTCTCCATTCACAAAATCACTTTTCAATGTCCCAGAACTGACTAATAGCTTCTAGTTGCTAATAACCATTTGCAAAGGACACAGGATGATGGTTAGCAACTCTGGTTCATACAAGGGCATTAAATGGAGAGGCTAGATTCTGATTTCCAGTATATTTATGATTGCATTTAAGGAAATCTTATTTTGCATTTTGAATAAAGAAATTATATGCATTTTTTCCCTATATTATTGTCTCTTGAGGATTTACCGATATTCTGAAATTTAAGAAGTATGCTATCAAACTAGTATTTATATAATGCATATAAAATTATTTGCTACTCAGGAGATTTCTAAAGACATACACAAACACACACCCACACAGAAAGAGAAGAGAAAGCAAAATTCTGTAGTGAGAATTCTAGGAACTACTGATTTAACTCAAATAATAAAAAAGATCTTTTTATCCCTAAACTGAATAGCATTCATTCACAGAAATATATCTGAATCTCTTGCCAATTATAATATATTTCAACTTCCCTTACAGCCTGCTATATAATATTGAAACATGCTGCGGTGAACTGGTTCTTAACTACTTTTTAAAAGATATATTGTAGATCATCTTTAGGGATTGTTAAATTGCAAGAGAACTACATCTCGATTTTTTAAAGAAACCTATATTATTCAAACATCCAGAACACTTGGATTGTCTAGTCTCTGTGGCAGGGAGGTTTGAATTTAACTTTCCTCCTCCTTAATTTTTTATATAAGCCATTTTCAACAAAGATAATTTGAAAAGTGAATTACTTAACCAAATGTACTTGATGTCAAGAATGCACTGGTGAAGATATATATATGTAGAAACTGAACTAGTACGTCTCACATAGTTAAACCCTATGATCCTTTCACTGCTGGAATTATATATATATATATATATATATATATATATATATATATATATATATATATATATTTGTTTTCGTAAATTTTCACAGGTATATGTATGTAGATTGTTCTGAGTTCGGGTTTTGCCCTGTGTAATATTTTGCATGTCTATGCGACGTTTCGGTGAAATCACATTCACCATCATCAGGCTGAAGCTTCGTGCGAAGCTTGAAACTTCAGCCTGATGATGGTGAATGTGATTTCATAATATATATAATATATATAATGTCACATGCTTTTTCCCCTGAATTTGAAAATTAAGGGAGACTAGGATAGATATATTTCGGCCTTATTTTGGCCTCATCAGCTAGCCATACCCATTGGGACTTGAACCTGCAACCTTTGCCTTGTAAGGCATAGAATTATCTTCTAGGCTACAGTATCCAATCCCTTCAGCTCTGCACCAGGGAAGGGTTACATATTTTTGTGTTGAATCACCCTGGTGTATTGAAGGAACATCACAGCTCCTTATTTGCCTCTCGGCCCAACCCAGGGCCATTTCCAAGGCAGTTAATTTTATTGATAGCTGACAATTCTATCTGTATGTGTCACATGTTTTTTTGGCTGAATTTGAAAATTAAGGGAGACTAGGATAGATCTATTTTGGCCTTATTTTGGCCTCATCAGTTAGCCATGCTGGAATAAAATTTTTGAAGAGCTAGATTTTACATTTTTTAGCTTCCTAGACTACACTGTACTCAATAAAGCATCCTACTAAATAATGTACATGGAATTAGAAAGAGAACAGGATTCCTATTTACTGTACATCGCCGTGTGGGTGTGTGAAAAAACAGGCTGTCATTGTTGTTTTAAAAATAACCTGACATAATCACGCTGTTTATGAAGTAATCGCTATTTGGCATTAAACAAAAGGAAATCTGGAAAGCAGTGGGAAATTGCTGATTTGTAGAATAATCACCATCAAACTGAAATGGATTTATGTTCCCATCTTTATTTTCCCTTATCAAACCCTTGTTGTCCCCTTCTGCTGACATAACAGCAAATTTTATCAAGGTTAGGGAGCCATTTAGAGCAGGGGTCCCCAAACTTGGCAACTTTAAGACTTGTGGACTTCATCTTGAATACTGAATACCGAAAGGAAGTATTTCACAGCGAGAAAAGGCTCTTCTCCCAAGACTGATTAGAATTCTAGATATATTGGGACTAAGGCTCTTTTGGTGAACTGTCGGGAATTTATGAATGGATCACTTATGTTGTGTTCTGTCGGGCTCTCTGGTAGAATCCTCCCAAAAATTCACAGGTACAAATTTCAGACACACACACACGTTTGAAAATTCAAAATAATGTTCTTTATAATGAAAATTCACTTAAACTAAGCCCTCTTTTGGTATAGCAAAGAGCACTCGTCTCCAAACAAACTTGTAAGTTGTACAAGTCCCTTATCAGTTCTGTGATACTTAGCTTGCAGCTGTGAGGCAATTCACAGTCTTTCACAAAGTGAAACACACTTTGCTCTGGTTTAGTTTCAAAGCGGGGAAAAATCAGCACACAAAAGGTCAAAGTCAGCAAAGCAGGCAGGAAACAGAACGATCAGATAATCCTCCACAATGGCCAAACCCACAGGCTGCTATTTATAGCAGCCTCACTAATTACCACAGCCCCACCCAACCGCAGGTGGCCTCATTTTCTTCGATAATAATCTCTCAGTTGTTGTTGCCTATGCATCGCTCTCCGCATGCGTGGCTGTATCATTAACTCTTGTTCTGAATCCAAGGAGGAGCTAGATAATTGATCTCCTTCTGAGCTGTCTGCCCCACTCTCCTCCTCCCTGTCACTCATGTCTTCTTGGTCAGGGGAGCCTTCATCAGCAGATTCCACCGGGGGCAAAACAGGCCTGCAGCATGTGGATGTCTCCGCCACATCCACAGTCCTTGGGTCAGGAGCTGGGCCAGAGCTAACCACAACATGTTGAAGAAGGTTAGAAAAGAAACTTGACTAAGGGTTTAGAAGATGAGCTTGGGAAAGGAGAGAAAGAGAAAGAAAGGTTGATATCAAAGTGATCCCCCCCCCCCCACTCTAATATCTACATGAGGCTTTGTGCCACAGAGGCTAAAATCCTGGCTGAGTTTTCTCTACAATATGAACAAACTAATTGAAAAACAATTGCTACTTTAGTTGTAAATCATATCGATTGCATAGCATGTTTCCTGTGGAGCTCTGTGCTTGTAGTCATTTTTATGACATGACTCGATAATACCAGCAAAGGCACTGATGAGGTTACGTAGTTGGGTTATGAAATGTCTGCAGGCAAACCTCTGCAAACAGGGGAATAAAACAATGTAAAAGCATATAAAAACCACCACAAACTAAAGTTCACAACCAAGGTAATCCTATTCATCAAATCCATCAGTATAACGACTGCAGCAGCTGGGTGATATGACTGGGTCCTAATGTCCCTTGGCAAAGCGGTACCTGCAGGGCTGGCTTTGTGAAAGCCAGGAGACAGGCTTAACCTGACCTGTAGGGAAGGATAATGATTCACAGGGTGGGTACCAGAACAGAGAAACCTCTCTTCCTGCATGGCGATACTCCACAGTTGATGGGACCCAAAGTCTGTAGAGATTTTTCAGTCGTCTGTCGTCTGTCCCCCCGCAATGATGTCCCGCTTTACCGAAGTTATAATCTGGTCACCTTAACCCTAACCCAAACCCTTTATGTGAGTGTTGCCACATTGGCCACCTTTAAGCCAGTCACATGACCTTTAAGCTACCCCAGTCACATGATTGTCAAGCCACTCCCATCTGGTCACATTGCCAGCAAGCCACACCCACAAAATAAGCCACGCCCATAGTGTGGTAGTAAAATTTTTGGCAGCCCTTCACTGCATAGAACTTAGAAGCAAGGAGAAACTTTGTGACAATGTGATCAATTATTCAATGGAGTAGTTTTGTCTCTAGAGATTGTGAATGCTCCATCACTGGAGGTTTTCAAAAATAAGACTGGGCAACAATTTGACCCAGATGGTATAAGGTTCCTGCACTGAGCAGGAGTTTGAACTACAAAAGCCTCCAAGGTCCCTTCTAGCTCTTTGATTCTATGGTTTTAAAAGGAATGGCTCTGTTTTGTCCTTAGTGTGACCCCTTTATATCTTTCAGGGGATTGAAAGTGAAGGAAAACAGCAGGGTGTTTTCTTTCTTTCTTTCAAAAGCATCTTTTCCACATCTCACATGGTTAAATCCTATGAGCCTTTCACTGCTGGAACAAAATGTTTGAAGAGCTAGATTTTAGATTTCTAGCTTCTTAGACTACACTGTACTCAATAAAGCATCCTACTAAATAATGTACGTGAAATTAGAAAGAGAACAGGATTCCTATCTAGTGTACATCTCTGGATGTTTGTGTGGGTGGGTGAAAAAACAGGCTGTCATTAATGTTTTAACAATGGAAGATTGCTTGTGTGAACGGCTCTTCAAATATCCCAAGGAACCTTGCAGGATAGTTAAAGCAGGGTTTCTTGCACAAATATATTTTCCTGAGGGGTAAATTAAAACTGCATTTCATTTATTTGATGGCAAGTTTTTTATCTGACAATACAATGCCTGGCATCCTATCACACACCATATCAAAACTGGAAAGGATTTAAAACCTGTTCATGGAGATTTTATGACTGATCTTTGCACATTTTGATCATTAATCAGTCCAGCAATTCTCTTGGTGGGTCTTGGGACCTGGCAAGCATGTGCAACTATGCATCATGGTGAGCTGGTCCTAGGAGTTTGTTTGTTTGTACCTACGTACCTACCTACGTACCTACCTACCTACATGGGGGTGGACAAAAAAAAGGAAACACTTGACTTTGGCATCATGTTTGAACATGTTCAACTCAATCGAAACTTGACATATTTTAATTTTTTTAAAATTCTGTTATTTGATATGTTTTTTTAAACTACTTTTTTTTTTTTACAGAAATTTAAGGAAATTGGTTATAACCTTCTACAAATAGCAGACCTCTCAGACTTTCAAAGAGGCCAAATTGTTGGTGCTTGAATGGCAGGCGCTAGTGTAACAGAAAGTGCCCGAATGTTTGGTGTTTCAAGAGGTAATGTCTCAAAAGTAATGACTGCTTTTGAAAGAGAAGGGAAAACGTCCTCAGCCAAGCACAGGTCTGGTTGAAAGTCAAAGTTGTCTGAGAGAGAGACCGTTGGACTCTAAAGCGAATTGTTAGAGCGGATCGCAAGACCGCAGCTCCTAAAATCACTGCAGAGCTCAATAGACATGTACAGAACCCAGTTTCCACAAAAACTGTTAGAAGGGAGCTTCACAAATCTGGATTCCACGGAAGAGCTGCAAGGTGTTTCCATTTTTCTGTCCACCCCCCTATCTATCAAAAACAAGTACAGTACAAGATAGCAGGTATTGGTATAAACATAAGCAAAGTAAGCACAGGTAAATTAGGACAATAGGACAGTAGGACAAGGATGGTAGGCACAATGGTGCGTTTATGCATGCCTGTTATAGACCTCTTAGGTAGGGGTTGAGGTCAACTGTAAACAGTCTAAGGTTAATTTTTTTAGGGGGTTGGGGAACAAACCACAGTCAGGTAGTGCATTCCAGATCACTTTATTGCTGAAGTTTTATTTCCTGCAATTGAGTTTAGAGAGGTTTACGTTGTTTGAATCTGTTGTGTGCTCATGTATCATTGCAGATGAAGGTGAAGTATTCATTGACAGGTAGGACATTGTGGTAGATGATTTTATGAACTGCATTTAGATCATAAGGAAGGCGACGTAGCTAAGCTATCTAAGCCCAAAATTTCAGGTCTGGTAGAATAAGGTGTTCTGTTATTTGCAGACTCTCCATGTGAAATATTTCTGGACTGTCTCGATTGTATTAATGTCCGAAATGCAGTGCGGATTCCATACAGGTGAGCTGTATTCGAGAATTGGTCTGGCAATTGTTTTGTATGCTCTGATTAGCAGTGTAATATTGCCAGAAAAGAAGCTACGCAAGATTTGATTAACAACTCTTAGTGGGTTTTTTTGGCAATGTAGTTACAGTGAGCTCTGGCACAAGTCATTAGATATGAATACTCCAAGGTCTCAAATTAATGCAGCCTTGGTTTTATGGTGAATGCATTTCTAAAATCCTTAATAGTCATTGAAAATTGGAAATCCTTTTGCATAATTTTAAAAAGAATTAAGGAAAACCTATACTTGATAATATAAGTCTGCACTGGTTGCTGATCAGTTTCCGGTCACAATTCAAAGTATTGGTAGTGACCTATAAAGCCCTACATGACATTGGACCAGAATACCTCTGGGACCGCCTTCTGCCACACAAATCCCAGCGGCCAATCAGGTCCCACAGAGTTGGCCTTATCTGGGTCCCATCGACTAAACAATGCCGTTTGGCGAGACCCAGGGGAAGAGCCTTCTCTGTGACGGCCCCGGCCCTCTGGGATCAACTCCCCCTAGAGATTCGAATTGCTCCTACCCTCCCTGCCTTCCACAAGATGTTGAAGAGCTATCTATGTCACCAGGCATGGGGGGGAATAACTATTTCTTTCCCCCACCACCACCTTTTTTCCTGACTGTAATATATGAGAATGGTATGATTGTCCAGTATGATTGCTTGTAATATCTATGGGTTTTAAATCTCGTTTTTTAACTTTATTGGATTTGTATTCGATGTGTTGTATTGTTGTTGTTGTGAGCCTCCCCGAGTCTTCGGAGAGGAGCGGCATACAAATCTAATAAATCTTAATCTTAAATCTCAATATGGCAGGATCAACGTGGGCACCTGCATTCAGCATTTATGATTTGAAGTTCTGGTTTTCCTGCCTCTGAAGCACCTGCGTCGTTCTTTTGCAAGAGAAAGCAGCAAAAGAGTTCAACAAACTCTGACTGTGCCATTTGGAGATGAATGAGTCAACAGATATATCTGTGGCTCCAGTTGTCAGCTGTGTAGAGAAAGAGGACCAGTTGCATGCACGATGCGTATTAAATCATCTCCAGCATTTCAAGTGGGAAGCTGAAAACGTTTACTCCTTAGTTCACAGGGGAGCATCAGCCAATGAAGCAAACAAGGAAATTTTTTTCTTTAAAAGCATCAAGACACTGGTAAATCACTACGAAGAGATACCTGACATCCTGTACATCCTTGGTACTTAATGTTTCACTCCAGATCTTGATTAATAACAGATGGGACTAGAACAACTTGTCCATAAGCGTTGAGGATGTTAGGCATTGAAAGGTACATTATGCTATTTCACTTGGGGTTAGGTTACCTTGACTCAAAAAGAAAACCTGGAAGTGAGCTATTTTGAAGGAAAATGTGTTGTTAGCATTTTTTAGCGTATTCTGGGATGTACAGGCAGACCTTGGCTTGCAACCAATTATTTTTAGTGATCGTTCAAAGTTACAACTCCAGTGGGGGAAAAAAAGAGACTTATGGCTGTTTTTCATACATATGACCATTTATTTAGTTAGTTATTCCACTTCTATGTCGCACAGTCTCAAAGGACTCGGGGTGGCATATAATAATAATATAAATACAAATAAATACAGAAACAATAAAAAGATGTCAAATATAATATCTAAAACTATAAAACCAGCAATAAAAAGAATCCATTAATTAAAACAGTCATAATTCCATGCATACATAGCATTCATACCTCAGAGTTTTGTTTGCTATGGATCTTTTACACGGAACCTTGACATGAAGCAGATAAGGCCTCAGGTTCTGCTATGTCATGCCTTCAATGCCCATATTTGACCAATTACGATTTTCTGTGTAGACTCTTAATGTAGTGGATGAGTCTGGTTAGGTTCTACAATCCAACAAGACTGACACAGACTTCAGAGGAGAATCAGAACTGCAGAAAAAACAATTGCTGCCAACCTGCCTTCCACTGAGGACCTGTATACTGCACGAGTCAAAAAGAGGGCTGTGAAAATATTTACTGACCCCTCACATCCTGGACACAAACTGTTTCAACTCCTACCCTCAAAACGTCGCTACAGAGCACTGCACACCAAGACAACTAGACACAAGAACAGTTTTTTCCCAAATGCCATCACTCTACTAAACAAATAATTCCCTCAACACTGGCAGACTTTTTACTAAATCTGCACTTCTATTTCTACTAGGTTTTTTCTCTCTCATCATACCTATCATCCTTTTCCTCCCACTTAGGACTGTATAACTGTAACTTGTTGCTTCTATCCTAAGATTTTTACTAATATTGATTGTTTCTTCATTGCTTATTTGACCCCTATGACAACCGTTAAGTGTTGTACAACATGATTCTTGACAAATTTAACTTTTTCTTTTATGTACACTGAAAGCATATGCACCAAGACAAATTCCTTGTGTGTCCAATCACACTTTATTTATTTATTGTTAGAGTTGGAAGGGACCATGCGGGTCATCAAGTCCAACCCCCTGCCTAAGGAGGAACCCTATAGTATCCTAGCCAAATGGCAGTCCAATTTCCTCTTAAAAATGTCCAGAGTATTGGAGTTCACAACGTCCGCTGGTAGGTTGTTCCACTGGTTGATCGTTCTGACTTGGCCAATAAAAATTATATTCTATTCTGTTCTGTCCTGTTCTATTCTATTCTATTCTATTCTAGTGGTGTATTAAATGTCCATGACATGAGATAGGCTTGGATTTCACGGATCACACCCCATCTACCCTAAATTTCATTAACAAAACTCACGAATGTGCTGAGCTGACGAAAATGACCCGTGAATTTCAGGATAAAGAGGAATCAGAGTTCTACAAAAAGTGGAACAAATGGTACATCTGGCTGGAGAAAAGACAACATACAACTCCATCATGATGCTTTTATCCTTCACCCAAACAACTATCCCACGAACTTATAAAATAACATTATTAGTCATTGATAAAAAGATGAACAAATTCAAAACGACCAAACTTAAATTCTAACTCGACTTTAGAAACTTAAAACTTTCATCTATACTGATAGTAAAGATCTTAAAAGCTGTAGAGCAATCAACAGATAACTTGACACTGTTTACAACATCTGATAAATTTATAGATAAGAATTTATCTCTTCTTTCTTCTTCTTTCTTTTATTTTTAATTTTTCTTCTCTTTCCTTTCTCTTTTTCTTTCCTTCTCTTTCTCTCTCTTTAGCCTTATTTTCTTTTATATATGCTAGTGTATATTTTGATTTATAACAGTGTACTCTAAATTCATATATATTTGTAACAATATCCGTATAGTCCTTTTGCTTTATGTATCACTTCCTCTATTTTTTATGTATCACTTCTTCTATTTATCTCCAGTGAAGATTATATTTTCTTTAAAAGAGAGAGAGAGAGAGAGAAAGATAGGCTTGGATTTCAACTATCATCATTTCAATCCATGTGACTGTAGATGGTGAACACTGGAGCCCAAAGTTTTTGGAAAGGTCCCATAGTGAAAAAATCAATAGTAGAGCCTTTTCATTCTGGGTTTTCTGAAAAAGAATGATTATTAAATCAGCATAAACTTTCTGGATAGTACTTCCAGATATAATGGAAGTCCACAAAGCCCCTTCCAACAAACTTATTTAAAAAGGAGATCAGGTTTGGTTGGAAAAGAGTATAAATGTATTTATTATGCAGCAGATATTGCCAACTATATTTTTACAGCTTCAAGAAACATGCATATTTATTCAAACTGTCTGCTGATGACCTTCAACAATGAGCAGAGATGTTTTTTTTTAAAGGTTTTAAAACAAAGCAATGTGCATCAAGGCATTTACAAGATGGAGGAGGGGGGGGGGGGGAACAGAAGTACTCTTCAACTATTTCATTATTCCGAAAAGTAATTACAGGTTTTAGATAGCAAATTATAGTTCACTTTGCCTGAGTTCTAAGCAAGTAGCATGTCATCTCGGTACCACCAACTCTAGAAAAATGGGTGTTATTATTATTATCATTATTATTATTTTATTCACAAAACAGTAAGAGATTTATATACTGGATTTTGTATTATTATTATTGTTGTCATTATGATGATTATGATGATTATGATGATTATGATTATTATTAGTGATGGGCGAACCAAACCCGCACAATTCGGGTCCGTACCGAATTTTGCGGTGTTCGGTATGTCGAACACGAATCCAAATTTTTTTTCAAACTTCGGGCAAAGTTCGGAGTCGTGTTCAGCGTTCGGAGCTTTGACGTCACCAGCAGGTTGCTAAGGATGCCAAGGTGATCACTTCCTGGATTCCATGGAATCCAGGAAGTGATCACCTTGGCATCCTTAGCAACCTGCCGGTGACGTCAATGCTGCGCCCCTGGAATCTCTTCGTGGGAGGGATTCCCTGTTCGGGTTTGAGTTCGGTTTGGGTTCGGCCAAATTTTACATAAAGTTCATCTGAACTTGCGGAACCCGAACACCGTTGGGTTCACCCATCACTAATTATTATTATTATTATTATTATTATTACATATCATGTTGATACACCCCAAAGTCTTTATTGTGATCACTTGCATAGATTGCATTTGAATTAGAAAAAATTCATCTGTTATCCATGGATTTGATAAAACCAGATTTGGAGTTCCAGAAATGAGGAATTTGAAAAAGTAAATCTGAAAAGGTGAATTCCACGTTCCCGTATTTTAACATGCAGAGAATTAGGGATGGTTATTTGTGGAGGTTCTTTTTTAACTTCCACCATGTATTTGAGTTTGACCTAAGTGTACCCTTTTTATATTTCCCTTCTATTAAATTAAGGCCACTGTTTTAAATATTATGCTTAAAGGAATGCAGATTTTGGGTCTCTTCCATGTCATCCTTTTGCGCCAGTCCTTGTCCCTATACTATCATCTTTCTTCTGCAGCTATTAATTACTGGCTCAGCTAAAGTGCAGGAGAAAATGCCATGAATATAGGTTTGGAGCATTAATTAACTGTTTTTATTGGTATGAACTTTGCCTTGCCTCAATTCTCAGCTCTCCGTTGTCCCTGCTGAAGAATAGTAAGTAGGTGCATTACTTCAGATGTACAAAACAACTGTTGTATTTGTTATTTCCCCATTATGATCTACTAGGTTTTTTTAAAAAAAGTTTGCTTTAATAACAAGGCCTTGAGTTAAGCTGATAATTTTGAAATATTTGAAACTGAAATATGTGTTTGAATGATTGGTAAATCATTCTAATATTCTCCTTTTCATTTGCTTCAAATGTAGATTAGGAAGCTGCTTTTACACGTGTATGTTTGTATGACTTAAATGGTTCCACTGATGACAAAGTTCTTATGCAAAAAAAAAAAAAATAGGTGTCTAGTGAAGTATTAAGTATTATCTCAGTTTATTTTATATTTGACTTAAAATAAATTTTTCATCTTTGTTTTGTTCTTTTACTGTCTGACCACTGGTCTTTAATTTCCTAGGAATATTTGCTATACTGTATTAAGCACTGAATTCAGATTAACTCTAATTATTTCCTAGTTCCCGTGCATAGCTGCCAACACTGTATATGGATATTTATTGATACTCAGCAACTCTAAACCCAGCAGTGCGTTGCACTTACCTGCAAACCGATGCTCTGCGCATGCATCTTCTTTATATAAGCACGCCTATGTTTGCGCCTGTGTATCCATCGTGCGATTTTGCTTCTGCGCACGTGCAGGAAGAAAAAATGTGCCAAAATCTCACGAGGGGACGCTCGCACCTGCACAATTTTGGCAAAAATTTGCTTTTGTGTATGCGCGGAAGCAAAAAGTTGCCAAAATCTCACACACAAGCGCGTCCCCCTTGTGAGATTTTGCTTCTGCGCATGCACAGGAAGCAAAAAAGCCAAAAATTCAAAGAAAATATGGCGCCGCTGGCAAATTGCACAAGCTGGCAGCCGCTACCGGAATGGAATCATCTACCATACCAGTAGGAACCCACCACTGTCTAAACCAGTGATGGTGAACCTATGGCACGGGTGCCACAGGTGGCATGCGAAGCCATATCTGCTGGCATGCAAGCCATTGCCCTAGCTCAGCTCCAATGTTCATGTATGTGCCGGCCAGCTGATTTTTGGCTCGCACAGAGGCTCTGGGAGGGCGTTTTTGGCTTCCAGAGAGCCTCCATGGGGGGTGGGGGAAGGAGTTTTTATCTCTCCCCCAGGGCTCCAGGGAAGCCCTTGGAGCCTGGGGAGGGCGAAACACAAGCCTACTGGGCCACCAGAAGTTGGGAAATAGGCCATTTCCGGCCTCCAGAGGGCCTCCGGGAGGTGGGGGAAGCTGTTTTCACCCCCCCCTAGGCATTGAATTATGGGTGTGGGCACTTGCGCACAGACGATAGCGTGCCCCCACGCTCTTTCGGTACCCGAGGAAAAAAAGGTTTGCCATCACTGGTCTAAACCCTAAACGTATTTGTGAAACATTTTGTTCCTATGCTGGATTTCTTCTTCATGATCAATAAATAGTCCTTAATTAATGATTATTCATCAGCGACTATTTAAAATTAGAAAGCACTGAACAAGTATATTTACTACTATTCCGTGAAGCTGTAGATGTCACAGCAGCCCCTAGGTCGTGCGACTGCAATTTGGCACTTGGCAATTGGTGATGACCTTCAACAGTGAGCAAAGGTATTTTTAAAAATGTTTTTAAAACAAAGCAATATGCATCAAAGCATTTGCAAGATGGAGGAGGGGGGGAAACAGAAGTACTCTTCAACTATTTCATTATTCAGAAAAGTAATTACAGGATTTAGATAGCAAATTATTGTTCTCTTTGCCTGAGTAGCATGTTATCTCGGTACCACCAACTCTAGAAAAATGGGCAGTACTATTATTATTATTATCATTGGCAACTGGTTTGGACTTATGACACTTGTAGCATCTTGCGGATATTGGCATTTGTGATCTTCCTGCTGGTTTACCACAAGAGGTCAATGGATAATTGGCAGGAAAAGTCACAAGTTGCTACCTGAAATGGCTTTTGTTTTCAAAAATAGTTTTCAAGAACATAAACTGAGGGATTTATAGTCCTAGAAAGAACCATCAAATGTAATTCTTGTTCAGGGTAGGAATCCAAATTAAACCATCTCAGATAGATGGCTATATAGCCTTTGCTTGAACAAATATCCCCCTTTCAACCAAGCAATATAAAAAGCATAACAAGAAGAGAAGAGAAGCAGCAAAACACAAAAATAATATAAACTTTACAATAAAAAAACAATTCAAACTGGTACAGTGGTACCGCTACTTACGAACTTAATCCGTTCCGTGACCAGGTTCTTAAATCGAAAAGTTTGTAAGAAGAAGCAATTTTCCCCATAGGAATCAATGTAAAAGCAAATAATATGTACGATTGGGGAAACCACAGGGAGGGTGGAGACCCTGTTTCCTCCCGGGAGATTCCTAGAAAGGCCCCACGGAGGCTTCTCCCCGCCTTTTCCGGTCCTGTTTCCTCCCAGGAGATTCCTAAAGAGCTCCCACAGATGCTTCTCCCCGCCTTTTCTGGTCCGGTTTTCTCCCAGGAGATTCCTAGAGAGGCCCCACGGAGGCTTCTCCCCGCCTTTTCCAGCCATGTTTCCTCCCAGGAGATTCCTAAAGAGGTCCCACAGATGCTTCTCCCCGCCTTTTCCAGTCCTGTTTCCTTCCAGGAGATTTCTAGAGAGGCACCACAGAGGCTTCTCCCTGCCTTTTCCGGTCCTGTTTCCTCCCAGGAAATTCCTAGACAGGCCCCACAGAGGTTTCTCCCCGCCTTTTCCGGTCCTGTTTCCTCCCAAGAGATTCCTAGAGAGGCCCCACGGAGGCTTCTCCCCGCCTTTTCCGGTCCTGTTTCCTCCCAGGAAATTCCTAGACAGGCCCCACAGAGGTTTCTCCCCGCCTTTTCCGGTCCTGTTTCCTCCCAAGAGATTCCTAGAGAGGCCCCACGGAGGCTTCTCCCTGCCTTTTCCGGTCCTGTTTCCTCCCAAGAGATTCCTAGAGAGGCCCCACGGAGGCTTCTCCCTGCCTTTTCCGGTTACAGTTTCAGAGGCTCAGGTTTTTAAGTAGAAAATGGTTCTTGAGAAGAGACAAAAAAAATCTTTAACACCCAGTTCTTATCTAGAAAAGTTTGTAAGTAGAGATGTTGTAAGATAGAAGTTCCACTGAATATGCATATACAACTATCAAGAATCTTTGTTAGGACTGCAGGGAAAAAAACCCTGTTAGTTGCATTTTTAAAAACATGTACCGGCATGTTTTAATATAATGTAGAATGCCTACCTGCTACCATGAAATATGTAGTTCATAATTTCAAAAGGTGAAGACATTAATCTCTTCCAAAATGAGTAGAAGGTACATAAAAATACTCTTTAGGCTGCAGACACGTGCTCTATCTTTGATATGCAGTATATCAAAAATGTTTTCTGACAAGTGTCCAATTAATAAAATACTAAAGGACTAGAGTTTCATAATGGATACTAACTGCAGTATTTAAAGTAGCCACTTTGCTTTCAGCCCCTGGGAAATTATTTGGGATTCAGAATGGAAAAATGAAAAATGAAAAAGAATGAGCTAGCGGTTGCAACTGAAATGTTTTGCTGATCAAAAGCAAACTTTGATTATAGAAGGGAAAAGGTATGGTAACATCCAGAAGTATGTTATTTATTCCATTCTTATTCCTACAAGGACAGGCTGAGACAAAAAATCCACCCAGCCACCATTAAAAAATGAAGGCACTAGGTTGTATTGTACATGCAAATGTTGCCTTTAGCAAGGTTAAGACTGCTTCACTTTTTTCAGTCTTGTTGATATTTTGCCAAAATTTCTTCTCAAAGCCTCATTTACATGCCATGCAGAAACTTTCTAATGCCTTCTGCCTTTTCACTCGCAGACACACTGAATTGCCTGAGAATTGCCCTCCTAAAGTACCGTCTACAGCTTGCACTTTGCCCAGTACAGGCATAGGAGCTGTAATGGATCCATTGTTCCCACTTGTGATGGACATTTTGCCAGGAAGCAGGGTGCCAATTGGGGTGGAAAGAAAGTTGGTATCTTGCAGGGAGTTCCAGGAAATAAGCATTTGGAAGTGGATTCACATGAAACAGACCTACCATATGAGGTTTGTCTGTATTATTATTATTGTTGTTGTTGTTGTTGTTGTTGTTATTATTATTATTATTATTATTATTATTATTATTATTATTATTACTCCCCCGTGCCTGGCAGTATAAGTGAGACTTGAGTAGTTTATGAAAGACAAGGAGGGTGGGGGCAGTTCTAATCTCCGGGGGGGAGTTGATTCCAGAGGGCCGGGGCTGTCACAGAGAAGGCTCTTCCCCTGGGGCCCGCCAAACAACATTGTTTAGTTGACGGGACCCAGAGAAGACCAACTCTGTAGGACCTTATTGGTCGCTGGGATTCATGCGGTAGCAGGCGGTTCCGGACGTACTCTGGTCCAATGCCATGTAGGACTTTAAAGGTCATGACCAACACTTTCGACTTAGTTCTAAGTTACTTCACTCCTTGTTTAGTTTCCACCCATTGCTTCTTTTCTACTCTCAAGTGCTTTGGAGAATAGACAATACACTGAGCACATTACTATACAGGTATTCCTCAACGTACAACCACAATTGAGCCCAAAATTTGTTGCTAAGTGAGAACATTTATTAAGTGCATCTTATTTTAAAATATTTTTTTTAATTTTTAAATAAAAAAGGTGCATAGGAGAATCCACAGGTACAGAAATGTTGAGCTTTGAAAAGGGCAAAAACACATATCTAGAAACAGATATAGTCTTGCACTTACCTATAGAGGAAACAAAGATCAGTTTCAAAGGGAAAAAAATTAGTATTACTGATCATAGCAAATTGCAGTTTGTGTCTCTCTGTGTGAACCGGTGGAAAGTCTCAGCTTCCTTACTAAATTATACTTTAAAAAAACTTCTAAAGCTTCACTTCATCATACTAATAAGCAACAAGCTACTCTCTTATGACCCAGAGCTAAAAGCTTCCTATGATCTCCATTCTGCTTAGTATTCCCAATGTTTTCCAATTTGTTCTAATGATATGATTTGTTCATAATTTGTATCCTTATGTAAGAACATGAAAGAACAGAAATGTAAGTTCTCATAGAATTTCCAGATCTTGTTGAGACCCTTGTTGATGCTCGAATGGAGAAACTGTCTGTTCTGACCCAGCTGCCGAACCAAGGAAGATAGCACAAACCCGCGTTCAAACAAACCTTGTTTTAATATTTACAAACTACTAATTAACTTTTTAAATAGTTGTTTCTAAAGTCATAAAATGGTAAATCGGGTTTTTTTAGTGCAACGTCTGTTAATAATCCTTAACAGCTGGCAATATGTATATATAAATGTATGTATGTATTTTCGTATTTATTTATTTTCATTTACAAACTACTAATATTTACAAACTACTGATTAACTTTCTTAGTAGTTGTTTCTAAAGTCAATAAAATGGTAAATCATTCTTTTTAGTGCAACTGCTCTTAATAATCCTTCTTAACAGCTAGCAATATGTATGCATGTATATATGTACGTATATATGTACTTATTTATTTATTTATTTATTCGCATTTATAGGATGCCCTTCTTGTCATGGATGCAGGGCGGCTTACAAGTCTAAAAAAGACAAGGTAAAAATAGAATTCAATTAAAATTAAAAGGGGCGAGTACAAGTGCCTCGAGGTTCGACTACTGTAACGCTCTCTACATGGGGCTACCTTTGAAAAGTGTTCGGAAACTTCAGATCGTGCAGAATGCAGCTGCGAGAGCAATCATGGGCTTTCCCAAATATGGCTATGTCACACCAACACTCCGCAGTCTGCATTGGTTGCCGATCAGTTTCCGGTCACAATTCAAAGTGTTGGTTATGACCTATAAAGCCCTTCATGGCACCGGACCAGATTATCTCAGGAACCGCCTTCTGCCGCACGAATCCCAGCGGCCAGTTAGGTCCCACAGAGTGGGTCTTCTCCGGGTCCCGTCAACGAAACAATGCCACTTGGCGGGACCCAGGAGAAGAGCCTTCTCTGTGGCGGCCCCAGCCCTCTGGAACCAACTCCCCCCAGAGATTAGAACTGCCCCTACCCTCCTTGCCTTTCGTAAGCTACTCAAAACCCACCTCTGCCGCCAGGCATGGGGGAATTAAGACTTCTTCTCCCCCTAGGCTGATACAACTGTATGTATGGTATGTTTGTACGTATGCTGGTTTTATATATTAAGGGGTTTTAAGTTAGTTTTTAGTATTGGATTTTTACTGTATATTGTTCATGACTGTTGTTAGCCACCCCGAGTTTTCGGAGAGGGGCGGCATATAAATCCAATAAATAGTAATAGTAATAGTAATAAGTGCACTAGAGTGCCTGTCCCCTGTCCTATTGCTCTCCTATATCTCCTATACCTTTCTTCTATTCCTATATCTCTTCTTCTATTCTTTCATTGATATGTTCTATTGCTATATCTTCTTTTCTATTATCTCTTAGATATATTTTACTATGAGTATCTCCTCTATAACCTTCATCATGTATTTTACTATGTGTATATAGATATATACCCACTAAAACCCTCATTGTGTATTGGACAAAATAAAAATAAAATAAAATGTTAGAAAACAAAATAGATAAAACCAGTCGTGGGCTACTGCCCGGATTGGAGGGGTGAAACGCAGTGGGGTAGAGAAAATGGAGCTCCACCCCAGAGCACCCAATTTGCACTGAAAGATGTTGAAAGAAAATGCAGGATGTCCTGCATAAGCCACGGCCACAGTGTGGTAGTAAAAATTTTGGTAGCCCTTCCCTGGATAAAACCCAATATAAAAACAATCAATCATCCCTCATTCATATTAATGGCTGGAGCAGAACTATCGCTCATGGTCCCCAGGCCTGCTGGCATTATTATTATTATTATTATTATTATTATTATTATTATTAATTAGATTTGTATGCCGCCCCTCTCCGTAGACTCGGGGAGGCTCACAACAATAATAACACAATATATAACAAATCTAATAATTAAAAGTCACTAAAAACCCCTTATTAAAAAGAAAACATATACACAAATATACCATGTATAAACTGTATAGGCCCAGGGGAGATGTCTCAGTTCCCCCATGCCTGACGACAGAGGGGGTTTTTAAGAAGTTTATGAAAGACAAGGAGGGTGGGGGCAATTCTAATCTCCGGGGGGGGGGGGCTGGTTCCAGAGGGTCAGGCCGCCACAGAGAAGACTCTTCCCCTGGGTCCTGCCAGACAACATTGTTTAGTCGACGGGACCCGGAGAAGGCCAACTCTGTGGGACATAACCGGTCGCTGGGATTCGTGCGTCAGAAGGCGGTCTCGGAGATATTCTGGCCCGATGCCATGAAGGGCATGAAGAAATATGTTTTTAACATCTTTCGGAAGGCGAGGAGAGTGGGGGTGGTACAAATCTCTGGGTGGGAGTTGGTTTCAGAGGACTGGGGCCGCAACAGAGAAGGCTCTTCCCCCCCCCCACGGACCCAATAGTCCAAGCAACAAGAATCCAGAGTCTGTCTGATAACAGGAGATAAGCCAATCTATTTTACTGTCATTGGCAAAATGCCCAGAAGCAAATTGCAGGAAATTGGACGCTTTTCAAACAGGAGTTTTCAAATCAAAGGCCAAACGGGAATGAATGGAGTTGTTTCCTGCAAATTGGCCAGTTCATTTCCCCACTTAAATAGGCATGGGAGTGGCCAATTATCCCAAAGCCTTACTCCTGAGTAGCCTTTATCCTGAGGAGTCATTACTGCCCTTTGGCAGCTCTGCGCTCATCCTCATTGAGAACAGGCTCTTCTTCTTCCTCTTCTCTCATTACAGTGTCTGGAGGTTCTGAAGGCCATGGCTGAAGCCTGCTTCTGGCACCAAGTCTTCTCCAGCCACCTCACTGTCTGACTCGTGTGCCAGCTGCACACCACACCAATCAGGTACCAGCTGCATAGGCTGCTGGTGGACCACAAGACTGACCAGTCATGTTATCTATCCCTTGTTTGCTTTTTTGGCCTTCTTCCGAGGTCAGTAAAATGAGGAATCAGATTGTTGGAGGCAATATGCTGACTTTGTAAGCTACTTAGTGTTGTAAAGCACTATAAGTCATGAATTTTAAAGCATTGCATCCTAGACTACTGCTCATCTGTCTGGAACCCATACCACATCTCAGACATCAACACCCTTGAAAATGTCCAAAGATATTTCACCAGAAGAGCCCTTCACTCCTCCACTCGAAACAGAATATCCTACGAAAATAGACTAACAATCCTGGGCCTAGAAAGCCTAGAACTGCGGCGCCTAAAACACGATTTGAGTATTGCCCATAAGATCATATGCTGCAACGTCCTACCGGTCAATGACTACTTCGGCTTCAACCGCAACAACACAAGAGCACGCAACAGATTCAAACTTAATATGAACCGCTCCAAACTTGACTGTAAAAAATATGATTTCAACAATCGAGTTATCGAAGCGTAGAACTCATTACCGGACTCAATTGTGTCAACCCCTAACCCCCAACACTTCTCCCTTAGACTCTCCACGATTGACCTCTCCAGGTTCCTAAGAGGCCAGTAAGGGGCGTACATAAGTGCACTGGTGTGCCTTTCGTCCCCTGTCCAATTGTCTTTCCTTTCTTTTACCTATCATATATATTTTCTTTCTTTCATATATCCTCTCCTCTAAGTTCACTTTTACCCTTATATATATTACCACATGTCTATTTCTCTTCCTATGTATTTGTGTATTGGACAAATGAATAAATAAAAAATAAATAAATCCAGGTGAGCATTACATTACAATAAAGATAGACTGTCTTCGCTGCCATTTAGCGATCATCTTGAGTTTTGTAGATAATGTCTAAAGTTTCTATTAAACCCTCCATGAATAATCTAATTGTCTAAATATTCATTTTTAGACATTTCAGCGATTTGAATGGTTTGTCTCTTTCTCTGCCACACATGCACACATCATATTTCAGCTTCTTTTAAGGATCTTTTTCTTGACCTTATTAGTCTAAGCCAGGGGTCCCCAAACTTTTTACACAGGGGGCCAGTTCACTGTCCCTCAGACTGTTGGAGGGCCGGACTATAAAAAAAACCTGAACAAATCCTTATGCACACTGCACATACCTTATTTTAAAGTAAAAAACAAAATGGGAGTGTACTATTTAGATGAGGGGAAGAAGTCTGAAATTCATATATGTTTATGTTTTGTTTTTAATTTTCTTTTGTTAACATCTGATTGTAGGTTTTCTTGGCTTATAGAAAAATGTACAAAGAAAGAAGGAAGCACTTTGGCATAATGATTAATAAGTTAGAAATATAATTGAAGGAACATTAAGGAGGGAATTTAAGGAGGGAGGAGGAACATTAAGGAGGAATTTTTTGAAGGAACATGAAGGAGGGAATTTAATTAAAAGAAAATGAATGTAACTGGATGACAAAATTAGGGGGGGAAAACTTTTGCAACTTTTTTGATGATTGATATTAGTTACTAACAAAATACTGCATTTTATTCATAGAAAATTAGATGGAACACTGTATTGTGTCACTCACCAGCGGGCCGGATAAATGGCCTCAGCGGGCCGCATGCGGCCCACGGGCCGTAGTTTGGGGACCACTGGTCTAAGCATTCTTCAAAACGCTTCCTTTCTTTCCTAGGATAGTTACAAATCAGCATTAATTGGCACGTTCTAATTGGAAGAAGGAGAAATGTAGCAACGAAACATTTGTCCTAATTACCAGAGGCCCACAGGAATACAATTTTCTGTTTGAGATTTATTTCGGTTCCACTCATTCCTTTTTTTTCCTTAAAAAAGCATCACAAGAAACAAAGCGACTTTCACAAAAATGACCTGAGCTGAAGCTTGTTTTACATGCCATTTACATGGTAAGACACCCCAGTTTCTATCCCTATTAAGCTTCCATGAAATGGTCATTCATTCTACATTCAGTTCGTATGAAAAATCCAGGTTATTTATTTTCTTTTTGCAACCCTGTCATCCAGTAATGGGCAGCCAAAATTTTTACCACCACACTGTGGGTGTGGCTTATCTTGTGGGTGTGGCTTAATGGTCACATGACTAGGTAGGAGTGGCTTGCTGGCCATGTGACCAGGTGGGAATGGCTTGAACGATCATCATCGTTCAGGTGAACTGTTAAGTCTTCGATTTACAACCTTACTAGTGTTGCTCGTTGGGGTGACAATTTGCTTCGTGTTTCCCGGGCTCTTGTTCCTGGGTCGCCCCAGCTTCAGGCTGGTAGCTGGGCGAACGGGTGCTGCCAGAAGCATAAATGCTGCCAGCGCCGCTTCCACCCATGCCTTTTACTTGCACCTCAGGCAGGAGGCGGCCGTGTGAGGCTGAAGGGGGAGCTGGGCAGGAGAGAGGGAAGCTTGTACGAGGCCAGGAAGGAGGAAAGAGGAAAAAAGCATGGAGCACAGACGAAGCAGCAGCAGCAGGGGGAAAAAAGGAAAGCCGAGCCAAGACCAGTAATCCAGGAAGTAACAGCCGTAGATCAGCTGGAGCTGCACACATATCTTCATTTCCGCCAGTGGAACTGCATTCCACCCCGTCCTGCCTGCTGCCCACCTGATGCCAGTGATACGACACTCCAGCTTCTATCCCTATTAACCTTCCCTGACATTGTCATTCATTCTACATTCAGTTTATATGAAAAATCCAGATTACTTATTTTCTTTTTACAACCCCATAATCCCTTAAATCGGGGTAGACTTGGAGCAACTGAATGGAGGTGAGCATTTACTGGCCGTATGTTCATACTCCTATAGTTTGCAGCTGATATTTTCTCTTTGCGGCTTTGGAGAGAAACATCTGTCACTTCCTGGGATTGAACTCTCAACCTTCCGAGGGGGTGGCAGGTGTCTTCACCACTAGGCCACTATACTACTTGGGAGAATCCATACGGTATCATTACATAATGGTAGTATTTACTGATTTTCCTCCTAGATGATGATGATGATGATTATTATTATTAATTAGATTTGTATGCCGCCCCTCTCCGTAGACTCGTGTTAGTATTCTGTCCTATTCTAGTATTCTGTCCTATTCTATTCTTATTATTCTATACATGCAACACTCTTGCACCAGATTGTTCTCTTTTTTTTGGAAGTTTTACACCTTTAAATGAAAATCTATGCAGAGATTCTGCCTATTTTTATTTCTTTTTGTTCAGCATGACTGGAGATTAGTGACAGATAAGCCTTTAGTTAATCATCTGTGGTGCTCTTGGGTAGGGTGCTATAGTTATTAGAACCTTTGAATTATTATTATTATTATTATTATTATTATTATTATTATTATTATTATAAAATAAACATTGTTATTTTTACGTGAAAGGACCGCCCTTTGCTTGCAGCGCCGCTGCGGTGTCCTTTCACGTAAAAATAACAATGTTTATTTTTACGTGAAGACCTCCCTTTGAAGGAGCTGGGGAATCCCTCCGACGAAGAGATTCCGGGGGAGGAGCTTTGACGCCACCGGCAGGTTGCTAAGGACACCCAGGTGATCACTTCCTGGATTCCATGGAATCCAGGAAGTGATCACCTTGGCGTCCTTAGCAACCTGCCAGTGACGTCAAAGCTCCGAACACCGAATGCGACCCCGAACTTTGCCTGAAGTTTCAAAAAATTTCGGCTTCGTGTTCGGCATACCGAACACCGCAATATTCAGTACGGACCTGAATTGTGCGGGTTCGGTTCTCCCATCACTAGTTACGAAGGATGTTCTCATGTCAAATGTTCCATCAAGTTGGAATTTTGTGTATGAAATAGAACAGAATAATCTTTATCAGACTTGTTTATGTTTCTTAACTTATTTCCTCTTTTATTAATTACCGTAAACAACAATCAAACCCAGAAACAATTTAGGGTCTCATTTATTTGTCAGTGTAAAATGAAGTATCACTGGTGTCCTCAAAATAAAACAAATCATTTGAACTAGTTCCTTGCTTTTTATTCTCAGCAGTGCTTTTCCAATGTATTTAATTGGGTCTGTAACAGAGAAGTGTATCAAAATACCAAAAGCAGTTTAATTGATATAGTTGATTAATCCTCTGAAGGTTACATTTAATCCAAAACAATTATGTAAAATTATTTACTGGTATCTCCTCCCCCCCCCCATGACTCTGCAATGGGTCTTCTTCCTTAGCCCACTCAAAATGCAAAATAGAAAGAGCAATTAATTTTTAAAAAGCAAGCAAGTGTTCAATTATAGAACAGGGATTTGAGGACCTTTTAATGTTTCCACCAAATATCTCTTTGCTGAAGGATATTTTGTTTTTTCATGACCTAATATTATGAGACATCATCTACTCATTGTCAAAGTGATGCTCAAAACTTAGCTGGGTGTGTATGCTAAAGATTTCTTCATGTTTTTTAAATGACATTTTCATTTAAATTCAGTCTGACCCACTGTTTCTCAAATAGTGGCCCTGGGGGGCACGGAACGATGCCGGGGTGTGTGTGACCCTGGGGAACACCTTTTTTGCCAAACAATTTCACACAGCACACAGCAGGAGATATGAAGTGCATATAACAAACCCTTAAGAGACATCATGGAAAAATATTTAACAGGGAAGAAAAGAATGGAGGCGAGAGATGGAGATAATGAGACAAACGTAAGTCTCCTGAAAGTTAAGACGAGGAAATATGAAGTGTATGTAGCGCTTGGCTTCACTGTGACTACGATGGTAAACGAGGAAAGACCGGTATGTTTACCGTGTCTAAAAATGTTGGCAGTGGACAGCATAAGCCAAATAAATTATAGCGTTGCTTAAACACATTACACCAAAATCATGCTGATAAGCCACTTGGGTTTTTCAGTGAAAACATGCTGAATATTGCAAACAATCATCCGGAAGAGAGTTGAGGCCCCCCCAAAATGTTTACTTCTTCCTAGGGGGGGACATAACAGAAAATAATTGAGAAACACTGGTCTGACCTCAATATTGAGATTGGACAACCATTTGAAGAGGGTTTCCTGTTTGAGCAGGGATTGGACTAGAAGACTTCCAAGACCCTTTCCAACTCTATCTTGAATTCTTGTAGCAGCCTGTTGTCTAGATGATTCATGTTTATATTCCTCCCTTTGTTTTGCAGTTACATTGTGCTATTCATATTGTTCTCCATCTTATTTTTCTCCTACCTGTTTTCTTACCAATCATCACAGTGGCCTGGTATTCATGAAGGCTACCGGTATATATTGCTGGTGCTGACACATCATGCCCTGTACATGGATTCAATAATTTCAAAGACCTTTGAGTGGCTAATGCGCGTGATTTTTTTTATCAGGTCAGACATAACTGGTTTCTCAGCCATGACATTTGAGAGGCTTTTCACCTGGCTCTGTTTCTTTGAAATCAGCTTCCAACATAGTTACACTTGCATTCAGATCTTTTTAAAAAGCACTAAAAATTCTTCCCTTCCCCTAGGTCCGTATGAGTTTTTAAAATTACATATTCATAACTATTGACAATGTTATATGCTCCAAGCCTTCTTAAATATTCCTTGTTTTGTATTATGAGGTCAGGATTGCTTATGTTAAATTATTAATTGTTGTTTTATCCTAAGCATCCGCTCCTGTGTAGTCCCTGGGGAATTCAAAAGTCGACTAGATCTAGGTGAAACAAACTTATACATAGATTATCATGCTGAATGCATCAAAAACAAGACCCAAAATCCCTCCCACAACAGCCAATCCACTCTCCCCCAACAACAAAACAACATCCTCCACATCACCAACCAAGAGTAGGTAAACATGCCCCTTACTTCCTCAATCCAATACTAATCTCAAATGCAAAATAATCAATGCAAGAAGCATAGTTAAGGTTGTTCTTCATGTTGCAACATAGCATGCTCACTTAGGATGTTTTCTTTTTTCTTTTTCATTGAAAACACTACTGTTCTCCCAAGTCACCTTGATTCAGTTTGATCTACCTTAGCAACAGGCTGGAATGAGAAGGTCTCTTGCTGCGAGGAGTTAGGGATGAATACATGAGCTGAAGGACATGCACAAGTAGAGAACATCAAGAAGAGGACTTTTGGCCTAAAGCACTTGAGTTAATAAAATGCAGGACTTGTAGAAATTAACTGCATTTTTCTGAACAACGCTCTACTGATAATTAAATATAAAATGTGGTTTACTAAATAGGATAAAATGGGGAAAGCAGAATGTTAATGTTATTTTAAAAAGTTGCATGTTTATTTTTTCAATCATCTTTCATCTCATTCCTATTAAATATTTAAGTTGTCTTCCCACTCTCTATTGCCCTGGATTAGCAGTTTCCTACCACCACCTAGTTTATTTTCATTTGTATGCTGCCTATCTGGTTGTTTGTTGAGAAGTTCATTAATATAAAGAGATTGCAAGATCATCTCAAGTTATAAAGAGATCCAGGGAAATTAATTCCCAACCACACGTGCACAAAAGCAGACATATTTCATTATCCTGCCACGATACTGAACGATTAGTGATGAAAATAATGCTGAACTCAGGAAAAAGTAAACAAAAATTATGAGTATAATTTTGAAGAAGTAGAGCACTCTTCAACAGTAACCTTAGTACTAAGGAGTTAAGAAAGGAAGGCAAAATATTTATTTATTTATTTATTCAACTTCTATCTCACCCAATCTTGAAGGACTCGGTCTAGTATGAAATAAGTCTAGTCTAGTATGGAATGCTCAAGACACCAGTAGCTTAATATCTACCATAAAGCAAATGAACAACAAAATTCTAGATTATAAGGAGAAGATAGTGACTTGGTTTACACAAGATGAACAAAATAACCTTGAAAAATGAATGGCACTTGGCCGAATCAAGAAACCAAAGGATTCATATTTCAGTATAAATAATTAAGATATGGGTAGCAATTTCTTCTAGTGTTTCCAGTTCTAAGAGGTAGAGTACACAAGGAGGCTAGAGCTGCTTTTACTGAGATTGGCCATAATAACAGAATCTTGTGTGATTGTGATGTCATTCCTCCTCCTCCTTATAGTTCCTTGAATTTGGGAGTACTGTATGTCTGAACTACTTCCAAGTGTTATCTGGCTGTTCTAAGCTTAAAACCTGTTACAGCTTTCTTGTCTACACAACAATACTTACAGATTTCCTTATTCTGCAGAACAATACACCTGATAATTCTGAATCTGAAGGCATTGTTTTAACAGATACCTAGTTCAGTTTAATAGAAAATCAGGGAAGGTAAATTGCCCAAAAAGGATGATTATGAAACAATTGTACAACAATTATTGTAAAAAAAAAAAAATCGGATATGCATATTGCATGTATGCCAATGAAATTTCACCCCCTTTCTTTTGGTAATGCATTTCTGCTTTATGATGAGTGAGTAAAAACTGTCTGTCCACTAGAAAGATAAACCTGTGGGCTATTTTCTAGATAGTGTTAAATCTACAGTATGTAGAACAGAACTGTTTTAAGCTTATCCTGTGATAAAAATAGTTTATTTCTTTTCCTCTTTTGTTAAAGATAGAAGTGCATGGCTTGTCCATTTGGATAACCCTTTTGGAAGATTCCTTTCCTGGATTTGTTTCAAGAACTATTTTCAAACATGTTGTACATCAGCTTCACTAGTGTTCTGTTTGCTATTGTAAATAGGAGTTACAGTATAGAGTGATTTTGTGCATTTTTTTCGCTATATGTTATTCTTTGTAAGTACATACAAGATAATTATGGGATTGATCTGGAAATGTTGATCTAAAGTTAGACACAAGCTGCCATATGTATGTACAGTAGTATGTATTTCCTGCCGCTCTGATATCCAATTACTCTTTTGAAGACTTTTTAAAATTTTGGGCAGGGAAACATGATTCTTTTAAATTTCTCCAGCAAGAAGAAATTATCCAATAATTTCTTAAGGATATGATTCCATTTTATAAATAGGGTGTCTAGCAAACCTGGAAAACAGGGAAATCAGGGAATTATCACGGAAATCAGTGGTTCGGGAAATATCAGGGAATTATCAGGGGATTCGTGAAAAAAACAGAATAAAAGAGGGGAAAACCAAACTTATTAAAATGTTTAAAACTTGGGGTAAAATAATGCAAAAAAGCCCCGGATCATGCTGCCTGGCAGAGTCAAACAAAAATGAGCATAACTGAGACAACAACTTGCTTCCTCAGCTACCAATATTTCTCCATGGTTTAGCTGTTTGGTATGACATAATGTACGACTGCACCTTAACTAGATTGCAAGTTACTGGGAAATGTCAGGGAAATATCAGGGAATTTCAAAATGCTTTCCCCCTGGACACCCTGTAAAAATGAATAATTAAAAAAACCCAAAACCACGTGGATGAGTTCCATTATGATGCTGTCTCTTTAGATCAAATCATGTAAAACTAGGGAGGCTATAGATTGCTGAAAAGATGATTGTACAATAAATAATATTCACAGGCATTCCTGAGCTACCTTGTAATTAAATACTGTAAATGATAAAACACCATACTCCATCCCCATGAGAATACCTCTGAATTCTCTTGAAAGCCATTTCAAAAGGAAAATCCCTTTAATACAGCTGAAGAAGAACTAGCAGAATAAAATGCAGAGAATTTCTCTGCCTGGCACTAGAATAAACACACCTAAGGAATGAGTACTATGAACATGCTAAAAATGATTACTTGTTGTATTTGGCTAGGAATATCAAAGCATTTGTTGAAGACAGCTTTCAAGGGAAATTAAGTGATCTTTTAGGCAGCAATTCCATTCCTAACATATGCTCACATTTCAAAACATGTAATCTTCAAGAAACAATTAATACGTCTGCTGCAAATCCAAGACAGCATTTTCAAGAGAATAAATGAAAGTCGCACACAGGAAAATAAATTTTGAATGAAAATTATTATACTCTCTTGGCTTCCTAATTCCTCCTTAACAAGATAGAAAATAAATGCCATACCCTTAGATTTATTCACATGCCTGAAAGGAGAGGATGGGAAATAATGAACTGTAATCATTTGGGATCTCAAGGAACAACACTTAGAAACATTTTGTAAAATGATACTGAATGGTACAAAATGAATTTAGAAAATGTTTCAATTAAAGGAGAAATTATTTTGATGCGAATGATAGCTCTCAATTGATGATGCCCTCTAATTTTAGATAAAACACTCCTTCCCTAAAGATGCGGAAAACTGTCCCCTTCTAAAATAGTAGTGTAACAAAATGCATGGCAAGATCACTATTGGGCACCGTTATTTCATGAACAAACTACATATTTGCGGACATGATGACAACCAAATATCAGTAGATTGTCCTGGGAATGACTTCTGACTGCTTGTTTTACTTTTAACTGTCGCTACATTGAAGAACTCTTCTAATGATATTGTAAATGTCTCTGTGTGTGTTTATAAAGAAATTTATGAATCCAGCTGAATCAGTCATCTGTGTGTGCTTCTGGAAATTTATTTTTCTGCAACAAACTCTAGTAAACACATTCTTGGAAATGCCTTCTTTAGCAAAACCAATATAGTCTTACTTCTGCATGATTTGCAGGCTACTTTTTCATCAAGAATATATGTGGATTAAAGATTTCTCAGTATTTCTTTTTCTGTGTTGGGGTCTTTCCCCCAGTGTTTGATTCATTGTAGACTTAATATGATAGTCATGAATAGTTTATTTTATGCTTGTTTTATTTTTTGTAATTATGTTTTTTATGTTTTCAATATTCTAAGCTATTTGGGTTTTCTGAAGAATGGGGACAGAGATGCACACTCAGAAGAATCATTTTAAATTATAACTAAATTAAGTAGATTTCTCTCTAGTTCATTTTGATTAAATATCAATATGGATTTTTAGGCCTTCCTGAAAATATTGGCCCTATTTTCCGACAACTGAAATATTACATAATCCTCATCATTTGCTGTTTATGTCATTCTTTCAACATCTGCAGTGTGCCTAGTGATATAAGCTATGCAGTGTGCTTGAGACATCCAAAGTGCAAAATTCAATGCCAGTTCATGCTGCAATAATCCTGAGTGTACGTATCCTTGAGGTCAATCATGCCACTCAATAAAACATTAGATACAACTCAATATTAATAACATATTGGGTTGTATAAATAACTTGCTTCTATGTAATTTAGATAATTATCAGCTACTGGCACAGCTTAGTCATCAAACAGTGATTTTTATTTTAATTTTAATTTCAGAGCCTAAGGCAGACAGGGGAAAATGAAAGTCCATGAACTTGCAGACAGGGATCCAGGTGACTGGGAACTAAGAAATTATTAAAACTGTGTGATGACATATTTGATTGGATCGACCTTTTTTCCAGTAGAGAAGTATGCTAAATTTTAAATTACATGCTTTGACAAATGATTCAGAAAATCCCTTGTTTACCCTTCTTGATGCATGAAAGAATATCAAAGGTCCAGAAGCTTGCTTTCTTCTTAATAATAAAAATTAGTTACAACCTTCAAAAGACTGAAGATCTTCTAGTTATTAATTTATTTACCATATGTACAAGCTGTCCTAGTATATTAGGAGTCTAGGTGGCAAATAATACTGTGTACACACTTAAAATTATAGTAAGTCCAAGGAAAGACCCCCCCCCCCCAAAAGGCATAGCAACAAACTGGGGGCCTGCGGGAATAACATGAATTTAATTTACCTCTTGAATATCTTGAAGGAGGCCACTCACCTCTAGGGGTAAAAAAGAGTCAAGAGGAAGCCTCTTGTCTGTTCTACTGCTCATGGCCCTTATGGAGGGAAGGTGGGTTGGCTCAACAGGCCCTCTCTAGATGTCTGTACTAGCCAGCAACATACTAACTTGCCAAGATATTGTCCAATATATTATCCAGTACAGGGCCATGAAGGACTTTAAAATGTTAGCAATCAGTTGACTTGAGTCTGAAGTCAGGTGGCAGCCAATTCAATTACTACAGAAGTAATTTTACTTACAGCATTGTCTTGTCAGGAATTTTGATTCCAATTTTGAACCAATTGTAGTTTATGAATTATCTGTCTTTCGAGACTGTTTCTAATATGGAGTTTAAACTATGTGATATGAAATAGCATTGATAGGTCTAAGACCACTACAGGTGGATTGTCCCATTCAGTTTCTGACAATTGTCTACTGGAGTGTCCGAAGTTGTTTCTGTCTTACATCTGTGTCTGAAAAAAGTCAAGACAAAACTGTTTCTTTCAGTATTGTCTGAGATTGAACTAATTACATGTTCTCCACATTTCTTTTCAGAAAAACTTGTTAGAGACCGACAAAAAATAGTCAACATAGACTGAGTCAAAGAAAGGTATCTTTCTTGTCCAGTGTTAAAAAAACAGGGCAGATATGAGCAACATTATCTGATAGGAAACTCACAACTTTCATTTGGCTGTTTAAAAAATAAGGATCTTCCTTGGGTAAATAACTGGAGAAACAGTATATTGAAGTAGTTGCATTAAATACTTCATCTATCTCCATGTTCTGCAAGCCAATCAGACATGAGTCTGCCCAAATGTTCGTGAAAACCTCAACCATTCTCTGGAAATCAAGTGAATCCATTCAGTGCTCAATCAAATGGATCGAAGTATTGGATCTGCTATACTAGTAAAAGAGAAAGATTAGGACAAGGGACAGAAGGCACTCTAGTGCGCTTATGTACGCTCCTTACTGACCTCTTAGGAATCTGGAGAGGTCAACCATGCATGCCCCTTACTGTCCTCTTAGGAATCAGGAGGTCAACAGTGGATAGTCTAAAGGTAAAGTTTTTGGGATTAGGTGATTATACTAGAGTCTGGTAGTGAGTTCCATCCATCAACTTCTCAGTTACTAAAGTCGTATTTCCTGCAGTCGATTTTGGAGCAGTTTACTTTAAGTATGTATCTGTTGTGTGCTCATGTGTTGTGGTTGAAACTGAAGTAGTCGTTGACAGGAAGGACATTGTATCAGATGATTTTATGGGCAATGCTTAGGTCGTGTTTAAGGCAACGTAGTTCTAAGCCTTCTAAACCTAGAATTGTAAATCTAATTGCATAGGGTATTCTGTTGCGAGTGGAGGGCTCGTCTAGTAAGTATCTCTAGACAGTTGAGAAGCTTTCCACAGCTCTAGCAAGTTTCTTGCTTGTAATAGATGCTCTAGCACAGTGATTTTCAACCTTTTTTGAGCCGCGGCACATTTTTTACATTTACGAGACCCTGGGGCACATGGAGCGGGGGGGGGGGGGGGGGCTAAAAAAAGTTTGGCCAAAAAAATTATCTCTTCCTCTTCCTCCCCTTCGCTCTATTTCTTTCTCCCTCCCTCTTTCTCACCATTCCTTCCTCTTTCTTTCTCTCTCTCCATCCCTCTTTCTTTCTCTTCCTTCCTTCCTCTCTTCTTTGCTCTTTTTCTCTCCCTCCCTACGTCCTTCTATGTCTTTCTCTCTCCTTCCCTCCCTCTTTCTCTCTCTCTCTTTCTTTCTCTTGTTCTCTCTCTCTTTCTTGCCTTTTTTCTCTCTCTCTCTCGCTCTTTCTCTCTCTTGCTTCCTTTCTCTCTCTCTCTTGCTTTCTTTCTCTCTGAGCTTCGCGGCACACCTGACCATGTCTCGCGGCACACTAGTGTGCCACGGCACACTGGTTGAAAAACACTGCTCTAGCAAGTTTCTTGTTTGTTTTCCTGATATCATGTTCTGAATAATAGAGTGTGAAATCCTCTGATGGAAAAAGCCAGTCTGACCAGTGTAGTTCATTGACACTAAGGAGATCAATTTCCAATCTGATCATCTCTCATTTGACAATACTAATTTATCTTGACTCATTCTTCTGGACATTCTATGTGACTATCTGATGTATCTCTGTACAATGCAGACATTTGCTTATGCCACTGGCTTCCTCTAGCAATTGGTATTCATGTTGTCCTATCATTGGGCACCTTATCTGACATGTTTGAGATCCTTTCCATAGAATTTTCTTGGGAATTTTTTTGCAGAATAGGTCACTGATATTATTGATTAAATGGGATCACTGCAGCATGAATGTTGTGAAATCATAAAGGATGATCTAGTTAAAAGAAATAATGGTCACATTAAAATATTAATGTATATCAAAATATTATGGCTCCATTTGTCATTTTCTACAGAAATTTTAGTAAACATTACCTTGCACAATGAAACAAATACTGTTTGCTTTATCATTTAGTATATGCTCTAATTTAGTACTTATGAAAAAAATATGTTTATTTCTGATATCAACCATCCAGTTCTATTTTTTCCCTTAAGACTATAGTGTAATTGTTCTTGTATTCAAATCAATATCACCTCCGGGATGACTGTTTATGTGATTAACTAAAATAAACTGTACATTGCAAATGAAGTCTTACTCAGGTTGAAGTCTTACATAAATATTTACATAAAATTGAAGGCTAAAACTAGCATATTGCATGAATACAGAAATAATAATCTAAATCAGTTGCAGCAAAACTGCTAATCATGTTTTTCTGATAGTTTTGAATCTTAATAAATGGATTTCATTTCACAAAAGCACGATATAAGAATTAGTTCTGCCATAACCTTATGCATTTTACACACACAGCATTTTCACATGTTTAAAAATGTCTGCATACAAATCACAGCACCTGGCTACAAATACAAACCAAAATGCCAGAAATTTTGAATTTTAAACAAATGTCTAATAAAAACTAAGGGATCATTCACTCCAAAATATGAAAGTAAGAATTATTCTTGGGTTCTTGCTATTGAATAAAAACTATTATGCTAGAGGTAGGACTTCACGGAAATCTTAACATCTTTTCTCACACATAGGTTTAACATTATAATTCAGATGGGCAACTGTTGCTGAGCAACACAATCATAAAGCACAACTACCTGGTGTGCCAACTTATGATGGGAGTTACAACACTTCAGATCGTGCAGAATGCAGCTGCGAGAGCAATCATGGGCTTCCCAAAATATGTCCATGTTACACCAACACTCCGCAGTCTGCATTGGTTGCCGATCAGTTTCCGGTCACAATTCAAAGTGTTGGTTATGACCTATAAAGCCCTTCATGGCACCGGGCCAGATTACCTCAGGGACCACCTTCTGCTGCACGAATCCCAGCGACCATTGAGGTCCCACAGAGTGGGGGTTCTCCGGGTCCCGTCAACCAAACAATGTTGCAGAGCCTTCTCTGTGGCGGCTCCGGCCCTCTGGAACCAAGTCCCCCCAGCGATTAGAATTGCCCCCACCCTCACCTTTCGTAAGCTGCTTAAAACCCACCTCTGCCACCAGGCATGGGGGAACTGAGATACACTTTCCCCCTAGGCCTTTACAATTTTATGCATGGTATGTCTGTATGTATGATTGGTTTTTATATAATGGGTTTTTAACTGTTTTTAGTATTGGATTATTGTTATATACTGTTTTATTACTGTTGTTAGCCGCCTCGAGTCTGCGGAGAGGGGTGGCATACAAATCCAATAAATAAATAAACAAACAAACAACAAACAAACTTTTGGTAGCCATACATAGTAACAGAATCATACAAGTCCAAAGGTGCTTGCTTCTATCTTCCCTTCATTTTTGTGTGAATTGGGGGAGGGGGTGGCTTATCTGAGGCATTTTCTCAAGTTTTGACTTTTGAATTGGGCTATAGTCCCTCTTACTTGACCAGTTTTCCCTGTCTTTGCCAATAAAGGAGAATATTTGTAGCTCAATGATTAAAATGAGGGGTGCTTAATGCTATCTGGGCTGTTTTCTTGCAGATGTTTCATTACTCAAACTAGATAACCCTCTTGGACACTGGTGATGTTACAAGTTTGGGTAATCAAATGCCTGCAAGAAAACATCAAAAAAGAGCATCAAGAGCCCCTCATTCCCTGTACCATCTAACCCCCTCCCCCCCATAAGAGCCTGGAGAGTGATAACTTTAGATATTAAGATAAAATACAGGAAATAGTATAAGGGCAGACTAGATGGCCCATGAGGTCTTTTTCTGCCGTCAATCTTCTACGTTTCTATAACAAATACTTGGCAACACCATCCTCCCCCCTATCTCTTGCTCTGCTACTGCCCTCCTCAGGTTTTGAAATCGTCTGTGGCTTGCCCTGAAATTACCGAAAATAAGAACATGCAGACTATTTTGCATTCTAGCTATTATGCAGATTAGTGAGACTGTACAAGAAGTTATTTCGCTGGGAAATGGAGAAAGAGAAAAACGGGCAGCCGATTTAGAGACTTCTAAACGGCTCCAGCAAGCCCAGGGACGGAATACGTTGTGGGTGTGGGTGTATTTGAAGCTCGGCAAGGATGAAGGCATTCTGAGGCAATTCCGGTTTGAGGATTAAGGCATTCTGAGGGCATTCCGGCTTCTCAAACGAAGAGGATTTTACTGTCCTTCCTCAAACGTGGTTTCCTAGACCGGATATGCATTAAAGGCACAGAGAAAAACGGAACGCCGGTCCATCACTCCGAATCTCCAGCGGAGCAAACCCACCAGCGCGTTTAAAAAACTCAACACACAAAAAAGCCCTTCCCTCACAACGCGCTGCCTTCGCCACCAAGGCAGGAGAAGAGATTCTCCTTCCCGCGCTTTTCACGGGCTGGCCAATCACGCGGGCGGGCGCGCGGGAAAACCGTTGGGCGAAAAACTCCCCCCCCCCTCGCGCGCTCGAGCCTCGCCCCCCCTCCCTTTTCCCCGCGCACGCTTGGCTTATTTTTTTTTTACTCCCTTTGAACCGGGCCGCTGCCTCAGCCTTTGAGGTCTGCGGGGAAGGCACCCCGATTGTCCCCTGGCTGGAGCGGGGTAGGAATGGGAGAAATATGCCGCGCAAAAAGCCGCTGACCCCGTTGCCAGAGAAGAGCGAAGCAAAAAGCTCCGTGAGAAAATGCCGGACTCCATGGAGACTAGATATCCTTGCTCTCTCTGTCTCTCCCACGCCTGGCTAAAGTGGCTTGAGCCTGTGGGTTTAGCGGCTTGGCTGTCCGTGGAGACAGATGTGGCTTGGGCAAAAGCTGTCCTATGAATTAGGGCAGCCATTAAGCTACTGGGTGAGAATTCAGTGGTTAACAGATTAAAAGAGTTGGAAGGGACCTTGCAGGTCATCTAGTCCAACCCCCTGCCCAAGCAGGAGACCATGCACCTGCCTCTATCTAGGATTGAACTCACAACCTCCTGATTATGAAGTAACAACTCAGGGAATTCATCCTTGAACCAGGAAGAAAATCCCATACCTTAATTTGCTTCTTGTCCCTTGGGAGATCATAAAATAGGGCAGAATTTGCTTAACCAATGTTTCAATAAAAATTTTGGGCTCAGTTGAGAAAAGAAAATTGCTGTCTTCTAGATTATTTATTTTAGATTTTTCTTGTCCTACTTTTATTATTTTTAGAAATAATTCAATGTGGTGAACATACCCAATACTCCTTATTTTCTCTACAACCCGTGAGATAGATTTGGTTGAGAGAGCGATTGGCTCCAAGTTACCCATTTGACATTCATGCATAGGGCAAGACTAGAACTCATGCGTTTCCTGGTATCTCAACCACTGCGCTCTTACATTATGTCCATAATACATGCTTCTGGGAAAATAACAAATTTAAGAGTGCACTCCTGACTATATTATTTAGAATGCATTAATTCAAAGCTGGATTTTGGAGTGAATCATTTGTATGTCATCGATTAAACCTGTGATAAAGATATATTTTTATGGAAAATGCATGGATTTTACTTCCCCTTTCCCAATCTGTATTAACCATTGGCTCTCTAGCTTCTTATTTTGAAATATATTGTTGTTATTCACTGGCTGTAACCTTTTTTTAGTCCGATTATGATTTTCAAGGCTCAGGTTTTTAGCATTTAAAATATTGCTGTGTATAATAATTAAAGTATTCTTAACTGCTGTCGTATTGAAATGCCTATTTTAAGCATCTTGGAATAGGTTTATATGTTGAGACTAGGTTAGATGTCTAGGTTATCTCTGCAGATATAACAATTTGGTGTATATATATTAACTTGGCATCACAGAAAAATGAAAAAAAAAGATTTATATTGATTTTTGATTCCCTTAACCAGCTCTTCATTTACATGGTTTTTAAGCATTGTCCATGAAAGATTTAGAAAAGGAAAGATTAATTTGGAAAGTACTCTGGAACTTCTTAATAACTTTGACATTCCTTTTGATTATATTCATGTGAAATACATTTTTAAGGTGAGAAAAAATATTTAACTTTTTTAGAAATAATGCATGATTTTATTTTTAAAGATAAATTTATAACATGCTAGATATTTGCCAGCTTAGTTATCATATCCGTCAATTAGCATTTCTGGCTATGGCAATTATTTTGTGGGTCAATTGTTTGTTTCTTACAGTGCCTTATATGATAATTAAATATCAGAAAGATATTTAATTATACATGGCACACTAAATATCCATGATAAATTGGTGAAATATCATGCAAGCAGTATTGGCAGTGGCCACAATTTAAGGTTATTAAATTGTATTAATTTAACACAATAGCTTTATATATGCAATCATATATCCTAATTCTGTATCCCTAATTCAATTTCCTTTTGGAAAAACAATCATAAAGGTACCCTGTTTGTATCAGGGCCACAGTGTTGAGAGAGAGAGAGTTGAGCAGTGTATATTCAGTGAATACACTGAGGGCTTTAGGACTTCCTTTGCTAGCCCAAAAAAAAGGACTGGTGTTGTATTCTCTCTGGAGGGAAGTCTTAACCAATCTTTCCAGAAACAGACTAATTGGTGAACTTTGGCTTTTTAAGTGTGGTTAACAGTGATAGCACCAATCAGTCACTAAAGTAACAGTGCTGTTAGTCTTTTCTACTTTAGAAGCCTCAGTGCTTTAAAAGAGAAACACCTACTGAACTGTTCTGTCAAAAGAGTTTGGAGGTTTCAGTATTTATAGATTGCATAAACTTCTGAGTACAAGTAGTCTTTGACATTCAACTAAAATTCAGATCATCAAGCCAACTCTGTCCACAGTCTGGAATTGAAGGCTCCGAGTTGAAGACTCAGCTGAGGTCAGTAAACGAAGGATCCAGATTCTTCTGGATGCTGACATTTTAAGCCACCCAGAGAGTGCTATAAAACACTATGGGGTGGTAGATAAATCTAAATGCTATTGCTGCTGTGGCTAGATAATATAAGGAGAGCATTGTATTATTCATTTGTTTAAATGGCTAAAAATAATCAAAATAGTTTGGGATGCATTTCTTAAGAACTGCTTTTGAATTTAACAAATGACTACATTCATGGGTTTAGGTACTGATAAGAGTAAGATAACTGATTTATGGGGTGGGTGGGGCTGTCCTTTAACAGGGTAGCCTTCTACTTTGCAGATCAAACAATGGCCTTTTACCTGAATGTTAAAGGTTACCTAGATAAATAGGAAGAGCCATCCTGATTCTTTTTGCAATCCTCCCTACCCCCTTGGCAGTAATGGGCAGCCAAAATTTTTACTGCCACACTGTGGGTGTGGCTTATTTTGTGGGTGTGGCTTAATGGTCATGTGACTGGGTGGGAATGGCTTGCCAGCCATGTGACCAGGTAGGAGTGGCTTGAACAATCATCATTATTCAAGTGAACTGTTAAGTCCTCAAATTACAATCTTACCAGTGTCACTTGCTGGGATGACAATTTGCTTCGTGTCTCCCGTGCTCTACTTCCTGGGTCACCCCCCTCGCCTCAGGCTGGGTAGCTAGGCGAATGGGTGCTGCCAGAAGCATAAATGCTGCCAGCACTGCTTCCACCCACGCTTTCTGCTTGCACCTTAGGCGGGAGGGGGTTGTGTCAGGCTGGAGGGAAGCTGGGCAAGAGAGAGGGAAACTTGTCCGATGCCAGAAAGGAGGAAAGAGGAGAAAAGCAAGGAGCGCAGACGCAGCAGCAGCAGCAGCAGGGGAAAAACCAAGAAGAGCTGAGCCCAGGAAGTGACAGCTGTCGATCAGCTGGAGCTATGCATGCATCTTCATTTCCGCCGGTGGAACTGTGTTCCACCCCATCCGGCCTGCTGCCCACCCCTGCCCCTTGATCACCAGAATGGAAATAAAGCAGAGAGAGCTCTTTAGTTGTAATGTTTTTGATCCCCCATATGAAAGAGCTGGCGACTCCCAGATTGTCCTCCCACTTGGCCCATCTCTACATTGGGACTGGTGGGGGAGGGAGAGGAAGTACATCAGGAACATTAATAAGTCAACTTGTGTGTCCTTTCGTGCTTGTCAGCTCATGGCACTTCACACATTTCCATACTGGTCAACTGTTTTTCAAGCTATTTTTAAATATAGGATTGGTTCAGGACTGGGTGGGCAGGATAGCAGGACAATCTAGGAGACATAGATCTTAACTACCTCTGATCCTATCTATAGGATTAGAAACCTATTGGATAAAGCGGCCATCTGCCACCTTCCTTCCTTCCACCATGGATGTAGTAAAAGCAAAAGGGGGGTGGCTATTTATCATCTTAAGTCTCCAATTATAGGGGGAGCAGAGATGTGGAGCCAACTTTATGCAGACTTCAATCCCATTAAGCAGACGTATGCAATTGTAGACCTGGCAAGGAAAGACCTGTCTATCTCAAATAACAGTAGGTGGCATTTATAGGCACGGCAGGTAAAATATTAGTGAAGATTAATAAAATTTATTTTGAATATTAAGTGTGGAGAGAGATGTATCTTGATGGGACCTCTATTATATGACTAAATAGCTGTTATTTGGGTTGTTATTTTCATCTCTGAACCAGGGTTGACTCAAAAACTAAGCAGATTAAAAGAGAGACAAAGAATTGAACTTGGCAGAATGCTCTTGGAAATCTTTCCTTGGGATTGGAAGTGTGTGTGTGTGCGCGCACATGTGTGTTCACAGCAGCCTAAAGTAGCAATAAAAGTGGAGATATGTAAATTCTTAAGTGTAAAGAAGAAATGGTTCTTAAGATTTGAAATGAGGGCATTTCTCAAATACAGCGAGGTGCCCATGCTAGGACTGAGGCATCTTTCCTACTTCAAATTTGAATGATGTGAACCTCTAAACAGATATTTAATTTTGTACAGTGATATCCATGAGGACTTACTGAAATGGGATTCAGATGAAAAAACTAAACATTGCCTGAAAAAGTGATTTCTGGATATGTTACTTCTAGCTACAGAGGGATGTTATTTAGAATACCATGTGGATAATATTCTTGGCTGTATATGAAATGGATACATTGTAATACAAATATAATATATTATAATACAAATGTATCTGAAATATATAAACAAGCTAAATAAACTTTGCTCTTTTTCCTTTTTGCTTGCTATTAGTATTAAAATCTCATGTCCCAACACGGGACATAATTGATACAATATCCTTGTGATTACTGTGGGTAAATAAATTACTGTCAACCAGTAATCTTAACCTATGTGATGGAGATGAATTGACTAATGCACAAAATTTAGTGATAGGCAACTACTGTAGTTGATAAGCAAACAATGAAAAAGAATTGGAAAGTTTTGCTAAATGCTTATAAATAAAAGTTACTAGCCCAGTATCATGCTTATTTACCTATTTATTTAATAAATCAAAACAAAAACCAAACACAAGTTGAAGTAGGTATTGGTCATCATAGATGCTCACAAGTCTGCTATATAGCAGCCCATGGTTATAATTATTACCAGTATACTGTACCTTGAAATAAAGCTGTTCATACAAGATACAAGATATCTCCTCTACAGAAGCCCATTCCATAAAGATTGAGAAATGTCTAAAACATGACTTGCTTTCTGCTCTGTTTCTGTTTTGGAAAAAATATCACTATGTAACAGTTTGATCTGATGCTCTGTTGAAAGTAGGAGGCTGGTTATTGTTGAGATAAAATGCTGAATTAGTATTAAGTTACTGCTAGAAGAGTTTTCTTATGTTAAGTTTTAAGTTTATTTGAATCTGTTTTTAAAAGACAAGATTGGGGAATTGAATTTGATTTAATTATTAAATCTAGTCTTCTACCCGAGTCCTCCAATTCAAAGGAATCTACTTAGTGTGTAAACCTTCTCCAAGCAGTGAAGATAGCTTGTGTTTGGTGAACTAACCAGTAAGAAATTCTCTACATGAGCTTGGGTGAAGTAGGTTTCTCTTAATAATCTTACAAGATAATTATACGATTGGGTGACAACAGCAGTAGAAGAGATATTGGTCTGTTGGACCATAATACCATCTTGGTTCAAGAAGTATATAAGATGGGTAGCTGAACGTTTTTCAGCATTTTTTTTTCTTTTAATTATATGTGTGGTATATATCTTATTATTTTTGTCTTTTAAACCAGACAAGTGATTCACTGAAGGCTGGAAATATTACTATAGAGGATTTTAGAAGAATATATCGTAGTATAGCACATCGATGTGAAATTCATGAGCTCTTCACAACCCACTCTCCAAATCACAGAACGTTATCGCTACCAAATATTGTTGATTTTCTCAGAAATGAACAGTTTCAGGATAATGCTGATGAAACAATTGCATCTCAGCTTCTTGAAAAATTTGAGCCCATTGAAGAAGGTATGCTGTATTTTTAAGTTCTGAATATCACAAATGGAATTTACCAAATGGAATTCAGTAATACTATACACCCTTTTAATATTTTTAAATGTACACAGTAATTTAGAAATAAAACATATTCTCAGAAATCTAATTTTCAAGTATAAAAATATGGACCACCTTTAACATTGAAATATGGATTTATCAATACAAATAATTTCAAAGATGGATTCGTTTTTCAGTTGTCACGCTAAAAATAATTATTTTATCTGCTGTCATTTCCTAGTGGAATTGGGTAGTTGGGTAAAGAGGTGAATAATAAGTTGTGACTAATTTGTTCTGCTTTCCAAAGTAGCTTTGGACAAAGAAACACTGTTAATTTGATCAATATGGCCAATATGTCCATATAGGGGTTTTTTTTTTCATTTAGTTTAAGCCAGTTGCTGCTGGAATATAGTGTCCCTTCCTTCACTTGCTGGCTGGATTGAGAAATGATTGCTGCTGAGATTTTTACAATTCACTAATCTCCAATTTCCAATGAAATTCAGGGAATGCAAGGAGTGAGGCTCTCAAATAAAAGCTAGCTATAATTGAGTCTGGTGAGGATACCATTTTATGCATATTGCATTAAAAACTACACTGAGTAAGGATGTAAAGGATTAACATTACCATCTTTGCTATATTTACATCCTGAAGATAGAAATGAGAAAATACATTTTGGAAAAGAAGTATCTGGGCAATTTGCAACCTTATTCCTCATTTATTCTTCACTATTTGATAACTGTTGATATAGATTTCTCCCATTAATGATTAATTCAATTAAAATTATATACCCCACAATTAAATAAAGAGTTGCCAGATCCCATAGACCAATAATCAGTACTTCATAGCCAATGGTTTAAAAGACCAGTGATATAGTTAATTTAATATAATTATCCTCATCTGCCTCTGGCTAAGATTTAAGTCAATATAACTATGATATGATCAGACTATAAGCTGTATAGCAGTGTTTCCCAACCTTTTTTGAGCCGCGGCACATTATTCACATTTTCAAAATCCTGGGGAACATTGAGGGGGGGGGGGGCAAAAAAGTTTGGACAAAAAAAATCTCTCTTTCTCTCTTTCGCTCTATTTCTCTCTCCCTCCCTCTTTCTCTCCCTCCCTCTTTCTCTCTCTCTCCATCCCTTTCTTTCTCCCTTCCTCTCTCTTTTGCTCTTTCTCTCTCCCTCCTTCCCCCCTCTTGCTGTCTTTCTTTCTTTCTTTCTTTCTTTCTCTTTCTCTCTCATTCTGTCTCTCTTGCTATCTCTTTCTTTCTCCCTTCCTTCCTCTCTCTTTGGCTCTCTTTCTCTCTCCTTCCCCCCTCTTGCTGTCTCTTTCTTTCTTTCTCTTTCTCTCTCTCATTCTGTCTCTCTTGCTATCTCTTTCTCTCTCTTCCTTTCTTTCTCTCTCTTGTTCTCTCTCTTCCTTCTCTGTGGAGGCCGGCAAAGCTTTTCCGGGTAGGCTGGCTGGGGGATAGGGCGCGCGCGCACACGCACCCCCGACGTTCCAAAGAACCTTCTCCGACCTCCGCTGTGAGAAGGTTTTCTCTGAGCACTCGCCGGAGGAGCTGGAGAAAGGGGCAGATCAAGCGGGAGGGCGGGCGTCAGCGGCGAGAAGCCAGGGGCGCGAGGGGAACGGAGGCACTGGGGGGTGGGGGCAGCCGCGGCGCCGGCCTCCGCACTTTCATCGCTCCCCACCCCAAACTCCAACGCCCAGCTCCTTGCGCGGCACTGGAAAAGGGTGCTGCATTGCCGGCTTCTACCTGGTGCTGCCAGGGAATCTCCAGCTGGGCAGGGCTCTCCTTAAGCTCTCCTTTTTCCCTAGGAGCTTGGCGGCACACCTGGCTGTGTCTCGCGGCACACTAGTGTGCCGCGGCACACCAGTTGGGAAACGCTGCTGTATAGCATGGGTAAAAGTGATGATATCCAGTCTGCAATTGTAATTGAAAGTAGACTGTGCAGAAAAGTCTGAAAAGCAACAGAGAGTAAAATGATCACTTCAGATCACAGAGAAGGAGAGGAAGGTAGTCCTTTTTTACTTTTTGCATTTTGCATTTTTGGAATTCAAGGAGAAGGGGGAGACTTAACTGGCTGGAACAGACAAAGGGAAGGATAAAAACAGGAAAAAGCCATTTTAATTTGCACTTCAGATCACAGAGAAGGAGAGGAAGGTAGTCCTTTTTTACTTTTTGCATTTTGCATTTTTGGAATTCAAGGAGAAGGGGGAGATTTAACTGGCTGGAACAGACAAAGGGAAGGATAAAAACAGGAAAAAGCCATTTTAATTTGCACTTCAGATCACAGAGAAGGAGAGGAAGGTAGTCCTTTTTTACTTTTTGCATTTTGCATTTTTGGAATTCAAGGAGAAGGGGGAGACTTAACTGGCTGGAACAGACAAAGGGAAGGATAAAAACAGGAAAAAGCCATTTTAATTTGCACTTCAGATCACAGAGAAGGAGAGGAAGGTAGTCCTTTTTTACTTTTTGCATTTTGCATTTTTGGAATTCAAGAAGAAGGGGGAGACTTAACTGGCTGGAACAGACAAAGGGAAGGATAAAAACAGGAAAAAGCCATTTTAATTTGCACTTCAGATCACAGAGAAGGAGAGGAAGGTAGTGGCCCGCGCGCCTAACGGCGCGCGAATCATATAACTATAAACCAAAATCAGCAAAGTTTGGTAGCAATAGGGGTTGTGGATTTTATTGCTAAGTACTTGTATTTCAATACATTGTTAAGATGACTGGCTTGGTGCAGTGTAACACTTGTTTGGCTGTTGTCTTCCGTAGTACCTTGTGGAACTTGGGGTACTGCCCTCTTTGCATTAGGACATCTAGGTTAGATGGCGAGATCTCTAGATTGCAGTCCTTAGTTTGTAGCTTGCAGTCAGAAGTGGAAAGATTGTCCCAGCCACGTGCTGTAATGCAGCCATGTGTCCAGCCTCCACTTCCACAGCGCCACCCGAGGAGGAGGGCTGTGTGGACAACTGTCGGTTCAGGAAGATTGCGTGCAGTTGAGCAAAAACATAGTAATTTTGGTCTCTCTTTATCGAATTCCTATACTGTTCTTGCGGATTTAAATAGTAAGGATGTTGGAGATATTAGCAAGGCCCCTCAGGCAGAGAATGAGGGGATATTCAAAGGGGAAGTTGTTTTAAATGTCACCAAACCATCAAGTGCAGTTAGTAGAAATATAAAGAGGACACATTTTCTTGTGGGTGATTCGACTGTTAGAGGTGTTGATTTGGGACAGAGTAAGGACGTGGTGAAGGTGCTGAGGTGTCTCCCAGGGGCCACTGCCAGCAGGGACAGGAGGAGGATTACAAACATTGTTAAGGCTGTGAGTAAAGGTAATAACATTGATGTGGTGGTGCATCTTGGCACAAATGATTTGTCCCAGAGAAATGTCAATGTAGTAAAAAGAGATTTTCAATGTCTAAGTGTGGAGCTGGGTAAAATAGCAGATTCAGTGACTTTCTCAGAGGTGTTACCGGTTTGTGGCCAAGAGGATAAAACAACGTGTATCATAGAGTTTAATGTGTGGTTAAAGCAGTGGTGTAAAGCTGAAGGTTTTGGCTATGTAAGTCATGATGTCAGTAGGTGGTCTAATAGGGAGTTGTTTAAGAGGGATGGTTTGCATCCATCATACAGAGGTACCCAGGTACTCGGTGAGGAATTCAGAACTTTTTTGGACAGGCATTTAAACTAGGTAAAGGGGACAGAGATGTAACTGATGTGGGTGATTTCTGTCCCCGACCAATGAGGATAAAGCAGTTTTTGGAAGCTTATGAAAAGGGAGCTGCAAATAAAATAGATGTAGTTGTTGATGATAAGGGGCAAACTAATAATGAAAATAATGTTCTTCGTGTAATGTGCACGAATGCTCGAAGCTTGAGCAACAAGCTCTGTGAATTAATGGCCATAATATCTAGAGATAATTTGGACCTGGTTGCCATAACTGAGACATGGTTTAAGGATTCTAATGAATGGGAAATATCCATACCAGGATATACACTGTATAGGAAGGATAGAATAGAGAGAAGGGGAGGTGGAGTAGCCATTTATGTTAAAGAAACTCTAAAAACAACACTAATTCAAAATACATGTCAAGATCTAGAGACCCTCTGGATTTGCATGCAAAATAAAGACGGTTCTGTCATTAGAATTGGGGTGATCTATAGGCCTCCAGGGCAATCTGAGGAATATGACAACAAGATGGTGGATGAAATTACCCAAATGGCAGTAAAGGGAGATATTGTGGTTATGGGTGATTTCAACATGCCTGACGTTGACTGGAATATCCCCAGTGCCCTTACATGCAAAAGTAAGAATATAGTAGAGGCCTTTACAGGAGCAGCTCTGGCACAGCTGGTTAAGACACCAACTAGAGGGGAGAATATTCTAGATTTAGTTTTTACGAATGGGAATTGGGTTTCAGATGTCAAGGTGGGAGAAAATTTAGGTTGCAGTGACCATCTATGTTTGTGGTTTGATGTAAAAACTCATTGTGAGCAATCCTATAATGCAACCAAAGTATTGGATTTCAGAAAAACAAATTTTAATGCAATGGGGGAATATTTAGATAATGAATTAAAGGGGAGGGATAAAATGGCAGGAGCGAGCACCCAGTGGACTGTATTTAAAAAGGCCATCTTAAAAGCCACTGGACTGTATGTAAGACAAATAACTAAAGGTAAAAGGAAGAAGAAACCGCTATGGTTTAGCAATGATGTAAGGACTATAGTCAATGAAAAAAAGGCTGCCTATAGGAGGTATAAAGAGTCTGGAAGTATAGCTGATAGGGAGGTGTATAAAATGAGACAGAAGGAGGCGAAACAGATAATATATGCTGCTAAAGCCTCAAAAGAGGAAGAAATTGCCAAATCTCTAAAGAAGGGGGATAAAACCTTCTTCAGATATATTAGTGATAAGAAGAAGAAAAACTGCGGCATCACGAAGCTTAGTACTGGGAAAAATACATGCATTAATGGGAATAAGGAGATCGCTGACCATTTCAATAGCTACTTCTGTTCAGTTTTCTCAAAAGACACCTTACAAAATAATACTATAGAGGGATATAGCATTGCCTCCAACTGTACGGATTCAGCTCCAGTGATCTTAGAAGCCGATGTCTTAGAAGAACTTGAACGATTAAAGATAAATAAGGCAATGGGTCCAGATGGCATCCACCCCAGAGTTCTTAAAGAACTCAGATCTGTCATTGCTACCCCCCTGACTGATTTGTTTAACCAATCCTTGTTAACAGGAGATGTTCCTGAGGATTGGAGAATGGCAAGTGTTGTGCCTATCCACAAGAAGGGCAGTAGAGAAGAAGCTGGTAACTACAGGCCAGTTAGCTTGACATCAGTTGTCGTTAAAATGATGGAGACTCTACTGAAAAAGAGGATAAATCAGCACCTAAAAAACAATAAATTATTGGACCCAAATCAGCATGGCTTTACTGAAGGCAAATCATGTCAGACTAATCTCATTGATTTCTTTGACTATGTCACAAAGGTGTTGGATGAAGGTGGTGCTGTGGATATTGCCTACCTGGACTTCAGCAAAGCCTTTGATACGGTTCCACATAAAGAGCTGATAGATAAATTAGTGAAGATTGGACTTAATCCCTGGATAGTTCAATGGATTTGCAGCTGGCTGAAGCATAGACACCAGAGGGTTGTTGTGAATGGCGAGTATTCTGAGCAGAGTCAGGTTACAAGCGGTGTGCCACAAGGGTCTGTTCTGGGTCCTATTCTTTTTAATATGTTTGTGAGTGACATAGGGGAAGGTCTGGTAGGGAAGGTTTGCCTATTTGCCGATGACTCTAAAGTGTGCAATAGGGTTGATATTCCTGGAGGCGTCGGCAATATGGTAAATGATTTAGCTTTACTAGATAAATGGTCAAAGCAATGGAAACTGCAGTTTAATGTTTCCAAATGTAAAATAATGCACTTGGGGAAAAGGAATCCTCAATCTGACTATTGTATTGGCAGTTCTGTGTTAGCAAATACTTCAAAAGAAAAGGATTTAGGCGTAGTGATTTCTGACAGTCTCAAAATGGGTGAACAGTGCAGTCAGGCAGTAGGGAAAGCAAGTAGGATGCTTGGCTGCATAGCTAGAGGTATAACAAGCAGGAAGAGGGAGATTATGATCCCGCTATATAGAATGCTGGTGAGACCACATTTGGAATACTGTGTTCAGTTCTGGAGACCTCACCTACAAAAAGATATTGACAAAATTGAACGGGTCCAAAGACGGGCTACAAGAATGGTGGAAGGTCTTAAGTATAAAACGTATCAGGAAAGACTTAATGAACTCAATCTGTATAGTCTGGAGGACAGAAGGAAAAGGGGGGACATGATCGAAACATTTAAATATATTAAAGGGTTAAATAAGGTTCAGGAGGGAAGTGTTTTTAATAGGAAAGTGAACACAAGAACAAGGGGACACAATCTGAGGTTAGTTGGGGGAAAGATCAAAAGCAACATGAGAAAATATTATTTTACTGAAAGAGTAGTAGATCCTTGGAACAAACTTCCAGCAGACGTGGTAGATAAATCCACAGTAACTGAATTTAAACATGCCTGGGATAAACATATATCCATCCTAAGATAAAATACAGAAAATAGTATAAGGGCAGACTAGATGGACCATGGGGTCTTTTTCTGCCGTCAGACTTCTATGTTTCTATGTTTCTATGAGAGATATAATAAAATGCTGGTAAACCTGAAAAATCTAATCTTCATTAAATTTACATAGATTCATTCTCAGTAAGATTTAGAATTACTAATAGAATTTAAAAAATGGCCATACATGAATTATGTATATAAAATTGTGGTATGTTCAAAGCTTGAATGAATTACAGACTTTTACATTTCTACTTATTTTGAATAGCAATAGTCTGTTTTCCAGTTAAAAAGATCCACAAAATAATCTTTGATGATTTAAAAAAAATAATATGACTTTACGGAAATAAAGCTAAAATAGCATTAGCAAATAAAATAAAAAAGGTGCATGTTAAAATGCTAATTATGAATTCTGATTAAAGATTTAATAATAATAAGACTTGTATGCCGCCCCTCTCCGAAGACTCGGGGCGGCTCACAACAACAATAAACAATGCAATACAAATCTAATAATTAAAACCTATAGCTAAAAAGCTACTATCATTAAAACAATCAAAATTACACAATCATCACCATACATAAATCTTACTACATGTCAAAATCACTGAAATGTACAACAGTGCAGAAAAGCTAACCTTCCATCGCTGAATGGCACTTTTATGAGAAAAAATGCCTCAGCGATTAATTTTGCTAAATTAAATGCTAAAATTGCTAAATTATTGTCATGGCTAAATAGCATGAAACTTCATGTGTAGTCCATTTGCCAGGAATGACTTATTGTATAGTCACTTTGTCAGGGATTTCTCAAGTGGAGATTTTTGTTTTAAAGTCCTCTGTTCAGAAAATATTTGTGAACAGAAATTTAATGTAAACTCAATAAATCTTGCAAGTCATCTTAGGAAGAAAATATATTACGCTATAAGCGTACAAGCATACAAACAGGCCCAGTACTCTTAGGCTCAGTAGTCTTCAATATCTTCACAAATGACTTGGATGTGGGAATAGAAGGGGAATTTAACAAATTTGCTGATGATACTAAGCTGACAGGAATAGCTAAACGCCCTATAAGATAGGGACAAGATCCATCTGGATCTTGACATCCTTGAACACGACCCTATCTAACAAAATGAAATTCAATGTAGAGAGAAATCCTACACTTAGGTAGGAAAAACCAAAAGAATACATAAAAACTGGGTAAAACCAGGCTTAATAGCAGTGGCTATGAAAGAGATCTTGAAGTCTTAGTGGACAACCAGCTAAATGTGAGCCAGCAGTGTGCAGCGGCAGCCAAAAAAGCCAATGCAATCCTAAATTGCATTAACAAACGAATACAATCAAGATCAAGTGAGGTATTCTTACACTCTATAAAGCCCTAGTACGATCACACCTAGAGTACTGCATCCAGATTTGGTCATGACACTATAAGATGTTGACACACTAGAAAAAGTGCAGAGGAGAGCAATCAGAATGATTAGGGGACTGAAGACTAAAACGTGAAGAACCATTACAGAAACTGGGCGTGGCTAGTCTAGGGAAGAGAAGGACCAGGGGAGACATGATAACAGTGCTCCAATATTTGAGGGGCTCCCACAGAAAGGAGTGGGTCAAGCTATTTTCCAAGACACCCAAATTCCAGACAAGGAATAATGGATGGAAACTGATGAAGAAGAGATTCTGCCTAGGAAAAAAGAAGGAACGTTCTGACAGAACAATCAACCAATGGAACAGCTTTCCTTTGGAAGTTGTGGAAGCTTCATCAATTGAGACTTTCAAGAAGGAATTGGACTGCCATTTTTCAGAAATAGTGTAGGGTCTCCTACTTGAGCAGGGGGTTGGACTAGGTGACCTACAGTCAGTGTTCCCTCTAATTTTTTTGGGGGGTGGGCGGAAAAGTATAGCGTCTGAGCGGCAGTCCCTTCGGGACTGGGCGGCACAGAAATATGAAATAAATAAATAAATGAATGAATGAATAAATAAACAAATAAAAAACCCACCCTGTTTTGCTTCAGAGAATTTCAAAATAAAATACTGTACTGTGTGTCTGTAACAGTGAGCTCATAATAGGGCAACTCTATCAATATCAAAATGCCACTTAAATAGTTGAGCTAGTTTCAAACTAGATTTTGATTTTCTTTCTCTCTTCCTTACTCCCATTCTTTTTTTTTCTCTTTTCCTTCCTCTTTTTTCTATCTGTTTCTCTCTCTTCCTCTCTCTCCTTCCCTCTCACTCTTTCCCTCTTGGCTTCTGGGCAGGTTTGAAAAACTCTGAGTTGATGATGATTTTTAAGTGAGCGATTGCTCACTGCTCAGCTTAGAGGGAACTATGCCTACAGTACATTAATTTTCTTTATATATTTGTGACTGTAGTTATAGGCTTCAAAGATGAGGAGAGAAAAATATATATTGTGATTTTTTGGGTACTAGATAATAAAGGTTGTGTATTAGAAAAAATGTTTCTTGATTTGCTTTTATTATTTTTCCACACCTTTTTGCAATAAATAGTGGAATGTACAGTCTTTGTATGCAAGGAGTGTAATTAAGGTAATATAAATAATCACATCTATGTGCTAGAACGATTCATGTTTGGTCTTTCACTTTGCAGAATTTGGTGGGTCATTGGGTAGGCTAAGTGAAAGCAAGATTCTGATTGCGTAATGGCAGTTTAAGTACAGTACCCCACAATTGCATATGACCACATATGAATTGTGTTTTGCATCTGGATGAGTATGCAAAGAGAACCAAAATAGATTCTGAAAAGGAGCATACTTGTGAGAGATAATAAGCTAGCCAGTCTCCTCTGATCTGGCAGTTACAAGAATTAAACTGTCCTCTTGCCTTAAACATCTGAAACAGTCTTTAATTGCTGTTTGTCTTCATAACCTTTGAATTTGAAAGTAGTATATTTAGTCCTGTTGTCTTTTTAGCTTCTTCGCACTTAGCAACAACAGCATCACATCTGTACAGCAGAGACCTGCTGGAACAGTAATAACAACATACTTATGGAGCACGGCAGTATAAGATGCAGTAGATAAAAAAACCTGTATACACATTCTGCTTGCATCGTTGGAATAGAGGGTTGAGATGGTATATTGTCTTCAGGGAGTGTAGCCTATGTTCTGTCTAACATTTTGAAATATCTTTAACAATGCAGTCATTTAATTAGTTTACTTGTCCAAAGGGCTTAGATGTAGGAAATTGTCCTTCCTTGAAAAATACTGTTACTCTCTTCCTAAAGAAGTTGTAGCCTAAGAAAGAGACTCTTGGAAATAATTGGGATCAAAAGGGAAGAATAAAAGTAAAGTATGCTTTGGGCAGAAATAAAGCCATTCATGCACTACTTATTTTATTCGGCCTTTTGCATCTATTTAAGAGTCCATTTTTATATCCTGAACCTTGTAAAACCCAAATACGAGACTAAATATATGATACATATAAATAGAAGCATATTATATACCTCTTTTTTAAAAAGCCCAATAGATAAAGTTATGTGATCAATGATAATTTTTTTTCATAAACTAAGGAAAGGAAAATATTAATATCCTACCTAAACAGATTTATTTGGAAAATCAGTCCTATTAACAGCAAATGTATTTCATCTGTCAGTATTGCATGATGTTAGTGTGACTAGAATTCGTTTCTTATGTAGAATAAATCTTTCTCCAAATAAACTTCAAATTTAGCCCTGATCCTGGGAGGCTGGGACTCTCATGATAAAAATCCCGTGAGGGTTTATAAAATAGATATATATGCATAGAGATGGTTCAGAGTCTCTCTGTCCAGAGTCACTTTGTAGAATGAAATGGGCACAAAATAAATTTATAGATATGGCACATATTTAAATTTCATTGGTTTTATATTGCATCAATATTGTGAGATAGGAAGGAGACAAAACAATCATAATGGTGTTTAACTGACTTTGTTTTGAAAGAGGTCTTTGAACAAGTTTGAGATTTGCTATTTCCTGAGCAAAAAATTAAAGAGATTTGGTGTCAATTACTGAATGGGTGTTAAAATATCCAGTGACTTTAGGAAATCAAATCCTTTAAGTAAAAAACAATAATTGGGGGAAATAAGGGATGTAGCATTGCTTTATAATCAGAGGACAAAAGTCAGCCAAGGATAGGATTTTAAATTTCATCGTGTTTGTAAAAATAATTTTAAATGGATGGAATTTAAGACTACAATTCCTAGTTGAATCCTACTGAACTATTTTCTAGGCAAAATATACCTTCTGACCACAGAATTAAGTGCAGCCACTGATGCATCCATTTCCTCAAAACTTCACAAAATTAAGAGAGATAGAAATCTCATAGTATCATGGTATCTTTTGTCATTTTGACAGTTTCAGATGGGACTTTGCAAGATGATGGTGCTTTATTTTGTTGGGCATCTAACTTATTATATGACAGTCCATACAATGGTGCCCAGGTGAACGTTCTGAAAGGCTTCTGAGCATAGTATTAAGTCTTATACGTGGAAATGATTGCAGGATTTATTGGTTTAAGTACATATACTAAACGCACACACAAGTATGCAGCATAGTATGTTAGCTAATATCAAATGCAGTTTGTGATCTGACTAATATTGTATCAATTTGAACAGAATAAATCTGAGAGAATTTCATTTATAGGATGTTAAGCATAACCTGAATAACCGTGACAAAACAAAGATACTGAGGGTGCATCAGCCAATGCTCATGAAAGATATCACTCAATTACTGAGTTGATTAAGTTATAGGAGCATATAAAATACATATCCTATGTGATTCATTTTCTTTCAATTCCTCATCACTGAGTGCAAGAACAGTTTAGATTTTCATGTGTGATTTGACATTCTGTTACATGAATATATTTAATCTGTGTGTCCGTGCTGGAGATATATATGTGTTTATAATGTTCTGGCTTTCAGCAAGGAGAAATAAAGAGATGACATTTGAAGGATTTATAAGATATGTGACCTCTGAGGACTGCGCAATATTTAAAAGTGAGCACAGAACTGTTTACCAGGATATGTCCCGTCCACTATGTGAATACTTTATTTCATCCTCACACAACACCTACCTCATATCTGATCAGCTAATAGGGTCAAGTCACCTGTGGGGCTATGCAAGGTATTTGTATCCATTTTGAATCATTAGTTTAATATAATAAGTAGTTCAGTAGAACAGCTTCTTCTGTTTTTCTGAATCTCATTTTCAAAAGCATAAATTAAAACATCATTAAAAACCTCTAAAATCACAAACAGAAAACACAGTAGCTAGATTACAATTCAATACGGCAGGTAAATATTTTGGTGTTTGCTATCGGGAGTTTCTAAGATTTGCTAGAGCTATTTTGTGGCAGACCATTAAACATAATTAACAATAAGCATCAGAGAATAAAGGAGTGTGAGAACTTATAGTAATCTAGGGTTTCTCATGAGAGAACTAGAATTGTACCATGTTTTGTGTTAGACTTCCTCAGTTCCAGGAATTCTTTAATTTATGTGGCTCAGTCCTGTGCACAAAAGGAAGCACTGAGAAACAGATAGCAGAAGATTAGCAGCAAGAGAGAAGAACAAGCATTTTGTGTAGACATTGAAAATCTAGAATTTTTAGGAGCCAGTGCTGTGTATAAGGTTTAAGAAACATTTGTTAATAATTGAGACAGACCTCCCAAGTATACCAGTTTCTTGAGCCTGGGAACAATTTATACAGAATATTTTTTCACTTAAGAGGGAATTTTTTTAAATCAAGTCTAGCTGAACTATTAGCACCTATATGGATGCATCCATCTAATTTTATTGGCAAGAATATGGACATTTCTTGCCATCTAGGCTATTCTCATGCTAGCCTAGAACTTTTGCATTGAAATTTTAGGACAGTTTCTCCTGCAAATATTGATCAGGAATGACGATGTTTAGTTTTCTGAGGTAAGATATTGTTGTCCTTCTGAATGTCCACTTGAGTATGATGAAACACATGCATACTATCAAAAGTTAGAGATAACTAGCAACTAGCAAGAACCATGATGGTGCAGTGGTTAGAATGCATTACTGCAGGCTAATTCAGCTGACTGCCAGCTGCCAGTAATTTGGCAGGTTAAGCCTCACTGGCTGAAGTTTGATTCTGCCTTCCATCCTTCCGAGGTCAGTAAAATGAGGGCCCAGATTGTTGGGGGCAATATGGTGACTTGTAAACCACTTATAGAGAGCTGTAAAGTTCTGTATATAAGTCTGGATGCTGTTGCTATTGTTAATATAAGGGGGTTAAAGGAGGACAGGAAAACAAAAGATATGAGTCAGATAACCAGTTGTGTAAAACTGTTTATATATTGTCAAAGATTCAGTAAGTAGCCCCAAATAAATCATGGTTTTGGCCTGCACATAGAGCTTATATTTAAGTGATTGTCCATTAGGGCTCCAAGATCCCTCTAGTACAGTGGTTCTCAACCTGGGGGTTGGGACTCCTTTGGGGGGGTGTCGAACAACCGTTTCACAGGGGTCACCTAAGACCTTGGGAAAAGACAAATTTCCCATGGTGTTAGGAACTAAACCTATTCTGGTGCCTTGGAACATATTTTTACAATCTGACCAATCAGGCGTTTATAGTGGGAAAGTCCCTCTGACCTCCCTACCAATCAGTTTAAAGCTTAGTTGGGAGAATTGGCATTATACTTACGGTTGGGTGTCACCACAACATGAGGAACTGTATTAAACGGTCGCGGCATTAGAAAGGTTGAGAACTACTGCTCTAGTAGTTACTGCTATTGAGCAAAGTTTCACCTAATCTGTGTATCTATATTTTACAATAGAGTAGTTAATTGTTTCTGGATGGATCCTGGTGGAGTTTAAGAGGCTGGGTACAGGGAAGAAAACCAAACTAAGGATAATTCAATAACCTGTTTTGGAATCAGTTGTGAATTCTAATAATCCTGTTGCTAATAAACTGTTTCTACTTTGTCTCCTCTGAGAAAAGCTAACATAATAAATGTTTGCGCCCCAGCCTTGAATGGTACTACCTTGACTGTGTAGGGTTTCCTGTTATGTCTGTCTTTAAAACAACTTTTGTTAAACCATGTACCTTATTTAATAGGGTTCTGTCAAACAAAATGAGTGAATAAAGAATGCTAATAGTAGTTTGCCAGTAGAGTTCAATAGAGAGATAAAAAAAGAAGATTGAAGATATAATCTCTTTATTTTGAAGGATGATATACTCAATTGTGAGGGGTAAAAAGTTTATCTTTTGAATAGCTGCTGAATGCAACTGTTGTGCCTTAAGATCCATTGATTATTCATTCTGAGTATGCGAGTTTAACATTTTTGTTAATGTGAAGGCAAATTAAATTTTAATACAATTGATCATGTATCTTAGATACATAGAAAAGTGGATTTCAATAAATTCAGAGCAAGTTGAATGGATTCCATTACAGAAGAAGCTAATGGAAAAAATAGGTTTAAGATGGATGACAATTCCAGGAGATACTAAAAGCATAACTGCAAATAATTCCAATTAGAAAAAAAGAGTGGATATAGAAGAAACTAATACAGGTATTCTTCCACTTACAAGCACAATTGAGTCCAAAATTTGCATTGGTAAGCAAGACCAGTGTAAGTGAATTTTGCCCCATTTTACCATTTTTTTTGCTACTGTTGTTAAGTGAATCACTGCAGTTGTTAAGTTAGCATGGTTGGTAAGTGAATCTGGCTTCCTCATTGACTTGTCAGAAAGTCACAAAGGGTGATGACATGACCTCGGGACATTGCAATCATCATAAATATGAGCCAGTTACCAAGCATCCAAATTTTGATCATGTGGCCATGGGGATGTTGCAACAGTTGTAAGTGTGAAAAACGATTGTAAGTCTTTTTTTTCAGTGCCTTTGTAACTTAAATTAAGTCACTAAACAAATGGTTGCAAGTTAAGGAATACCTGTATAACTTAACACAAAACACTAATCAGAATTCTGAAAATAAAAAAGATCATATGTAAGAGAGAGACATTACTAAGGAAGAATAGATATTAATAGCCTGGAAGTATAGAGGGTGCTAGAAAAATAAATAGGTTCCTTTTTCAATATAAAAAATACTAAACTGTTTAGTGAAAATGACAATATTAATACCTCTTTACTTTGAATGAGTAGAAAGCCATGAATTACATCTTAGAATTCTGAAATAATTTACTGAAATTTCATCAAAGCTTTATGTATTCTCCTTGACAAATAATGGAAAACTGGTGAAATGCCAGGCAGTTAGAAAAGGTAGTTAAATACCGTATGTACTGTATATACTGTATGCACTGTATTCAAAAAGTGGGGAAAATAGATGTAATGAACTGAAGACTAGTTAGTCTGATGCCAAATAGCAGACCATGAAGGAGTTGATCGTTTAATATCTTGAAATAATATATATTTACCAAAAGATAATATATATTTATCAAGAACAAATCTTGTCAGGTTAATGTTATATCATTTTTAATTGCATGGCTTGTTTAGTAGACTGAGAATACCGTAAACATAACATACATTGACTTTAGCAAGACATTTGATAATGAACTTCATGTAGTAAACTGATCTGAATGGAATAATAATAAAATTTTGAAGCTAGTTCAAAAATTGTATTCAAATTGAAATCAAATACTGTACTCTTCTTTCAAATTACATAAAATTGAACGGGATAATTAATATCCTGGAAAACAAAAAACAATTTAAAATACTGTAGTATCAATTGGTTAGAGAAATGGACGGAAAATAACAAAATGATATTAAACTTAGATAATTGCAAAGTCAAATCCACAGTTATAGGTATTAAATAATAATACTTGTGAATTTGATCTTGGAGTAATTTTCAGATGAATATTTATGCAGGCTCAAGTGTTATTCCAGGCACAACTGCCTAAGAAGTATCTATAAGAAAGGCAACACACTTGAATACTGTCTCAATTTCTGGGCAATTTGTTTTCAAGATAAAGATAAACTGAAAAAGATTCATAGATTGATAGGACTAGAAATAATTGGGAATATTTAGCTTCTTGGAAATATGGGGAATACAAGAGTACTCTACAAATACCTGAAAAGATTTTCTCAGAAAGTCAGAACCTATTTTCAAACATTTTATAGTTCTGAAAATGGAATAATGGATTTAAATTAACATAGGCAAATTTTCTTTGAATGCTAGGAAAAACTTACTATCAGTAAGAACAATTCAAGAGTGGACCGCAGTACCTGCAGAAGTGGTGTACCTTTCCCTGGATATGTACAAATTGGGTGAAGATAATCCCTGTCTGGGATATTTTAATTGGGTTTCTCTACTATTCGGGAGATGGATTCACTAACAAAACTAGCAAAATCCATTAGAATAATTGTCTATAATTCTAAAACTATATTTGATTAAATGAAAAATTAAAATTAAAGCCAAAATTGACAAATATTCATCATGTGGAGTCCCCATTTGCCTTCTAAAGTATTCCAGGAAATGATGCTGTGTAATGAGTTTTGCAGTTGTTGGGATTTTAAAACCCATTGAAATTAATGGGACTAAGTTTTATGTCCTTTCTTTGGGGTACAAATCTTAATACTCTTGTCCTTCAGGGGCTCACAGTGAAATAGTCTTTTCCTAATGGCAATTCATAGTTTACTTTCCAGAAGCTGTGGAAGCACAATTTGCATAGTATACTACAGCAGTTGTGCTACAACATTAACTTTTGGGAATACTGTTGGATAGCTCACTCTGCATTCCCCCCCCCAGATAAATACTTGCTTTAGAAACTCAACTTCTTTCCTGAGGATTTTTAGAGCGAACTAGTCAAGTTAAAATAAATGATCTAGAAATATCATGTTTTACATTTTTCTTATACATGCAGCTCTTAGCACTATTGTAGCCAGACAACTTTTTAATAATCTCTAGAGCTTTTGTTATAAGTATTTTCTAAGAGTATTTTTCAACCACAATTTCCCATAGTACTAGCCCTATAATGTGCTATTTCAAAATGACTGAAAACATGTACTCTAGCATGAGAGCCTTAAAATATATTTTCTATGGTACATCTCTGGCTGTTACCAAAATAGATTAACAAAATTTCGTGAAACAAATTTAATTTGGGTTGTGTAGCTGGCCAGACACTGAGGGCTTTCTTTTGGACCTGATACTATTTCCTCACAACTGCAACTAAAGAAAACTGTCATGACAAACTTTTAATGACAATGTTGAATGAGGAACTCTGTTTATTTTAAATGACCCAAACCTACATACAGTATTACAATTGTGAGGGAAAAATGCCCATGTTTTGGTAGAATCAGAAATGGAAGTTGTGTTAGAGAACATCAATTCTATTAGCTTTCAACCTGACTAAGAATGGCAGAAAATTATTTTCATTTTTAATGTCTCAGTAGCAAATATATGACTCCATTTCTTTTTTCTTTTGTAAGTGCTCTGATGAAAGGATGCCGGTGCCTGGAAATAGATTGCTGGGATGGACCCAATAACGATCCTGTCGTTTATCATGGATATACATTAACAAAGAAAATTAGCTTTATGACCGTCATCCAAGTGATCGACAAATATGCCTTTGTGGTAAGTACATGTGTGATATACCTACCAGATCTTTTAAGATACTCTTTATTAATTACCCACATGCCTTCTGTATTTTGATGAATGATGAGAATTCAGTAAAACAAAAGGCACCTACTGCATGGACCATGAAACAATCTGTTGGGCAGAAACTTTTCCTCTTCAAAAGAGTAGAACCAAATAAGAGCTCTGTTCCAACCCATGTCTGCAACTGCAGTGGAAAGGAATAGATGAAAGAGGAGGGAATGTACAGTCTCTTCAGCACTAAGATGGTTTTGTTCCTCACTACTGCAGATAACCATAATTGAAAGGAAAGTAAGCCCTTTACAGAAGAAGCACTATGAGCTACTTACTTGGGACCACTTTAAGATGCTATAGTATTTTTTGGGTCTTAATGAAAACATCTGTAATTGCAATATTGCTTATTTTAGTTGTATGTATTTCCTATTTGTGCAATTAAGGAGGTTAATAACATTGAAATTGCATTTTCAGGTCTCTGATTATCCTCTGATATTGTCTCTGGAGAATCATTGTAGTCCTAAACAGCAGGAAGTTATGGTGGATTATCTAATAAGTATTCTGCGTGACAAGCTGGTTACACTTACAATAGATGAGACCATACCAACTGAATTACCTTCTCCCGAGGTAACATTTTTTTAAAAAAATATAATAGTTTACAGTTATATATAGGGACTTTTCCAGTTTTTTTAAATTCTGGATGGAATTGGGCTGCTGCAGGTAGACCAAGTGTGCAATTTGTGGGTCCTTTTAGACTCAAAACTGGTGGAAGTATTTTGAAAGGGAGCAAGATACCTTTGTACTATATACTTCAATGATGTTAAAATTAAAAGTATATCCCACAGGCTAATGGGGAATCTTATTAATCTGTAATAATACTGACTTATTTTTATAGGCACTAAAATTCAAAATTATGATAAAAAATAAAAAAATTGGAACACTTGAAGAAACGCTTGAAAGGAAAGATATGGACAGTCATGGTCAAACAGGAGAAATCGAAGAAGAGGAAACAAGTGATGATGAGCCAGATACTGAGCTAAAACAGCCTAAAGAATCTCTGGTTAAGAAAAGACAAGCACACTGGAAAAATGCAGCTCCCCCCAAAAAGAAGCAAAAAGTATGTATGTGAAATTAAATTTTCAAAGAAAAATTACATCTTTCTTAGTTCGCATTTGAAGATCTTTGATCCTCAAAGATTAGAAAAGTTCTCAAAGGAAGATATTTGAACTTCAAAGTTGGTTTGTATGATGGATGTGCAGTTATAAACCCACATTAGTATTTATCTCAAGCAGGTTTGCTATTTTTCATTTACTAGAAGCAAAGCAATTTTGCCTTTCTTAGGGCTATGGACAGAAAAATGTATGAAAAAGAACTTGAAATTTAAGAAATGTTGGGAAATGTCTTAAAGTGATGAACGTTAAGGAATGAACTACTTTGGATTCCAGATTCAGAACTTACTCTATTCTGCATGTCTGCTATCTTTTCAGTTCAAGCAGGGCTGCCTCTTATCATATTTACATTTATAAGGATCCTTTTAATCTATATCTAGTTTTGTATAAATATACCAGTAAACATTAGTTATAATTAATTGTGCTTCTTAAATCATTAAGGTTACAGCAAGATTATTGTTGGGCTTTAAATGTTTCCAGATTTTTTCTGCTGGAATGTGTGATATAGAAAGTTGAACTCAAATAAATTCAATTTCACAATCTAATCTTCTGCAGTGCTCCAAGCTAAAGTCTATTGTAGGGGGATGGTGCTATATGAATAGAAGTATTTTTTTTTCTCCTTAAGGACTATCAACCAAAATTATCTGATATCCTTGTATAAATGTTTATAGGATGGTAAAAAAATAATTAAATCATTCTTCACTTGTTATCACATTGCTTATAGATAAGGAAAATAAAGATTGCCTTGGCACTGTCAGCACTTGTGATATATACCAAGTCTCATAAATTTACAAGCTTTGAAGATTCAAAACAAAATCAGCTTTTTTATGAAAATAATTCAATTGGTGAGGCCAAAGCCCGAAAACTGGCAAAACTGAAAGGTAATTTTTTTGGCATTCAGACTAATAAAATAGATGGTGTTGGTGTCAGAATAAATATTATTTAATATTAATTAATGTTTAATAATTTATTAAACAATTTGCTCTGAGCTGGAAGTTTGTTTCATGTATCTAATTGGCTGAACTATGGAAAGAAAGAAGTTTGTTCCTTTTAAATAATTAAACATAAGTTATTAGTTCACAACTATTGATTCATTGAACAATACACTGGATATTGGGTTCTTTCAGCCCAATTCAAAGTGGAAACAAGTCAGATATGGAAGTTGTCTTATCTAATGCCTCTTTCCCTAGTCCCTTATCCAATTTTTATATTTAAAAAGCAGGTTATTATCAGCTGCCTGTTGCTAATCCTGCCTAAAGTGCTTCTAAATTCAGATTGAGAATATTTTAATTTATGTTTTGTTTTGATTTAAAGCCAAAGCATTGGGCATGCAATAAAGATAAAACTTCACATGATATTATAGACATTTTGTTTTATTAGACTTGTTTTTGATTTATTAGCTCTTCTCACAATCACTCACAATCACCTCGAAGATTGATTACTGCAATGTTCTCTACATGGGGCTATCTTTGAAGAATGTCCGGAGACTGCAACTAGTCTAACATGCAGCCGCGAGAGCTGTCATGGGCTTACCAAGATTTACCTATGTATCTCTAACACTCTGAGAGCTGCATTGGTTGCCAGTTGGTCTCCGAATGCAATCCAAAATGTTGGATTGCATAAAGCCCTGTAGGGCTTAGCACAAGGTTATTTATGGGACTGTCTCTAGCCTCATGTATCCCAGCAACTGGTTAGAGCACACAGAGTTGACCTTCTCCAGGTCCTGTCAGCCAAACAGTGCCGTCTGGCGGGCCCTAGGGGAAGGGCCTTCTCTGTGGCAGCTCCGACCCCCTGGAACTAACTTCCCCCAGAGATTCATGCCGCCCCCCCACTCTCCTGATCTTCCGGAAGGTTTTAAAGACTCACCTTTGCTGGCAGGCTTGGGGACGTTGAGCTTTAACATTTGCTCCAGCCATCAGTATGATTGAGATGTGAATGATTGTGGTTTCATGATTTTATGACCTGATTTTAAATTTTATAACTTTTTATTATTGGGCTTCAGAATTGTCATTTTGTATTATTTTATAGGTTGTGAGCCGCCCTGAGTCTTCGGAGAAGGGCAGCATACAAGTGAGATAGATAGATAGATAGATAGATAGATAGATAGATAGATAGATAGATAGATAGATAGATAGATAGATGGATAGATAGATAATATCTACATCTACATATAGTTTGAAGAATCCAGCATGAGAAATTTCTCTGCTTGATTTGAAACCCATATATTTTGGTTATGGTAACCTCATAGAGTAATTATACTGTAATAAATTAGAAATATCTAATAAAACTAAAACAGGTACAGTGATACCTTGTCTTACAAACTTAATTGGTTCTGGGATGAGGTTCTTAAGATGAAAAGTTTGTAAGACGAAACAATGTTTCCCATAGGAATCAATGGAAAAGCGATTAATGCGTGCAAGCCCAAAATTCACCCCTTTTGCCAGCCGAAGCGCCCGTTTTTGCGCTGCTGGGATTCCCCTGAGGCTCCCCTCCATGGGAAACCCCATCTCTGGACTTCTGTGTTTTTGCGATGCTGCAGGGGAATCCCAGCATCGCAAAAATGAGCACTTTGCTGGCAACGAAAGTCCGGAGGTGGGGCTCCCCAGCGAAGAGAGCATCAGTGAAATCACAGCATTGCAAAAACACCGAAGTCCTCGAAACCCCACCTCCGGACCTCTGTGTTTTTGCGATGCTGCAATTTCACTGAGGCTCCCCTCGCTGGGAAACCCCACCTCCGGACTTCCGTTGCCAGCAAAGTGCTCGTTTTTGCACTGCTGGGATTCTCCTGCAGCATCACAAAAACACGGATGTCCGGAGGTGGGGTTTCCCATGGAGGGCAGCCTCGGGGGAATCCCAGCAGCGCAAAAATGGGTGCTTTGCTGGCAACGGAAGTCCAGAGGCGGGGCATCCCAGCGGTGGCGGTGGGTTTGTAAGGTGAAAATAGTTTATAAGAAGAGGCAAAAAAATCTTAAACCCCGGGTTTGTATCTCGAAAAGTTTGTATGACGAGGCAATTGTAAGATGAGGTATCACTGTATTTGAAACGAATAAAATGTCTTCTTTTTACTGATCATATTATATTTCTTCAGGCAATATGTATTTATGTACAGATGTAGAGGTAGATATGACTTCGAGTTTAATTTGATTATGTCACTTGATTATATTTTAGATTATAATATTAATGTTTAATTTGGGAAAAATAAAGGAACAAATATAAATCTAAATAATACTTAACATACATGGAAACAGATTGAAGGTTGCTAATGAAGTAGTAGTTTGAATTTACACCAATATTTTCAATATTCAAAATCTTCACATCAGTATTTCTTTTAAATCTGCTCTTGTAAGGTGTCAAAATGTTTTGAACATGTCCATACATCTATTTTTTAGTTCTATAAAACTGGCTATACTTCATGCCTTTCGATAATGCAGTTTTGCATGTGTCTCTTTATAGCAAATGAATTTGTTCAACATACTCTCAGATTTCTCACAAGAATATATCCTAAAGGAATCCGAGCCAACTCTTCTAATTATAATCCTCAGGAATTTTGGAATGTTGGGAGTCAGATGGGTAAGTGTTTTAAAATTATTATTGTTACTTTTTGCTTATATTTTTTCTTCATATTGCATAGTTTTTTAAATGTATTTAAATTACTTTTCAATATCATGAAACAGTGCTAAGCATAAGTCCTCTAGCATTCTTCTATAACTAACACAAATTCAAAAAAGGGAGGAAAAGAATGTGAAAGAACAGTTTTGTGGATGTAGAACATAGAATAATGGGAGGACCTTAGAAGTCTTCTAGTCCAATCCCCTGCCTATACCATTCTTGACAAATGGCTGTCCAGTCTCTTCTTGTAAACCTCCAATGATAGAGCTGAGGTGGGATTCAGCACGTTCTGACCAGTTCTGGACAACCGGTAGTGGAAATTTTGAGTGGTTCAGAGAACCAGTAAATACCACTTCTGACTGACCCCACCCCCAGCTGATCAGAGAACATGAGGTTTGTGGAATAACCTTCCCCTGGAGTGGGGTGGGAATAGATATTTTATAGTAGCCTTCCCCTGTCATGCCCACCAAGCCACATCATGCCCGCCAAGCCACGCCCACAGAACAGGTAGTAAAAGAAATTTGAATTCCACCACTGATGGAACACTCACAACTTCCAAAGACAAGCTATTCCATTGATTAACTTTTTAAAAATAGTTTTTATTAAGTTTCTTAAAATAAAAATACATATATCAACATATAAACAGAAGTCCAAAATATTAACTAAAAATTTAACTAATAAAGAAAAACAAGAGTTGGGGAAAAATGGGGTTACAAATAGAGAAAAAAATTAAATATTTGGGTATAAATCTCTCGGCTGGGATGATTACAATTAAAGAGGAAAATTATATAGAATTAATTAGGAAAATACGAATAAATTTGGAAAAATGTAATAAACTGCCGATCTCCCTTATTTGGAGAATTTCAGCAATTAAAATGTCAATTTTACCAAAACTATTATATTTATTCCGAACAATCCCAATCACTTTAAAGAAAGATATTTTTCAAGAATTAAATAGAATTATAACCATGGACAGGGAAAAAAACCTAGAATCAAATTGCAATACCTCCAAGATAATAAGAGACAAGGAGGTTTCAGACTACCTGATTTCGATTTATACTATTACGCATCATGTATTGATTGGCTAAGAGAATGGATAAAGTTAGAAAACAAAAGATTGTTATTATTAGAAGGCCACGGCCTATTGGTGGGATGGCATGCTTTTCTATGGGATGAAAAAGATAAAACACATAAATATTTTCGATGTCATGTAATTAGAAATTCAATCTATGAGATATGGATTAAAATTAAAAGAGCCCATTATCTACAAATTCCAAAATGGTTTTCTAGTATGAAAGCAATTATACATCCAAACGCTAAATATTTAAGAGGGATGATTAAATATTATCAACTACTGGATAAAAGAGGCAAATCGAAAGATAAAGATCAATTAGAAAAGAACGGTGTAAAAGTAGATTGGTGGCCCTATACCCAAATAAAATCAAGATTTCAAAAAGACAAAATAACGGGAATACAAAAAGGAGAAACTGAATTGGATAAAATAATTCTAGGACAGGATAAAAAAATTATTTCTAAACTATATAAATATTTATTGAATTATAAAATGGAAGAGTTCATAATTAAAGATAACATACATAATTGGATCAAGAATTTCGATTATAATGTTAATTTAGACAAATGAGACATAATTTGGTCAAAGAATTATAAACTAACAAAATCATTTGCATGTAGGGACAATCTATATAAGATGTATTATAGATGGTGTCTCCTCCGTGCAAGACTGGCCCAGATGTACCTGCAATGTTGGAGAAGTAAGGAAAAGATGGGAACATATTATCATGTTTGGTGGACTTGTCCAATGATTAAAAAATTCTGGATTAAGATACAAAAATGGCTATATGACATTCTTAAAGTTAAAGTAAATAGGAAACCTGAAGCATATCTATTAGGAATTATAGACCAAAAACTAAATCAGGATAAATACTATTTAACAATACACATACTTACAGCAGCCGGAATGGCAGTACTGTAGCTCAATGTTGGAAACAACCAAATTACCAGATGACTCACTGACCCTTAAACATTTTTTTGACTGTGCAGAGGCAGATGCTCTAACATTAAAATTAAGAAATAAAGAAGACACCGATTATTACAAAATTTGGAATTACTTTTATGAATGGTTCAAGAAAAAGAAAGAAAAATTACAATATATATAATAATTTAACACTTAAAAAAAGGAATCCTTGAACAATACAATTAAATGTATTATATATCTATGTAATGTACTGTATATACAAAGTAAGTATTTTTAGGATATTAAATATTTTAATAGAAAATTAACATAAGGCAGTAGGAAAATAATTGATTTATAGATAAGATAACAATAACCAAGACAAGTACACTGAATATTCAAGGCAGAAAATGAAAATATTTTATATAAATTTCATTGTATAGATATTGATAATCATAATAGAGAATGGTTTATTTTTCCTGCTTTTAAAGTATAAGTTTACATATTCTGAATTATTTGTTGTTGCTATTTTTGTTGTTTTTGTATTTTTGTATTGTATTGTCTTATTTCGTTCCATTGATTAACTATTCTCACTATCTGGAAATTTCTCCTGAGTTCTAGGTTGGATCTGTCTTTAAAGACCTTCCACCCATTACTTCTTATCCTGCCTTCAGGTGCCCTGGAAAATAAATTGGCTTTCTCTTCTCAGTGACAGCTCCACAAGTACTGGAAAGCAGTTAGCATATCACCCTTTGATAAAACTGGAGAGTTTGCTAGCTTGTACCACCTAAAATGGAGTATATGTGTTTAGAATTTAACAATTCCTTCAAAGAAGTGGCATAATTCTGCTCCCAAAGTTGGGTTTCTTTTTGGAGGCTGTCAACAATTGTTGACAGACATAGTGAAGCAGTGGAAGTGATGTGCCAGTGCCTGGAGGCTGTTGGGGTCTGGATGGGTGTCAACAGACTCAAACTCAACCCTGATAAAACGGAGTGGCTGTGGGTTTTGCCTCCCAAGGACAATTCTATCTGTCCGTCCATCACCCTGGGGGGGGAATCATTGACCCCCTCAGAGAGGGTCTGCAACTTGGGCGTCGTCCTCGATCCACAGCTCACATTAGAGAAACATCTTTCAGCTGTGGCGAGGTGGGCGTTTGCCCAGGTTTGCCTGGTGCACCAGTTGGGGCCCTATCTGGACCGGGACTCACTGCTCACAGTCACTCATGCCCTCATCACCTCGAGGCTCTACTACTGTAACGCTCTCTACATGGGGCTACCTTTGAAAAGTGTTCGGAAACTTCAGATCGTGCAGAATGCAGCTGCGAGAGCAGTCATGGGCTTTCCCAAATATGCCCATGTTACACCAACACTCCACAGTCTGCATTGGTTGCCGATCAGTTTCCAGTCACAATTCAAAGTGTTGGTTATGACCTATAAAGCCCTTCATGGCACCGGACCAGATTATCTCCGGGACCGCCTTCTGCCGCACGAATCCCAGCGACCAGTTAGGTCCCACAGAGTGGGCCTTCTCCGGGTCCCGTCAACTAAACAATGTCGTTTGGCAGGACCCAGGGGAAGAGCCTTCTCTGTGGCAGCCCTGGCTCTCTGGAACCAACTCCCCCCAGAGATTAGAATTGCCCCCATCCTCCTTGCCTTTCATAAGCTTCTTAAAACCCACCTCTGCCGCCAGGCATAGGGGAACTGAGATATTCTTTCCCCCTAGGCCTTTACAATTTTATGCATGGTATGTTTATATGTATGTTTGGTTTTATAATAAGGGTTTTTTAGTTGTTCTAGTATTGGATTGTTACATGCTGTTTTTATTATTGTTGTTAGCCGCCCCGAGTCTGCGAAGAGGGGCAGCATACAAATCCAATAAATAGATAGATAGATAGATAGATAGATAGATAGATAGATAGATAGATAGATAGATAGTCAATTTGAATAGGCCTTGAATACAAAATTCCCTGTTTGCACACCTGAACTTTCTAAGTAATGGAATATTGGCAGCTCCTTTCTACGCGCTGTGATTTCCATGGTCATATTGTGGTATGAATGGGGTGATTGATCTTCCAACAACTAATATAGAGCTTCATCTCTTTCTTTGCAGATTATTGGAGGATTCCAGCACTAAAATCTAACTTCGTGTAGTAGTTAATACTAGGAATTAGAATAGCTTTCTCATTTGTCTTTAGAGTCTTCAGACTATGGCTCCGAAAGAACATGACTAGCACAGATACGTTGCCTAAAAAGAAACTTCCAGGCAGCCATTAATCTTTACCTGTTTCATCCTAAGATTTAAAGCATCAATTTCTTAGATTCTTATATCAAGTTGCAAGAGTTCTATATTTAAAGTAACTTTTCTGACCTTCCTATGTGCAGATTTATTATTTTCTTAGAAATATGTAGAGCAGAGAAAGGAATCTACCTTTCTTCTTCCAGCTCTCCTCTTTTGTCTAGGCTCCATAGAGTTCACTTTTCACTTTACTTTGTACCTTCATTTGCCTTGCAGCGGAAGATCTAAATATAGCTTCATAATACATTGAATGCATATATAATTTGGTTGAAACAAATTAGATTTGGAAGATCATACTTACTTTTAGGAAAAATTTGCCACCTGGGCTACCTCTACACACACAACCATTTTGGCAGTAGCAATTTTTTTTTTTGCATATACAGTATCATCAAACCACTATAAAGAAATTGAAAGGCACAACTAAATTCTGGACAGCAGATGTGAATAACAGTGCAAGTAGCATTCTTCCAGTAGAGAAGTCTATAGCAGATTGTGAGAGCTTCTGTAAAGGTAGTCCTCGACCTACATCCACAATTGAGCCCGAAATTTCTGTTGCTTAGGGAAACATTTGTTGAGTGAATGTTGTCTCATTTTATGACCTTTCTTTCCACAGTTGTTAAGTGAATCATTGAAGTTGTTCGGTTAATAATATGGTGAAGTGAATCTGATTTCCCCATTGACTTTGTTCACAAAGGATGATTATGTGACCTCAGGACCCTGCAACTATCATAAATATGAGTTAGTTGCCAAGGGTCTGAATTTTGATCACATGACCATGGGGATAATACAACTGTCCTAAGTATGAAAAATAAAGTGGTATGTAAGTAACTTTTTTCAGTGCCGTGGTAACTTTAAATGCCTTGCTGATGCCAGAGAAAACTGACCTTCCGAGCTAGCAAAGATTCCCCCTTTGATCCGTGAAGAAACAGTCAGAAGAAGTTTGTGCCAGCTGAAACCCCACCTCTAGTTTGAGCAAAACTGCCTCCACAAAGAATTGCCTGGTGTCAGCGAAGGGACATTACTCCCACTATGTGGAAATGTGGCATCCCTAATATTTTGGTCACTCCATGCACTGCCTTTTTTAGTTTTTCTTTCCCATCATACCATCAGCTAGCTGAACCTTTGTTTTTTTTATAGTTTGAAATTATGGTTTGGTTGGTTGACTGTTCAACATATCAACCGCTTGATAGCAAATAAAAATTGAATGGTTCCCTCGCCTCATCCCTCCATATTTCTTGGCTGTCATCTTGTGATTATCTAAGATGAAGTTATTGAAGAACTGGAAGTTGAGAAAGGATTTAGCAATGGAGACTGCTGTGAGAACTGTAAACTATGCTGTGAACCTTAATAATATTACAAGAGGAGTGGAAGCAGCAGCCACTTGGAGAAAATCTCCTGCTATGCAGTCACAAAAGTACAAGAAATGAATTCTTTTAATTACGTTTCTGATTATATGGGTTAATTTAGGGATAAGCTAGTTAATTTCAGGGTTTCACCCATTAGAATAGAGATCTTCAAGCATTTTCTGACCATAGACTGTAGATCCTGTTAAAAAGCAGTTCCTAGAACCCCTGATTAAAAGTCAAACCCTGGTGGTAGAAACAAAACTAACAAAACTTGTATAAACATACATTATGCAAATGAATATACATAAAACTTCTTTCACAAAAATAGATGCTATTTTTAACTTTTTATTTTCATTTTTTTCTGGACTGCTAGCAGTTGAATTAGTTTGCAGTCAATGATGCATATCTGGAAAAAATGTACCCATTACATAAGAATTTATATGAAATCTCTTTCTCTCTCTATCTTTGTGTGTGTATATGTGTGTGTGTGTGTGTGTGTGTGTGTGTGTGTGTGTATAGTACCAGGCCTTCAGTCCATTGGATCATGGAATCATACATTTGTGTTTTCAATACTGAAAAGCAAGTCGATATTTAAAGCTGTATTTTCTAGTTAACCAATTTATAAATATTTGTCTTTATACAGTGGCCTTAAATTGCCAAACACCTGGAATACCAATGGATCTTCAAATTGGGAAATTTTCAGATAATGGTGGCTGTGGCTATATATTGAAACCTGAGTTCTTGAGAAATAAAAACACACAATTTAATCCATATAATATATCTGCAGACCATCAACCAATTACACTTACAATTAAAGTAAGTTCATTTAAGTTATATTATTTTCTCTGATTTGCTTTTACAAGTGCTTATTAATGCAGTTTTCTGAGTTTTCTGCCTGAATTCTTGATTAGCAATTTCAAGCTCAAACATTTGCTAGTGTCATGTTTCCAGCATGATCACCATATTATATATTTGCATATACTTACTATCTTCTTTAGAGAGTTTTATAATATACATGATGACATGTTTTTGAATTAAGGTATAAACATGATTTCAGTGATCACATTTAAAAAGGAGCCATAAGGAGATAGGAATGGTTTCACATGTAATAAATTTTGGAAGCTGATTAAAAATTTTAGTGCTTGCTTAGGGACCCACTAGTGTTTGAGCTGACTAGTTGCTCTGCTTTGTTATTTCTGTATACTGGCTGCTGGTTGTTATTTATTTATATACATATTTTTTATTTAATATGTGCTGTTCTTCCCCAACCTGGCATTTTGAAAATCTTGAATTCTAACTCAAAATTGGCAGCCAGTATGCCCGAAAGCTGCACTTGATTAGTTCTGAGAATTCTATTCTTAATATAATTGTCAAGTAGCAGATTGAAGAAGGCTGCATACAGATCTAAGATATAAATACAGTTGAAAAGAATAAGATTTAATTTTAAGCATACACAAATAGTACTATACAATTAATTGAATTGCTATGCTTTGGCTGCTGGATGACTTTTGGCTAAGACAATGAGCAAGGAAATATATGACCCAAGCAGACAATCAGTTAAGCTTAGTAGCACCTAAACTAGAGATATTAAGAGCTATACAGTAAAAATGGTTGATTTGAAAACAACAAAGACATAGAATTTTTGATACCTTTCTGCTAGAGATAGTCTGGATTCATCTACTGATGAGTAGATTTTGTGGGATAGGATTAGGGATGGTACTTCATCACATCCAAAACACAATAAGGTATAAAGGTATGAAATAATACTCATACCTTATGAGTATGAAGTAAGTTATGAGTATGAATACTTTCAGGATGATGTATTCCTAGAAACAATTTCAGTTTTTTAAATTTCAGACTATTCCAACTAATCAAAAGTGAATGGATGACCGGGCTTCTAAAATGGTGATGTACTGTGTTTGATGCATAAAAATTCAGATGGAGGGACATGTTTCTCTTAGCACTCTCATTACTTGGTTATCTTTGCCTTTACAAAGTCCCACAGTGAAGTTGCATACTGGGGAGCCTGATGACTTGAACATTCAATTTGGATATGAAAAGTCTGGATTAATGACTTTTAAAGTACACTCTGTTTATTTGTTGTAAGATTAAATTGTTATTTTTATCTCTGAAAAAAAAAAGATATGTGTCTAGGAAGCAATGCTCTCAAATGAGTACAGTACAATAATTCCTGTAATTAGTCTGGTTTGGAATAATTCCAGAGATACTGGTTGAATGTGGAAGCTGTCAGTTAATAGCATGAATGTAGGGTATCACAGTAGTCTCAATTCAGTGTCATTTTTATTTTCAGAGAACAGAGTGTTGTTATTTTTTCTTACCCTTTATTGTTTCCTTAAGTTAGCTTATTTTTCTTTTTAAATTCTGGCAGAGAGTGAGAGTGTGTCACAGTTTGATCACAAGTTAAGGCACTGAACTGCAAGATGAAAAGCCCAATTTTCAGTCGTGCCTTGGGCATTGAAGTCAGTTGGATGACTTTGGGCAGTCACTCTCACTCAGTCCTAGAAACAAGGCAATGGCAAACCACCTTTGAAAATGCAATGAAATGATGCAGATATAAATAGAGAACAACCTCTAACATTGGGTTCTTACTGTAGCTCAAAAAGTTTTACTTTATTACAGACACCTATTGAGGTACCCTCTAAAACAAGTGTGCAAAAAGAGTTTTTGGGGGAAATTTGGGAGAAATTTTTGGCAAAGCCCACCTGGTTGGTTTTCAATGATGGAGCTATTTCCTGAGAATGACCTATTGGAGTTTCATTTGTCTCCAACACTGATAGTTTTTCCTTCAAAAAAACTCTGAAGGCAGAACTTTTGTGGGCTGTTGGGACCTAAGGCCATGCTCCTTTTTAAGCTTTTGTTTGATGTCTATATTTTGTACTCTATGGTTTTATCTTGCAAGCCACTGACATTTCTGTGATTCTGGGAAGATACAATTTTGGGGGCTACAAACCCCACCCCTTCTGGCAATATTTTATGATAGACTTTGAAACTTTCATAGGAAGAATATTAATGCCTGTAATATTAATAATATTAATAATATCAAATGTTAACATCCTAGTTAATATTGGTATCTTTTCCTTTCTCACATGCAGCTTATTAGTGGCCATCAGTTGCCACCTAGCAACCTTTCAAGAACTAACAAAGCCGACCCTCTTGTTATACTAGAAATTTATGGCATTCCAGAAGACCAGGCAAAACAACAAAGTTGTGTTGTGAAGGGCAATGGTAAGTGGATCTTGTTGATTCTGTCAGACAGCATTCTGTAGCATGATAGCTTCCGGATACTTTGAATTTACAATTTCCCAGAATTTTAACTCATCTGATTGGCAGAGTATGGTATACTGTCTTTAATAATCTTGGAATTAAACAAATCGTAACCTAATTCCCTCTTAAAACAAGCAAAAAAATGAGTTTCCCTCAGTACAAACATCCTGGATGTATTGGGACTTCTTAATGTCATCTTAACAAGCCATACCTTTCTGTTGTACCTCGAAGAGGGGCGGCATACAAATCTAAATAATAATAATAATAATAATAATAATAATAATAATAATAATAATAATAATAATAAGCATGGGTGGGCTACTGCCCAGACGGGTGTGTGTGTGTGTGCAATGGGGTAGCGAAAATGGAGCTCCCTCCCAGAACAACCAATTTGCACTGAAAGATGTTGAAACAAAATGCATAAGCCACACCCAGTAAAAATTAGTAAAAATTTTGGTAGCCCATCACTGTTTATAGGTGTCCATGGCTGTATACTTTACATTAAAGATATATGAGTGGACAAGCCATAAGACCAGGGTGTCAAACTCTATTTTATTCAGGGCCGCATCTGTGTTTAATCGCAGGGCCGGGGGTGGGCATGGCCAGGGAGAGCATGGCCAGCTCAATGTCATTCATGTCTGGGGCATCTGGGGCATTCGAAACACTCTTGTCAGCAAAGTGGTTGCGACAGCCTCCTGCAACCCTCTGCTAGCAAAAACGGAGCTCAGGAGTGCTTCCAAAAGTCCTCCTGGGCTCCATGTTTTGCTGGCAGAGGCACCGCGGGCTGGTCCGTCACTCTTTCCAGGGCGGACCAGATCTAAGCACCCTGCAGGCTGGATCTGGCCCCGGTCCTTGAGTTTGACACCATTGAATAAGACAGTGTGGAGATCAGTAGAATTGTGAACTTTTTAAATATATATTAAACAATTTGTTTTCCTATCAATAGAATGTATGTTTTAGAACTGTGAGAGGTTTTCAGCAGAAGTGCAATAGGGATAGCCACTGCAAAGGTAGCATTAATTTGAGATCTTCACATGAACATGAGAGAATAAATGAGATTGTATTCATCTTGATTTCATTATGACCAAAGGTATAAGCATTATTAATGATATATTTCTTGTTCATTTTTGAATCATTCATTTTTCTTGTCTTGTAGTCACTTGGAATAACAAGAAAAAATAATTGAGAAAAAATAATGGCTAGCACTCAGAAGATAAAGTGTTTTAGATAAATTCTTTGTCTTATATTTTTTTATTTCAGCTTTGTGCCCCATATGGAATGAAAGATTCACATTTGATATCCGTGTTCCAGAGCTTGCTTTAGTTCGTTTTGTTGTAGAAGATCGCTTTTCTCTTGGTTCCAATGATTTCCTTGGTCAATATACTTTGCCACTTTTAAGCATAAATAGAGGTATTATACTGATTGTTTTTGTATACAAAAAGCATTCCAAATCTTTACTTATTTATTATAACATTTCTTTTACTTAATATATAAGGCATAGTATACAAGACATTGTAATATAGTTTTTATAATTGTGGATTCTGGAATTGTTCAAATAACTATTCTTCCCTTACTTTATGACATTGTATGATTGAATGGTGGCTCGACTTACATTTTTTTAAAATTTTCAAATATTAGAGTTATGGGCTGTACAGTTTTTTACGTAAATCAGCATGCAAGTGTTCATGTGTAATATTTCTCAGTGTCTAGAAGCTACAAACTTTATGTTATTAACAGGAATGTAATGCATACTTCCACATATTGCTTCTGTTTATCTATATCTCTCTCTATATATATATGGAGTGCTGGTCTTACCTGATATGCTCCTCAGGGAGGTGGATATTGCATCCAGGAATGGGTTAATTCCATCTACTAAGCTGATTGGACTGAGTCTGTCAAAGCTGTCTAGGTCCTGCCTCTGTTGCCCTCCTTGGCAGCTTTTGACGAAATTCAAAATGTCAGACTTCGGCATGCCATAGTAAATGATGTAAACATCCACCCACAAGAAACACACCAGACTGTAAGCAGGATGGGGCTCGATGCTATATCCACCTCCCTGAGAAGGAACCTATCAGGTAAGATCAATACCCCTTTTCCATAATAGTGGCTATAGCATCCAGGAATGGGACATACCAAAGCTGGCTTGTCCTTACAGGTGGGTTGAGTCTGGTGCATGTGTCCCTAGTCCTTGATCACTTGTTGCAGGACTCTCCAGCCAAATGACTCCTCCACCAAGAAATATCCATTTTATACTGTCTTAGGAAAGGAGAAGGGGATGTTCAAATGGCCGCCCAGCAAACCTCCTCAAAGGAAGCATGAGTTAGCCCATGCCATTGTAATTGCCACACTTCGGGTCAAATGGGCTGTGATTCAACCTGGGGCCTACGATCTGAAGTTCGTAGGCTTTGACGATAGAAGAACAAATCCATCACCCCACAGTCGACGGGGACACTTTACAACCAAATAAAGATGGCTTAAATGGAAATAAATATTGATTCAGATTTCCTAAAGGGAACAGTTTGGTCTATATAAATTCGAAGCACCTGATGTACATCAAGGGTGTGCCACTGCTTTTCTAACGGATAAACTGGTTTAGGATAAAAGTTAGGGAGGATCACCTTCTGAGCTCTGTGAAACCAAGTGTTATTTTTTTTAAATAAATAAACGCTCCAAATGCCAAATTACTCTATCCTTGCAGAACACACAAGTCTGCCCTTACTGACAGAGCCACCAATTCAAACAACCTCCTGGCTGATGTGACGGCCACCTTACAGGAAAGGCAGGCCAGATTAAGTGGTTCATAAGGGGCCCCTATGAGGGAGTTGAAGACCTTGGGCAAGTCTCAGGTTGGGTATCTATGTACAACAGGAGGACACAAGTTCATAGCCCCCCCCCCCCCCCCCAAAGAAACCTGCAGACCATGGGATGAAGAGGCAGAGAGTCTGACATCTCATACGTTAGCACTGAAGACAAGGCTGCCACCTGTCTCCTAATGTTGTTTGGAGATAGCCCCCTATCCATACTATCTATCTATCTGGCTGGCTGGCTGGCTATCTAGCTATCTAAACTACGAAGTCTCTAAGATTGATTGTTTGCTTACATACATTTCATTACTCAGATAATATCATCACTGAAATGGATAATGAAATGTTTGCAAGCAAACTACCAAGTTTAGAGAGCATTGAGAACTCCACTGTTTGGAGAGTCTTTTTGAACAGCTAGCAGCTGATTATTTTCCTTCTGATTCCCTTGATAACAGTAATCAATACTGCTTCCAAGGTTGCTCGATTCTTTATAGGGACAGGATGTTGCTGCTTTCCTTTTTCAGAATTGCTTTTACTTATGGCCATTTGGAAGTGGGATAATCTCTGAAATTATGGGATCAGGAAAAGAAACTTTCATAATTACACAAAGTGAACAAACCAGATGTTTAATAATCTCAATGAGAAACATGGGATGAACACTTGCTTAGCGGTGGAATTTCCCCTATATCAAGTCAGAATTCTCATAGTGCCTAGAATGAATCCCTAAGGATATTTTCTAATCCCGCATAAAATTTTCATAGATTAAGTTGAGCTTTCTTATGCAGAACACATTGAAACCATCAAATTTTGTTCCAAAGGTAATCGAATTGCTGCATTTTGGTAATAGTTCGTAGCTAATGTACATGTTCAACTTTTCTACATGTATTGTAGTTAACTATTTCATTGGCATCCTTCAGTCTCGAAAGACCACGGTATCATGCTCTGGATTCCCCAGAGCACGAAGCCTGGTTAGGTTAGTATGGAGGATTGACTGTTACTCAAGCAGCAGATCCCCCCCTCTCCACACCTCTGAAATAATCCAGTGGAATGGCAAAGGCCAATACGATTGGTTCCAGCTGAGTTATCAGAACATGGCTGTACACAGTCACGAATTGCTTCCAGGACTCCGGTCTACATTTTGCATCAAGATTTACTCCTGAAACCTTTTCCAATGATGGATATAGCCACAATGCAGTGGAGGTTTGCAGTTAGAGTTTCCCTTCTCCTAGTGGTTGACCAGGGCATCTTTCGTGTCTTGCTGTTCTCTTAGCGTACCACATCTCTCGCAGAGACTGCCTTCTTGACCGTTGATATATTCTAGTAGGTTTCATTTTCTCACTCTGTCGGAATCTCTTCACATGCTTGGGATAGACAAACCCCTATCTCGCCGAAGGTCAATGACCAATCAGTTACTCTCAGACTCGTTTGGCCAGCCTCTCGAAGTTGTTGCCCAGGGTGTAGCCCCTGCGCATGTTATAGCTACTAGGAGCCACAGGTGAGAGCTGAGTGATAGGTGGGGACCAAAGGTGAATGAACTGCCCTAAAAACTCCCCTAAATGAGCTACCACAAAAGGACACAACATGCTCCTACACCAGAGATGCTACCCTTCCCTGAGCACCCCATACACCCCTAGTTAATTATATTGCATTGCAAAATCGATTACAGGACCTTTAGAGGTAAGAACAAAATTCTAGTCTTTATGCTTGTATTTGAAGTATTTCTATCATTAACAAAGAGAAGATTTTCACAGCTTCTATTTGTGAGTGACATGACTTCTGATCAGGACTGTTCGAAACATTCTTTGTCAAATGACCAGATAATTGTGCAAATTTCTGTATTAATGTAGTTGAAATTGCACTGCTTTGTTTTTCCTATAAAATGAATGAGAGCCATTCTCTTACACTGGAGCAAATAAGGAGTTGTACTAAAATACAACTTTGATAGAACCACATTTTTGTACTGATTTTGATGTTTTCAATTCTTTGAGGAATGAGTTTCAAACATACTTTACAAGATGCAACCTTTTATATATGTATTGTGTATTTTAACTGCATACAATGCATTAATTGATTGTTATCATATTGCAGGTTATCGTCATGTTCCACTTTTTTCCAAACTTGGTGTCAGCTTACGTCCTGCTTCACTCTTTGTACATGCTTGGTACTGAAGAAATAATGTATGTTAGGATTTCTGCCTATTCTAAATAAAGATTCAGTGCTTTAATTATATTAGGCATTCAGTGTTACAGTTTTTCTTCCTAAATTAATTTTATTCTATATGTATTAAACACTGCATAAAATATACCTTGCTGATAAGAATAAAATCCCTCTGTTGTACTTCTAACAGATGGATACTTTTCAGTTATACTAAAAAGAAGTTTCCTTGATATTTGCCCTAACAATTTAGCATTCAATTAATTCCTGATGTTCCATAAATATAATTCATAAACACATTATTTGGTTATCATGACTAGTTGCTGCTAAAATTTAGTGTCTATAAATTGTTTTCATTAAATCAAAAGCAATGTTCAATGTTTTATGTTTTAAATTCAGTCACTTAATGAAGCTTATTTTCTACCTATCCCCAGATATATCTTGAATATGTAACAGAACATTATATATACCTCATAGATAATAGAATGCAAGTGATAATACTTTTGTCTTGTAAACTGGTCCTTAGATTACAGATCCCAATTTTGATAAAAAATCATGAACAGGGTTGATATAAAACTAGGCCTTGGCTGTTTTTATTGTCCAAAATATACCAAAACTGAACAGGAAAAGTTACATATGGTGTAGCGACAACTACAGTTTGCAATCTGCATTTTTTTCTGTCTTGAATGTGTCTACATTCAGTACAGAACTACAGAAATAAATTAAGGTGCAAGGAAGGAGGTTCAGGTTAGACCCCAGTTCCCAACGTGGGGTCCACGCCCCACAGGGGGCAATTTGATTTTTAATAGGGACAATTGGAACCTTGTTTAAACCAAGTTAATGGTCTTTTGGCTTCCTTCACTTGAGTAGGAGTTCACTTTTTGAACAGTAAGACTTACATGTCAGGGGGAGGGGCATGAGGATTTTAGAGATGCTTAGGTGGGGCATGGGCAAAAAAAGGTGGGGAACCACTGGGTTAGACAATAAGAACTTCCTATCCATATGGGTTGCCAGCTGTCAACTGATGCGAGAGGCTACAATATGACATAGTGAATTTTCCTCTGCTAGAAGTTTCCATATTGAGGCTGGATAGTCTTCAATTGGAGATGTTCTAGTACTATAGATCCTGTACTCAACAGGAGCTTGGGTTAGATAACTTTTGTGGTTATTTTCAACTCTTCTATACTGTTAAATGCTATGTTTTTTGCTACATAAATCCAAACAGCAGCATTTGTGTGCTGATATTACTGTCCACGTTTTTTCCATTTTCTGATAATTTATTGCTAACATGTCATCTAGTGAAAATCTTAGATATTTGAAATATTGGGAAATTTTTCCACATGTAGTGGTCATGTCCCGAAACGAAGAAATATTGGACCAAAATACATAGCTGGCTACAGGAAATAGTAGGGACAACTGTAAAGCATACCACTAAACTCCTCTTATTAGGTATATTTAGAAGGCAGTATAACAAAAGCACCAAGTATTTCATCTTGCATATTACAACAGTGGCCAGCGTACGGACAAGGTTGGAGAAATCTCAGTATACTTATGGAAAGTATTAATTAAGAAGATATACAACTGCGCTGAAATGGTCAAATTAACCATTGAACTCAGAGGACAAAAAGACTCAGATTGCTACGAAGTATGGGAAAAATTGTACAAATGGACTAATGATAGAAAACTGAAGAGACAATGTGGGGGGACGACATAGAAAATGCGGTAAAATTTTGTATAAATTGTAAAATATAACAATAATGTACATAAAAAGTAGATCTGCTTAAAAATGCTACGATATGTGAAATGTCTGCGAGAGGGGCGGCATACAAATCCAATAAATAAATAAATAAATGTGAAAAATTAATAAATTATTTTTTTTTAAAGATATTTGAAAGATTGTGAATTTGAATGAAAGTAGAATAAGTGATAAGCACCAAGAATCAAAGTAATTTAAAAAAAATTGATATGACAGGAATCTCAAATTTTGAAAAAGTTAAGGATGTAAATAAATGTCAACTGTTGGAAAATGATGATGTAAGTTGAATTATAAATGAAAGGGCTAAAATGCATATACTTGTGGAATTGTATCAATTATGGTTAACCTTTTCAGCATCGAATGCCAAAACTGGATTGTGTGTGTGTGTGCGCTGGAACCTAGACTAGCTGGCCAATGTGCATGTGTGCTATGGTCAGCTGCTCTTCCAGGTTCTGTCATGTGCATGCCAACTGGCCAGCACACATGCATGCGATAGAACCCGGAAGAGAGCAGCTGGCTGGTGCGCATGTAGGCAATGGAACCCGGAAGGGTCACTGGCTTTGGGGAAAATTGAGAAACATCCTTCATGAGATCCAGGGGGAAATATTCTAATAGATGGGTGGGAAACAAGATGAAAGAATATAGAAAAAGCTAATAATTCAGAGGCTCAAAATGAATGAGAATGATGACCACTAGCAAGTACTTGCTTAGAAAGCTTCATTCCAAGCAGTTTACAATCAAAATGTTGATCACTGTGATATTTGCTTACAGCAAATGTGTTTTTTCCCCAAGAGTAAATGCTTCATGACTTCATCTGCTCTCTTGAGGCTTATTAATGCTCAACTAGCTTTTCTCGGGAAGACTTTAATTAATTTCAAGAGTGGACTGGGGTGACAGCAACGTCTCCTCAGTTCTGTCATGACAAAATATCTTCTTTTTTTTATCTTTATTTTTCTCTTCATTACAATTACCCTTCATCTCCAATAGGCTTTTAAGTTGTGAGCTATTTAAGTCGGATTTGTTTGCCTTGAAACTATTGTGTTTTCCCGAAAAAGCAATTTTCTGCACTGAGTCTCAGATATACTCAATGTTTTGCATCCTTTGAAGAAAATGCCACTTACAGAGCAACATCATAGTTCTCATACTGCAATATGGCTACAATCCAAAGATGCACAAAAAGTGCTTTAAGTTATAAGAAATTGTGTTCTGAGAAGAAAAAAATCTGGATGAAAATCCACAAATGGTTACAAGAGATAATAGAAACAAAGATAGAATTCTTACGGGAATTGTTCTTATTGGGAATAATAAAGCAATATAGTAAAGCCGAAAAATACTTAATATTACATATTACGACTGCGGCCAGAATTTCCTTCGCCCAATATTGGAAAAATACAGAAATCCTCTCAGAAAAAGCAGTAATTAATAAAATATATAATTGTTCTGAAATGGATAAACTGATGATCGAATTAAGAGGCCAAAAATATTCTGAGTATCATGAAATATGGGTAAAATGGCACAGATGGATTGAGTTAAGAAATAGAAATAAAAAGATCACAAAAGATATATCATGATTAGTAAAATAAAGAATATAAATATGTAAACATGAATTATTTGAATAGGGACTTTGTGATTGTATGAAATAATACAAATATTACTGTAATTAATTAATATGTATATTATACGACATATCTGATGTAGCAATGCAGAAATACTGAATGTTTGCTGCTATCACATTTTTTTGTTTTTTGTTTGTTGTTGTTTTTCCTTTGTCTGTTTTGTTGGTATTTGTCTGTTTTAAAATATATTTGAAAAGTAATTTAAAAAAAATTAAAAAAGAAATTGTATTTTTCAACAGTTGCAGCTTGTACTGTAATAGTGGAATATTATCAAATTACAAGGGTAAGAACAAAACTCAACCCAGGTAGCCCTCAATTAATGATGGCAACTGATGCTATCAAAAGCTGTTGCATTGCCCTTCCAGCACAAATGCTAGTCAGAGGTTAGTGTTCAATGTAAGTTTCATCTCTGTTTCATAAGAGTGGGTTTGGAGGCAGTTTTACACTTGATGACCTCCATGACCTTGTCAAATAATCACATGACTGAAGCACAAGCAAAAGGACATGTTAGGTGCATGTCTTACGCACCTGGTAGTGTGCCAGCCTGTGGCTTGAAATTTCCTGGCAGCTTCCCTACTGATTTTGGTTGTGGAGAGCTGGCAGGAAGTTCCAGACTCTGTAGTGCCATCCCCTAACACCCCCCCCCCCTTAGACTATCCACGGTTGACCTCTCCCGATTCCTAAGAGGTCAGTAAGTGGCATGCATAAGTGCACCAGCGTGCCTTCCGTCCCCTGTCCTAATGTCTCTCTTATATTTCTACTTGCTCCATGTATATGAACTCTATTATTCCCAATGATTATTTCTTCTATATTATTCCTAATGTCTTTCCTTCTACTATTGATGTATTTTACTATGATTATATCCTCTGAAACCTACATTATGTATTAGACGAAATAAATAAATAAAATAAAAATAAAAATAAATAAATAAATAAATGACCGTACTTATTTGGGTTAAAAACAGCGAGCAGGTTTGCACACATTGCCATTGGATGTCATGGATTACACTCTCATTGCTTAGCAACAGAAACTCCAGCCCCAATTGCCTTTGTAAATCAAGGACTAACCTATAATATAAATAATTTTAAGGCATAGCAAATCTATATTATTTACTGAGGATTAAAAGGACATTGGTTCTGATCAAACAAAATTATTCCAATTTTTTAGAAGGGTTGTTCCATACTACTGCACATTTTCCTTGCCCCGATGCACTGGCTAGAGATGAACTGAGTTTAGCCTAATTCCATCTATTCAGAAATAGTCCTCTTGAGAAACATTGCTACCTTTGAAATTTCATCCTGCAAAATGCATACAGATGGCTTTTTAATGTTGAAGCTAATGAGAACCATTTGCAAATAGAAGAATGGCAATTCCATGAAGATAACTAAATGACAGTGGGCCATGAAAAACTCGTTATAATATCTCTGCGATTAGTGGTCTACTCTCTGTACTCAGTGGTGTTCCTCACATACATATTCTCCAAGGCAAACGATTAGCAAACGTAATATTGTTCATCCAACGACATTAATAAGTCTTTCAAATGTTCTACTTTCTGTGATAAATCATGAAATATAGATATTCAAGTGCTACTATGTATAATATATATTTGTTTTTGTAGATTTTCAAGGGTACAGGTATGAAGGTCTTGGCATATTTGGGTTTCTTCCCGTGTAAGTTTCAGAGATTCCTGGTGACTTTTCGACGAGGTCCCGCTCGTCATCTTCAGGCTAGCACAAGGCCAAAAGCACCAGCCTGAAGATGACGAGTGGGACCTGGCATATATATACATATATATATGTATGTATCACATGTAACATCCAACAGAAAACACACGCACACGCACATTATCTATCTATCAATCTATCACATATTTTTGCTGAATATTTAAAATTAAGGGAGATTAGGATAGCGCTATTTCGGCCTTGTTCTGGCCTCATCAGCTAGCCATACCCTTACTGGGATTTGGGTTATATATATAGCTTGGAACTTCAGCCTGATGATGGTGAATGTGATTTCACCGAAACGTCGCATAGACATGCAAAATATTACACAGGGCAAAACCCGAAGTCAGAACAATCTACACACACACACACACACACACACACACACACATATATATATATATATATATATATATGACGGTCTTGGTATATTCGGGTTTCTTCCCGTGTAGGATTTGGAAATTTCTGGCGACGTTTCAATGAGGTCCCACTCGTCATCTTCAGGCTGGTGTTTCTGTCCTTGTTCTAGGGCGAACACAGCGAGACCTGAGCTGCCTTCCTTCTATAAATACTGGTGGGTGGGTGTGGTTTGATGGCTCAGCAATTGCCTGCTGTGTAGAGACTTCCTGGTGAGTCAGTGGGGTAACACCTGGGGTCGTTGATGTAACTGAGGTATGCTGATTAGGTAATGGTTGTAGATTAGGCGTGATATCCTGAGTAGTTGGAGCTTGCAGGCTACTTGATTGTTTTGCAATATGTGTTCTGAGTCTGGTTTCAGTTTCTATGGCTGGGATACGTTTGAGGGCTGGTTTCCAGATGTCTGGTAGGCGGGAGGTATCATCCCGCTTGTTCATATTTTGGGGATGTTTTTCTATCTCGATGACTTCCATGATTATTCTTTTGCTGTAGTGTTCTGTTTTGGAAATTAATTTAGTTCTGTCAAAATCAATTTCATCCTAAATCCTACATGGGAAAAAACCCGAATATGCCAAGACCTTCATACCTGTACCCATGAAAATCTACAAAAACAAATATAGTAATACCTCGTCTTACGAACCTAATTGGTTCCAGAAAGAGGTTCGTAAGGCGAAAAGTTCATAACACGAAACAATGTTTCCCATAGGAAACAATGTAAAAGCGATTAATGCGTGCAAGGGGGAAAAAATCGCAAAATGGCGCTCCGTTGGGGCCCCCCGCCCAGCTGTCACCTTTTAAAACAGCCGGGGGGCTTCTCGGCATTCTCCCGAACCCGACCCAAACTTTTGCTGAACTTTTTGGGTTCAGGTTCGGGAGGCCACCGAGAAGCGCCGCTGCCCGCCTGTCACCTTCTGAAACAGCCGGGGGGCTTCTCAGCGTTCTTCAGAATGTTGAACCCGGAAGTTTGGCAAAAGTTCGGGTTTGGATTCTGGAGGCTGCCGAGAAGCACCCGGATGTTTGAGAAGGTTACAGCCAGGCATCGCCGCCCGGCAGAGTGCCGTTTTTGCAATCGGCAGTGGCATTTTTGGCCAATCTGGAGGCTGAAATGGAGGTGGGAAATTTGCAGCTAAAAACAATTATATAATATTCAACATTATATAAAAATAACAAAAATCTAGCACGCCTTAAATTCAGTTAAAAATCAGGTAAAATAAAGATGCTTTTTGTTGGTGAGCAAAGGAGATATCAGAAGATAACCTCCCTGACGAACTTTGGTATAGAATTCCAAAGTACTCCAAAGCATCCCACATCTTAATAGAAAACATATACAGTGGTCCCTCGATCATCGCGAGGGTTCCGTTCCAGGACCCCAAGCGATGATCGATTTTTCGCGAAGTATCGGTGCGGAAGTAAAAACACCATCTGTGCATGCGCAGATGGTGTTTTTACTTCCACCGCCGCCCGCCCTTCGCCCGCCCACCCCGTTGCTCGCGCCTGGGGTTTCCCCGCGCGCGTGCCGCCCGCCCGCCCACGCTGTTGCTGGGGCCGCTTCCCAGCTGGGGAGCGGAGCTGGGGTTTCCCCAAGCGCGCGTTGTTGGGGCCGCTTCCCAGCTGGGGAGCGGAGCTGGGGTGTCCCCAAGCGCGCGTGCACCGCCCGCCCGCCCACGCTGTTGCTGGGGCCGCTTCCCAGCTGGGGAGCAGAGCTGGGGTTTCCCCAAGCGCGCACGCGTTGCTGGGGCCGCTTCCCAGCTGGGGAGCGGAGCTGGGGTGTCCCCAAGCGCGCGCGCACCGCCCGCCCGCCCACACTGTTGCTGGGGCCGCTTCCCAGCTGGGGAGCGGAGCTGGGGTGTCCCCGCGCGTGCCGCCCGCCCGCCCACGCCGTTGCTCGCGCTGCCGCTGGGGTCTTACCGGGGCAAGAGGGGGAAGACCCAGGGAAGCCGCCCAGCTTCCCAGCTGGGGAACTCCACCATCTACGCATGCGTGGCCATAGAAAAAAGGCACGCATGCGCAGATGGTGAAGTTTACTTCCGGGTTGAAAACTCGCGAAATAGCCCTTTCGCGATGCCCGAGGACGCGAAACTCGAGGGTTCACTGTACATCAGATATTCCCTGAATATTTAATGTTTTTAATGACTCCTGTGTCAGAAGGAAATTTTAAGTTGAGGCTCTAGGTGAAGGGTGTCAAAATCAAGACTTGTGGGTTGCATTCAGCCTGCGGAGTGCTTAGATCTGACCTGTGGGCCTGCCCTGGAAACAGCAAAGGACTGGCAGTGCCTCTGCCAGCAAAAACGGAACCTGGGGGGATCGCATGAAGCCTCCCTAAGCTCCATTTTCACTGGCAGAGGGTTGCAAGAGGCCGTCGTGACCAAAAAGGGAGCCTCAATGAGTGACATCCAGCTGGCCATGCCCACCCCGCCCCCAGATCAAACACAGCCCTGTTGCAGCCCTCAATGAAATTGACACCCCTGCTCTAGATATTCAGTTGTTTGAAATGCTAGAACAGTTGATAAGTGAAGTTGTTTTGAATACAGTTATGCTTTCTCCTCGACAAGCTGCCTCCATCATGATTTGGATGCCAGACAAAAGAGGATATTTTCCCCATAGGAATTTGAGACTTATTAATATTTTAATTTGGAATTGTTTTAATTTTACTGCCTATTTGAATTAGGTGTTTACTGTATATTACATCTTACTGATATTGGCATTCTCTTCATATTCAAAATCCATATAGAACAGTAACATAATTACCACCTTCTCCCCCCTTTTTTATTATGTTTTCGGCCTTATTGTATGATGGATTAGGTTGAATGTGTATGATTGTATAGTTAGGGATTTTACTATGTTATTGATGTTTTTTAAATTGATTTAATTTTTCTACTATTGGATTTGTAATGCATTGCATCACTGTTATGTTGTGAGCCGCCCCGAGTCTTCGGAGAGGGGCAGCATACAAATCTAATAAACTATAAACTATAACTATGACCTATAAAGCCCTTCATGGCACCAGACCAGAATATCTCCGGGACCGCCTTCTGCCACACGAATCCCAGCGACCAGTTAGGTCCCACAAAGTTGGCCTTCTCCGGGTCCCGTCAACTAAACAATGTCGTTTGGCGGGACCCAGGGGAAGAGCCTTCTCTGTGGCGGCCCCGACCCTTTGGAACCAACTCCCCCCAGATATCAGAGTTGCCCCCACCCTCCTAGCCTTTCGTAAGCTCCTTAAAACCCACCTCTGTCGTCAGGCATGGGAGAATTGACATTTTCCCTCCCCCTAGGCTTATAAAATGTATGCATGGTATGCTAGTATGTATGATTGGTTTCTAAACTGGGGTTTTTAAAATTAACTTAAATATTAGATTTGTTTACATTGTATTGTTGTTGCTGTGAGCCGCCCCGAGTCTGCGGAGAGGGGCGGCATACAAATCTGATTAATAAATAAATAATATAAATAAACTATCATTAGGCCAATTCAAAGCTGACACCTCCTCCAAGTTTAAGATTTAATAAAGTTCTTATCAATATAGGGATTTTTTTTACTCCTATCCAATATAGTTACCTTTGTTTTTCTTAAGAAATGAATGGTGTTAACAGGGTTAGTTTTCTCTATATTATTATGATGTAAATATAGACTCACCCTTATTGATATCCCCATGTTAAATAAGCTCCTGTCTTCTGTAAACAATCTTGATATTTTGCTCTATGTTCAAAGAAAGAAATGAAGTAGAAATACTATCCTAGACACCGCTGACCTGGATACAGTTTATTGTGAAGGACTGCATGTTTTCGTGAACCATCAGGCAATAAATCAAAGAGATCACTTGGAATGTACTACACAACTGTTGTTTTATTTGGTCATTATTTCATTCACACAGGCATTGCAGCAACAATAACGATCCATCATTTTCAGAGGCCTTCACCTCTTTTCTCTAAGTCATCATCAGTATATCCCAAGAGATTGAGGTGCGAGTGACTGGGAGCCTTCTACGAAACAGTCTCCATGTTTCATTTGACAAATCGTAGAGGCTTTTCACCAGATCCATCTGAAATTTGTTATCTTCAGCTTCGATAAATTTCTCAAAATCCGAGGCAAATTGGTCCCGATGAATTAAATATATGGAACCTTCAGCAGTACTGCTTGCTGTCCAGTGAAGGTTAGCTTTTTTGAAATGATGCAGCTGTACTTTTAAGTCTCCTTTGATTTCTGAGACAGGTGGAGTTATTGCAATTATCCATTCTGACTTCCAGAAAAAGTTCCAGAATTTCTTATTCTGGTGGCTTTCCATGCAGATCACGAAAAAAGGTTTGTTTTTAATCGTTTTTCTGTAGACTCGACAAATTCCCGAAACGAAATGCCTCTTCATGTAGGCTTCCAAGGTCACATTGAGGGTTTCTCTCCATAACTCTGCCTTATCTTTCCTAATATTACAGTAAAGCAGAATTTTGTCAGCTCTTCTATTGAGGGCATCGAATGTGAAGGAAAGCTTGATCTGCGGATCAAAGAAGCGATCGCCTCCCATGTCATTATGGCGAGTCACCAGAACATTGTCCTCTTTGATGTTTGCGGTGGCAAAATTTTTCTTGGCATTATTAGCGCACACCTGAGCAACCTCTTGTTTCATGAGTTTATCATCACGCAGCAGAAAGCGAAGGTCCTCAAAAACATTCTTGAATTCACCCGGAGGGCATTGTTTTAACAAATTACATATCAATTTTATTTTCAATGCATTAGCTGCTTCTTCTTTGGCTATTTGAGTTTCCTCAGAGGGTGCTGGTTCTTCTAACTCTGGCAATGAGATTGCAAAATAAAACAAGAGCTCTTTCAAATGTTTTTGAATTAAACTCTACAATGCTTACTGACATTTCTTCCAAAGATAGAACAAAGTAGTTTTTCATTTTGAATCTTTCTTAATTGTCACTTCCAGAAATGAATATAGAACTTTCTTGGATTAAGCCAGAACTAGAATTGAATGTGAGTTTATTGGGAGTTTCAGTAGAAGCTATAAGATCATAAAATATACTGCTCAAAAAGAAATAAAGGGAACACTCAAATAACACATCCTAAATCTGAATGAATGAAATATTCTCATTGAATACTTTGTTCTGTACAAAGTTGAATGTGCACAGCAGCATGTGAAATTGATTGTCAATCAGTGTTGCTTCCTAAGTGGACAGTTTGATTTCACAGAAGTTTGATTTGCAACATGAGAAAATATTATTTGACTGAAAGAGTAGTAGATCCTTGGAACAAACTTCCAGCAGACGTGGTAGATAAATCCACAGTAACTGAATTTAAACATGCCTGGGATAAACATATATCCATCCTAAGATAAAATACAGAAAATAGTATAAGGGCAGACTAGATGGACCATGAGGTCTTTTTCTGCTGTCAGACCTCTATGTTTCTATGATTTACTTGGAATTACATTGTGTTGTTTAAGCGTTCCCTTTATTTTTTTGAGCAGTGTAGTTCATTGCAAACTAAATTCAAGTCAGCAGTGATGTAACAGAGCACCCCCCCCCCAATCCTAGGAATGAAATGCAATTTATGCTACATCAACTGAAATATTATTTATTTATCACATTTGTAAGGCTGCCTGACTCCATAGCAACTCTACATGGTGCACATATTAAAAATAAATTCGCAACAGATAAACCTACAATAGATTTCCGGAGAAAATAGCTAATATCTTCTCAGTCATATTGCATTCCCTCAAAGGGACTACTACTCAATCTGCTACAAGGCCTGGGGGAAACGGCATAATTTAAGAGCCTATTTCAACAAGGCTATGATCAGGGCAATGCCACTCTCTGGACAGATGCAGTTCCAGAGGATAAATGCCACAACAGAGAATGACGCTGTTTTAATTGATGGGACGTGAAGCATAGCAGCTTTGTTAGATTAAATATAATGAGCAGGGCCTGAAGGAGACGTACAGTGTCTCAATCAGGCAGACATTATAGAGGGCTTTATAGATGGAGGGAGCACAGAGAATGACCTTAAAAAGACAGGAAGAAGAGTCTCTAGCAGGGCAACAATCATCTACGTCAGGGGTAGGCAAAGTTGGCTCTTCTATGACATGTGGACTTCAACTCCCAGAATTCATGAGCTAGTATGATTGGCTCAGGAATTCTGGGAGTTGAAGTCCACAAGTCAGAAGAGCCAACTTTGCCTACCCCCTGAGCTAAGTGGAACATGACCTCTTTTAAACAATATTTTGAATAAATGATTGACTGTGCCTAATTCATATAAAGTGAGGGAAGAAAAATGAAAGAAATCCTGAGTTATAATATCTGTTTGTTTTAGATTTATAAGCCACTTCTCCTGACAGACTTAGGGCAGAATTTGGATTTGATACGTCTATTTTAAAAACACCATTGTTGCATGTCTCCTACTCTGTTTCTGCACATGCCAATGATCTTACCTTGGTGACATCTTGTCTACAGGCTGATCCAATTCTCAGGACAAATACTATGTGTGTGCTAACCAACTATAATGTCCTACCTGTCAATAACTACTTCACAACAATACACGAGCACACAATAGATACAAACTTAAGCTAAATCGCCCCAAACTCGATTGCAGGAAATAAGACTTTAGCAATAGAGTGGTCAATACCTGGACGGCTCTCCCTGACTCTGTGGTTTCTTCCCCAAACTCTCAAAACTCTTAGGAATGGGATGAGGTCAACAGTAGACAATCTAAGGTTAGATTATCTACTGTTGACCTCATCCCGTTCCTAAAAGGGTGTGCGTAAGGGGTGTGCATAAGTGCACCAACGTTCCTACTGTCCCTTTTCTAGTCTCCTTTTATTCGCATCCATTTCATGTATTCACAACCATGTTTATATCTATATCTGTTATCTAATACATGACAAAATAATTTTTAAAATAAAAATAAACTACCAATCACCCTTGCTGCAGCATTGCTGGATTTACCAGTAGCAAGTGAATATTCAAATAACCAGATGGCAAGATGTGGGCTCCTTAGTGGTCTCTGAACTTGGTTGTTTGCTTTCACACATTTCATTACCCAACTAAATAACAACCCCTGTGAGCAATGTTCCATGTTTATATGCAGTGGCTCGCCATGCCAATTTTGATGTGTTTATGGGTGTGTAGACAGGGGGATAGAGGACGAGGGGATGGCTTTCTCCCTGGTACCTCCTTCATTATGGTATTGTTTTCTTCTCTTAAAACTGCTTATTTGGGGGTTAGCTGCTGGAGAGGCTGTTTTTCTGGTCTTTTTGTTTCCTTACTGCTTGTTTACTGCCTCTTTTGAATGGTGTGTAAATATGGTGTGTAAATATACGGCGACAGCATCCAAGCATACTTTATTGTTTCTATTACTTTTTGTTCAGATTCAAAGCAGAGAACAGAGTGGCTGCAGTTACATTATGCAGATGGGGGCTTAGACATTTCTGCCAATCTGTTGTTGGGCTCAAGCTGCCAGCCCACACAAGTCTCAAAGATGCTTTATCAAAAGACAACTAGACTGTTCTTTTTTCCTTGAGGAAGAAGAAGATGAAGTTTCACTTCTGATCCAAGAAGCTTCATCCGTTATGGCAGGATGCTGAGGGCGATGGAAGGATTAGTCCCAAACAGGATGGGTGGGGGTTGGACCATGTGGGCAAAGATAAACCCCCAAGTGGCTCTCAGGGAGAGTGTGACCAAATGACCAGAAGACAGCAAAAAATTATGAGCCTTCCTACCTTCCTCATCCTGTCAGAACTAATTTCTGATTTTTAACTAATTTCTCATTTGTCACATTTCCCTGAGATGCTAAGAGTCACATTCCTAAAGTCTCCTGTGGATAGATAGAAATAATTCCCTGCATGCCTTCTAAAAATTTTTAAGCATGGGTAGAAAGATGAGATCCAGACAATATGTTGAGACATTCCTCAACCTATAGGCTAGGACAGTGATGGCGAACCTTTTTTCCGTTGGGTGCTGAAAGCGCATGCACACACAATATCGTGCCTGTGCGAGTGCCCACACCCATAATTTAATGCCTGGGGAGGGCCAAAATTGACTCCCCTGCCTCCCTCCTGGAAGCCCTCTGCAGGCCAGAAACAGCCTTTTCTGCAACTTCTGGTTGGCCTGGAAGGCTTGTTTTTCACCCTCTCCAGGTTTCAAAGGTTTCCCTGGAGCCTGGGGAGGGCAAAAACACCCTTCTCCATTCTCCCGGAGGCCCTCTGGAAGCCAGAAAAAGCCCTCCCAGAGCCTCCGTGCAAGCCAAAAATTAACTGGCCAGGGAACACGTGTTCTGGAGCTGAGCTAGGACAACGGCTCTGTGCCAGATATACAAGGGTCGCCCAGAAAGTAAAGCACCACATTTTTTTTCTCAACCTACAGTAATGGTACAAATGCAAAATTTTAGATATACATTATTTGAATTGTTAGGAGTCCGTGTGTAAATGTTGCCTTTCTTCAGACACACAGCGTAGCAGCAGCAGTGTTTCGAAATGGCTTCTGTAACTGATGTACGTTACAAGCAGCGTGTTTTTCTTTGAATTTCTCACTGCGGAGAAAGAAACTTCTCGGAACATTCACAAACGTTTGTGTACAGTTTATGGAGAATCTGCAGTCGACAGAAGTACGGTTAGTCGCTGGGCACATTGGGTGGGGACATTAGAGGTGATTCGCACAGTGCAGAAATGGCTTCGTGACCAGAACAAGGAGTTGTACCGACAGGGCACACATGCCCTTGTGTCTTGCTGGAGGAAAGCCATAGAACGAGACGAAGATTACATGGAAAAATAGGGAGTGTAGAAGAAACATCATTCTTTCTTGTGTGTAAGTTTCATTGTGTTCAATTAAATAATTGTTGAAGAAAAAAATGTGGTGCATTACTTTCTGGGCGACCCTCATAGTTCTGCATTCCACCTGTGGCACCTGTGTCATAGGTTTGCCATCATTGGGCTAGGATATCAACAGTCAGTGTTTACCTTGGCAACTTGAAGATATTTGGACTTCAACTCCCAGAATTCCCCAGCCAGCATTCGCGAGTTGAAGTCCAAATATCTTCAAGTTGCCAAGGTTGGGAAACACTGATCTAAGTAAAAGGAGAAGAGTCTATGGAGAGGGGCAGCATACAAATCTAATAAATAAAATAAATAAATACATGTTAAAGCATAATCGCAATTGTGATCCTGAAGAGCAACTTGAGTCTTATCTTGGTTTTACCAGGCTGGTCCTTTGCAGTTTGGGCATCTGCTGTTGGCTTTGCTGGTGCTCCTGGGGTAGTCGCTGGAGGTTGTGCTTCCGCTGTTGGTTTTGGTGTTGGTTGAGTTGTTAAAGGCGCCGCCGCAGGAGGAACAGTGGGGGCTCCTTTTTATATAGGTAGAGAGAGATCATTAGATCTCACCCACCGAGTTAATGTAAATGTTAAATAGTAGGGGGGAGAGGATGGATGGATGGTTGGATGGATGGATGGACGGACAGATGGACAGACAGATAGATAGATGAGAGAGAGAGATAGAAAGATGATAGTGATAGAGGTAGATGGGAGAGCGAGAAAGAGAGAGACAGAGAGAGATGATAGGGTGATAGAGATAGATAGGTAGAACAGAGAGAAAGAGACAGAGATATGATAGAGATAGGAGAGAGAGATCATAGGAAAGAGAAAGATAGAAAGATAGATGATAGCGAGAGTGATAGATAGGAAAGAGAGTGTGAGTAAGTGTGAGAGAAAGACACACACAGAGAGAAAGACACACAAAGACATGATAGAGAAAGATAGGAGACAGAAAGACAGAGAGAGATAGAGAGAGATGATAGTTAGAGAAAGAGAGAGAGATGATAGAGTGATAGAGATAGATAGATAGATAGATAGATAGATAGATAGATAGATAGATAGATAGTAGAGAGAGGAGGGAGGGAGGGAGGGAGAGAAAGAGAACATAAACAAAAATTACAACCCACAAAGACAAAACAAGGAAAGACATTATTTTCTATTAAGTGAAAAGAGGTGACTTTACCCGGTGCTGGCTTGGCTGCTGGTGCACCTGCTGGCACCTGTGGTGCCGTTGTCGGTTTTGCTGCTGGCTCAGTCTTTAAAGGAGCCGCTGCAGGAGGAACAGTGGGACCTGCTGAATTATTATTATTATTTAAATATGGACATTAAAAACACAAAGGAAAACAACACCCCACCAAGAAAACAAAAAGGAAAAAAGTCATTATCTGATAAGGTTTTTTGTTTGTTTGTTTTACCAGGAGTCGGGGGACTGACTGCTGTTGCTGGTTGTGTAGCTGTTTGAGGTTTTCATTTCCAAAAGGAGATTTGCCAGAAGAATAATGCAAGAAAAAATATATATTAGGATTTGTATATGGAAACACAAACCTGGCTTTGCCAGCAGGCCAGTGGGCTGTGAATGTAACATTATGTCCGATTTGCAACTGTTTCTGTATACAGTGTTCCCTTGATTTCCGCGGGTTCGAACGTTTTCAAAAATATTAATTAAAAACTACTTCGTGGTTTTTTCCCTTATACCACGGTTTTTTCTGCCCGATGACGTCATATGTCATCGCCAAACATTCGTCCACCTTTAATAAATATTTTTTTAAATAAATTTTAATAAATAAACATGGTGAGTAATAATCTAAATGGTTGCTAAGGGAATGGGAAATCACAATTTAGGGGTTTAAAGTGTTAAGGGAAGGCTTGTGATACTGTTCATAGCCAAAAATAGTGTATTTACTTCCGCATCTCTACTTTGCGGAAATTCGACTTTCGCGGGCGGTCTCGGAAAGCATCCCCCGCGAAAAGTGAGGGAACACTGTATATGTGAGTTTAGGGTTTATTATGGGTTTTTCTGTTCTTATTACTAATTATTTCATTTTTTTATTGCATGTAAATACTCAATCTGAGTATTTGAGTTCTGTGTTAGCAAAATCTTCAGAAGAGAAGGGTATAGAGGTAGTGATTTCTGACAGTCTCAAAATGGGTGAACAGTGCAGTCAGGCAGTAGGAAAAGCAAGTAGAATGCTTGGCTGCATAGCTAGAGGTATAACAAGCAGGAAGAGGGAGATTGTGATCCCGCTATATAGAGCGCTGTTGAGACCACATTTGGAATACTGTGTTCAGTTCTGGAGACCTCACCTACAAAAAGATATTGATAAAATTGAACAGGTCCAAAGACAGGCTACAAAAATGGTGGAAGGTCTTAAGCATAAAACTGATCAGGAAATACTTAATGAACTCAATCTGTATAGTCTGGAGGACAGAAGGGAAAGGGGGGGACATGATCGAAACATTTAAATATGTTAAAGGGTTAAATAAGGTTCCGGAGGGAAGTGTTTTTAATAGGAAAGTGAACACATGAATGAGAGGGCACAATTTGAGGTTAGTTGGGGGACACATCAGAAACAACTTGAGAAAATATTATTTAACTGAAAAAGTAGTAGATGCTTGGAACAAACTTCCAGCAGACGTGGTTGGTAAATCTACAGTAACTGAATTTAAATATGCCTGGGATAAACATATATCCATCCTAAGATAAAATACAGGAAATAGTATAAGGGCAGACTAGAAACATAGAAAAATAGAAGACTGACGGCAGAAAAAGACCTCATGGTCCATCTAGTCTGCCCTTACACTATTTTTTGTATTTTATCTTAGAATGGATATATGTTTATCCCAGGCATGTTTAAATTCAGCTACTGTGGATTTACCAACCACATTTGCTGGTAGTTTGTTCCAAGGATCTACTACTCTTTCAGTAAAAAAATATTTTCTCGTGTTGCTTTTGATCTTTCCCCCAACTAACTTCAGATTGTTTCCCCTTGTTCTTGTGTTCACTTTCCTATTAAAAACACTTCCCTCCTGAACCTTATTTAACCCTTTGACATATTTAAACGTTTCGATCATCTCCCCCCTTTTCCTTCTAGTCCTCATGGACTAGATGGACCATGAGGTCTTTTTCTACCGCCAATCTTCTATGTTTCTATATACTATTTATTGTTGTAAGCTGCCCTGAGTCCCATTAGGATTGGGCGGCATAGAAGTCTTAAATTAAATTAAATTAAATTAAATTAAATTAAATTAAATTAAATTAAATTAAATTAAATTAAATTAAATTAAATTAAATTAAATTAAATTAAATTAAATTAAATTAAATTAAATTAAATTATTAAATGTATTATCTTCAATTATCTGAGCAAAGGTGACTTACCTGGTGGTTGCGCTGCTGCTGGAGCAACTCCTGAAGCTTGTGGTGCTGTTGCTGGCTCAGTCTTTAAAGGAGCCGCCGCAGTAGGAACACTGGGACCTGCTCAATTAATTTTGAAAATATAGACATTAAAAACACGAAGGAAAAACAACAACCCACAAGGAAACAACAAGGATAGCTGTTATCTGTAAGTAATTGATAACGGATGATTTACCAAGAGCTGGTGGACTGACTTCTGTTGCTGGCTTTGGAGCTGTTTGAGATTTTCATTTCCAAGGAGATTTCCCATAAGATGTAATACAAGAAAAAAAAATATTAGGACTTTTATATTGAAGCTTGACACAATGAACAAACAAGGAAAAGTATTATTTTTAATTAAGTAATGTGTGACTTACCGGGTGGTTGCGTTGTTGCTGGTGCAGCTGCTGGAGCTTGTGGTTCTGTTGTCAGTTTCGGTGCTGGCTCAGTTGTTAAAGGGGCTGCCACAGGAGGAACGGTGGGACCTGCTTTTTAGATAGATAGATAGATAAATAATAGATAGATAGATAGATAGATAGATAGATAGATAGATAGATAGATAGATAGATAGATAAGATAGATATATGATAGATATATGATAGATAGATAGATAAGATAGATAGATGATAGATATATGATAGATAAATAGATAAGATAGATAGATGGATGGATGGATGGATGGATGGATGGATGGATGGATGGACGGACGGACGGACGGACGGACGGACGGACAGACAGATAGACAGGCAGATAGATAGAAAGACAGATAGATGATAGATAGATAAGATAGATAGATAGATGATAGATAGATGATAGATAGACAGACAGACAGACAGACAGACAGACAGACAGACAGATAGATGATAGATAGATAGATAGATAAGATAGATAGAGGATAGATAGATGATAGATAGATAGATAAGATAGATAGATAGATAGATAGATAGATAGATAGATAGATAGACAGACAGACAGATGATACATAGATAAGATAGGGAGATGATAGATAGATGATAGATAGAGGATAGATAGAGGATAGATAGATAGATAGATAGATAGATAGATAGATAGATGATAGATAGATAGAGGATAGATAGAGGATAGATAGATAGATAGATAGATAGATAGATAGATAGATAGATAGATGATAGATAGACAGAGATGATAGATAGATAAGATAGATGATAGATAGATAGACAGATAGATGATAGATAGATAAGATAGATAGATGATAGATCAATGATAGATAGATAGATAAGATAGATAGATAGATAAATAGATAGACAGACAGATGATAGATAGATGATAGATAGATATATAATAAATAATGAATAAGATAGACATTCAGACAGATAATAGATATAATTAGATTAAAAACAACAATAACAACCTACCAAAGCAAAACAAGGAAAGCTGTTACCTTCGATTAAGTAAGAAGGGGTGACTTACCTGCGGCTTGCGTTGTTACTGATGCAGCTGCTGGAGCTTGTGGTGCCATTGTCGGTTTTGGTGCTGGCTCAGTCGTTAATGGGGCAGCTGCAGGAGGAACGGGGGGACCTGCTAAATTGGTTGGTTTTTTTAAAATGCAAACATTAAAAACACAAACAAAAACGGGTCTCCAAGAAATAAAAAGGAAAGGTGTTTTCTGTAAGTAACTGATAAGCGATGACTTACCCGGAGCTTGGGGACTGACTGCTGTTGCTGGTTGTGGAGCTTTTAAATGATTTTTAATGATTTGGCAGAAGAGGTAATAGAAGAAAAAAAAATATTTATTTATTTATTTAATCAAATTTCTATGCTGCCCAACTCTCCAGGGACTCAGGGCATCTATGTATTCTATAATATTCTATTATAAATAGAATAAACTTATACCTCTAATAAAAAAAGAAGAAAAATATTAAAACTTGTATATTAAAATTTGACCAACCCCCCCCCCCCCAAAAAAAAAACAACCCCAAACCCCTCCACCCAAGAAGGAGTGTTATCTTCAACTAAGTGACTTAGCAATAGTAATGGCACTTAAGCTTATATACCAATGTATAGTATTTTACCGAGGTTGCCCCCAGCATCCTCATTTTACTGACTTCGGAAGGATGGAAACCTTGAGCCAGTCAGGATCGAACTGCTGACAGTTGGCAGAATTAGCCTGCAATATTGAATTCTTCTGCCGCACGAATCCCAGCGACCAATTAGGTCCCACAGAGTTGGCCTTCTCCAGGTCCCGTCGACTAAACAATGTCGTTTGACGGGACCCAGGGGAAGAGCCTTCTCTGTGGCAGCCCCGACCCTATGGAACCAACTCCCCCAAGATATCAGAGTTGCCCCCACCCTCCTTGCCTTTCGTAAGCTCTTAAAAACCCACCTCTGTCGTCAGGCATGGGGTAATTGATATATTCCCTTCCCTTAGGCTTATAAAATATATGTATGGTATGACTGTATGTATGACTGATCTCTTAAATTGGTTTTTTTAAGATTTTTTAATAATAGATTTGTTTACGTTGTCTTTTTATTGTTGTTAGCTGCCCCGAGTCTGCGGAGGGGGGCGGCATACAAATAAATAGAAACATAGAAACATAGAAGACTGACGGCAGAAAAAGACCTCATGGTCCATCTAGTCTGCCCTTATACTATTTCCTATGTTTTATCTTAGGATGGATATATGTTTATCCCAGGCATGTTTAAATTCAGTTACTGTGGATTTACCAACCACGTCTGTTGGAAGTTTGTTCCAAGGATCTACTACTCTTTCAGTGAAATAATATTTCCTCACGTTGCTTTTGATCTTTCCCCCAACTAACTTCAGATTGTGTCCCCTTGTTCTTCTGTTCACTTTCCTATTAAAAACACTTCCCTCCTGAACCTTATTTAACCCTTTAACATATTTAAATGTTTCGATCATGTCCCCCCTTTTCCTTCTGTCCTGCAGACTATACAGATTGAATTCATGAAGTGTTTCCTGATACGTTTTATGCTTAAGACCTTCCACCATTCTTGTAGCCCGTCTTTGGACCCGTTCAATTTTGTCAATATCTTTTTGTAGGTGAGGTCTCCAGAACTGAACACAGTATTCCAAATGTGGTCTCACCAGCACTCTATATAAGGGGATCACAATCTCCCTCTTCCTGCTTGTTATACCTCTAGCTATGCAGCCAAGCATCCTACTTGCTTTTCCTACTGCCCGACCACACTGCTCATCCATTTTGAGATTGTCAGAAATCACTACCCCTAAATCCTTCTCTGCTGAAGTTTTTGCTAACACAGAACTGCCAATGCAATACTCAGATTGAGGATTCCTTTTCCCCAAGTGCATTATTTTACACTTGGAAACATTAAACTGCAGTTTCCATTGCTTTGACCATTTATCTAGTAAAGCTAAATCATTTTACCGTATTACAGACCCCTCCAGGAATATCAACCCTATTGCACACTAAACAAACAAACAAACAAATAAATAAAGAAATAAATTCTAACTACTGCACCACTACGACTTACCCGGTACCCCTGGTGCTTGTGGTTCTGTGTCTGGTTTTGGTGTTGTTAAAGGGGCAGCTGCAGGAGGCATTGTGGGACCTGCTGAATTGTTTTAGACATTAAAAGCAGGGAGAAAAACAACAACCCACCTAGAAACAAAAATAAAAGATGTAATTGTCTGATAAGGTTTGATTTTTTTTACCAGGAGTCGGGGGACTGACTGCTGTTGCTGGTTGTGGAGCTGTTTGAAGTTTTCATTTCCAAGGAGATTTGCCATAAGAAATAATACAAGAAAAAATATTAGGACTTGTATATTGAAGCTTTGAAAAGAAAAGGAAGGAGCAGAAATAATGATCCTGAGATTATATTTTGCTTTTCAATATTTCTGTATTAAGACTGAAAAAATTCAGTCAATTTGGAATGTGAAATTGCATCCCACCTTGCAATTTAATTTCCTGTTGAGTCCATGATAGTTTTGCGTTGGACATCTTGTCTGCAGGCTGATGACTTACAGAGTGGGGAGCAACTTTTACATCACTCACATGAGAACTTGCAACTTGGAGCATGCAGAACTTATAAATAATTTGTGTTACAAAACCTCAGACAAATAATAGCCCAATTTATTCATAGAATAATATGTTAGGTGTGGTCCCCATCAGCCCGGATCCCATCCCATCCAGTGCTACAAAGTCGTGCTCCTTAAATGTGTTGGTAAATAGATAGTTTAGTTGATACTTTTTTAAAAAAAGAAAAGAAAAGTAATTCGGAACAGACATGGTAGAAAGAAATCAATTTCAGCCTATTTCATGGCATATTTTGAATAGAGATTGAAAGTTACTATTAGGATGCCTCCAGGAAAAAGTTTGTCTCTATATCATTCTTAAGTCTCACAAAACCCTCTTAAAGGGCATATAATTGCCTGAAAGTGGTGTTTTGGGAGCATTTGGAACAGTGGTAAGCTACAACTGGTTTAACAACCGGTTGAGGGATCACATGCTTTGAATGCGCATGCACTTAACGCTCTTGTGCGCAGCATTCAAAATACAGCAATTTGAAACTCGCTTACCTTCTAGGGCAGCTCCAGTTAAGTAGAACAGTGGAGGCATGGGAATCAGCTGTGCCATGTGAATCAGCTGAGCCAGAAAGAAGGAAATGTAGGACAAGATAGCACAGGGGTAGGTGGGCACGACCAACTGATTGTTGGAACTGCAGGTTCACCCAAACTGACAGCTTCCCACCACTGATTTGGAGTGAAGGTTGGTGGCAAAAGAAAGTAGGATTGGGAATGGTTTTTATCTCAGAAGTTACCTAATTTTATTTCACTCTTATTGTCCTCCAGAAAATAAAATATTCTAAATGGATAGATAGATGACAGATAGATAGATAGATAGATAGATAGATAGATAGATAGATAGATAATAAATGATAGATAGATAATAAATGATAGATAGATAGATAGATGCTAGATAGATAGATAGATAGATAGATAGAGATAGATAGATAGATAGATAGATAGATAGATACAGTAGATAGATAGATAATAAATGATAGATAGATAGATAGATATAGATAGATAGATAGATAGATAAATAAAGTAGATAGATAGATAATAAATGATAGATAGATAGATACAGTAGATAGATAGATAATAAATGATAGATAGATATAATAGATAGATAGATAGATAGATAAATAAATAGATAGATGATAGACAGACAGATAGATAGATAATAAATGATGTGATAGATAATAAATGATAGATAGATAGATTGATAAAGATGATAGATTATAGATAAATAGATAGATGAGAGAGAGATGATAGAAAGATAGATAGGAGATAGGGGGAGAGGGATTAAAAACAACAATAACAACCTGCAAAAGCAAAATAAGGAAAGCTGTTATCTTCAATTAAGTAACAAGGGATGACTTACCTGGGGCTTGAGTTGTTACAGGTGCAGCTGCTGGAGCTTGTGGTGCCGTTGTTGGTTTTGGTGTTGGCTCAGTCGTTACTGGGGCTGCCGCAGGAGGAACTGTGGTACCTGCTGAATTGTTTTTTTTTAAAGAAATATAGGAATTAAAAATACAAAAGAAGACAACAACCCACCAAGGAACAAAAATGAAAGATGTTATCTCTAATTATCTGATAAAAGGTGATTTACCAGGAGCCGGGGGACTCACTGCCGTTGCTGGTTGTGGAGCTGCTGGCTCAGTTTTTAAAGGGGCTGCTGCAGGAGGAACGGTAGGACCTGCTGAATTGGTTTTTAAAAAATATATAGAGACATTAAAAATACAAAGAAAACCAAAATCCCCCCTAGAAACAAAACGGAAAGATGTTATTAACTGATAAGTTTTGTTTTCTTTTTTACCAGGAGTCGGGGGACTGACCGCTGTTGGTGGTTGTGGAGCTGTTTGCGGTTTTCATTTCCAGAAGATTTGCCAGAAGAAATAATACAAGAAAAAGAATATTAGGACATGTATATTGAAACTTGAAAGGAAAGTGGGGAAGTAAGTAGAAATAATCATTCTGGGATCACATCTTGCTTTTCGAGATTTCTGTAGGAAGACTGAGAAATTCAGTCCATTTGAAATGTGAAAATCCTCATCTAAATTTCCAAATAAGGAAGTGTTATCTTCAATTACACAGTAAACGGATGATTTACTAGGAGTTGAAGGAAAAATCCATTGTGTATAAAATAATTTAAGTTTTATTTTAAGAATATCAGTATTTGCTGTCTGTAGTTTCTGCCTTTAACAAGATTAGGATTTCCTGTTTTTCCTTATCTTGTGACTGTCATTTTGGGATCTGTTTTTAACAAGATAAATGTTTGCTGATTAACAAGATAAATGTTTGCTGTTTACCCAATAAACTATTCATCTCCGGGAGAGGGAGGCAGGATGTGGACCATATTTGGGCAAGGAATCCTGTGTGATAAGTTGAGGAATTCTATGTACCTTTGTGATTTGTAAAACCTATATAACCTGCTCTTTAGCTTCTGTACAAGTGTCTCTTCCCTTGTGAAGAGTACCCGCTTTGCAAACCGTTTTTGGTATACCCAGAGAGAGTAAACATTTCTGTTCTCTTTGTCCAAACGTCTCGTGTGAACTTTTTCATAAAATTTCAGCGCACAGAGTCTTAGGGAATGCTGTTTCGGGGCTTTTTTTTCTCCTAATAAACTGCCAAATTTTACTGGTACAATCAAAAATATTAGGCCATAGATACTGAAAGTTACTAGAGAGAGCAAAGCAACCATAATGAAACTCAAATTATATTCTACTTGTATTCTACTTTTTTTTCAGTATAACATTTTAATTTTTCTCCACCATAAAAAAAACGATATATAGTTATAAACACAACAACAATACTTAGAATCAATCGTATACAAACTTTTATTTTCTCATTACTCACTCAATGTAGGGTCTTATGTAAAATTTTCTGTTAATTTTATATATTATTAGCAATTCTTAAAATTCTAAATTAAAATTTTTCCTTCACCATCTTACTGCAAAAGATTACAACAATATAAAGAGTACTAAAATCTCTTTTATCTAAATTTAATCTTATATCTAATTAAAAATTCTCTCTCTATGTATGTATCTTTAGTAAAAGAAACTGTTCATAATATATCACCTACATCGTAAAATAAAGTTCTATATGTTTAAGTCTGAACAATAAGTAAATTTGTGTTATACCATTATATCATTGTGTTATAGCATTATATCATTATATAGTGCTACCACCATTTCTCATCTTTGCCATCTGGCTTGCAAAACTTAAATCAAATTCTCTTGTTTCAATTTTTCCAAAATTAACCAATTACTAATACATACATAATATGTCTCTTAATTTTCTCTCCAATAATAGAACTTCCCCCAAATTTTATAATAATCCGAGTCTTGTTTATCTTTAAGTTTCAAAGTCATTCTACTTATCTCTGCACTTGCATTCTACTTTTCAAGATTTCTATAATAAGACTTCTTGTTGAAAGAATTTGCTTTTCCAAATGAAATGGAGAGCATATAAATGCGCACGAGTGAGATTTTGGCGATTTTCGAAAATATTTTTGCTTCCGGGCATGCGCAGAAGCAAAAAATCAGCAAAAATCACTGAAATCTTGCTGAGCATTTTTACACAAGATTTGGTTTGGTGCGCATGCACAGAAGCAAAATTTCCTGTGGGAGCATTTCATGCACATGTCAGGGGTATGCAGCTGCACATGCATCCCCAAAATCGCTACCGGAATAGAACACCTTACTGTTCTGGTAGCAGGACATGACTGGCTAGGATGTCAGCTAAGATTAAAGCAAAAACAGAAGAGTTAATCTATGTTAATACGTGGTCATCCTTATGGATATCCAGAATGCCCCTGGCAAGCAATTTGAATTCTGTGTCATTAAGGGCAGAGCTATTATTATTTATTATTTTTTTTTATTTTTTTATTTTGTCAAACAATTATAGGGTGATAATTTGTACAAATAAAACATTAGATAAGTAATGATAAAAAATAACAAAAGATGACAATAGGACAGGGACGGTAGGCACAGTGGTGCGCTTATGCACGCCCCTTACAGACCTCTTAGAAACGGGGAGAGGTCAATTGTAGATAATCTAAGGCTAAAGGTTTTGGGGTTAGGAGTAGAAACCACAGAGTCAGGTAGTGCATTACAGGCGTTGATTACTCTGTTGCTGAAGTTGTATTTTTTGCAGTCAAGTTTGGAGTGGTTGACATTTAGTTTAAATCGATTTCGTGCTCGTGTGTTGTTGCGGTTGAAGGTGAAGTAGTCGTTAACAGGTTGGACATTTGGGTATAAGATTTTATGAACTATACTTAAGTCGAAACAGAGACGATGGAGTTGTAAGTTGTCTAAACCAAGAATTTCAAGTCTGGCAGAGTAAGGTATTTTGTTGTAAGAAGAGGAGTGAAGGACTCTTCTTGTGAAATATTTCTGGACTCTCTCAATTGTGTTGATGTCAGATATGCAATGTGGGTTCCATACAGGCAAGCTGTATTCTAGGATTGGTCTGACAAATGTTTTGTAAGCAGTTCAAAATTACCAGGAGTTTCTGGTTTCTTGTCCTTTGCAGCTTGGGCATCTGCTGCTTGCTTTGCTGCGGGTGTAACCCCTGGAACTTGTGTTTCTGTTGTCGGTTTTGGTACTGGCTCAGTTGTTAAAGGAGTCACTGCAGGAGGAATGATAGGACCTGCTTTTAAAAAAACCCCAATATTGACCTTAGAAACACACAAAAATAAGACAAGGCACAAAGAAAAACAAAAGAAAAGACGTTATGTCTAATTAACTGATAAGAGGTGATTTACCAGGAGCTTGGGGACCGACTGTTGTTGCAGGCTGTGGAGCTGTTTGAGATTTTCATTTCCAAGGGAATTCACCAGAAGACATAATGCAAGAAAACAAGATTAGAATGTGCGTGTTGAAACTTGAAAAGAGAGCTAAGCATGGGAAATGTAATGATCCTGAAATTGCATTCTGCCTTTCAAGATTTCTGCAGTAAGCCTGAAAATTCAGACAATTTGGAACATCAAGATCTTCCAACCCAGCTTGCATTTTAACTGCCTGTTGAGGCTGAGATAGTTCTGGAGTGGACTTCCTGCCTCCAGGCTAATAAGTTGTGGAGGGACCCTGGCCAGGGGTGGGTTCCTCTTACCTTCCTACCAGTGCACTGTGTGTGCAATATGACATTTTGTGTGCATCCCATTGCGCATTTTTGCTTTTGTGCATGCACAGAGGGATGCTTTTTCTTCTGCGCATGCTCAGAGAGTGAAACAATTGTCAAAAATTTGGGAAAAAAGTCGGTGCCATGCACCGACGGGCAAAAACATCACTGGAGATGTGATGTTTTTGTATCTCCGAGACCGCCTGCTGCCGCACGAATCCCAGCGACCGATTAGGTCCCACAGAGTGGGCCTTCTCCGGGTCCCGTCAACTAAACAATGTCGGTTGGCAGGCCCCAGGGGAAGAGCCTTCTCTGTGGTGGCCCCGGCCCTCTGGAACCAACTCCCCCCGGAGATTAGATCTGCCCCTACCCTCCTTGCCTTCCGTAAGCTCCTTAAGACCCACCTGTGTCGTCAGACATGGGGGAACTAAGACATCTCTCCCGGGCATATATAATTTTTGAATGGTATGTGTGTATGTATGTGAGTTTAGAAAATGGGATTTTTTAAAATGTTTTTAGTATAAATTTAGATTTGTTATAAATTGTTTTTTTGCACTTTGTTGTGAGCCGCCCCGAGTCTGCGGAGAGGGGCGGCATACAAATCTAAATAAATAAATAAATGTCATGCACAAATTGCACAATTGGTGGGCCACGACCACAGCTGTGCACTGGACCTCATGGGTAGGAACTCACCTCTGACCTCTGCGGCCTTTGGTGTTCTCTCAGCTTGATTGTTTTCTTATAGACGTTTCATTGCCAAACTAGGTAACTTCATCAGTGTCTTGGTGGCTCTGCCTATCAGTGTTGGTGGAAATATTCTTGAAAGTTTCTTTGGTTGGGCTGTTTACTGTGAACTGGTTTGGCAGTTCCTTAATTTGGAGGTTGTTTAAATTTTTCACCTGAATATGCAGTTCAAACTGCTAGGCTGGCACAAGCTAGGACAAGTAACGGGAACTCACTCTTTTATGCAGTGGTAGGGATTTGAACTACTGAAAAGCTCAACAACTAATAAATGAAATGTTGTTGCATACAGTAGAAATCTCACACAGTTCTATCTTTTTCTCCAGATCACTGGGCCAAAAAAACTACTCACAATTTTTTTAAATCATGGGCTATATTTGCTAAGATATTCGCCCACTTACAGTTCTAAAAATACTTTTCACCAGCAAAAATAATAATAGTAAAAAAAACTGTGGTCATCTAGAATGCCTACAGTATGACCATTTGTTTGTTTGTTTGTTTGTTTATTGATTGATTGATTGATTGATTGGACTTGTATGCCGCCCCTCTCCAAGGACTCGGGGCTGCTCACAACATATAGAAACATAGAAGACTGACGGCAGAAAAAGACCTCCTGGTCCATCTAGTCTGCCCTTATACTATTTTTGTATTTTATCTTAGGATGGATATATGTTTATCCCAGGCAAGTTTAAATTCAGTTACTGTGGATTTATCTACCACGTCTGCTGGAAGTTTGTTGCACGGATCTACTACTCTTTCAGTAAAATAATATTTTCTCATGTTGCTTCTGATCTTTCCCCCAACTAATATCAGAACAATATAGCAATGTATCTAAAAATCCAATTAATATAGCTAAAAAGACTTAAAAACTCTAATATATTTTTTTAAAAAAAACATTCATCACCATTCACTCAACCAAACGTACTAAACATTCATTGATCAGGGGGCTATTACTATTCTTTTACTTTCACCAGGTGTTTTGGGTTCTTTTAATGTCCACGGGCTCTTTTGTTATTGTTTTAGTATCTTTACCTTGTGTTGGTGCTTGTTCAGGTTTGGGAGGGCCTGCCTCAAAAGTAACAGTCCGGCCTGCGATTTTGGAGGAGGGGGGGGGGGGGATAAACATAGATATACTCATATATCTTTATTTTCTATGAAAGCTTGCTATGAATTCTGTAACATACACTCTATTGAAAAATGTGTCTAACAACTCTGAAAAGAAACCCATAGAACAGGATGGATGCATCATGTGCTGGTCACACCTACCCCCCATTTAGGGAAGGGGGAAAGTTGCAATACATCACATTACCTTTTGTCATGAGTTTGACACTCCTACCAATAGAGAGAAAAGCTAACATGTTGAAGAACTGCTCAAAAAAAATTTATTTTTTAATTTTATTTTTTTATTTATTTTGTCCAATACACAATGAGGGTTTTAGTGGGTATATATCTATATACACATAGTAAAATACATGATGGAGGTTATAGAGGAGATACTCATAGTAAAATATATCTAAGATATAATAGAAAAGAAGGTATAGTAATAGAACATATCAATGAAAGAATAGAAGAAGAGATATAGGAATAGAAGAAAGGTATAGGAGATATAGGAAAGCAATAGGACAGGGGACGGAAGGCACTCTAGTGCACTTGTACACTTAAACACTTAAACAAGACAATATAACTCCAAGTAAATCAAACTTCTGTGAAATCAAAATGTCCACTTAGGAAGCAACACTGGTTGACAATCAATTTCGCCTGCTGTTGTGCACATTCAAACTTTGTACAGAACAAAGTATTCAATGAGAATATTTCATTCATTCAGATCTAGGATGTGTTATATGAGTGTTCCCTTTATTTTTTTGAACAGTATATATACCTTAAGGCAAATTAATAAGGAGTAATCTTCCCTAGAAACACACTCTTTTTACCTCTCCTCATCTAAAAATTTCTATTAATTTTATACAACATTGTCAATTCCTAAAAATCTAAATAAAAATTCTTCCTCTCCACCTTACTATAAAAAGTTACATTACATCAATGCAATGAATAATAAAATCTCCTTTATCTAAATTTTAGTATTGTATTATATAGCTAATAAAATGTATATGTATATCTTTTAGTAAAAGAAACTATTCATAATATATCACCTACTTCATAAAATAAAGTTATATATGTTTAAAGTCTAAACAATAAGTAAATTTTGTGTTATGTCATTATATAGTGCTACCACCATTTCTCACCTTCGCCATCTGGCTTCCAAAATTTAAATCAAATTCTCATGTTTCAATTTTTCCCAAAATTAACCAATTACTAATACGTACGTATCTCTTAGTTTTCTATCCAATCATAAAACTTTCCCCAAATTTTATAATAATCTGAGCCTTGTTTATCTTTAAATTTCAAAGTCACAAATTATATTCTGTACAGTGGTACCTCTACTTAAGAACTTAATTCATTCCGTGACCAGGTTCTTAAGTAGAAAAGTTTGTAAGTAGAAGCAATTTTCCCCATAGGAATCAATGTAAAAGCAAATAATGTATGCAAACCTATTAGGAGAGAAATAAAAGCTTGGAATTTGGGTGGGAGGAGGAGGAAGAAGAAGAGGAGGAGGAGGACAGTCACTGCCCAGAGCGAAGGGAGTGTTTCTTTTCTCTGGGCGCTGGCAGAGGTTTATTCCCTCTCCAAGCGCCCAGAGAAAGGAAAATGTTTCATGCTTAAGCACCACTGAAAGGCTCCTCTGACAACCCAGATGGCCCGGATTAAAGGAGGAATGGGAGGAAATTGCCCAGGCCTTTGTGTCACTCCCAAATTTCCTGGGAGATTTTTCCGGGCTCGGGTTCTTAAGTAGAAAATGGTTCTTAAGTAGAGGCAAAAAAATCTTGAACACCCGGCTCTTATCTAGAAAAGTTCTTAAGTAGAGAGGTACCACTGTATAACCTTATGCTGTAAGCATCTCTACAGTGAGCCTAAAGAACAACTTGAATATAATCTTGAATTTTACCAGGGGTTTCGGGCTTCTTGTCCTTTGAAGCTTGGGCACCTACTGTTTGCTTTGCTGGTGTTGCTGGCGCAGAAGGTTGTGGTTCTGTTGTTTTCAGATAGAGATAGAGATATAGAGATGTATTTATTTATTTAGTCTACGAAGAGGGCCGGCATACAAATCTAATAAATAATAATAATAATAATAATAATAATAATAATAATAATAATATGCCCATGTTACACCAACACTCCGCAGTCTGCACTGGTTGCCGATCAGTTTCCGGTCACAATTCAAAGTGTTGGTTATGACCTTTAAAGCCCTTCATGGCATCGGACCAGAATATCTCCGAGACCGCCTTCTGCTGCCTGAATCCCAGCGACCGATTAGGTCCTACAGAGTGGGCCTTCTCCTGGTCCCGTCAACTAAACAATGTCGGTTGGCGGGCCCCAGGGGAAGAGCCTTCTCTGTGGCGGCCCCGACTCTCTGGAACCAGCTCCCCCCAGAGATTAGAACTGCCCCTACCCTCCTTGTCTTTCGTAAACTCCTCAAAACCCACCTTTGTCGTCAGGCATGGGGGAACTGAGATATTTTCCCCGGGCCTATATAATTTATGTATGGTATGTTTGTATGTATGTCTGCTTAATAATAGGGTTTTTAAAATATTTTTAATTGTAAATTATTAGATTTGTCATGAACTGTTTTATTGTGTTGTGAGCTGCCCCGAGTCTATGGAGAGGGGCGGCATACAAATCTAATAAATAGATAGATAGATAGATAGATAGATAGATAGATAGATAGATAGATAGATAGATAGATAAATAATAATAATAATAATATATTTGTTTGTTTAATTCGACTTCCCTGCCTCCCAATCCCGAAGGACTCAGGGCGGCTTACAATATAAAATTACAAATACAATAAAAAGAAGTCAAATGTACAGTTTAAAATGATAAAACCCTAATTAAAAACTATAGTTAAACTATCCCGTCAGCATGCATGCATACCATTCATACAATTTGACCATGATAGATGTAATTTCATGGCCCCCAAGCCTGCGGGTAAAGCCAGGTCTTTGTGGCCTTACGGAAGGCCAGTAGGGTGGGAAATGTATGGATATCGGGGGGTGGGGGGTGGTGTTGATTCCATAGAGCCGGGGCGGCAACAGAGAAGGCCCTTCCCCATGGCCTTGCCAACCTGTATTGCTTAGTTGATGGGACCTGGAGGAGGCCAATGCTGTATGCTCTTATTGGTCTCTGGGATGTATGCGGCAGGAGAAAGTCCCGTAAATAGTCTGGCCCTGAGCCATGTAGGGCTTTATAGGTAATAACCAACACCTTGAATTGTGCCCAGAGACTAATGGAAAGCTAGTGCAGCTCATGGCGCATAGGTGTTATATGGATATACAGAGGTACATCCATGATAGCTCATGCGCCTACATTCTGGACAATTTGAAGTCTCTGAACACTCTTCAAGGATAGCCCCATGTAGAGTGTGTTGCAATAATCAAGATGGGAGGTGATGAGGGCCTGAGTGACTGTGCATAGAGCCTCCTGGTCCAGATGAGGCCGCAACTGGTGAACCAGGAGAACCTGGGCAAAGGTCGCCCTGGCCACAGCCAAGAGGTGGTGATCAAGGCTCAGCTATGGATCCAGGAGGACACCCAAGTTGCAGACATTATCTGAGGGGTCAATGTTTCTCCCCCCCAGAACAATGGACATTCAGATCTAATATTCCTTAGGAGGAAATGCCCAAAGCCAATCAGTCTTGTTTGAGTTGAGCTTGAGCCTGTTGGGCCCCATCCAGACCCTTACAACTTCCAGGCACTGGCACATCACATCCACCACTTCACTGAATTTGCATTGGGTGGAGATGTATAACTGGGTATTATCAGCATACTGGGTGATCTCACCCAGCGACTTAATGTAAATGTTAAATAGTAGGGGGGAGAGGATGGATGGATGGATGGATGGATGGACGGACGGACGGACAGACAGATAGACAGACAGATAGATAGATGAGAGAGAGAGAGAGAAAGATGATAGTGATAGAAATAGATGGGAAAGCGAGAAAGAGAGACAGACAGAGAGAGATGATAGGGTGATAGAGATAGGTAGTACAGAGAGAAAGAGACAGAGAGATATGATAGAGATAGGAGACAGAGTTGATAGGAAAGAGAAAGATAGAAAGATAGATGATAGCGAGAGTGATAGATAGAAAAAAGAGAGTGTGAGTAAGTGAGAGAGAAAGACACACACACAGAGAGAAAGGCACACAAAGACGTGACAGAGAAAGAGAGATAGGAGACAGAAAGACAGAGAGAGAGAGAGAGAGAGAGAGAGAGATAGATGATAGTTAGAGAAAGAGAGAGAGATGATAGAGAGAATGATAGATAGAAAAGAGAGAGAATGATAGAGTGATAGAGATAGATAGATAGGAGAGAAGAGGGAGAGAGAGAGACAGAGAACATAAACAAAAATTACAACCTGCAAAGACAAAACAAGGAAAGACATTATCTTCAATTAAGTAACTAGGGGTGACTTTACTGGGTGCTGGCTTGGCTGCTGGTGCAGCTGTTGGCGCCTGTGGTGCCGTTGTTGGTTTTGATGCTGGCTCAGTCATTAAAGGGGCAGCGGCAGGAGGAACGGGAGGACCTGCTGAATTTTTTTTAGTAAAAAAATATAAACATTAAAAACACAAATATAAACAACAAATGAAAGACGTTATCTCTAATTATCGGATAAGGGATGATTTACCAGGAGTCGGGGGACTGACTGCCGTTGCTGGTTGTGGAGCTGTTTGAGGTTTTCATTTCCAGAAGGAGATTTGCCAGAAGAAATAATGCAAGGAAAAAATATTAGGACTTGTATATGATAACTTAACACAAACAAGAAAATGCATTATCTTCAATTAAATGAGAAAAGGTGACTTACCTGGTGCTGGCGTTGCTGCTGGTGGAGCTGCTGGGACTTGTGGTTCTGTTGTCGGTTTTGGTGCTGGCTCAGTTGTTAAAGGGGCTGCAGGAGGTACGGCGGGACCTGCTGAATTTTGTTTTTTAAAAAATATATACATTATACACCCACTATAGAAATGGAAATCATAGGTCGTTTGTTAAGGACATGTCAACCTAGATAGTTGACATAACTATCCCTTTCTCTTTTCTCTCTAATCTTTTCCTTTCCCTTCTACTTTTCTACTTTATTTATTTTTTATTTATTTTTATTTTTTTATTCATTCATTCATTCATTCATTCATTTGATTTTTTTTTAATGCCGCCCTTCAGGGTGGCTTACAACCTGTTAGCAATAGCACTTTTTAATGGAGCCAGCATATTGCCCCCACAATAGATCCGTGAGTGGTATTTTGCTTTTATACATATAGATATGCAGAATATAATTTCAGTTCCTTTGTTTTCCTTTGTTTTTAAGTTTATATACTTGAAAAGAAAGGAAAGCAAAGGAAATATAATGAAACTGAAATTATATTCTGCATTTCAAAATTTGTGTAGTAAAACCAAATCTGCAGATAATTTGGAATGTCAAAATTCTCATCCCACCTTGTACTTTAGCTTCCGGTGGAGGCTGAGATGGTTCTGGAGTGGACTTCTTGTCTACAGGTTGATCGCTTCCTGGCTGTGGAGGGACTTTTGCATCCTTCACAATATCTGTAGATGAGAAATTCCAAGCAGTGTGAGTAAAATGAACAATTTATATTGCAAGCAAGAACAATGAGATAACAGCCCAAATGTATTTATTTTTCAGTAAGCAATTCACGTGAAACTAAGTTCCTCTTTTATTGTATACATCAATTGATAAAGTTATTTATTTATTATTAATTGGATTTCTATGCCGTCCCTCTCTGAAGACACCGGGCAGATTACAACATATGAAAAATAAAATTAATCCAATTAAAATAACAGTACATGGTTAACTAAATGAACGAATCTTAAGACTCTTACGAAAGGCGAGGAGGGTGGGCACTGTATGGACCTCTGGGGGGAGTTGATTCCAGAGGGCCAGAGCCCCCACAGAGAAGGCTCTTCCCCTAGGAACCGCCAAACGACATTGTCTAGTTCAGTGATTTACAACTTTTTTTCCAGCCACAGCACATTTTTAACATTTACAAAATCCTGGGGCACACCACCAACCAAAATGACACAAAATGACACTAAGACTATCTCCTCTCTTTTTCCATCCCTGTCTCCTCCCCTCCGTTGTGTGTGTGTATACACAATCTTGAACCATTTCCAAAAACAGGTGAGAGCTGGGGGGTTTTTCTCTCTTATTCTTTGGGTGCTTTTTATCATATGCTTTAAATCAAGAGTCACTTCTCTCTCTCTTTTGTTTCTCTCTCTTTCCTCTCATTTTCTGTCTCAATCATTTTCTCATTTCTCTTTTTTCCTCCCCTTTTTGCTCATTTCTCTCTCTCTCCCTTCCTCTCCTTCTCTCTCTCTCTCTTTCTTTCTCTCTCGCTTTCTTTCTCGCTCTTTCTCTCTGTCTCTCTTGCTTTCTTTCTCTCTCACTCTTGCTTTCTCTCTCTTTCTCTCTTTTCTTTCTCTCTCTTACTTTCTCTCTCTTTCTCTCTCTCTTTCTCTCTCTCTTGCTCTCCTGCTCTCTCTTTCTCTCTCTCTCTCTCTCAGCAAAAAGTTGTGAGACCGGAACCTGAGCTTCCTTCTTCGCGGCACACCTGACCATGTCTCGCGGCACACTAGTGTGCCAAGGCACACTGGTTGAAAAACACTGGTCTAGTTCATGGGACCTGGAGAAGGCCGACTCTGTGGGACCTAACCAGTCACTGGGATTTATGTGGCAGTAGGTGGTCCCACAAGTAATCTGGTCTGATACTGGCACAATTATAATGGTACAATTTCTTATTAACAGATTTTGCATAGATGGATTTTTTTCTACATATCCCAAAAAGTTCTCAGGTTTAAGATGTCTGCAGAAAAGAGGATCTGTCCCCATGACCTCCACCTGCAAAGGATAGCCTTAAAATCAAACTTTGTCCAGCTTTCTAAGTATTTCATTCTGAGCTGCTCTTCTCCATGGCACACTGCCTCCTAAAGAAGTACTAATGGAACCTCAAGTTAACAAGCTGTAGTCCAATCTTGATTAGTACTCTCTCACCAGCTTGCACTGATGCCTGAAATTGACACGACCATAATCAGTTACAAGGTTGAAGGCTTTTTCCCCTTAACTGATTCTGACACCATCTTGTAATTGAAAAACCAATCTTTCTCATGCTGGAAAAAGTAATTTCATATAGGCTCATTTGTGTAGACCCAAGTACTCCTCCTTCCAGTTTTAAATTGTAATTTTTATTGCACGTTCCAAGAAAATAAAATAATTAGTGTGTGTTCCTCCTCTCTCCCCCATTTGTCCTATTTTCAAAATGTCAATTTCCTCCTTTGCCTGTTCTGAACCCAGATAACCCAATTCTCAAAATCAGGGATCTCCAAACTTGGCAATTTTAAAACTTAAACTCTGGGAATTCCCCAGCAAACCATTCTATACAGATTTCAATTGTCTAAGTAAGTGCCCAACGCTCATTGTATCAACACTGACAAAAAGGCATTAAACCTACTCTTGGTGGCTTCTTTTCTGGTAATATTACACTGCGAACCAGAGCATACAAAACATTTGCTAGACTAATTCTTGAATACAGCTCATCTGTCTGGAACCCACACTGCTTATTGGTATTAATACAATTAATTTGACCATTTGTTGTGTGGCAGGCCCAAAAGACCATTTACAAGTTCCTTTACAGATGATATTTTGCTAATACCTTAGATCAGTGTTTCTCAAATAGTGGGGTGGGCTCCTGTGGGAATGTGCTTTTTTTACCCCAGGGAGTCGGGATTTTTTGCAGTGAACAACAGCACACAGCACAGAGTAGGAGATACGAAGTGCATATCACAAACCTTTAAGAGATACCATGGAAAAATATTTAACAGGGATGAAAAGAAAGAAGAAGGGAGATAGAGACAATGAGACAAATGTAAGTCTCTTGAAAGCTAAGACGAGGAAGTATGATGAAGCCTATGTAGCTCTTGACTTCACGGTGACTGCGGTGGGAGACGAGGAAAGACTGGTATGTTTACTATGTCTAAAAATGTTGGCAGCGGACAGCATGAAGCCAAATAAATTAATGCATCACTTAAACACATTACACCCCAATCACTCTTAAACTACTTGATTTTTTTCAGCAAAAATGCTGAATATTGCAAACAATCTTCCTGGTGGAGAGTTGGGGAGGGCACAAAATGTTTATTTCTTTTGGGGGGGGCATAACTGAAAATAGCTGAGAAACACTGCTGTAGACCCGGTAAAATTTTAAAAAATAGTTTTTACTAACAAAAGATTGGTAGTAAAAAAAAGTTTGGCCAAATAGAATGTTCACATCACAACAATTTACCATTCTTCTAGTTTTACCTTGTTTTTCGGGTTCCTTTGTTAGGTCCACGGGTTCTTTTGCAGTAGTTTTAGCATCTGAAGATGGTGGTGGACCTGGGACTTGGGGGGTGAAAAAACATATATATTTACATATCTGACTAAGTATATAAAAGCATGATGTACAAATTGTCCAACGTTTATTACTGGTCAACTTTAGCTTGTAATTGATGTGGACAAATGAATTTGTAAAGAATTGATTCACATTTCAGTGTGTGTATATATGTATGTATGTGCTTGTTTGTTTGTTTGTTTGTTTGTTTGTTTGTTTGTTTGACTTGTGTGCCGCCCCTCTCCAGGGACCCGGGGCGGCTCACAACATACAATGCAAACAATAAGTCTACAAATCTAATAGTTAAAAATATAGCTAAAAACCCATTAATTTAAAAAAGAGTCTATTTAATCAATCATACCCACACATAACATTAATGGTCAGAACAGAGGGGGAGGCATATACTAGCTGCCCCATGCCTGGCGACATAGATGGGTCTTAAAGATTTTGCAGAAGGCAAGGAGGGTGGGGGCAGTACAAATCTCTGGAGGGAGTTGATCCCAGAGGGCAGGGCCACCACAGAGAAGGCTCTTCCCCTAGGCCCTGCCAAACAACATTGTCTGGTTGACGGGACCTGGAGAAGGCCAACTCTGTGGGACCTGATCGGTCGTTGGGATTTATGCGGCAGAATAAATAATTACAGAATTCTTACTCATTTCATAAATTGCCCTGCCATATTTGAAATTATAATGTGGCACTTTGTGTTACAGAAGGTGAGGTAGTCACATTTTGATAATCAATCACTTATTTGGTTTTACCATCTTTTCCAGGTTCCTTTGTCTCCGAGGTTGGACCGGCTGCAGGTTGTTCTGATGTTGCTTTAGCATCTGTAAGTGGTTGAGCTGTGCCCTCTTTTGCTGCTGGCTCAGTTTTTGATGGGCCTGTTTCAACGGTAGCAGTGGGAACTGAAATTTTTGGGGGGAAAATAAATATGAGATGCCTGTTGCAGAAATTAATGGATTTTTTTTGTTTCTGTGAAAGCTCACAACAGCAATAGCAACAGCACTTAGACCTATATACTGCATTCAGTTTTGGTCACCACGATGCAAAAAGGATGTTGACACTCTAGAAAAAGGGTAGAGAAGAGCAACAAAAATGATTAGGGGACTAGAGGCTAAAACATATGAAGAACTCTTGCAGGAATTGGGCATGGCTAGTTTGATGAGAAGAAGGACAAGGGGAGACATGATAGCAGTGTTCCAATATCTCAGGTATTGCCACAAAGAAGAAGGAGTCAACCTATTCTCCAAGTCACCTGAAGGTAGAAAAAGAAGCAATGGGTGGAAGCAGAACAAGGAGAGAAGCAACTTAGAACTAAGGAGAAATTTCCTGACAGTTAGAACAATTAATTAGTGGAACAACTTGCTTCCAGAAGTTGTAAATGCTCCAACACTGGACATTTTAAAGAAGATGTTGGATAACCATCTGTCTGAAGTAATGTAGGGTTTCCTGCCTAAGCAGACGGTTGGACTAGAAGACCTCCAAGGTCCCTTCCAACTCTGTTGTTATTATATACCACTTCACAATGCTTTACATCTCTCTCTAACTAATTTATTTATCTATCTATCTATCTATCTATCTATCTATCTATCTATCTATCTATCTATCTATTTATTAGATTTGTATGCTGCCCCTCTCCGTAGACTCAGGGCGGCTCACAACAATAACAAGAACAATGTAAAAAACAAATCTAATAATTTAAAAAACACTAAAAACCCCATTATTGAAAGCGGACACACACACACAAACATTCCATGTATAAACTGTATAGGCCCGGGGGAGATGTGTCAGTTCCCCCATGCCTGACGACAGAGATGGGTCTTAAGAATTTTACAAAAGGCAAGGAGGGTGGGGGCAACTCTGATATCTGGGGGGAGTTGGTTCCAAAGGGTCGGGGCCGCCACAGAGAAGGCTCTTCCCCTGGGTCCCGCCAAACGACATTGTTTAGTTGACGAGACCCGGAGAAGGCCAACTCTGTGGGACCTAACCGGTCGCTGGGATTCGTGCGGCAGAAGGCGGTCCCAGGGAAAAAACAACTATATCCAAAAAAAAGAGAGGAATATATTACCCTTGTTTTTAGCATCGGAGGACCCTGGAGTCGTCTCCTTTACTGGTGCCACTGTTTTCTTTCTTGAAAACATTTACACTGACTGCAAATGAATATAGATGAGAAAACTGTTTAGTTCTGTACACAAAAATGATATCAATTCCTAGGATCTGTTGAGACTGTCACACACTGTGACCTGGAGAAATGCCAGAGAAAACAATTGTTTTGTCACTCCATGACATCAAGGGGAATGGAACCATCAACTTTCCTTGGTGGCTGCATCTGAGTTTTCTACAATGCAGAGCAAAAATTATGGGAAGCCCTGAAGAGGAATGACTATAACCTGGATGTGCTACTGTCATTTGAAAGCTTTTCAAAGATTTGTGCCTCTTCAAAATGTTTGCATAACTTATATGCATTTAATTCAATAAATTGAGAAGAATGTACATCTAATTAATGTTTTTAATATCGGGAGATAGATAGATAGATAGATAGATAGATAGATAGATAGATAGATAGATAGATAGATAGACAGACAGACAGACAGACAGACAGACAGACAGTCAGACAGACAGACAGACAGACAGACAGACAGATGATAGATCGATAGATAGACAGACAGATAGACAGATGATAGATAGATAGATAGATGATAGATAGACAGACAGATGATAGACAGACAGACAGACAGACAGATAGAAAGATGATAGATAGATAGACAGATAGAAAGATGATAGATAGATAGATAGACAGACAGATGAGGGATAGATAGATAGATAGATAGATAGATAGACAGACAGACAGACAGACAGACAGACAGACAGATGATAGACAGACAGACAGACAGACAGACAGAAAGATGATAGACAGACAGATAGATGATAAATAGACAGACAGATGATAGATAGATAGATAGACAGACAGACAGACAGACAGACAGACAGACAGACAGACAGATTATAGATAGACAGACAGTTAGACAGATGATAGATAGATAGATAGATAGAGAGAGAGAGAGAGAGAGAGAGAGAGAGAATTTTGTACCTGGATGGGGAACTTTTTGACATTGAAATGAGGCAGTTTGACTTCAAACAATACTCTGGACATCATGCTTCAATGTTTTGGATTAGTTTTTTTAATGGATTCATATTCAATTTTTCCTAATTATCTCCATCAGGTCAAAAGATTTTAATTTGGTACTTGTATTGCCAAGTCTGTGACAGTCACACCAGAACTTCACTCGGGTGCTTGTGACTTTGGGGACACAGACTTTATCGTTCTATTGTGTATTAAGATAGTCTAATACAGGGGTAGGCAAAGTTGGCTCTTCTATGACGTGTGGACTTCAACTCCCAGAATTCCTGAGCTTGCATGATTGGCTCAGGAATTCTGGGAGTTGAAGTCCAGAAGTCATAGAAGAGCAAACTTTGCCTACCCCTGGTCTAATACATGTGAGATATTATCAGTGACTTTGTAGACATAATTAGTAAACCACTTGAGGAATTTTTGGGTATCATTCAAATTCCTTGAGGTAGGAATAGCTAACACACCAGAGGATAGGCTCAAAACCCAGATGGATCTTGACAGACTTGAATACTGGGCGCTATCTAATAAAAATAAATTCAATGCTAAGAAATTAAACTCCTATACTTTGTTGTGGTTAGCTCTGGCCCAGCTCCTGCCCCAAGGACTGTGGATGTGGGGGAGACACCCACATGCCGCAGGCCTGTTTTGCTCCCGGTGGAATCTGATGAAGGCTCCTCTGACCAAGAAGACATGAGTGACAGGGAGGAGGAGAGTGTGGCAGAAAGCTCAGAAGGAGATCAATTATCTCTCTCCTCCTTGGATTCGGAACAAGAGTTAATGATACAGCCACGCATACGGAGAGCGATGCATAGGCAACAACTGAGAGATTATTATCAAAGAAAATGAGGCCACCTGTGGTTGGGTGGGGCTGTGGTAATTAGTGAGGCTGCTATAAAGAGCAGCGTGTGGGTTTGGCTATTGTGGAGGATTATCTGATCGTTGTGTTTCATGCCAGCCTTGCTGACTTCGAACTTGGTGTGTTGCTTTTTCCCTGCTTTGAAAGTAAACCAGAGCAAAGTGTGTTTCACTTTGTGAAAGAAGAAGGACTGTGAATTACCTCACAGCTGCAAGCTAAGTATCTCAGAACTGATAAGGGACTTGTACCAATTACCAGTTTGTTTGGAGACCAGTGCTCTTTGCTATACCAAAAGAAGGCTTAGGTTAAGTGAATTTTCCTTATAAAGAACATTGTTTTGAATTTTCAAACGTGTGTGTGTCTGAAATTTGTACCTGTGAATTTTTGGGAGGAGTCTACCAGAGAGCCCGACAGAACACACTTAGGTAAGAAAAACCAAAAATATACTACAAACTGGGCGAAACCACACTTAACAGGAGTGACAGCAAGAGGGATCTTGGAGTCTTAGTAGACAACCAGCTAAACATGAGCCAATAGTGTGCAGCGGCAGCCAGAACTGCCAACACAATCCTAAATTGCATTAATAGAGGGATACAATCTAGGACTAGGGAGATACTAATACCACTCTGTAAAGCTTTATTTAGACCAAACCTGGATTACTGCATCCAATTTTGATCTCCACACTACAAAAAGGTAATAAAATTCTAGAGAAAGTGCAGAGGAGAGCAACCAGGATGATTTGGGGATTGGAGTCTATGACATATGAAGAGTGGTTGCAGGAACTGGGCATGGCCAATCTGGTGAAGAGAAGGACCGGGGGAGACATGAGAGCAGTGTTCCAATACTTGAGGGGCTGCCATGCAGAGGAGGCAGTCAGGCTGTTTTCCAAGGCACCAGAAAGCCAGACAAGGAATTATGTATGGAAAATGACCAAGGAGAGATTCAACCTGGAAATAGATAATGAGAGTGATCGACCAGTGGAACAGTTTGCCTGCGGAGGTTGTGAGACCTCCAACACTTGGGACTTTCAAGAGGAGATTGGATAGCCATCTGTCTGAAATGGTGTAGGGATTCCTGGTTGAGTGTGGGGGTTGGACTCGATGACCTACAACAAGAACAACAACAACAACAATAATAATATTTATTAGATTTGTATGCCGCCCCTCTCCGCAGACTCGGGGCGGCTCACAACAATAATAATAACAATATACAATGTAACAAATCTAATATTAAAAGAAAGTATTAAAAAAAACCCCATCATTTAAAATATATACAACACAAGCATACTAAGTTGCTCATATCCTAAGATTTTTATTAATATTGATCGTTTCTTCATTGCTTATTTGACCCCTATGACCATCATTAAGTGTTGTACCACATAATTCTTGACTCTTGAGGATACAAGCAACAAGTTACAGTCATACAGTCCTAAGTGGGAGGAAAAGAATGATAGGAATGATGAGAAAAAACTCATAGAAATAGAAGTGCAGACTTAGTAAAAAGTCTGACAGTGTTGAGGGAATTATTTGTTTAGCAGAGTGATGGCTTTCAGGGGGGGGAACTGGTCTTGTGTCTAGTTGTCTTGGTGTGCAGTGCTCTGTAGGGACGTTTTGAGGGTAGCAGTTGAAACAACTTGTGTCCAGGATGCGAGGGGGTCAGTAAATACTTTCACCGCCATCTTTTTGACTCATGCAGTATACAGGTCCTCAATGGAAGACAATTGTTTTTTCCGCAGTTCTGATTAGAAACCTCCGTTGCAGGTCCTCCATCTTATCGATCTCACGGGATGATGCGTGCATGCATGCTTTCAAGATTTCTTCTGGCCAGAAAGCTGAAGCCCAGCGGAGGAGAGAAAGGAAAGGGGGGGGGAGGGCGCACGGGACATCCATCTTTATCCCCGCGGGCGGCCCTTGGGGGGAAAAAAAAGCCAGGGAGGCAAGCCCCTCGCCCGTCCGTTGTGACGTCTCGGAGGGTCCCGCGGGCGCCACAGAGGCTCGCCTCCCTCCGGGCTTTCGACTGGCCGCATCCAAGCGGGCAGCAGGCAAAGAAGAGCCCGCGGGGAAGAACCGCGCGCGGGCGAAGCGGCGTGGCGCGCTGGGAGCTGCTGAGACCATCGCAGTAAGGAACAGGCGCTCGGGCCATGCGGAGGAGGCAACGGCGGCACCATGGAGAATAAATATCCTTAGCTCGGATGGAGGGGAGGGGGGGGAGAGAGGGCAGCCCTGGGATGGTGGTGGTGGGCGCGCTTCCCCAACGGTGCCCCCTCCAGTTGAGCATGGACCGCATTGTTTCCCCAACGTTTTTTGACCCTCGGTCGGATCGGCAGGAAATTCCTGGGTTTATTTGTGGGCGTCATCATGTTGAGCAAGGACGCGCCGAGAAGAAACCGGACTGCCACCTGTCAGAAATGGTTTAGGGCAGTGTTTCCCAACCTTGGCAACTTGAAGAGATCTGGACTTCAACTCCCATGCTGGCTGGGGAATTCTGGGAGTTGAAGTCCAGATCTCTTCAAGTTGCCAAGGTTCGGAAACACTGGTTCAGGGCACCGATCTCCTCCAACCTTGACAACTTTAAAACTTAGGGACTTGGACTTCCAGAATTTCTTAGCCAGCAAAGCTTGCTTGAAGCCGACGAGTCTTAAAGTCGCAAGGTTGGAGAGCCCTTGGTTTAGAGTCTCCTGCTTGAGCAGGGTTTAAAATAGATGGCCTTCAAGGTCCCTTCTAACTCGATGGTTAAACTCTGGAATTCCCCAGAGTTTGAAATGATGGCTTTCAATAAGCTTAGCTTTCTTAGCCAGCAACTCTGGGAGTTGAAGTCGACAAGTCTTACAAGTTACCAAGGTTGGAGACCTCTACTTTTAGGGTGTTCTGCTTGAGCAGGGGGCTGGACTAGATGACCACCAAGGCCCCTTCTAACTCTTGTTATTCTGTGATGGTTAAACTCTGGAATTGCCTGAAGGTAAAATGATGGCTTTCAGTAAGCTTAGCTTTCTTAGCTGGCAAAGCTGGGCTGAGGAACTCTGGAAGTTGAAATCCACAAGTATTAATAAAGTTGCCAAAAGCCACTTGGTTTGGGGTCTCCCATTTGTCCCCCCTTTTCCTTCTGTCCTCCAGACTATACAGATTAAGTTCATTAAGTCTTTCCTGATACGTTTTATGCTTAAGACCTTCCACCGTTCTTGTAGCCGGTCTTTGGTCCCATTCAATTTTGTCAATATCTTTTTGTGGGTGAGGTCTCCAGAACTGAACACAGTATTCCAAATGTGGTCTCACCAGCGCTCTATATAAGGGGATCACAATCTCCCTCTTCCTGCTTGTTATACCTCTAGCTATGCAGCCAAGCATCCTACTTGCTTTCCCTACTCACCCATTTTGACACTGTCAGAAATCACTACCCCTGAATCCTTCTCTTCTGAAGTTTTTGCTAACACAAAACTGCCAATGCAATACTCAGATTGAGGATTCCTTTTCCCCAAGTGCATTCCAAATCTTTGTTATTCTGTGATGGTTAAACTCTGGAATTGCCCAGAGGTAAAATGATGGCTTTTGATAAGTTTAGCTTTCAAATATATAGAAGATGGCAATTATATAGAAAGGACTAATCCAGATGGTTCCGAGTCTGTTGTTCTATTCAAAGTATTCTTGGAAAATTCTCTATTCATGAGAGTTATTGATAGCAGCAGTGTTAAGGGCAGTAGGGTTTTCTCTTGTTTTCTAACTGTCGTGGATGTGAGGATCTGGGAAATCTGTAAGTGACTTTGTGCAATGATTAGGAAGAAAAGTGAACAGGAATAAAAATAATGTGGTTTATATAGCAACAGGTGCCCGGAATAAGTAAGCATGTATCTATCCCAGGGGGGTCCCCAAACTTGGCAACTTTAAGACTTGTGGACTTCAACTACCAGAATTCCCTGGCCGGCATGCTGGCTGGGGAATTATGGAAGTTAAAGTCCACCTGCCTTAACGGTGCTAAACTGGAGCAAACTGAATTTAGTCCAATGTTTCTCAACCTTGGGTAAAGTTTATAATTCTCAGTGAAGAGCATGAGGAGTAGGGAATTTTGGGAATTGAAGGCTGCACATCTGTCATTGCGAAGGTTGGGAAACACTAGAAGATGAACCAGAATAACAGAGTTGGAAGGGACCTTGAAGGTCTTCTAGTCCAACCCCCTTCTTAGGTAGGAAATCCTACACCACTTCAGACAAATGGTTGTCCAATCTCTTCTTTAAAACTTCCAGTGTTGGAGCATCCACAGCTTCTGGAAGCAAGCTGTTCCACTGGTCAATAGTTTCTACTGTCAGGAAGAAAGAGCCTGGAGCCAGGGCTCTTGGTAACTGTTCTGTCGGGCTCTCTGGTAGACTCCTCCCAAAAATTCACAGGTACAAATTTCAGACACACACACGTTTGAAAATTCAAAACAATGTTCTTTATAAGGAAAATTCACTTAACCTAAGCCCTCTTTTGGTATAGCAAAGAGCACTGGTCTCCAAACAAACTGGTAATTTGTACAAGTCCCTTATCAGTTCTGTGATACTTAGCTTGCAGCTGTGAGTCAATTCACAGTCCTTCTTCTTTCACAAAGTGACACACACTTTGCTCTGGTTTAGTTTCAAAGCAGGGAAAAATCAGCACACAAAAGGTCAAAGTCAGTAAAGCAGTCACGAAACACAACGATCAGATAATCCTCCACAATGGCCAAACCCACAGACTGCTATTTATAGCAGCCTCACTAATCACCACAGCCCCACCCAACCACAGGTGGCCTCATTTTCTTTGATAATAATCTCTCAGTTGTTGTTGCCTATGCATCGCTCTCCGCATGCGTGGCTATATCATTAACTCTTGTTCTGAATCCAAGGAGGAGCCAGATAATTGATCTCCTTCTGAGCTGTCTGCCACACTCTCCTCCTCCCTGTCACTCATGTCTTCTTGGTCAGAGGAGCCTTCATCAGCAGATTCCACCGGGGGCAAAACAGGCCTGCAGCATGTGGATGTCTCCCCCACACCCACAGTCCTTGGGGCAGGAGCTGGGCCAGAGCTAACCACAAGAGCAGACTTATTTTATATTATTTTATTTATTGTTTTGTTTTGTTTGTTTTGTTTTGTTTTGTTTTGTTTTAATTTTATTTTATTTTATTTTATTTGTTTGTTTGTATTTATTTGCTTCCCCTCTCTGAAGACTCGTAGTGGCTTACAACATATAATAAAAACCATAAAATCCAATTAATTAAACTAAATAACTAGCCTAAAGTCCCCCAATATTTAAAAAATCAATCATACACATTCAGACTCAGCCATACATAACATTCATCGGCAAGGGGGCCAAGATCTAATTGCCCCAAGCTTGGCAGCATAAACCAGTCTTAAGACTTGCGGAATGCAAGGAGGGTGGGGGCAATGCGAATCTCTGGGAGGAGCTGATTCCAGAGGGTCAGGGCCACCACAGAGAAGGCTCTTCCCCTAGGCCCCACCAAGTGACATTGTCTGGTTGACGGGTCCTGGAGAAGGCCATCTTTGTAGGACATAACTGGTCGCTGTGACTCATATGGCAGAAGGTGGTCCTGCAAGTTTTTATTGCTACGCCCTGTGAAAAAAGGGTTTTTTTCCCCGAGCCCTAACCAGGGGATAAAATGATGTGCTGAAGCTGACCAGACTAAGGATGAATATCTGGTAGGCAGATTCCCCCCCTATTTCCCTCCCCCAAACTAAGGTGTGTCTTACATTCCTGTTCTGAAAAATACAGTGTCTCCTGGATTCACGTATCCATGTATATTGGAAGCTCTTAATCTTTCCTGCTTTTCTAGGGGAGCAATTTAATATTGCATGGACTTTGAAACCCTCATTTGGATAAACATAATGTTCCAGTTGACCTAATTAGGAAGTAAAAGGAATCCAGGTCAGCAGTGGCCTTCTGGAATAATCTTTTAATAGAGATCAGACTGGCGCGTTCCCCGATGGCATTTTTGCAGGATGCTGAGAGCTCCTCCCAAAGTGCTCCAACGAGTTAGTTTTGGTTATCTTATCTTTTATTTATCTTATTTCTGCCCATTTACAATTTTTATGTCCTTTTAATTGTTTTTGCTCTGACTTTTAATATTTACTGTGGGTGCTTTAATGTTTTTCATAACTTATAAACTTAGATCCCAGCATGATACAAAAGGAATAAATGAATGAATAATCATAAGTTTGCTGTTGGAGGGCTTTTTTTAATGGGTAGGATATTAAGAAGGGCAAAGCTGGGTCCTGCACTATAGGGAAACACCATTTTCTCTGTATAAATATACATTTGTATACTGGCACAAATCAAAAAGAGGGCTGTGAAAATATTTACTGACCCCTCACATCCTGGACATAAACTGTTTCAACTCCTAATCTCAAAACAACGCTATAGAGCATTGCACATCAAGACAACTATTTGGAGAGCTTTACCTTGTTTCATTGGTGTCAAACTTGCAAAAATATATATAACATAATCAGGTAAATCCCAGAGTTTTTAAAGATCTGGCAAACTTTTTCAAATTGATTAGGAAGGTATTAAACTGCTGATTATGTTTCCTTTTTATTTTATTTTCCTTCCTTCCTTTTCTTAAAATAAATCATGTATTTAAGTCTTTTTGATTCATTTATTTATATATGAACATAGAGTTAGGTTAGAAGAGCAAGAAAAATATCGATATGAAAAACCGCATAATATGTAAAATTGCATATAAAGTAAAAATAAGCAAGGGAAGAGAGATTAAGATATCTCTCTACTTTTTGTATGTACCTCTGTTTGTTTTTATGAATTTTCAATAAAGGCTTTTTAAATAAAAGAAATAGCTCAGGGGTGTCAAAGTCAAAACCTGTAATACCCATGAGATAGAAGAATGTAAGTAATTTAAGTGCATTTGGCCGTAGAAATCTTAATATTAAAAGTCACAGCATTCTCTCTTATGTATTTTTTGAATGAAGATTGTCAATGTTATTGATACATTCTGGATTAAGATTGTCGATGTTGTCGAGCGTTCGCCTTAACTCACTTTTCTATACATGGTTCATGGACATGATTTTCGATGAATTTAGAGAGGGCAAGATCAACATAGATAAAACTTTAAAGCTGCTCAATAAATTTGAAGTCTCTTACGATTATGTTCATGTGAAAAAAGTTTTTAAGGTAAGAAAATATTTTTTTTAAAAAAAATGTTGGGTTAATGTACAAGTATGATCAAAGTCATTTTTCTCAGGTGTTGAATGGACAAATGTTAAAATTTTCTTTTAATATGGAAAAGCATGTTTTTAGATCTTTTCTTTATCCCACCTTTATTGTTTTTAGAAATAATTCAAAACAGGGAAAATATCCTTCCTGCTACTATTTTCTCCAAAACAACAACCCCACAAGATGATTTGGGGTGAGAAAGAATGACTGGCCCAAAGTCACCCAACTGGCTTTCATAACTTAAGGTAGGCCTAGAATTCACAGTCTCCTGGTTTCTAGGCTGGTGCCTGAACCACTAGACCACAGGCAGGCAAAGTTGACTCTTCTATGACATGTGGACTTCAACTCCCAGAATTCCTGAGCTAGGATGATTGGCTCAGTAATTCTGGGAGTTGAAGTCTATAAGTCATAGAAGAGCCAACTTTGCCTACCCCTGCACTAGACCAAAGTGATTCTGATTAGTGATAGGTAATTCTCTTGTTACGAGTCGAGGGGGTGCAGTGGTTAGATTGCAGTACTGCAGGCTACTTCAGCTGACTGCTAGCTGCAGTTTGGCAGTTCAAATCTCACCAGCTCAAGGTTGACTCAGCCTTCCATCCTTCCAAAGTGGGTAAATGAGGACCCAGATCGTTGGGGGCAATATGCCACCTCCGTAAACCACTTGGAGAGTGCTGTAACACACTATAAAGTGGTATATAAGTCTAAACGCCGTGATGTGAACCTGCGGTGAAGGTAAGTGGAACCCACCCCTGCTCTGAACGGTTATTACATGAACTGTTGTAACTCAAGGACTACCTGTAATGGCTTATCTTTAAATAAAAGACACCCCTTTCCCAGAGTTCACTCCTTTATTTCATTATTTATACTGTCCTAAGCATGCTATTTAGATGTCTTCAGAATCTTAGAATCAGAATCAGAATAGACCTGGAAGGGACCTTAGAGGTCTTATAGTCCAACCCCTTGTTCAAGCAGGAGATCCTATTTCATTTCAGACAAGCGACTGTCCTGTATCTTCTTAAAAATCTCCAGTGATCAAGTACCCACAATGTCTGAAGGCAAGCTGTTCCATTGGTTAGCTGTCCTCACTGTTAGGAAGTTTCTCCTCAATTCCAGGTTCCTTCTCTCATTGATTGATTGATTGATTGATTGATTGATTGATTGATTGATTGATTGATTGATTGATTGATTGATTTTGTCAAGTACATATTTGTAATATACATAGATATGACATTGTTCATATACACTGCTCAAAAAAATAAAGGGAACACTTAAACAACACAATATAACTCCAAGTAAATCAAACTACTGTGAAATCAAACTGTTGATTGATTGATTGATTGATTTTGTCAAGTACATATTTGTAATATACATAGATATGACATTGTTCATATACACTGCTCAAAAAAATAAAGGGAACACTTAAACAACACAATATAACTCCAAGTAAATCAAACTACTGTGAAATCAAACTGTCCACTTAGGAAGCAACACTGATTGACAATCAATTTCACATGTTGTTGTGCACATTCCCAGAAGATTCCTAGAGAGGCCCCACGGAGGCTTCTCCCTGCCTTTTGCAGGCCTGTTTCCTCCCAGGAGATTCCTACAGAGGCCCCATGGAGGCTTCTCCCTGCCTTTTCCAGTTACAGTTTCAGAGACTCGGGTTTGTAAGTGGAAAATGGTTCTTGAGAAGAGGCAAAAAAATCTTAAACATCTGGTTCTTATCTAGAAAAGTTCGTAAGTAGAGGCGTTCTTAGGTAGAGGTATTAGGGGTTTTTTGGCTGTTCCCACACACTGTTGGCTCATGTATAAGAGATCGTCTACTAAGATTCCAAGGGTCCCTCCCACAGTTACTGTTTTGGAACCAGGTTTTGCCTAATCTTTCTTTTCTTTTCTTTTGGTAGAAAAATGACAAACAGAAGTCTGGAGTTATTACCATGGAAGATTTCAGAGCAATCTACCGAACGCTTCTGCACAGACCGGAACTGGTTGAACTTTTCAACAGTTACTCAGCAAACAAAAAAGTTCTATCATCGGCAAGTGTAGCTGAATTTCTCAGAAAAGAGCAATTTGAGCTTCATGCAAACGAAGGAAGGGCTGTGTCACTCATTAACCGATATGAACCTATTAACGAAGGTACCCCAAAGTTCTAAAGTTAAGATTTAGTTCACGGGACTTCTAAGGAAAGAATGAAAGTTGAAAAGAGAAACAGTGCAAACAAATTGCCATACCTCTTTTTTTTAAAAAAAACCATACTTTTTGGCTGGAAAAAATCATTAGTCCTGGACTGCTGTCGCCGATGTATCTTCTGTACCATATTTGTGTTTAATAGAAGATCAGAATTGTCATTTTTGTATAGCCGCCACCTTTTAAATGATGTGTAACCATTTAAAATTTATGTATAACCTTTAAAGCAATATGTTTTGTATGCTTTTATGAATTTAAATTGTATTCGTTTATTATGCAATATATAATATGATGCATTCATTTATTAACCTGCTTCTATGCTAATTAATCGCGTCATGAGAAGATGAATAGTAGCCCAGTTTCTAAATGTGCTTTATAATTCTCTGTTGAAAAATGATTCTTCTGTGTATACAATGAGGAAAAGCATTGCAACTAATTTGATCTTTTTTTTTAACGCATAATGTTCAGCATTACTTTTTTGTCATTTTCTGTACTTTAAAGCAAAACACTGGTTTATATACATCGTAGTATATTGCATGCATGCTTTATCTTAGTAAATGTTTCACTTAGATATGAAATGTGACCACAGGAACATCAGTTATGTGATAAATCATTTGAAATATGTTTTTCTGCAATAGCCTAGACTCCTAACTTTATAGTTCAGATTGCAATAGTGTCAATTGGTAAAGTGTTGGAAGAAACAAAAATAAGTTAAAGTTATATAATCCTTGAATTTTTTTAAAAAATGTTTTATTTTTAATGTCGGGTCAGGCTAATAATACAGCTACTCTTTGATTTATGACCACAGCAGCCCAAAATTTCTGTGGCTAAGTGAAAAGGTTGTTAAATGAATTTTGCCTCATTTTACAAGCTTTCCTGCCACATTAAGTCACTTTTTTCAGTGTTGTAACTTCTAAAGACAACTAAATGAATGGTTCTAAGTTGAAAATTACCTGCACATTTTTTTTCTTAAAGCTTAGATTTTCATATTATGTGATGATTATTTTTAGAAATGTATTTATACACAAAATGTTCACAGTGCTGTTTTCTATAAAAAAAAATTTATAAAGCTGTATGCAATCTTATGGAATTGTGTTTGTGTAATTGTCTAAATTAACCGATTCCTGTACTCTCTTGGGAAATTTGTATGTTTGCATCAATGTATACACAAGTGCTAATAATGAAATAAAAATACGAACTGGCCTCCAGTTAATTCCTCATTTATTGCTAATTCTTATTATACTTTGTAACCTAATCCTTCCTAGCTTCTATTCCGGTAATATCCGCCCCGAGTCTTCGAAGAGGGGCGGCATACAAATCGAATAAATTATTATTATTATTATTATTATTATTAATCTCACACTACTAACCAGAGCATAAAAAACTTTCGCCAGACTAGTCGTTGAACACAGCTCATCTGTCTGGTAGCTATACCGCGTTTTGGACATAAACACTCTAGAACAGTGGTCCCCAACGTTTTTTCCACCAGGGACCAGTTTCAGCAAGACAATTCTTCTATGGCCCGGTGGGGGCGGAAAGGGGTGTAGTTGGGGGAGGGATTAAGCATGGGGGTGCTGGTCCTCCCCGCCCCTCTTTCCCGCCATCGCCCTGTGGCCGGCAGAACCTGCCTCCCAAGCCCTCTTGCCCAGCGGGGGCTAAACGCTGGAGACAGGGGGTCAGGCTGGCCCTCCTGCCTCCCCCCAGCCAAAAATGCAAAAGCGCCCCGCGGCAGAAGCCAAAAGAGGCTTGAGCCTCTCGGTCCTTCCCGCCCCTCTGTCCCGTCCATCATCCTGTGGCCGGCAGAACCTGCCTCCCAAGGCCTCTTGCCCGGCGGGAGGCGAAGTGCTGGAGGGAGGGGGTGGCGGCATGAGGGCCGGCAGCTGCTGACTCCACGGACCGGTGCAACATGCCCCGCAGCCCGGTACTGGTCCGCGGCCCGGTGGTTGGGGACCCCTGCTCTAGAAAATGTCCAGAGATACTTTACTAGAAGAGCCCTCCACTCTTCCACTCACAACTAGACTTACAATCCTAGGTTTAGGAAGCTTACAACTAAGTCATCTTAAACACAACCTAAGCATAGCCCACAAAATCACCTAATGTCCTTCCTGTCAACAACTACTTCAGCTTCAACCACAACAACACATGAGCACACAACAGATACAAACTTAAAATAAACTGCTCTAAACTCGACTGCAGGAAATATGACCTGGAACTGGTGTCCAGGCCTTGAGTTTCACACCCCTGATATAGGTCATTCCATATGTCAGTGATGGTGAATCTTTTTTTTTAAATAATTTTTTAAATTAATTTTTAACAAATTTATATTACGCACAACATAAAACAGTGCATAGTGAAATGTGCCCACCACCCAGACACACACTCATTCCCCACCACCAAATCGGGGGTGTTCTTGTATAGTCCACTTGACCCAAGAGCAATATATCTATTTACATATTATAGAGTGATTCCAATTTATTTCTTGTAGCTTGGTCTCGGATTCTGCTCGTCATATATCGTCTTACCTTGTCCCACCGTCCCATCAGTTGTCCCAACTCAATTTCATTTTCCGAATTTATCCTTTTATCCATAATTTCAAATTGAATATGGTCCACCATGTAACTATACCAATTTTGCATTGTCCATTTTGTCGCATCCTTCCAACCCAAAACTATTACTGCCTGAGCGCTTTCTATTGCTGCTTTTTTTATTTCTCTAAATTCTCCCATCACATTGCTTTTAACTAATACTGCCATTTCCTTAGTGATTGTCCATTGTATATTTAGCATTCTATTGATATCCTCTTTCACTTTTTGCCAAAATTCCTGCACTATCGGGCAGTGTTCCCTCTAATTTTTTTGGGGGGTGGGCGGAAAAGTATAGTGTATGTATTGGATTGTTTTTCACTTGTTGTGAGCCTCCCCGAATCTTCGGAGAGGGGCGGCATACAAATCCAAATAATAAAATAATAATAAATAAATAAATAGTGCCTGAGCGGCAGTCCCTTCGGGACTGGGCAGCACTCTTTCCCTCTCGGCTTCTGGGCAGGTTTGAAAAACTCTGAGTTGATGATGATTTTTAAGTGAGCCATTGCTCACTGCTCAGCTTAGAGGGAACTATGCTATCGGGCATTCCCAGAACATATGCATAAACACTCCTTTATCTTGACACCCATGCCACTTATGTAATATTTTCCTTCTCATTTCCCTGATTCTTGTATTTTTAATTTTCCTTATATTTTCTACTATATTTTCCATCTCTTGTACCTCTACTTGTATCTCATTTTGCCACCATTTAGTCAATCCTTCAATCGTGTCCCCGTCTGACTGCACTAGTGATGGTGAATCTATGGTTTGGGTACCACGGGTGGCACATGGAGCAATAGCTTCTGGCACATGAGCTGTTGCCCTAGCTCAGCTCCAACATGCATGTGTGTGCCGCCCAGCTGATTTTTGGCTAGCACAGAGGCTCTGGGAGGGCCTTTTTCGCTTCCAGAGAGCCTCTAGGGGGGATGGGGAGGGTGTTTTTATCCTTCCCCAGCTCCAGGGAAGCCTTTGGGGCCTGGGCAGGGTGAAACATAAGCCTACTGGGCCCACCAGAAGTTGAGAAACAGGCAATTTCCAGCTTCCAGAGGGCTTGGGGGGTGTTTTCACCCTCCCCAGGCATTGAATTATGGGTGTGGGCACTCGCACTTGTGCAATACCACACACAAACGCTCTTTTGGTACCCGAGGAAAAAAAGGTTCGCCATCACTGGCTTAGGCTATGCTGAGGCTTAGGTTTAGATTTAGCCTTGGGACTAACCCTTTTCATGACTCTATTTTCATACTTTGCCTAAATAGTTCTTCTCATTCTGCATAATTTCTCAATATTATACCCAATAATTAGTATATAGCTTATTAAAAGCACACATTTCACAATTTGGCTAAAACATCAGATATTCTATAGATTTAGACATATTGCAACATATTTTTAAAAAATCAACAAGAAGGATGAGGCAGTGCATTGTCTCATCCATTCTATCATCTATCTATCTATCTATCTATCTATCTATCTATCTATCTATCTATCATCTATCTATCTATCTATCTATCTATCTATCTATCTATCTATCTATCATCTATCTATCTATCTATCTATCTATCTATCTATCTATCTATCTATCTATCTATCATCTATCATCTATCATCTATCTATCTATCTATCTATCTATCTATCTATCTATCTATCTATCTATCTATCTACCTACCTACCTACCTATCATTTATTTATTTATTTATTTTGTCCAATACACAGTGAGGGTTTTAGTGGGTATACACATAGTAAAATACATGATGAAGGTTATAGAGGATATACTCATAGTAAATATATATCTAAGAAAGAATAGAAGAAGAGATATAGGAATAGAAGAAAGGTATAGGAGATACAGGAGAGCAATAGGACAGGGGACGGCACTCTAGTGCACTTGTACTCACCCCTTACTGACCTCTTAGGAATCTGGATAGGTCAACCATGGATAATCTAAGGGTAAAGTGTTGGGGGTTTGGGGATGACACTATGGAGTCCGGTAATGAGTTCCACGCCTCGACAACTCGGTTACTGAAGTCATATTTTTTTACAGTCAAGTTTTTACAATGAAATCTATCTATCTATCTATCTATCTATCTATCTATCTATCTATCTATCTATCTATCTATCTATCTCTCTCTATCTATCTCTATCTATCTATCTATCTATCTATCATCTATCTATCTATCTATCTATCTATCTATCTATCTATCTATCTATCTATCTATCTATCTATCTGATTTCTATGCTGTCCTTCTCCTGAGACTCAGGGCACCTTACAACATGTTATAAATCTACATTAAAATACTATACTAAAAAGCCACAATTAAAATTAAATAAACAGATTCACACATCAGACATCCAACATTCATTCATTGGGTGGTGCAAGATGCCAAGTTTCAATGGCCCCAAGGTTGCCGGCAGAGATGGGTCTTCAAAGCTTCGTGGAAGACAGGGAGAGTGACGGCAGTATGAATCTCGGGGGCAGCTCATTCCAAAGGGCCGGGGCAGCCACAGAGAAGGCCCTTCCCCTAGGCCCTGCCAGGTGACATTTAATTTTACATTTAAAATTTTAGTTTTGGTGGATTCCCTGTTAGAAGTAGCATTCTTGGCCATTCTCACATTCCCGATTTAGCAGCTATATTATGTTTTTTTAAATGTACCTGCTACAGGTAGGAGGCAGCAATCAGCTCCACTAAATGTCATGATTTATACCTGCTGAATAATACGATTCAGCTGATTATGAGGTATATCACAATTACACTCGGAGTGTGTTCCTGAAAATTGTTACTTGGCCACATGTTTTTCAGTGGGAATGAAAGTAGGTCAGAAAACTCAACTGTTGCAATGGGAAATGTTGAGTTTTTCATCAATAGGATTGTTTTCTACAAATACCCATGTGAAAATATAGTCGAGTTAGAGAGCTTAGGTAAATAAAAAAAAGTGATGCATGGTTTATAGAGCTGTTTCCAATTCAATTCCTAATTGGGAGCTTAGGCAGCAATTGGATTTCTTACATTCATTGATTTTGGTGGGAGGATGTGCTTAACAGTCGGCTTGAGATCTCTATGACCTTTAAGGCTTGAAAGTGGCTCTGCTTAACTCTAGCTTTATTGGGCTTTCTCTGCTAATGATAAACAATGAAAAATGCATTCTGTCCATTTGAAAAAAAATTAAGTAGCTTACTTGGAAAGCGATGGCCTTCAACCTTGTTTGTTTCCCTTGTTATTCTCTCTAACTCCACAGCAGAGGTGGGTTCTTCTTGGTTTGCACCGGTTCTATAGAACCGTTAGTAAAAATATTTATATATATTCATTTGATGATGTTTTATTTAAACTGATATTTGTGTATCAGTGATTGCATGACGTAAAAACATAGAAACATAGAAGGTTGACAGCAGAAAAAGACCTCATGGTCCATCTAGTCTGCCCTTATACTATTTCCTATATTTTATCTTAGGATGTGTTGTGGTTAGCTCTGGCCCAGCTCCTGCCCCAAGGAATGTGGAGGTGGATGTGGGGGAGACATCCACATGCCACAGGCCTGTTTTGCTCCCAGTAGAATCTGCCAATGAAGTCTCCTCTGACCAAGGAAGCGTGAGTGACAGGGAAGAGGGGAGTTTGGCAGACAGCCCAGGAGGAGATCAGTCATCTGCATCATCCCTGGATTCTGAACAAGAATTAATGACACATCCACGCATGTGTAGAGTGATGCATAGGAGACAACAACTGAAGGATTATTACAAGAGAAAATGAGGCCACCTGTGGTTGGGTGGGGCTGCTGTAATTAGTGCTACAGATAAAAGTGCAGCCTGGTGTGTTAGCCTCATGGCAGTTTATCTGATTCATTGTTTCGTCAAGATCGTGGTTTTTGCTGTTCAGGATTGTGTGTGTGGACTCTCTGGACTTTAGAATTGGACTCAGTTTCCCAGTTATTGGGTAAGCAATTGGACTGAATTTAACCTGTGCCTTGTGTGTACCAGAAAATCACTTTGACATTTAAAAAGGGATCTGTTTCTGTTTTTCTCTTTATAAAAACGTTTGGGTTTTCCTTTTAGCGTGTGGTGTGTGTCTTCCTGGACTAATTACCCTGTAATTATGGACGGTTGAGACACGTCGTCAGAACAGGATGGATATATGTTTATCCCAGGCATGTTTAAATTCAGTTACTGTGACTTTACCAACCACGTCTGCTGGAAGTTTGTTCCAAGGATCTACTACTCTTTCAGTAAAATAATATTTTCTCATGTTACTTCTAATCCTTCCCCCAACTAACCTCAGATTGTGCCCCCTTGTTCTTGGGTTCACTTTCCTATTAAAAACACTTCCCTCCTGAACCTTATTTAACTCTTTAACATATTTAAATGTTTCGAACATGTCCCCCCTTTCACTTCTGTCCTCCAAACTATACAGATTGAGTTCATTAAGTCTTTCCTGATCAGTTTTATGTTAAGACCTTCCACCATTCTTGTAGCCCGTCTTTGGACCCGTTCAATTTTGTCAATATCTTTTTGTAGGTGAGGTCTCCAGAACTGAACACAGTACATTCCAAATGTGGTCTCACCAGCGCTCTATATAGCAGGATCACAATCTCCCTCTTCCTGCTTGTTATACCTCTAGCTATGCAGCCAATCATTCTATTTGCTTTCCCTACCATCTGACTGCACTGTTCACCCATTTTGAGACTGTCAGAAATCACTACCCCTAAATCCTTCTCTTCTGAAGTTTTTGCTAGCACAGAACTGCCAATACAATACTCAGATTGAGGATTCCTTTTCCCCAAGTGCATTAATTTACACTTGGAAACATTAAACTGCAGTTTCCATTGCTTTGACCATTTATCTAGTAAAGCTAAATCATTTGCCATATTACAGATGCCTCCAGGACCTCTGTAGATGCCATGCACTCAATAAAATAAATAAACAAAATCCCCATCTTATTTCCTTTCCTTGGAGGAAGGCCAAATGGATGGTTTTAGATAGACACGGGCTTCCTTGGGTAGCAATTCTCACTACCAACAGGCACTTGTTTCTTTTGTTGCTGATTTCTTATTGTGAGAGCTTTGCAACTTGAAAAAGAGGGGCTGTGGGAATTTTTGTTTTGTTGCTGTTGTTTGAAAAGTAAGGAGTTCAATTGCCTGAAAAACTTTGAAAATCCCTGACCTAGATAACAGCAACACACAAAAGAGAAATCCTCGTAGAAGGCTTAAATTGCTGACTCCAGATGTGCAAAAATCCTAAATAAGATTAATTTCAACACCTTCCCCCCACCTCTCAAAACAGTGTTGGGCATAATTTACTGTTTGCTTCAGCACACTCAGGTTTTGAAATTTTATCAGCTTTGAAAGTGCTACTCCTGCTAGCAGTTGCAAGCACTCTTAAAGTAAGTAATATTGTGCAGCCTTAAGCAATCGAATATGGTACATTTCAAATATGTGGGGTTATACCCCCATAACTCCCAACCATTACCTGTTTGCTGTGCCTCTTGTGGGAATTTTATTTATTTATTTATTGGATTTGTATGTCACCCCTCTCCTCAGACTCGGGGCGGCTAACAACAGTAATAAAACAGCATATAATAGTAATCCAATACTAAAAACAGTTAAAAACCCATTATTATAAAAACCAAACATACGTACAGATATACCATGCATAAAATTGTAAAGGCCTAGGGGGAAAGAGTATCTCAATTCCCCCATGCCTGGTGGCAGAGGTGGGTTTTAAGCAGCTTACGAAAGGCAAGGAGGGTGGGGGCAATTCTAATCTCTGGGGGGAGTTGGTTCCAGAGGGCCGGGGCCACCACAGAGAAGGCTCTTTCCCTGGGTCCTGCCAAGCAACATTGTTTAGTTGAGAGGACCCGGAGAAGGCCCACTCTGTGGGACTTAACTGGTTGCTGGAATTCATGCAGCAGAAGGCGGTCCCGGAGATAATCTGGTCCGGTGCCATGAAGGGCTTTATAGGTCATAACCAACACTTTGAATTGTGACCGGAAACTGATTGGCAACCAATGCAGACTGCTGAGTGTTGGAGTAACATGGGCATATTTGGGAAAGCCCATGATAGCTCTCACAGCTGCATTCTGCACGATCGGAAGTTTCCGAACATTCTTCAAAGGTAGCCCCAAGTCTCAATTCCCCCATGCCTGACGACAGAGGTGGGTTTTAAGGAGCTTACGAAAGGCAAGGAGGGTGGGGGCAACTCTGATATCTGGGGGGAGTTGGTTCCAAAGGGTCGGGGCCGCCACAGAGAAGGCTCTTCCCCTGGGTCCCGCCAAACGACATTGTCTAGTTGACCCCCCCAGGAAAAGACAAATGTGTTTTAAAGAGCTACAGACAAATGTTATATTTGCATTTCCAGCAGATTCTGAAACATAGCTTGGACTTTTGGCAGATTCCTGAACAAATTAGGGAAGTTTTAGTTTTTATTAGTTTAATCAGATTTGTATGCCGCCCCTCTCCGCAGACTTGGGGCGGCTCACAGCAATAGCAATACAATGTAAGACAAATCCAATATTTAAATTAATTTTTTTTTAAAAAACACCACAAATTAAAACCAATCATACACACTAGCGTACCATGCATAAATTCTATAAGCCTAGGGGGAGGGAACATGTCAATTCCCCCATGCCTGACGACAGAGGTGGGTCTTAAGGAGCTTACGAAAGGCTAGGAGGGTGGGGGCAACTCTGATATCTGGGGGGAGTTGGTTCCAAAGGGTCGGGGCCGCCACAGAGAAGGCTCTTCCCCTGGGTCCCGCCAAACGACATTGTTTAGTTGACGGGACCTGGAGAAGGCCAACTCTGTGGGACCTAACTGGTCGCTGGGATTCGTGCGGCAGAAGGCGGTCCCGGAGATATTCTGGTCCAGTGCCATGAAGGGCTTTATAGGTCATAACCAACACTTTGAATTGTGACCGGAAACTGATCGGAAACCAATGCAGACTGCGGAGTGTTGGTGTGACATGGGCATATTTATGAAAGCCCATGATGGCTCTCGCAGCTGCATTCTGCACGATCTGAAGTTTCCGAACACTTTTCAAAGGTAGCCCCATGTAGGGAGCATTACAGTAGTCGAGCCTCGAGGTGATGAGGGCATGAGTGACTGTGAGCAGTGACTCCCGGTCCAAATAGGGCCGCAACTGGTGCACCAGGTTTCACATATCTTGGAACCAGTAAAGTAAAGCTTGGTACACCATAACATTTACTACTATAGGATTTGCTGCCCTTAGCAATGCAGATAGTTCTCAAGTTATGACTGCAATGGAGTCTGCCCATTATGGTCATAAACTGTAAAGGTCCTTAAACATATGACATTTTTGAAGTGGCCATTAAATGAAATCAGCAATCATTAAGTGCAAACAGCACAATCATAAATGAAATCCCCATAGTTGTTAAATATGCTATTGTTTACTGTTTGCTATGGTATGGTTTGGCCAGAAGAAATTCTAGTTTGCAGCAGAAATGTCACGAAAGGTAATGAGATAATTGTGAGACACTGCAAGTGCCTATAAGTATTGGCTTGTTGTGGAGCAACCCAGTGTTTTCATGAGGTAGGAGTACAATGGTCAGAATGTTGGATCCAGATCATAAGTCCCCCTTTTCAGGTAGCTTTTAACTTCAAACTGTCACTACGTTCTAAAGAGAATTATTGAGTCTGACTTCTGCAACTCTATAACTGACTGGTTCGGTTCTGCAACCCAACAAGACCGACACAGCCTTCAGAGGATAATCAGAACTGCAGAAAAAACAATTGTGAGCCGCCCCGAGTCTTCAGAGAGGGGCGGCATACAAATCTAATAAATAATAATAATAATAATAATAATAATAATAATAATAATAATAATAATTGCTGCCAACCTGCCTTCCATTGAGGATCTGTATACTGCACCAGTCAAAAAGAGGGCTGTGGAAATATTTACTGACCCCTTGCATCCTGGACACAAACTGTTTCAACTCCTATCCTCAAAACGACACAACAGAACACTGCACACCAGAACAACTGGACACAAGAACAGGTTTTTCCGAAACACCATCACTCTGCTAGACAAATAATTCACTCAACACTGTCAAACTATTTACTAAGTCTGCACTACTATTACTACTAGTTTTTTTCTCATCATTCCTATCACCCATCTCCTCCCACTTATGTCTGTATGACTGTAACTTGGTCCTTGTATCCTTAAGATTTTTATTAATATTGATTGTTTCCTGATTGCTTATTTGACCCCTATGACAATCATTAAGTGTTGTGCCTCATGATTCTTGACAAATGTATATTTTCTTTTACGTACACTGAGGGGATTTGCACCATTCTATTCTATTCTATTCTATTCTATTCTATTCCATTCCATTCCATTCCATTCCATCCCATTCCATTCCATCCTATTCCATCCCATTCCATTCTAAAGAATTATACTATATTCTATTCTTTAAAAAATGTCATGAGTCAAGGAATAACGATGCGATTCTTTCTTACCTTCATATTGATAACACTAACAATAATACCAGGATTAGGACAACAACAAAGAAATGTCCAGAATGCCTTATGTTGCTTAGAATTAAATGTGGGAAGTACCAAAGAAGGCAAAGAAAATGGAAGGGCTTTTAGGGAGTAAGATTATTTCCCTTGCATGTTGGCAATCAGATCTGGACTTCAAAAAAATCTGGATAACCACTAAGAGATAGCAAAGAGGGCAAATAATTCTACCTCTTTGTTGTAACCTACTGATTATCTGAATTCATCAGATCAGGCAGCCATAATTGAAAATTACTGTTATTATTATTTACCAAAATACTTTTACCTGACTTTCTTTTTCAAGCATCTATTACCAAGAGTGGAAAATCAAGTGAATGGGTTTCAAGATTGCTCACAGAGCAATCTCATTACTTCTGCTTTCAGGATTGAAGGAAAGATAGAGAAATGTGGCCTCACTTCAACTTTTCTTTGAAAAGACTTTCTTCCTGAGGAAATCAATGGCAGGAACTGACACCATTAGATTTAAATGAAGTGAAGTTTCTTTATCAGTCCAGGAATGGACTGGAGGCTACGGAATGCAGCTGGTTTGGGGATTTTTAACAGATATTATACTATTAAGGGAAAAAAGGACCTGAGAGAAAAATATCTATTTTTTGAGGCTGGCAGGTTGCTGAGATTAAATTGGGTGCCTGTAATGTGTCAAACCATGTGCTTCTCTCTTTTAGTCTTATTACTGTAGGAATCTAATAATTGTGATTTACGATCTTGTTTAAACCCAAACAACTCTATTTTCTTCAGTGATCCATGCTTATTCAAATCACTTTGCTTAGAGCAATGTGTGAATCTAGTTTCTGAAGTCTAACACCTTTAATTGACAACGGTGTTGATATTTCCAGTGTTCCCTGAGCTGAGATCAAAAACGTCTGGTGCCACCTTTTCAGAGTAACCATTTTTAGTAGGAGACATAAGCTGTGGGGAAAGGGGGGCAGCTACTGTGATATAATAACATATAATTGGAAGGAAGAGTTGGAAGGGACCTTGCAGATCTTGTAGGTCAAACCCCTGCTTAGGCAGGAAACCCTACACCCTACAAATGTTTATCCAACATCTTCCAGTGTTGGAGCATTCACAACTTCTAGAGGTAAGCTGCTCCACTGGTTAATTTATCTTTTTTAATTTTTTTAAATTTTTAAAAAAAAATTTAAATTTTTATTATTTATTTATTCGTTCATTCGTTCATTCGTTCATTCTTCGTTCATTCATTCATTCATTCATTCATTCATCCCCTTATATAGAGCGCTGGTGAGACCACATTTGGAGTACTGTGTTCAGTTCTGGAGACCTCACCTACAAAAAGATATTAACAAAATTGAACGGGTCCAAAGACGGGCTACAAGAATGGTGGAAGGTCTTAAGCATAAAACGTATCAGGAAAGACTTCATGAACTCAATCTGTATAGTCTGGAGTACAGAAGGAAAAGGGGGGACATGATCGAAACATTTAAATATATTAAAGGGTTAAATAAGGTCCTGGAGGGAAGTGTTTTTAATAGGAAAGTGAACACAAGAACAAGGGGACACAATCTGAAGTTAGTTGGGGGAAAGATCAAAAGCAACATGAGAAAATATTATTTTACTAAAAGAGTAGTAGATCCTTGGAACAAACTTCCAGCAGACGTGGTAGATAAATCCACAGTAACTGAATTTAAACATGCCTGGGATAAACATATATCCATCCTAAGATAAAATACAGAAAATAGTATAAGGGCAGATTAGATGGACCAGGAGGTCTTTTTCTGCCGTCAGACTTCTATGTTTCTATGTTTCTACTGTTGTGACCCACCCAGGGGTGGCATACAAATCTAATTATTATTATTATTATTATTATTATTATTATTATTATTATTATTATTAATAGTATAAGGGCAGACTAGATGGACCATGAGGTCTTTTTCTGCCTTCAGTCTTCTATGTTTCTATGTTTCTAATAATAATAATAATAACAACTCGCTTTTACAGTCCAAAAAACTAGAACTAGCCAATTCTGAGACATTTATCACCCTCTCCATTTATTCTGTAGGCTTATCTGCCTTTTATCTGATCATTGTGTAGCCTGTGGATCTTCCTCCTGTTTCCCAAAGTACATACCATTGTACTAGCTGACCTGCAACAAGACTTAATCTTTATTTCTCTATCTAGTAATCCAGTTTATATAGCTGCTTAGCTCATGGAAAGTAACCCTAATGCAAAATGATCTAACTAGGTTCGTTCTCCTAAAATGGCTATTACTGGGTTCACAGGTTAGACTTGAATTAATTCTAACATAATCCAGATTCATACCATCCTCGGTGTTAATGTTTCCCAGAGATTTGTATATTTGTATTTGTATTTTTACTTTCAGCAAATTGCTAAAGTCCTGGTTGTTCTTTATGGCTGAGGACTAGGAAGTGGTTGTGTATCTCAGTGTTTCCCAACCTTTTTTGAGCCGCGGCACATTATTCATATTTTCAAAATCCTGGGGAACAATGAACGGGGTGGGGGGTGGGGGTGGGGCTAAAGAAAAGTTTGGACAAAAAAAATCTCTTCCTCCATTTCGCTCTATTTCTCCCTCCCTCTTTCTCTCTCTTCCTTCCTTCCCTTCTTTCTCTCCATCCCTCTTTTTTTCTTCCTCTTTTTTGCTCTCTTTCTCTCTCCCTCCTTCCCTCCTTCTATGTCTTTCTCTCTCCCTTGCTCTCTCTCTGCCTCTCTTGCTATCTCTCTTTCATTCTCTCTCTTTCTCTCTCTTTCTCTGTCTCTCTTGCTATCTCTTTCTTTCTCTCTCTCTCTGCCTCTCTTGCTATGTCTCTCTTTCTCTCTCTCTCTTGCTATGTCTCTCTTTCTCTCTGTCTCTCTTGCTTTGTCTCTCTTTCTCTCTCTCTCTCTGCCTCTCTTGCTATGTCTCTCTTTCTCTCTCTGTCTCTCTTGCTTTGTCTCTCTTTCTCTCTCTCTCTCTCTGCCTCTCTTGCTATGTCTCTTTCTTTCTCTCTGCCTCTCTTGCTATGTCTCTCTCTCTCTCTGCCTCTTTTGCTATGTCTCTCTCTCTCTGCCTCTTGCTGTCTCTCTCTCTCTCTTTCTCTGTCTCTCTTGCTATGTCTCTCTTTCTCTGTCTTTCTCTCTCTGTCTCTCTTGCTGTCTCTTTCTCCCCCCTCTCTCTTTCTCTCTCTCTCTCTTGCTATCACTTTCTCTCTCTTTCTCTCCCTCTCTTGCTATCTCTTTCTCTCTCTTTCTCTCCCTCTCTTGCTATCTCTTTCTCTCCCCCTCTCTCCCTCTCTCTTTCTCCCTCTCCCTCTCTCTTTCTCTCTCTCCCTCTCTTGCTATCTCTTTCTCTCCCCCCTCTCTCCCCCTCTCTTTCTCTCAGCAGCCGCAGCGGGTAGTAGCCGTGGGGCGGCGGAAAGGTCATCAGCTGTGAGGCGGAGCTCCGGAACGGAGGCACTGACAGCTGTTCTGGAGCTCCGCCTCACAGCTGACCACTCTGCCGCTGCCCCAGGGCTACTACCCGCTGCGGCTGCTGAGAGAAAGAGAGAGGGAGAGAGGGGGGGAGAGGGGGGCTATTACCCGCTGGGGCTGCCACTGCCGCCACCATCACCCTCCTGCTGCACACCACCCTTCCACTGCCGCTACCCTCCCACCAGGCCCCAAAGCTCACCTGCTGCAGCCGCCAGGGAAGCTCCAGCCGGGCGGGGCGCTGCAGTTGCCGGAAAATGTGGAAGGCGCTAAGAAGGAAGCTCAGCTTCCGTTCTCACAACTTTTTGCTCTTTGCAAAAAGTTTCGAGACCAGAAGCTGAGCTGCTTTCTTCGCGGCACACCTGACGGCACACCGGTTGGGAAACACTGGTGTATCTCTTTGAAGTACCATAACTTTTGGTCTTTGTGTTTTTTGATTCGGTCTTCTGGTCATTTGTTTTCCACACACCCCACCTTGATACGCTTTCTTTTAATTGTTTTATCTGTAGGCCACCCAGGGTTGCTATGGAGTTGGATAGCCTTGAAATTGAAATATATTTTTTAAAGCATGCTAGGCTACCTAAAAATGAAATGGGTATTAGATAAATCAAACTATATATGTTGCGCAAATGCAGGGGCGACTGTGTGACAAAGATAACACAATCTCTTTGTCTGTAGAAGCTTTCTGATCACCGGGGCCAAAAGCAAGAGAAATAGTTGCGGGATGGGTTTTTATCTATTGTCCTTCTGGCTGTTTTTCATCTGTCCTATTGTTCAGTGAATGCTGTTTAAAAAACAGCAGAAAACATCCTACCTCATTCTCTCCCTCTTTTGTGCTTCCGTCTGTTCAAGGTGTAGTTTGTGTGGAAGGCCTCCTCCATTGCCTTTGGTTTCTAAAACAATGATGTTATCTAACCTAGAAATGAACTACAGTGGTACCTCTACTTACGAACGCCTCTACTGACTAACTTTTCAAGATACGAACCGGGTGTTTAGGATTTTTTAATCTCTTCTCACGAACCATTTTCTGCTTATGAACATGAACTGGCACTGCTGGGATGCTCCGCCTCGGGACTTCTGTTGCCGGCCGAAGCGCCTGTCATTCTGCTGTAGGGATTTCCTTTGGCTCCCCCCCGCTTGCTGGCGCCTCTGGGATGCTCTGCCTCTGGATTTCCATTGCTGGCCGAAGCGCCTGTCATCTGCTGCAGGAATCCCCCTTTGCTTCCCCCCGCTGGGAATCCCTGCATTTCATGCCGTCCATCTGAAGCGCCTGTCAATCTGCAGGAACTCCCCGTTGGGAATCCCTGCATTTCGTGCTTGCCGTCCATCTGAAGCGCCTGTCATTCTGCAGGAACTCCCCGTTGGGAATCCCTGCATTTCGTGCTTGCCGTCCATCTGAAGCGCCTGTCATTCTGCAGGAACTCCCCGTTGGGAATCCCTGCATTTCGTGCTTGCCGTCCATCCGAAGCGCCTGTCATTCTGCAGGAACTCCCCGTTGGGAATCCCTGCATTTCGTGCTTGCCGTCCATCTGAAGCGCCTGTCATTCTGCAGGAACTCCCCGTTGGGAATCCCTGCATTTCGTGCTTGCCGTCCATCCGAAGCGCCTGTCATTCTGCAGGAACTCCCCGTTGGGAATCCCTGCATTTCGTGCTTGCCGTCCATCTGAAGCGCCTGTCATTCTGCAGGAACTCCTCGTTGGGAATCCCTGCATTTCGTGCTTGCCTGTCATTCTGCAGGAACTCCCCGTTGGGAATCCCTGCATTTCGTGCTTGCCGTCCATCTGAAGCGCCTGTCATTCTGCAGGAACTCCCCGTTGGGAATCCCTGCATTTCGTGCTTGCCTGTCATTCTGCAGGAACTCCCCGTTGGGAATCCCTGCATTTCGTGCTTGCCGTCCATCTGAAGCGCCTGTCATTCTGCAGGAACTCCCCGTTGGGAATCCCTGCATTTCGTGCTTGCCGTCCATCCAAAGTGCCTGTCATTCAGCTGCAGGGATCCCCCTTTGCTTCCCCCCGCTTGCTGGCACCACTGAGATGCTCCACCTCTGAACTTCCGTTGCTGGCTGAATCACCTGTAATTCTACTGCAGGGATCCCCCTTTGCTTCCCCCCGCTGGGAATCCCTGCATTTTTTGCTTGCCGTCCATCCAAAGCACCTGTCATTCTACCGCAGGGATCCCCCTTTGCTTCCCCCCGCTTGCTGGCGCCACTGAGATGCTCCGCCTCTGAACTTCCGTTGCTGGCTGAATCACCTGTAATTCTACTGCAGGGATCCCCCTTTGCTTCCCCCTACTGGGAATCCCTGCATTTCTTGCTTGCCGTCCATCCAAAGCGCCTGTCATTCAGCTGCAGGGATCCCCCTTTGCTTCCCCCCGCTTGCTGGCGCCACTGAGATGCTCCACCTCTGAACTTCCGTTGCTGGCTGAATCACCTGTAATTCTACTGCAGGGATCCCCCTTTGCTTCCCCCCGCTGGGAATCCCTGCATTTTGTGCTTGCCGTCCATCCAAAGCGCCTGTCATTCAGCTGCAGGGATCCCTCTTTGCTTCCCCCCGCTTGCTGGCGCCACTGAGATGCTCCACCTCTGGACTTCCGTTGCTGGCTGAATCACCTGTAATTCTACTGCAGAGATCCCCCTTTGCTTCCCCCCGCTGGGAATCCCTGCATTTCTTGCTTGCCATCCATCCAAAGCACCTGTCATTCTACCGCAGGGATCCCTCTTTGCTTCCCCCCGCTTGCTGGCGCCACTGAGATGCTCCGCCTCTGAACTTCCGTTGCTGGCTGAAGCGCCTGTCATTCTGCTGCAGGGATTCCCTTTTGCTTCCCCCAGCAGAATGACAGGTGCTTCGGCCAGAAATGGAAGTCCTGAGGTGGAGCATCCCAGCGGCGCCAGCAAGCAGGAGGAAGCAAAGGGTGAATTTTGGAATTTCTTATTTATTTATTTCTTATTTATTTATTAATTAGATTTGTATGCTGCCCCTCTCCGCAGACTCGGGGCAGCTAACAACAACAATAAAACATGAAACAAATCTAATATTAAAAATGACTAAAACCCCTTATTAAAAACCAAACATACATACAAACATACCATGCATAAATTGTATAGGCCTGAGAGGGGGATGGAATATCTCAGTTCCCCCATGCCTGACAACAAAGGTGGGTTTTAAGGAGGTTATGAAAGGCAAGGAGGGTGGGGGCAATTCTAATCTCTGGGGGGAGCTGGTTCCAGAGGGTCGGGGCCACCACAGAGAAGGCTCTTCCCCTGGGTCCCGCCAAACGCCATTGTTTAGTTGACCCCCCAGAAAAAGATAAAGGTGTTTTAAAGAGCTATAGACAAAATGTTACGTTTGCATTTCCAGCAGATTCTGAAACATAGCTTGGACTTGTGGCAAATTCCTGAACAAATTAGGGAAGCAATTAGGAATTAGGCACAGTCCTAATAACCTTGATATAAAAGATACTTTGCTTGAGCAGTGCTCTTCTTTGCTGTCTTACTCTGTTAATATATAGCAGGGAAGGCCAGTTTTCATATCAAAGTATGTACTGTACTCTCTCTTGCGGCTTCTGAGCTCTCAGCTACATCCAGCCCAATTCTGAACCTTCAGCATGACTTGCAAGCTGAGACCATCCTGCTGAGTAATAGAGTTTGTAGCGATTCTGCTTTCCTCGGTGTCTGAACTTTATTTATAGATAAAATAAATCTCTGCAATTGGTGTAATGGGCGGAAGCCTGGATTGTAGCCCCAAATAAGTCAATATTCCATGCAACCTACACTTTTATCATTGCAAACTCAATCGAGTATCCAGAATATTCTAAGCGTTTTGCAAAAAAGCATTGGCTCAATGGTTCACAGCCAAAGAAACTTCAACAGACATGAATCAAAAGGAACTGGAAGCAATAAGGAGTCCTGAAAATAAGAGGGCACTTGGGTTTAAAAGACAATCCTGGCTTCCAATATCATTTTGTAGCCCAATTGTGTAGCAATCAATAAAAAAGTTTTAAAAAGCAGGGGAGCGACGAAGATAAGCTTTCTCATAATGGATGTGGACCATGGTGTTGAGACTATGTCTTGTGGTGTTACAAGCCAATCTGTCACTTGCAGGCACAATTTATTTTCAGAGAGAGAAGAATAAAAAGGGGATACATTTTGAAATGTATCTCAGGGAGGGGGGGAGGAAATAATAAGCTGGTTCAAGGAGTTGGAAGTGAAAAGTATAGAAAATTAAAAAAAACATTGAGCACAACAAACAGATAAAAAATAATAATCTAGGTTGGAAAATGGAAAGACATTGCTTGAAGAAAAGGATAAAAAGAACCAAGATCAGTAAAACTATACATTAAAAAAAGAGAATTTGTTAATGCTTTGAAAATGATTTTGAGGAGATGCTACTTTTGGGTGATGAATTCTAGAAAACCTTAAAAAAAATACTAGCTTTTGACTCTCTTAAAAATCATGTTTTTGATGAAACTCATTAAATTCATTGGTTTTTTTTCATTAAATTAACCTTTAAGATAACCACATCTTTAATGGGGCTCATTAAAGCAGCTATCTGTTTACAGGTTTACCTGTCCAAAAGAGATGCTATGTTTTTGCCTCCGTGCAATTGGAACCACTCCTGAATAATTTTTTAAACATGCATAATCCTAAAAATATTATTAATAATAAGAAGAGCAAGTTCATTTTCAGATTTGGCAGAAAGAGCTTTAGACAAAAGCAATGCGATTTTATCCAATTAAAAAATATATATCATAGAAACTAAACACTTCCTATCTGGAACACTAATTCAGTTAATAATTTATTAGTCACTTATTAACTGTCAAAATAATTATAAAGTTATTACACTGTTGGCATACAACATTCAGATTTAAAGGGGAGAAAAAAAGAAACAAGGAAACTACTCAGTGATATTTATGGACATCACTGAAAAATGGCAAAAAGTCACACGGATCAAAGAGATGATCCATGTTGTCTCTTTTGGTCCTCCACTTCCCTGTGGCAACTAGTCTTTGTTAAGCCCAGTCAAGAAGCAAAAAACACACAGACTTCAGAAAAGTCTCTTGAATGCTCTTCAAGGGTAAATGGAAACCTGTCTAAAGAAATCCCAGCATCATTTATCTTAATTAAGGCAGAATCCGTGAATGAGTTGAAACATCTCATGTTTCTTCCCGCTTGGTCCAAGTTTTGTTTTACAGCACCACGACAAGACTATGAAAGAACCATGCTTGTTTCTGTGTCCATATTTGGTAAAACTAACTAGAATTTCTGTAGGTCTCCTGATTGGTGAAGACTTACCTAGGGTCTAATGTCATAAAACAGACAACAACAACAACAACAACAACAACAACAACAATAATAATAATAATTATTATTATTATTAGATTTATTAGATTTGTATGCCGCCCCTCTCCGAAGACTCGGGGCAGCTCACAACAACGATAAAAACAATATTATAATGGCACAAATCTAATATTAAAAAACTAAAAACCCTATCATAATTAAAAACCAAACAGCACATACATACCAAACATAAATTATAATAAGCCTGGGGGAAAGATGTCTCAAATCCTCCATGCCTGGCGGTATAGGTGGGTCTTAAGTAGTTTACGGAAGACGAGGGTGGGAGCAGTTCTAATCTCTGGGGGGAGTTGATTCCAGAGGGCCGGGGCCGCCACAGAGAAGGCTCTTCCCCTGGGGCCGGCCAGATGACATTGTTTAGTCGACAGGACCCGGAGAAGGCCAACTCTGTGGGACCTTATTGGCCGCTGGGATTCGTGTGGTAGCAGGCGGTTCTGGAGGTACTCTGGTCCAATGCCATGTAGGGCTTTAAAGGTCATGACCAACACTTTGAATTGTGACCAGAAACTGATCGGCAGCCAATGCAGGCCACGGAGTGTTGTAGATACGTGGGCGAATCTGGGAAGCCCCACGATGGCTCTCGCGGCTGCGTTCTGCATGATCTGGAGTTTCTGAACACTTTTCAAAGGTAGAGAGCATTGCAGTAATCGAACCTCGAGGTGATAAGGGCATGAGTGACTGTAAGTCTCAATGTGCAGTTTAAGATCTGGTGAATGATATGTGAACTATTTCTCACCTGTTTAGTTTCAGTTGGAACACGAATCTGAAAAAAACCCTGAGCTTGTTTGTTTTAATTTCCATCACAACCTTTAGCGAGAAGCCAGAAGGAAATGACCATCGAAGGCTTTATACGATACATGTTGTCAGAAGAGTGCGGTATATTCAAAATGGAGCACAAAACCATTTATCAAGATATGAACCTCCCGCTCTGCGATTACTTCATATCGTCTTCACACAACACATACCTTATCCAGGATCAGCTAATAGGGCCAAGTCATCTGTGGGGCTATGCCAAGTAAGTACTACTTTTGGGAGAGGAAGAGAGAAGGGATGGGGGATGGATGTGTAAAAGAAAGCCAGTTAAAAAGGATTGCTACAGAAAAACTCCCAATTCCAAATTAGAATGCTCTCTATCACACAATACTAGGATGAGGGGGAAATATTTCTTCACCCAGAGGGTTGTTGGTTTATGGAATTCACTTCCAGCAGAGGTCATGATAGCTGTCAGCCTGGATAGCTTCAAGGCAGGATTAGACAGATTCATGGATGCCAAGTGTATTGGTGGTTATTGGAACGGATGTCCAAGTGCCATCTCTATAGTGGTTGAGGCAGGCAGGATTTCCTTGGGTATCATTTGTTGGGGGTAAAAGGAAATGGAGGGTCTTGCCTTCTCTTTCTGCTCAAGATCCCCATGGACAATTGGTGGGCCACAGAATGCTGGACTCGATGGGCTTTGGCCTGATTCAGCATGGCTGTTATGTTCTTATCAAAAGGATTATCTGATTTATTCAACTCTTTGTTTTCTCTATTCTGATCTTGGCTTGCATTCATGTTATAGAAACATAGAAACATAAAAGTCTGACGGCAGAAAAAGACCTCACGGTCCATCTAGTCTGCCCTTATACTATTTTCTGTATTTTATCTTAGGATGGATATATGTTTATCCCAGGCATGTTTAAATTCAGTTACTGTGGATTTATCTACCACGTCTGCTGGAAGTTTGTTCCAAGGATCTACTACTCTTTCAGTAAAATAATATTTTCTCATGTTGCTTTTGATCTTTCCCCCAACTAACTTCAGATTGTGTCCCCTTGTTCTTGTGTTCACTTTCCTATTAAAAACAGTTCCCTCCTGGACCTTATTTAACCCTTTAACATATTTAAATGTTTCGATCATGTCCCCCTTTTCCTTCTGTCCTCCAGCCTATACAGATTGAGTTAATTAAGTCTTTCCTGATCAGTTTTATGTTAAGACCTTCCACCATTCTTGCATCCCATCTTTTGCATCCCGTTCAATTTTGTCAATATCTTTTTGTAGGTGAGGTCTCCAGAACTGAACACAGTATTCCAAATGTGGTCTCACGAGTGCTCTATATAGATTGAAAGGAGTAGCTGGTGACATCACTGTTGCATGGGTGGGACACCCAACTGAGGGATCCTTTCATGACCCCGACAGGAGCTGTAGTGAAGGACAAGAGCTCAACCCTGCCCCACAACAGCTCTTGGATCTCAAACATGGGCTCACTAATCTCCATCCCAGGGACCTAATCACGCGAGCTACCATTGTCCTGTTCTATTCTAACCAAGACAGAACCTTGATTTATGTAGTTGTGCAAACATTTATGGAGTATACCACAATATCTAATGCTATTATTTGAAATAGTGTACTTAATTGAATACCTAAAACTTTCTTAACTATTCTTTTAATTTATTAAGTTGAAGCTAGACTAATTAATAATTTTCCCCCACTGAAATCAATGTGATAAATACAGTAAGTCATACTTTTAATAAGTAGGTCGATTTTAATCTATTTTAATTTGATTTATTTCTGACCTGTCTGAATATTTCACGTATTGGGTTGTTATATTATTGGTTAATATCTCCCTGTCACTGATTGTTGGTTTTAGAATACTGTTCCGATCTTGTAACTGTAAATTTCTTTGTTTTGGGGGGTTATTTTTGTTACAGATATGTTAATGTTAATTGTATAATTAATATGATGTGAATTATATTTTAAAACATTATCAAATATCTACATGTTGTTACATATTACATATTACTACTATCATATACATGTTTGAAAAATAAATGAATAAAATAAATAAATAAAATAATCTATCTATCTACCTACCTACCTACCTACCTACCAATACAGACATCTCCTCAATGAGTTCTACTGAACCCGATGCTGAAATGGGATGTTTGGTTTTGTTGTGTTGCTGAAAACCCTCCAAACACATTTTTTTTCTTTTAAAAGTTCCCTTAGAAGAGGATGCCGCTGCGTGGAGATTGACTGCTGGGATGGACCTAATAATGAGCCAGTGGTTTATCATGGACATACCCTGACGAGCAAAATTACCTTCAAGAATGTCATCAACGTTATAGAGAAACATGCGTTTGAGGTAGGTGGTGCCTGTAGTTGATCAAAGCAAGAAGCAACTGTCCATAATTCATAAAGATGGAAGAGTATGGATGGCTTCCTATCCTATAAATTACAGTTCCCCAACCTTTCAGGCTTCGCAGACTGGCATGGAGCTGTGTGCAAGTGGAGCTGTGTGTGTGCACTTGCCAGCGACTCACACAGAACCATCCCTTCTCCCCCTTCTCTAGGAAGCTCCTGGGAGGAAACGGAGCCGGAAAAGGTGGGGAGAAGCCTCCGTGGGGCCTCTCTAGGAATCTCCTGGGAGGAAACAGGGCCAGAAAAGGTGGGGAGAAGCCTCCGTGGGGCCTCTCTAGGAATCTCCTGAGAGGAAACAGGGCTGGAAAAGGCAGGGAGAAGCCTCCGTGGGGCCTCTCTAGGAATCTCCTGGGAGGAAACAGGGCTGGAAAAGGCAGGGAGAAGCCTCTGTCGGGGCCTCTCTAGGAATCTCCTGGGAGGAAACAGGACCTCCACCTCCCTGTGGTTTTTCCAATCACACACATTATTTCCTTTTACATTGATTCCTATGGGAAAAATTGCTGTATAAGATATCCACAAGACCATCTGTACCTTTTGTGAAGTTGTGACTGACTGCGAAAGACAGGAAGGCGGTAGATACTTTTATGTCTTTATCTTTATAGATAAAGAAGGGTAGTAGTGTTAAAGTAGTAAAGAGATTAATCCTTGGGAGGGAAGCCATGATAGATGTGGACAAGCTGATGAAGGATAAGGACACTGTTATGACAAGCGAGAGCACCATAAATAAAGTAAGGGTCTTTTCAGTGGTGATGAATGGCAGTGAAATATTTAGAAAGTGCAGGAGAAAACAGGATTGATGCTTTCAATTTATGGATTTGGAGATGAGTACCATGAATAGCAGGAAGAATCAGTCAATTGACCCTGAACTAAGGAAAAGCTGTTTTCTTGAGATGATGGTGAGTTTAAGAGAAATTCACATGATTCCGACCTGTGAGGGATGGGCTAAAACATCTCTACATGTCTAAACTGCAATAAGTGTTGTGGTTAGCTCTGGCCCAGCTCCTGCCCCAAGGACTGTGGATGTGGGGGAGACATCCACATGCTGCAGGCCTGTTTTGCCCCCGGTGGAATCTGATGATGAAGGCTCCTCTGACCAAGAAGACATGAGTGACAGGGAGGAGGAGAGTATAGCAGACAGCTCAGAAGGAGATCAATTATCTAGCTCCTCCTTGGATTCAGAACAAGAGTTAATGATACAGCCACGCATGCGGAGAGCGATGCATAGGCAACAACAATTGAGAGATTATTATCAAAGAAAATGAGGCCACCTGTGGTTGGGTGAGGCTGTGGTAATTAATGAGGCTGCTATAAATAGCAGCCTGTGGGTTTGGCCATTGTGGAGGATTATCTGATCGTTGTGTTTCGTGACTGCTTTACTGACTTTGACTTTTTGTGGGCTGATTTTACCCCGCCTTGAAACTAAACCAGAGCAAAGTGTGTTTCACTTTGTGAAAGAAGGACTGTGAATTGCCTCACAGCTGCAAGCTAAGTATCACAAAACTGATAAGGGACTTGTATAAATTACCAGTTTGTTGGAGATGAGTGCTCTTTGCTATACCAAAAGAGGGCTTGGTTTAAGTGAATTTTCATTATAAAGAACATTGTTTTGAATTTTCAAACGTGTGTGTGTCTGAAATTTGTACCTGTGAATTTTTGGGAGGATTCTACCAGAGAGCCCGACAGAACAAATAAGTAAAGAAGATAAAAATGGATAGACAAAATTAAGAATTTCCTTGTAAGAACTAATGATAGTTTTCAACATCAAGCCAAAGTGGCAGGCATTTATAGGGACAATTGCTGCCAGTTGGACTCAATTTAGGAGCACCTAACTAAATTGTGCCATTCTCATAGCCATAATCTCAATGAGCTTTTATATATTCCAGCCTGCAATGCAATATGAAGTCCTTGATTGTCTGTTTAATTCTAAATGGAGATTCTCTGTCAACCAAGTCATGGTTGTCTCAAAAGTTGTTGCGAAAGTTAAGAGGACTTTCTTTGTTTTTCCTTGAAGATGTTTCACTTCTCATTCAAGAAGTGGTGTAGGGTTTCCTGCCTAAGAAAGGGTTTGGACTAGAAGACCTCCAAGGTCCCTTCCAAATCTGTTATTATTACAGTGGTACCCCTACTTAAGAAAGCCTCTACGTAAGAACTTTTCTAGATACGAATCGGGTGTTCAAGATCTTTTTGCCTCTTAAGAACCATTTTCATAGAAACATAGAAACATAGAAGTCTGACGGCAGAAAAAGACCTCATGGTCCATCTAGTCTGCCCTTATACTATTTCCTGTGTTTTTTCTTAGGATGGATATATGTTTATCCCAGGCATGTTTAAATTCAGTTACTGTGGATTTACCAACCACGTCTGCTGGAAGTTTGTTCCAAGGATCTACTACTCTTTCAGTGAAATAATATTTCCTCACGTTGCTTTTGATCTTTCCCCCAACTAACTTCAGATTGTGTCCCCTTGTTCTTGTGTTCACTTTCCTATTAAAAACACTTCCCTCCTGGACCTTATTTAACCCTTTAACATATTTAAATGTTTCGATCATGTCCCCCCTTTTCCTTCTGTCCTCCAGACTATACAGATTGAGTTCATTAAGTCTTTCCTGATACGTTTTATGCTTAAGACCTTCCACCATTCTTGTAGCCCGTCTTACAAGAATTTTCTACTTAAGAACTTGAGCCCGGAAAAATTTCCCAGGAAATTTGAGAGCAGCACGAAGGCCTGGCTAATTTCCTACCATTCCCCTTTAATCCCGCCCATCTTGGGCTGCTAGAGGAGCTTTTCAGTGATGGTTTATGGGAGGCAGTCTCATGCCAGGTGTATGGGAGGCGCGTGGCTCAGAGTCCCTCTTTTTTTTAAGCCTTAAAGTTTTGAATTTTTTGATTCCCCTCCCCTTACCTTCTTCCTTCGGCAGCGACTGTCCTCCTCCTCGTCTTCCTCCTCCTCTTCCCACCCAAATTCCGAGCTTTTATTTCTTTCCTAATGGGTTTGGATGCATTGTTTGCTTTTACATTGATTCTTATGGGAAAAATTGCTTCTACTTACAAACTTTTCTACTTAAGAACCTGGTCACAGGACAATTTACGGTAAGTTCTTAAGTAGAGGTACTACTGTATTAGTAAGGAAAACCGAAGAAGCTTCTTAAATGAGAAGTAAAATGTCTTCAAGGAAAAACAAAGAAAATCCAAGCAAAAGGAGATGGGAAATCCCACGATGGGATTCCCCACTCTCCTCCTGGGCAGTGGCGTTTCGCGGTGTTCGACCGAATGCTGAACCCAAACTTTACCTGAACTTTTAAAAAAGTTTTCGTTCGGGTTCGGCATGTCGAACACTGCAAAGTTGGGCACGAACCCGAACTTTGCACGTTCGGTTCGCCCAACACTACTAAAGAGCACAGTTCTTCAAACCTGGCAAATTTAAGACCTGTGGACTTTAACTCCCAGAATTCTGGCAGTTAAAGTCCACAAGTCTTAAAGTTGCCAAGTTTGGGGACCATTGCTAAAAAGTTAAAACTAGGAAGTGTATGCAAACTTTGTTGGGCATAGTCTTTGTAGGTCCCTAAATAACGGGTCCAAAGACAGGCTACAAGAATGGTGGAAGGTCGTAAGCATAAATTGTATCAGGAAAGACTTAATGAACTCAATCTGTATAGTCTGGAGGGCAGAAGGAAAAGGGGGGACATGATCAAAACATTTAAATATGTTAAAGGGTTAAATAAAGTTCAGGAGGGAAGTGTTTTTAATAGGAAAGTGAACACAAGAACAAGGGGACACAATCTGAAGTTAGTTGAGGGAAAGATCAAAAGCAACGTGAGGAAATATTATTTCACTGAAAGAGTAGTAGATCCTTGGAACAAACTTCCAGCAGACGTGGTTGGTAAATCCACAGTCACTGAATTTAAACATGCCTGGGATAAACATATATCCATCCTAAGATAAAATACAGGAAATAGTATAAGGGCAGACTAGATGGACCATGAGGTCTTTTTCTGCCGTCAGTCTTCTATGTTTCTATGTTTCTATTGTGATTAATTTATACCATGTCATATAACCTCTTCAACCTATTTTCAGGCTTCAGATTATCCCATCATTTTGTCACTGGAGAATCATTGCAGCCCTCCACAGCAGGAAAGGATGGCAGCTCATCTCCTCGACATTCTCCGTGATAGCTTGTGTACTACAACCATTGACAATGCTGTGCCAACAGTATTACCCTCCCCAGAGGTAAAATCATGTGCTCTTTCTTCCTTGGGTGGGTGGGGGGGAAGCAAAATTTTATGGATAAAAAAATGGATAGATCTGCTATGGTTTGTTTTTCCTTCATAAAAATTGTATTTGGAACAAATTTTGCTGGGAAGAGATGGTAATGCTCATTTTGCTTCCAGTAAATGCAAATCTTAATTAAGAGAAGAGTAGAATAGAGTAGAATAGATTAGAAAATAATGAGTAGAGTAGAGTAGAGTAGAGTAGTGTAGGAAATGATGAATAGAGTAGAGTAGAGTAGTGTAGGAAATGATGAATAGAGTAGAGTAGGAAATGAAGAGTAGAGTAGACTAGAGTAGGAAATGAAGAGTAGAGTAGAGTAGAGTAGAGCAGACTAGAGTAGAGTACAGTAGAGTAGAATAGATTAGAAAATAATGAGTAGAGTAGAGTAGTGTAAGAAATGATGAACAGAGTAGAGTAGGAAATGATGAGTAGAGTAGAGTAGAGTAGAATAGATTAGAAAATAATGAGTAGAGTAGTGTAGGAAATGATGAATAGAGTAGAGTGGGAAATGATGAGTAGAGTAGACTGGAGTAGGAAATGAAGAGTAGAGTAGAATAGAGTAGAAAATAATGAGTAGAGTAGAGTAGTGTAGGAAATGATGAATAGAATAGAGTAGGAAATGATGAGTAGAGTAGACTAGAGTAGGAAATGAAGAGTAGAGTAGAGCAGAGTAGGAAATGATGAGTAGAGAAGAGTAGGAAAATGATAAACAGAACAGAAGACTAGATTTGACTGGACTGGACTGGACAGGACTGGACTAATACAATTGGAAGGGTCTTCTAACCCAACTCTCTCCTCAAGCAGGAAATCTCTACCCTTTCAGACAAATGCTGTCCAGTCTCTTCTTAAAATCATCCATGAAAAAAGATTTGTTCAGGTTAAGGATGATACTAAGACTATGGCAGTCCTTGAGTTGTGACCACAATTGGGACCAACATCCCTGTTGCTAAGCAAGATGTTTGTTAATAGAATCACACCTGATTTTACAATCTTTTTTTATGACAGTTGGGAAGCAAATCATTACAGTTATTAAATAAATCACGTGGTTATTAAGGGAATCTGATTTCCCCTGTAACTTTAGTTGGTGGAAGCTGGCTGGAAAGTTAACCAGGATTTGCAACTGTTGCAAACACGTGACAGTTGCCAAGAACTTGAATTTTGATTTCATCTTTGGATGGTCAAAAGTCATTTTTTCCATGGCATTTTGACTTCAAATGCTCACTTAAACGAATGCTTGTTAATTTTTATTTTATTTATTGTTAGAGTTGAAAGGGACCATGCAGGTCATCAAGTCCAACCCCCTGCCTGAGCAGGAATCCTAAAGCACCCCAGCCAAATGGCAGTCCAATCTCCTCTTGAAAGTGTCCAGAGTTGGGGGGTTCACAACCTCCGCAGGCAGATTGTTCCACTAGTTGATTGCTCTGACCATCAGGAAGTTCTTCCTTACTTCTAGGTTGAATCTCTCCTTGGTCAGCTTCCAGCCATTGTTCCTCGTCCGGCCCTCTGGTGCTCTGGAGAATAGAGTGGCCCCCTCCTCTCTGTGGCAACCCCTCGTATACGTGTAGACTGCTATCATGTCCGCTCTGCCCCTCCTTTTCTCTAGGCTATCCATGCCCAGTTCCCGCAATCTCTCTTCGTAAGTCTTGGTTTCAAGTCCCCTAATCATTTTGGTTGCTCTTTTCTGCACTTTCTCCAGAGTTTCAATGTCTCTTTTGAAGTGTGGTGACCAGAACTGGATGCAATACTCCAGATGTGGTCTGACCAGGGCGTAGTAGAGTGTATTAATACTTCCCTGGTCTTGGAGTGTATCCCCCTGTTGATGCGGCTTAGGATAGTGTTGGCTTTTTGGCCGCTGCTGCACATTGCTGGCTCATGTTTAGTTGATTAACATGAATCAATTGTAAATTGAAGAGTCTCTCTAAATGGACAAATCATTGTTTTAAGACAACCATTTTGAAGTAGCTTGTTATTGTTTCCTCCCAGAATCTTTGGTCAATTTGCCAATCTCGTACACAGCCCCTGAATGTCCTGGTGATTTCATCTATAAACACCAAGTTCAAATCTGCTTAGCTTTTCTGAGATCTAAGCCAACTAGTTGTCACCACTTGCTGAGAGATAGATGTCTGCAGACTTTTGTAATAGAGATCACATACATGATTTGATAGCTAAGGGACTGGGATGCATTGTGCCAGCGATTATATGACAGTTGTGATTATTGGTGTTGCAACCGCATTGTTTATGTTTATTGACATATGAATCCCATGTCAGGCATTGTATGGATCGGTGCAGAGCCACGATATCTACATTTGCTTGGCTGCCTTGGGACAGATTCAATTGAGATATCAGAGCCATTCCTGACTTGAATGCTGGCATTTGAATGGCTACCGAAGTTTGAAAAATGTGTTTGGAGAATGTACAATCCCTATCATGGTGCCAGCTTACACAGACCAAATTCACATGCTGTACTAAGCCACTAAGTAATTTTCCTTGCTTAATGGAGTGTTTCTCAAATAGTGGGGTGGGGCTCCCTGGGGGGTGGCTTGGGAAAATGCCAGGGACATGCTTTTCTTGGCTGCAGGGAGTAGAATTATTTTGCACCAAACAATAGCCCAGAGCAAAGTGTAGGAGATATGAAGTGCATATAACAAACCGTTAAGAGACACCATGGAAAAAATATTTAACAGGGATGAAAAGAAAGGAGGAGAGAGACGGAGATAATGAGACAAACGTAAGTCTCCCAAAAGCTAAGATGAGAAAATATGACAAAGTATAAGTAGTGCTTGGCTTCACTCTGTCTATGGTGGGAGACTTGGAAAGATGTTTACTGTGTCTAAAAATATTGGCAGCGTACAGCATGAAGCCAAATAAATTAAGGCATTACTCAAAAACATTACACTCCAATCACACTGAAAAGCCGCTTGAGTTTTTCAGTGAAAGCATGCTGACAATTGCAAACAATCATTCTGATGGAGATGTGGTGTGTGTGTGAAATGTTTACATCTTCCTGGGGCGGAGGGGGGGCATATCAGAAAATAATTGAGAGCTTCCAGGGGGATAGGAGAGGGGGTTTCTACCCTCCCCTGGCTCCAGGGAAGTATGTGGAGCATGGGGAAGGTGAAATATGAGCTTACTGGGCCCACCAGAAATTGGGGAACAAGTAGTGATGGGTGAACTGAACCCACGCAATTCGGGTCCGTACCGAATTTTGTGGTGTTCAGTATGTCGAACACGAACACAATTTTTTTCCAAACTTCGGGCAAAGTTTGGGGTCCTGTTCGGCGTTTGGAGCTTTGACATCACCGGCAGGTTGCTAAGGACGCCAAGGTGATCACTTCCTGGATTCCATGGAATCCAGGAAGTGATCACCTTGGCATCCTTAGCAACCTGCCGGTGACGTCAAAGCTCTGCCCCCAGAACCTCTTCGTGGGAGGGATTCCCTGTTCAGGTTCGAGTTCGAGTTCCGTTCGGGTTCGGCCGAATTTTGCGTAAAATTCAGCCAAATTTGCCGAACCCGAACACCGTTGGGTTCGCCCATCACTAGAAACAAACCATTTCTGGCCTCCAGAGGGCCTCTGGGGTGGTAGTAGTGGAAGCTGTTTTCACCCTCCCCAGGCATTGAATTATGGATGTGGGCATTTGCGCATGTGTGATAGGATGTGCACACGCTCTTTTGGCACCCGAGGAAAAAAAGGTTCACCATCACTGCCCTATAACCACTTCAGACACATGGTTATCCAATCTGTTTTATAATGCTATCGTATCACTCTTAGTCCTCCTTTTCATTACATTAGAAACTTCTCTTAATTCTCCTTGCCATTTAGTTTTGTAGCTTACCATTCTTAATGAACGCACCTTTTCCTTTCATAGCAATTGAAATTCAAGATCCTGATCAAAAATAAGAAAGCTGGGTCACTCCAAGACACCCTTCAGAGGAGAGGGGAGAAATACCAGGGCCTTACAGAAGAAACAGAGGATACCTTGGAGTCAGAAGACGATGAAAGTGAAATTACTGGACACACGATAAAGAAACAACTCGTTCGGAAGCAAAGTAAAAAAGATAAGGTGAGCCAAGGGTCAATTGTCCACAACAACATCCCGATTCTTTCAAAATAAGAAAACACATAATCTCTGGTCACAGACACGTCTGCCAGAATCCATCCTGAATTATTATTATTATTATTATTATTATTATTATTATTATTATTATTATTATTATTTAGATTTGTATGCCGCCCCTCTCCGTAGACTCGGGGCGGCTCACAACACAAAAAAACAATTTATAACAAATCTAATAATTTAAAAAACATTTTAAAAACCCCATTATTAAGCAGACATACATACAAACATACCATACATAAATTGTATAGGCCTGGGGGAGATATCTCAATTCCCCCATGCTTGGCGACAAAGGTGGGTTTTAAGGAGTTTACAATAGGCAAGGAGGGTGGGGGCAGTTCTAATCTCCGGGGGGAGCTGGTTCCAGAGGGTCGGGGCCGCCACAGAGAAGGCTCTTCCCCTGGACCCACCAGACGACATTGTTTAGTCAACGGGATCCGGAGAAGGCCAACTCTGTGGGACCTAATTGGTTGCTGGGATTCGTGCGGCAGAAGGTGGTAATTCTATCAAAATGTTCTTTGTAGAGAAAAATGTCAGAGGCACAAGGTGCAGTCCTGAACATTTTTGGTGCCATAATCCCATTATTTATTTTATTTATTTATTTATTTTGTCCAATACACAATGAGGGTTTTAGTGGGTATATATCTATATACACATAGTAAAATACATGATGAAAGTTATAGAGGAGATACTCATAGTAAAATATATCTAAGAAATAATAGAAAAGAAGGTATAGTAATAGAACATATCAATGAAAGAATAGAACTAGAGATTTAGGAATAGAAGAAAGGTATAGGAGATATAGGAGAGCAATAGGACAGGGGATGGAAGGCCCTCTAGTGCACTTGTACTCGCCCCTTACTGACCTCTTAGGAATCTGGATAGGTCAACCATAGATAATCTAAGGGTAAAGTGTTGGGGGTCTGGGGATGACACTATGGAGTCCAGTAATGAGTCCCACGCTTCGACAACTCGATTACTGAAGTCATATTTTTTACAGTCAAGTTTGGAGCGGTTAATATTAAGTTTAAATCTGTTGTGTGCTCTTGTGTTGTTGCGGTTGAAGCTGAAGTAGTCGCCGACAGGCAGGACGTTGCAGCATATGATCTTGTGGGCAATACTTAGATCTTGTTTAAGGCGTCTTAGTTCTAAACTTTCTAGGCCCAGGTCTTATCCTGAGACCATCTTAATCTAAAGATGGAGCTTTACACACTTTCTTTTGTTCACACTGAATGGGAGGAGACTGAAGAATGTGTCTACCTCGCACTGCGCTGTCTTCCCAATCTTGTCGTCCCGATGTGCTTAAACTTGACGCAACCTATTACTTTCATTTTGGAGAGCCATAACATTTGTCAATCTCTGTTCTTAGGGCCATAAAGTCCATGTAGCGCTGCTCCTTTCTGAACTCGTGATTTACACTGCTTCTCGGAGGTTTGCCAGCTTTGAGGATTCCAAGGAGAAGCAGAAATGCTACCAAAATAATTCCATCGGAGAGGTGAAAGGTCAGAAGCTCATCAGCAAGAGAGGTAATGTAGAGTTTCCACCATCGACTAATGTTTAAGCGAGCTGCATATTTCTCTATTTGTTTTGGAGACAGCATAGATTTCAAAATATCCTTGGAACTAAAAATGCCATGTTTTAATTTATGAAGATTTTCAATAAATTACACCCATACCCACCCACCCACATACCCACCCACACCCACACACAATTTTTCGGAGTATAAACATGGAAACATAGAAGATTGATGGCAGAAAAAGACCTCATGGTCCATCTAGTCTGCCCTTATACTATTTCCTGTATTTTATCTTACAATGGATATATGTTTATCCCAGGCATGTTTAAATTCAGTTACTGTGGATTTATCTACCACGTCTGCTGGAAGTTTGTTCCAAGGATCTACTACTCTTTCAGTAAAATAATATTTTCTCATGTTGCTCTTGATCTTTCCCCCAACTAACTTCAGATTGTGTCCCCTTGTTCTTGTGTATACTTTCCTATTAAAAACACTTCCCTCCTAAACCTTATTTAACCCTTTAACATATTTAAATGTTTCGATCATGTCCCCCCTTTCCCTTCTGTCCTCCAGACTCTACATATTGAGTTCATGAAGTCTTTCCTGATAAGTTTTATGCTTATAAGATGCACCTTTTTCCTCCTTAAAAGAGGCTGGAAATTTGGGTGCGTCTTATATGCAGTCGCTTCGAGAAGGGTGGTATAGGTCTGATTAATAAGTAAATAATAAATAAATACTCTGAATGTAGCTTTTTAAAAAATGTTTTTTCTCAGCTCTCACTAGGCACTAATGATCTATCCAGCTCTTACCTTGCAGGCTCTTTCACTGTTATTCTTTCCAAAAAATGTTTTTCCAGCCTTAAGTCTTTGCAGACTTTTTTTTCATTGCTCTACTTGCTCTCAATAATTTTTTTCCCATCCCTAATGAGGTGTTAACAATATTCTCAGCTCTTACTGGCTTGCAGGCTCTTTCATTGTTACTCTCTCTGAGTAAGTTTTTTTAAAGCCCTAACCAAGGAATAAAATAATGTGCTGAAGCTGACCAGGCTAAGGACGCTAGCCAAATAAATACATGATAGGTAGATTTCCTCCCCTATTTTCCTCCCCAAAAACTAAGGCGTGTCTTATACTCCACTGCATTTTATACTCTGAAAAATACGATTCTATATACACTGCTCAAAAAAATAAAGGCAACACTTAAACAACACAATATAATTCCAAGTAAATCAAACTTCTGTGAAATCAAACTGTCCACTTAGGAAGCAACATTGTGTCAAATTTAACTCTGGGATTTCATGGACACTTCCATGTAATTGTTGTGAGTAACCATCACATGGTCCAATCAATGCACCGTCCATCACATGGTCCAATCAATGCACCGTCTCAATTGGAGATGCCTCCCAGTCACAGCCTTCCAGTTGCAGGGTAGAGTGACCTTGACTCTTGGAGAAAGGAATGTTATTTTGACTATAGTTCCCCACTCACACAATCCCCCCTCCCAGTTTCCCACAACACTAAATGTGGCAGGCCTGAAGATCTAATGCCCAAGATAGTTTCCAGGCCTGACATACATAGTGTGAAATCGTTGCCAGCATAACAATCTCCCTTTTAAAACGTTACCAGCTTGTTTGCTGTTTTAAAATTGTATGCGGCCTTTTCCACACTTATTTATTTTATTTAAAGTGTTTACATATTGCTTCTCATTGCAAAAAAAGAGGCAAGAACAGAACCCCTTTGCAATAACCAGAAAGTAGGTCAAAACATTTGAGAGAAGCATTTCTTTGAAATAATGTAAAAAATATGCATAATAAAAGAAGAAATAAAAGAAGCAGTGAACCAATAACAGCAGCAGTAACCCAAAAAAAAGTTAGGAGAATTTCTTTGCAGTGACATTTTGAACATGTCTTTATTCATTTTTTGTATTATTTTTTGCAGCTCCTGACTTCGTGTCACACACAGTCCGCTTCCTTACAAGAATTTACCCCAAGGGAACAAGAACGGACTCTTCAAATTACGATCCTCAAGAATTTTGGAATGTCGGAAGCCAACTGGGTAGGTTCCTGAGCTTTTAACCAAATCTGCTATGCTAGGTGGATGGGACAAGACCAGATATAATAATAATAATAATAATAATAATAATAATAATAATAATAATAATAATAATAATGATCATAATCATAATCATAATCATAATCATAATCATAATCATAATCATAATCATAATCATAATCATAATCATAATCATAATCATAATCATAATCATAATCATAATCATAATCATAATCATAATCATAATCATAATCATAATCATAATCATAATCATAATAACAACAACAGCAATAACAACTGCAACTGCAACTGCAACAACAACAACAGAGTTGGAAGGGACCTTGGAGGTCTTCTAGTCCAACCCCCTGCTTAGGCAGGAAACTCTATACTACTTCAGACAGATGGTTATCCAACATCTGCTTAAAAACTTCCAGTGTTGGGACATTCACAACTTCTGGAGGCAAGCTGTTCCACTGATCAACCGTTCTGACTGTCAGGAAATTTCTCCTTAGTTCTAAGTTGCTTCTCTCCTTGTTTAGTTTCCACCCATTGCTGCTTGTTCCACCTTAAAGTGATGTTGACTTGTATCAAGCATACATTTTCCCCTTCCCCGTGGTGAAGTTAATTCTGCATCCTGAATTTAAAGAACCAAATATCTCCCCTATAGCTCCCCCTTACACCCCATTCCTTTTTCCCCTTGACTTTCTATTTTGTAAACAGGTTGGCAGTTTTGGAGGTCCAATTCCTATGGGACCTTCTCTTCAATACCTCATAATCTAGTAACCAAAAGGTGGAAATAGAATTAAAAATTTATCCTGTGTTCCCCATTTTTACTGATTTGTTAATATGATGATAATATTTACCAACGTAGACAACTTTATGATGAATGGACTTCGACTCTCAAAATTCTTAGCAGTGGCTCTGTTGGCTGGGGAAGTCTACCCATTGTGAACATGCCCAGGGATGAAATAGTGATCTGGGAGATTGCTAATGTGAGGTTACTTCCTTCTGCTTTAATTCTCAAATCAAAAGCGTGGACTGTATTTTCTTTGACTCTCCTTCTAAGGTGGTAGGCTTTGCTTAGGTCAATAATTAATTTCCTGTAAGAAAATTGTCATTGTTTTGTTAGCAACTCTACTTAGAAACAGGGATAGGGATAGGGTTAGGGTTAGATGAATGGATGGATGGATAGGTAGGTAGGTAGGTAGGTAGGTAGGTAAATAGATATGGATATATACCTACAGAGAGAGAGAGAGAGATACACATGCTCTCTCCCTCCCTCCCTCCCTCTCATAGAACACCCCCTATTCACAGTATCAGAGAAAGCAATTTGAAGTATCCACTTTCATCTTTCATGGTTTCCAGGTTTGTAGAAAAATATGATTGTTCTGATTATAGCAAATATACTCTTGTAAGAAAATTAAAATGTTGTTGTTCACTTTCTGCAACAGTAGTTCTGAGGTAGTAATACTAGAGTGCAGATCTTCTAAACAAAAGTCTTTGTTTCTTTCACATAAAGGTAAAGAGAACCAGTCTGATATAGCGAATGAGATACCAAACTAGAAACTAGGAGATTGTGAATTCTAGTCCCATGTAATGCATGAAACCAGGGGTCTTCAAACTTGGCAACTTTAATACTTGTGGACTTCAACTCCCAGAATTCTCCAGCCGGCTATGCTGGCTGGAGAATTCTGGGAGTTGAAGTCCACAAGTCTTAAAGTTGCCAAGTTTGAAGACCTCTGCATGAAACCATCAAGATGACCCTAGGCAGGTCATTCTCTTTAAACTGTAGGAAATAAACAAGGACAAACAACTTCCAAAATGTTGCCAAGTTCAGGCAGCTCCCAGGAGTTAACACACAGGCACACAAGAGCAATAAACCTATTGTGTGGAATCAGGTCCCTGTTTTTTTTAATCCAGGGCAGCAGGTGGAGTCTTGCCTGAGAAGAGGGTGACAGGTAAATGCCAACCTTCCCTGTTGCGTTCAACAATCACGGCTTTATTTCCACTCTTAATGGTCTTGCTGTAGTGTATAACAAAGGATAAATTGTTCTATTTTATGATATGAACTCCACGACACCAAAAGCTTTGATGAAATGCACTGTATATTGTGCACATTTTCCTAGCATGAAAAGAACATTAATTGCATGTTGCTCAGCACTGGGGGAGTCTGTCTTGCAGAAAATTGGATGTTTGTGAAATACCAGCAGAGGCACCAGAATAAAATGCTGATACCTAGAGAAGGAGTGACTGATTCAACATGAAATCTAATCCTTCCAATCCACAATTTATATTCTAGGCTAAAAATAAAGGGGACAAATTGAATCTTGAAAGATCACTCCAAAATAAATAATCAATTGCAAGCCCAATCATAGGATGGACACTTGATTCTATACTCCCTATTTTCCCATGTTTATTTATTTATTTATTTATTCTTTGTCCAATATACAATACATATGGAAGAGAATAGACGTTAAGTAATATATATAATGATAGAAAGTAAAAAGAGAAGTAGATGGGAGGGAGAGAGTATATATGATATAAGAGATAAGGAGAGAATATATATGATATATGAGATAAGGAAAGACAATTGGACAGGGGACGAAAGGCACACTAGTGCACATGCACGCCCCTTACTGGCCTCTTAGGAACCTGGAGAGATCAATCGTGGAGAGTCTAAGGGAGAAGTGTTGGGGGTTGGGAGTTGACACTATTGAGTCCGGTAATGAGTTCCACGCTTCGACAACTCGATTGTTAAAGTCATATTTTTTACAGACAAGTTTGGAGCGGTTATTATTAAGTTTGAATCTGTTGTGTGCTCTTGTGTTGTTGCGGTTGAAGCTGAAGAAGTCATTGACTGGAAGGACGTTGCAGCATATGATCTTGTGGGCAATACTTAAATCGTGTTTTAGGCGCCACAGTTCTAAGCTTTCAATACCCAGGATAGATAGTCTATTTTCGTAGGGTATTCTGTTTTGAGTGGAGGAGTGAAGGGCTCTTCTGGTGAAATATCTTTGGACGTTTTCGAGAGTGTTGATGTCTGAGATGTGGTATGGGTTCCAGACAGATGAGCTGTATTCGAGAACAGGTCTGGCATAGTAATCTCTGTCCCGTTCTATGGCTTTCCTCCAGCGAGACACAAGGGCATGTATGCCCTGTCGGTACCACTCTTTGTTCTGGTCACAAAGTGTTGTGGTTGGCTTCAGGCCAGTTCCTTTGGCTGTTAATTTTGACACAGAGGAGTGGGAGCCATCTGATTACAGAAGACCCATCTGGCTGAAGGGCGAATCAGACAGTGAACCAGAAGGAGAGGCAGAGAGACAAATGAAGCAGGAAGGGACTGGAGAGGCAGAGAGGGGAATGGAGTCAGTCAGATCTCCAGCCAGAGTTAATGAAAAGTTAATGAACAATCCTATTCTGAATGTTCGGGTCAGGAGAATGCTGGGAAGACAAAAGCAGCTGCGCAAATGGAGAAACAGATTATAGGTCACAAGTGATAAGAATTAATGACGCTGCTGTAACATTGAAAAAGGGAGGGTTGGAGAGGTATGTGTGGGAGTCTATCGTTCAGTTTTGAAGAAAGTTTGTTGAATTGTGGTTTCGTGTTTGCTGTGGATTTCTGGACATTCTGACATTTAAGTATGAGTTATTTCTGGCTGGCGTAATCCTGAAAGACTGGAGTAATTAACTCTGACCTATTGAACTCTTAAACTAACACTGCTCTGAAACTCCATGGTTTGTAGTTTTCTGAATATAAAGAACCACCCTTGTTTTATTTTTACAAGCTTGCATGTGTGTGCTTGATTAATTACTTAGTTCTTGGGTGGCCCATGGCCAGGCAGAACATAAAGCCATTTCTTCACTCTGCGAATCACTTCTTCGTCATCCTCAAAATGTCTTCCACGACTAACCGTACATCTGTCGACTGCAGATTCTCCATAAACTGTACACAAACATTTGTGAATGTTCCCAACAGTTTCTTTCTCTGCAGTGAGAAATTCAATGATGACACACTGCTTGTAACATACATCACTTATAGACACCATTTTGAAACACTGCTGCAGCTACGCTATCAAGACAAGCCACTTCATCCAGTGGGGCATGCCGGCCCCTGCCAGGCCCCTGCCAGCATCCCAAGCATCACTCTCCCTACAGGAGAAATCCGGTCTGGTCCAAAAGGACCAGAACCTCCGGGCAATGGGACTTGGGACATTTCCCAGGAGAAGGAAATATCCCAGTGCTGCAGTCACGAGACCTCCTCCCCCCAATTATTATTAAGAATCAACTGCAAATATTTGAACTGCAAAGATTTAGGGCTTAGAAAACATTCTTCACAAAGAGAAACAATGAAAAAGCTTGCAAGTGGTTAAGAGCTGGGAACATTGTTAGCACCTGGTTAGGGCTGGAAAGAAACTTATTTGGAGCAAGTAGAGCAATGAAAAAACCTTGCAAAAGCTTAGGGCTTGGAAAACATTCTTTGCAGAGCAAAACAGTGAAAGAGCCTGCAAGGTAAGAGCTGGGAAGATGGGTAGCACCTAGGTAGGGCTGGGGTGGGGTGGAGCCTTAAAAAAAAGCTACATTCAAAGTATAAGATGCACCTGAATGTTCAGCCTCTTTTAGGGTGTGTGTGTGTCTTATACTCCAAAAATACAGTATGTGTATATTTTTTTTTTGTATTCACAATTGTCTTTCTTAGTTTTGATATTTTTTGTTGCTTCCTTATTTTCTGTCAAAGGTTTGTATTTTAACTTTGGAAATAAAAATGTAAAAATTATTTTTAAAAAGAGAAGTATGTTTCGATTTAATTTTTATTTTTCCCTGCAGTGGCCTTAAATTTCCAAACACCTGGTGTGCAGATGGATTTACTCATTGGAAAATTTTTGGACAATGGAGGCTCTGGTTACGTTTTGAAACCCGAATTCTTGAGAAGAAAAGACTCTGCTTTTGACCCATTCAGTGTTGGCGATAGGTATAATCCCATTACCCTCACAATAAAGGTAAGGCAGGTTCATGGAAACTTCACCTATCTAAGGAACAATTCCTTGATATCATGAACTGAGCTACCATCAAAACATTTGATTAGAAAAGTCTGAGAAAGTTATACTTCCACAATCAAGCTAGTTCTTCATTATCCTTGGCCTATGTTGCCTTCAGAAATACATCTGATATCTCTTTCCCAAGATTTTCTTCTCTTGAATGGCAAGTGTGGGCTGTTGGGGGTTCACAGGGGTTCAGGAGAACCTCTAGCTAAGATTCTCAGCAATTCAGAGAACCCCCAAATCCCATTCCTGGCTGGCTCCGTTCATCCATACCACTGTGGGCATGGTTATTTTGTAGGTGTGGCTTGCTGGCCATGTGATCAGGTGGGAGTGGCTTAATGATCATGTGACCAGGGGTAGCTTAAAGGTCATGTGACTGGCTTAAAGGTGGCCAACTTGATGTCACTCACGTCAAAGGTTTGGGTTAGGGTGCCTGGCCTCTCCTCACCTCAAAGAGATACAATTTCCCTTACTATTACTAAACATCCAAAATATACTATTTAATTCTATGTATATATGCCATGTGTGTACATACATATCATATACAGGCACACAAAAATATATATTGTCTGCTATCTAAAGTGTATGTACACACACACACTCACGCACAACTCTTCTAAAATTATACACATTCAGCCTCATTTACTGCAATAGGAAAAACATACCAAGAGCTCAGAAGGGAAAAGAAAAAAAATATCATTTTTTTTCTACTGGTTCTGCGTACCTGACCGTACTGTAGGAGCCAATCACTGTTCCAGGCTCCTCTCAGGGGTCCTCACACAGGTTGTTTTGGATGCAGGTAAGTAGGCCAAACCTGTGTGACCTTATTGGTCTCTGGAAGTTATGCGACAGGAGACAGTCCCATAGATAGTCTGACCCTAAGCCATGTAAGGCTTTATAGGTAATAGCCAACACCTTGAATTTATTTATTTATCTATTTTGTCCAATACAAATCGAAAGTTAAAGGGAATAAAAACATGTAGTAGTAAATATCAGGGAAAGGATAGAAGAAAAGATATGAGAATAGAATACGTCAATGAAGAATAGAGGAAAAGATATATGAATGGAAGAAAAGATATATAAAATATAGGAGGGGCAATGGGACAGGGGACGGAAGGCACACTAGTGCACTTATGCTCGCCCCTTACTGACCTCTAAGGAACCTGGTGAGGTTCCATCAATCGTGGATAGTCTAAGGGGAAAATGTTTGGGGTTGGGGGTTGACACCACGGAGTCTGGTAATGAGTTCCACGCTTCGACAACTTGATTGCTAAAGTCATATTTTTTACAGTTAGGTTTGGAGCGGTTGATATTAAATTTGAACCTGTTGCATGCTCTCGTGTTATTGCTGTTGAAGTTGAAGTAGTCGTTGATAGGCAGGATGTTGCAGCATATGATCTTGTGGACAATACTTAGATCATGTTTAAGGTGTCGTAGTTCTAGGTTTCCTAGACCCAAGATTGTAAGTCTAGTTTCGTAGGGTATTCTGTTTGGAGTGGTGGAGTGAAGGGCTCTTCTGTGGAAGCATCATTGGACATTTTTGAGGGTGCTGATGTCCAAGATGTGATATGGGTTTTAGACAGATTCGAGGATGGTCTGATGAAAGTTTTGTAAGCTCTGTTGAGTAGTGTGAGATTGCTGGAGCAGAAGCTACGTAGGATCAGGTTAAAAATTCTAGAAGCCTTTTTGGCGTTATTGTTGCAGTGGCCTTTGGCACTTAAGTCGTTTGATATTAGTATTCCAAGGTCTTTTACTGAGTGGGGGTTGACTGTGAGATTTTGTTTATTCAGTTTGTATACGAGGTTCGGATTCTTTTTGCCGATGTGGAGGACAGAGCATTTGCTAGTTGATATTTGAAGTTGCCATGTGTTAGACCAATCTGAGACGAAGCCAAGGTCCAAGACTAATAGGTAGCTAGTGAAGCAGTGGAGCATAGGTATTATATGGGTGTACCGAGCATAGGTGTTATATAGGTCATCCTCATTTAGTGATTAAAGTTGGGGATGATAATTATGCCCCCATAAGAGACCTAAATCCATCCCCTTCTTTTCTGATGCTAATTTGCCTGGACCCTTAGTAGATCAGATTCTTGTATATAGGTAGCATGGAATAAACTTGTAGTTCTTTTGAACTATATCCTGTCTCCTGATTTCTTGTGTCTGGCAACACTTGGATAATTAGTTGTGCGCTGCTATGATCCAGCGTTACTATAAGGATGCATGCCAACGTACATGTCTTTTCTCCAGATTATTAGTGGCTATCAGCTGCCTCCAAGTAACCTCTCCAAAAGTAACAAGGCTGATCCTTTAGTCAAAATAGAAATTCATGGTGTTCCAGTGGATATGACAAAACGGCAGACTTCTGCCATAAAGAATAATGGTAAGTTGAATGAAATAGAAAATTTGAAGAGTTAATTCAATGATCTGTAAAGCCTATCAGAGTTAAGAATGCATGGAACTGTCTAAATTCTGTTGGTTACAATATTGTGTATATTACCTTATTTTTCTATTATATCAAATGTTCTTCAGATTTTTTTTTATTAATAGAGGCATAATTGTTTGGTAAATGATTCACATGCATTTAATACATGCTATTTACAATACATAAATTTACATACAAACAACAATACACGGTTGTTACAAATATATTTATAATTATTATTTATTCATTAAATTTCTAATGAATTCTATGTATGTATAATGCATGGCTATTATTAATACTCATTTTTGTATGCAACTTTCAGCAACAGGATTGATTTTAACCCAATTATAATTATTTTGTATCGTAATACATCATATTTAACATCATTAACAAGATTTTCCTTCCTTGCTTATTTCAGCTTTGAACCCTAGATGGAATGAGACTTTCACCTTTACTGTCCAAGTTCCAGATCTTGCCTTAATACGCTTTGTAGTAGAAGATCAGATGGCGGTTATTGCCAATGACTTCCTTGGCCAATTTACTTTGCCACTTTTGAGCATGAATAAAGGTAAGACCATTGTTTTATGGTTAACGAGAGATAACAAACAGTTGCTTGCCCATAGGACTAGACTACCTCCGAGACCGCCTTCTGCTTCATGAATCCCAGCGACCAGTGAGGTCCCACAGAGTTGGTCTCCTTAGGGTCCCATCGACCAAACAATGTCAGCTGGCCTGACCTAGGGGAAGAGCCTTCTCTGTAGTGGCCCCAGCCCTCTGGAATTAGCTCCCTCTGGAGATTCGCACTGCCCCCCCTCCTTGTCTTCCGAAAGAGCTTAAAAACTCATCTTTGTCACCAGGCCTGGGGACATCAGATCTTCCCCCTGACCAACAAATGTTTTTAGTGTGATTTATTGAATGATTGTTAATGAAAGTTTTTAATGTTAGGATTATTTAGGATGCTTATTAATTGGATTAATTGGATTATTAAAATATAATAAATAATTATTGTCTTTGTATATGCTGTGAGCTGCCCCGAGTCCTCAGAGAGGGGAGGCATACAAATCCAAATGAATAAATAAATAAATATTTTTTTAAAAAATACAGGGGGCAATGTAACAGAGAAGAATTATTGTCTGTAGCAGAAAACGTGGCAGCACAATAAGTCCTACCATTATACTTCCTATGGTAGATTCTCAGTCATCCAGGTCATGGTTGTCCCGAAGGTGTTTATTCTTTTTCTTTATTTTATTTTATGTACACAAAAAGCATTACATAACACACAAACACACAATGGTAGGAATTCTTGATCCCATCTTGATTATAGCTCAATTCACAAATGTTTGTATATACTATAAATATTTTCAGATATATTTGTCATTTAAATTTTATACTTATTTCTTTTATGTATATCAACTTCCTGGTCAATTTTTTTTGTATATGTATTTTTATGGATCTCTTTACTACCTATTGCCTTTTCCATTTCTATATGCATCCATATATACGTACATCCAACAAATTAATATTTATACTCTTCATAAATTATGTTCTATAAAGGTTCAGTAAATCGTTTGGGTAATGTGTTTTCTTAGTTTTTTATAATGAGTTTTGTCCTTTTTTTGCCATTTGTTGGCTAAACTGTATTTCATTAGTCAGAGATTGTAGATCAGCTCAAGTAGGGAAAAATGGGACAAACATTAGAACAAGGCATATTGCAAACTAGCAAAAGAAAACAATTGCTTTACACTATGGAGTAGTCTTCACTATCTTACAAAACAAAACATGAAAAAGAAAAGAAGACAGTCCCAGAGGTATGATCACCCACACTGTAGTATAATGGATTATTGTAGCTAATGATCACTTAAGTGATCGTGTATTGATACCTAATTATTATCTGTTGTAATCCCAAAGGTGCTTTTTCAAGAGGCTGAAGAAGCTTCTTGGATGAGAAGCGAAACATCTTCAAAGAAAAAAACCAGAAAGTCTAGTTGCCTCCTGAAAAATCATCTTTGGGACAAACATGACCTGAATGGCTGAGAATTTCTACAGACATCTGTTATAATATTTGCAGAAACCTTATTCCTGTCTTTACGTCATCAGTAGGTGAGATATAATACATATCATAACCAAGGTGTTCTGCCGTCATGTCTCAACTGCCCATAATTACAAGGTAATTAGTTCAGGAAGACACACACCACACGATAAAAGGAAACCCCAAAAGTTTTTATAAACAGAAAAACAGAAACAGCTCCCTTTTTAAATGTCAAAAGGATTTTCTGGTACACATAAGGCACAGGTTAAATGCAGTCCAATTGCTCACCCAATAACTGGGAAATTGAGTCCAATTCTAAAGTCCAGAGAGTCCACACACACAATCCCAAAGAGCAAAAGCCACGATCTTGACAAAACAATGAATCAGATAAATTGCCATGAGGCTAAAACACCAGGCTGCACTTTTATCTGTAGCACTAATTACAGCAGCCTCACCCAACCACAGGTGGCCTCATTTTCTCTTGTAATAATCCTTCAGTTGTTGTCTCCTATGCATCACTCAACGCATGCGTGGATGTGTCATTAATTCTTGTTCAGAATCCAGGGATGATACAGATGACTGATCTCCTCCTGGGCTGTCTGCCAAACTCCCCTCTTCCCTGTCACTCACGCTTCTTTGGTCAGAGGAGACTTTGTCGGCAGATTCTACTGGGAGCAAAACAGGCCTGCGGCATGTGGATGTCTCTCCCACATCCACCTCCACATTCCTTGGGACAGGAGCTGGGCCAGAGCTAACCACACAACACAAGGGAAGAAACTATACCCTGAATTTAGAGAACAGGGAAATGTCAAACCCTATTTAACACAGAGACATTGTTCTAATGTGGAGCCTTCTGAAGTCGAACTAGTTTTCAGTTCCCAGCCATCAACTCATCTAGAAAGAATCCCTCCAGGAGCTGCAGAGAAGCAATACATCTCCCTTTTTCAAATGCAGGTTATAAAATATTACTTTGAATTTAACATTATATACACAGCTCGATGAAATAGCCATTGAAATGCTCAGCTATATTTCACGCTAGCTTTTGAGGCCCTTAACTATAATAATAATAAAAAAAGAGAAAAGTTGACAGCTTATAGAACAAAGATAAGTCACCGGTAAAAAGGACTGAGCACGATTTGAATATTTTTAAATTTACAAAAGGAGGGGATTAAACTCAGATTCCCTTTTCTTATCCTTGGCTGCCTTTCTTGATTTTTATTTTTATTTATTAATTGGATTTATATGCCGCCACCCCCACCTCAGAGGACTCGGGGTGGCTTACAACCTATCAAGAAATACAATTATTTATTTATTTATTTATTTATTTATTTATTTATTTATTTATTTATTTATTTATTTATTTATTTATTATTTAGATTTGTATGCCGCCCCTCTCCGCGAACCCGGGGCGGCTTACAACAAAAAATATAAACAATCGTACAAATCCAAATAAATTCAATAAATTTAAGTATTTAAAATAGTTTTAAAAAGAACCCCACTATATTAACAAGCACACACACAAACATACCATACATAAATTGTATGTGGCCGGGGGAGGTGTTTCAGTTCCCCCATGCCTGACGACAAAGGTGGGTTTTAAGAGCTTTACAGAAGGCAGGGAGAGTAGGGGCAGTTCTAATCTCCGGGGGGAGTTGGTTCCAGAGGGCCGGGGCTGCCACAGAGAAGGCTCTTCCCCTGGGGCCTGCCAACCGACATTGTTTAGTTGACGGGACCCGGAGAAGGCCCACTCTGTGGGACCTAATCGGTCACTGGGATTCGTGCGGCAGAAGGTGGTCTCGGAGATATACAATATACAGTGTAAGCATCTAAAATCGAATTAATTTAGCTAATTAAATTTAAAAACCCTAATAACATTTGAAAATCACTCATTCCCATTCAACAGCAAACATACGGCAGCATACAAATAATAATAATAATAATAATAATAATAATAATAATAATAATAATAATAATGGCTGTGCAGGGCAACTGAGCTTCCAGTTTCTGGCACATGCATGCCCGCCAGCCACTGATGCACCAGAAATTGGAAGTCCAGGAGATAGGCATGCATGCTCAGGTCAGAAGCAGGAAGCTCAGCTTCCCAGCGCATGAATGTGTGCTGGGGAACTGCTCTTCCGGTTTCCGGTGCTACCCCACATGTGCGTACTTGATCCCATTTCAGCACTCGGTGCCAAAAACGTTTGCCAACACTGGACTAGAAAGTCGTAGGCCTTGAGTCAGCCATGAAGCTGGGTGACCTTGGACCAATCACTCTCTCTCAGACCAATCTACCTCGTAGGGTTGTTGTGGGCAAACGAGAAATAACTGTGTTGGACAGTTTTACCAAATGGACTTATCTGTAAACATAATGGGTGAACAGTGCGGCCAGGCATTAGGGAAAGCAAGTACAATGCTTGGCTGCATGGCTAGAGGTATAACAAGCAGGAAGAGGGAGATTGAGATCCCGCTATATAGAGCGCTGGTGAGACCACATTTGGAATACTGTGTTCAGTTCTGGAGACCTCACCTACAAAACTATATTGATAAAATTGAACGGGTCCAATGATGGGCTACAAGAATGGTGGAAGGTCTTTAAGCATAAAACATATCAGGAAAGACTTAATGAACTCAATCTCTATAGTCTGGAGGACAAAAGGGAGACATGACCGAAACATTTATGTGTGTATGTTTGATTTTTATAATAAGGGTTTTTAGTTGTTTTATTAAATTGAATTGTTACATGTTGTTTTTTTATCATTGTTGTTAGCCGCCCCGAGTCTGCGGAGAGGGGCGGCATACAAATCCAATAAATAAATAAATAAATATTTTAAATATGTTAAAGGGTTAAATAAGGTTCAGGAGGGAAGTGTTTGTAATAGGAAAGTGAACACAAGAGCAAAGGGGGCAAAATCTGAGGTTAGTTGGGGTAAAGATCAGAAGCAACGTGAGAAAATATTATTTTACTGAAATAGTAGTAGATGCTTGAAACAAACTCCCAGCAGACGTGGTTGGTAAATCCACAGTAACTGAATTTAAACATGCCTGGGATAAACATATATCCATCCTAAGATAAAAATACAGGAAATAGTATAAGGGCAGACTAGATGGACCATGGGGTCTTTTTCTGCCGTCAGTCTTCTATGTTTCTATGTTTCTAAATAAACAAATGCCTTTATGTCTATACAAATCACAGTGCACACTTGTTAATTTGCACATTTAAGCCTCTGCCTAATTCTGAATTAGACTGAATCCTGATTGCTTTACAAATACCCTGACCTGCTTGGAGGATTTAAATTAAATCGGATTTAGATAAGGGAAGGTAGTGTTTTAAATGAATTTAAGTTTGGGTGATGGAAATCAGTCATGTTCTCTAGTTCATTTCTCCTGTCATTACAAACTTGCCAAAAAGTATACATTCCATTTGCAAAATATTTTCCTGGGTGTAATATTGCATGCACATCGTCATAAAATATCCAAAAGAAATATTAAGCTATATTTCACACTGCATGGAAGCATCATGAAATATTTAGACAGACTCTAATGAGATGACAAACTTGGTGAGCTGTCAGAAAATATCTATAAGTGTTATTACGGAAGGAGAAAACATCTATTTCTCAATAACAGAGCACCTAAAATAAATGATAAATATATATTTGGGTATGTCTGCGTGAAGTTTGTCAGAGAAAATAGAAAGAGGAGGATTTTCTGGAAATCTATATCAAATTGATCTCTGTTCTTGTTGAATCCACACAAAAAGGAACAATTGGTTAAAGTTTTATAAACATATGTGGTTCTTTCTGAGGAAGTGTCTTTTTGCATGTGCCACAGTGTGCATTTAAAGATAACATATAGGATAGGATAGGATACGATAGGTTAGAATATACTAGAATAGAATATACTAGAATATACTAGAATAGAATAGAAAATGGATAGAATGGAATGGAAGGGAAGGGAAGGGAAGAGAAGAGAAGAGAAGAGAAGGGAATGCAATAGAATAGAATAGAATAGGAAATGAATAGAATAGAATAGAATAGAATAGAATGGAATGGAAGGGAAGAGAAGAGAAGAGAAGGGAATGCAATAGAATAGAATAGAATAGAATAGAATAGAATAGGAAATGAATAGAATAGACTAGAAGAGAAGAGAAGGGAAGGGAATGCAATACAATAGAAGAGAAGAGAAGAGAAGGGAAGGGAATGCAATACAATAGAAGAGAAGGGAAAAGAAGGGAATGCAATAGAATAGAATAGAATAGAATAGAAGAGAAGAGAAGAGAAGAGAAGAGAGAATTGGGAATTGAATGGGAATGGAATAGGATAGGATAGGATAGGATAGGGAAGGGGAAGGGGAATCATGTCCTCGTAGAAGGGCGGCATACAAGTCTAATTAATAATAATAATAATAATAATAATAATAATAATAATAATAATAATAATAAAATGAAAAATGAAAAAAATTAAATGGGAAATGGAAATGGGATAGAATAGAATGGGAAAGGGAAAGGGAATAGAACCGAACCGAACCGAACCGAACAGAACAGAACACTTTACTTGGCCAACTCCCTTCTAGCACTGATAACAGCGAAGGCTCCACTTACACCTAAGCCTGTGCCCATGCACAAGATTTCACTTCTGCACATGGGCCTTTCCCCCAGTAGTGAGGTATGCACGCGACCCATCATGTCGGGTGTACACACAGCCGGCCCAGCCTCCGGAACCCATTAAAAAATCCTAATGGATTACCAATCCCAATCGTACGGGGTGCAGTCCATCACTGACTGATGATGCTACCTAGTTGGATAATGAAATAACAAACTATAATTCTATACTCGTGTGACAAATATGTAAATAAATAAAATAAAGTTAGTTGCTAGGGTCACTGTTGATCCATCTTATTCACTAAGTCAACGTGGAGGGTAAGTTTATTTCCCACTGTTGTTTCTTGCTTGACATACTGGAGTCTTTGGAGAGGGGCGGCATACAAATCTAATAAATTGAATTGAATTGAATTGTTGTCATCTTGGTTTTCTTTCAGGTTATCGCCATGTTCCATTGGTCTCCAAACTTGGAGTTACCCTCAAGCCTGCCTCCCTGTTTGTCTACATATGGTACTTTCAACAGTAAAGTCATCGCCCACTCTTCCATCTGTGTGTTTTAATAAAGCAACCATGGTCCATGCAGGTGATCCCTTCTATTTTCTAATAGAGGAACTAAGTGTTTATAGTCCTTGAAGGGTTAGGTCTGTGGAATAGGCATTCTGTCTTGTAACTGGTGTTTGTGTGTGTGTGTGTCAGTGATGGGCTGCCAACATTTTTACTGCTGCACTGTGGGTTTGGCTTACTTTGCGCTGTGGCTTGATGGTCATGTGACCGGGTAGGAGTGGCTTGATGGTCATGTGACCAGGCAGGAGTGGCTTGACAATCATGTGACCGGGGGTGGTTTAAAGGTCATGTGACTGAGTGGGAATGGCTTGCCGACCAAGATAAATTTTCTTTTTTCTTTTTAAAATATCTTTATTAGTTATTTACATTGAAAGCAAAACAATGGGGAAAAACAAACATACAAACAAAACAAGCGAAAGAAAAACATTACTAAATAAAGCATTATGCTTTATACAATAGTTTGCATTGGTATCAGAAAGAAACATCAATGCCAGCTATTCAGCTGGGACTTGTTATTTACAGATTATTCATTTACACCCATTTCATTTTCTAATTGCAATGTATGTTAGTCTTCTTAAATTGTCTTATTTCTATATCTCTATATTTCTTTTCCTTCAGTTGTACTTATTCTATGGATTATCGGTTTGTTATAAGACAATGGAGGAATAAAGAAACTGTTACCAAACCAAATGTAACCATTGTCAAGATACGTTTTCAAATAGGTGCTTGGACTCTTAACTGAAAAAGAGTCCAAGCACCTGTGTTTCTCCAAAAATAAGACAGCGTCTTATATTAATTTTTGTTCCCAAAGATGTGCTACGTCTTATTTTCATGGGATGTCTTATTTTTTTCCCAGTGAATTGTATCCTGTATCCTGCTGCAGCAAAAACGCATCCAAACACGCAACTGCATGTTGGATGCATATTGGATGTATTTTAAGTCTGATTGATGCAGCGTTTGCAATGCAATTTATGGACAGCAGTGTTATATATGTTCTGTTCGGGAATACTGCGAAATGAAACATCTGCTACATCTTACTTTCAAGGGATGCCTTATATTAGGCAATTCTTCAAAACCTCTCCCATGTCTTACTTTCGCAGTTGACTTATTTTCGGGGAAACAGGGTATTTGAAAACTTATCTTGACAATGGTTACATTTGGTTACCTTTGATAACAGTTTCTGTTATCAAATGATAGACAGCATTATTTGTTGAGGAGCACGATAACATTTTATGGTTTTGTACTGAACCCACAAGGTTCAGTAGGATAACAGATTAGGCAAGTAGCTCAATTTTCTTTCATTGCTATAAAAGTTCAGTTCTAGATAATGATTAAAGCATTTATGGGTAAAAACATACTATTTAATTATTTCCTATTTTAAAAGTAATTAAGGATCCTACTAAGGTACTAGAGAAGGAAGGACAATAAAAAAACCTATTAAGTATTCAATAAATAGTGCATAAAATTACTACCCCCACTGCATTCCTCCACCCCTGTGAGGGCAGCAACCCATTACTGGTGTGTGTGTGTGTTTAATTGCTTTATAGTATCTTTGTAAAAACTTTATAGTATCTCCCTCCATTATAAATTGAGGAATCTTGGTGGCTCAGTGCTTAACACGTTGGAGTGATTAAGATGCTAGAAAGATTCCAGACCTGAGCGCCAAGTGACAGGTGAACTCCCAATCTTGCCCCAGCTATTGGCAACCTAGCAGTTCGAAAACATGAAAATGCGAGTAGATAAATAGGTACATTCTTCAGGAAGGCTGTTTACCAAATGGCTGAAGCAACAAAAATTTCGGGCTAACTTGAGGTCCTAAGTTGAAGACTACCGTACCTGTACAGGGTCATAGAATTACTTAGAATTGGGTGCTTAGCCCACGTTGCTTACATCAAGAATCTAAATGAATTTAGCCAGTAGTGAAATCATTTTTTTTACCATCAGTTCTGTGGGCATGGCTTGGTGGGCATGTTGTGGCTTGGTGGGTGTGACTTGGTAGGCTTAGCAGGGGAAGGATACTACAGACTAACCATTCTTTCCCCACTCCAGGGGAAGGACACTGCACAATCTCCATTCCCTCCCCACTCCAGGGGGAGGACACTGCACAATCTCCCTTCCCTCCCCAATCCTGGGAGGACGATACTTCACATACTCCATTCCTACCCCACTCCAGGGGGAAGGATACTGCACAGTCTCCATTCCCTCCCCATTCCTGGGGGGAGGATACTGCACAAACTCCATTCCCACCCCACTCCATGGGGGAGGACCCTGCACAATCTCCATTCCCTCCCCATTCCTGGGGGGAGGATACTGCACCATCTCCATTCCCTCCCCACTCTTGGGGGGAGGATACTGCACAATCTCAATTCCTACCTCACTCCTGGGGGAAGGATCCTGCACAATCTCTATTCCCTCCCCATTCCTAGAGGGAGGATACTGCACAATCTCTATTCCCTCTCCACTCCAGGGGGAGGATACTGCACAAGTTCCATTCCCTTCCCACTCCTGGGGGGAGGATACTGCACAATCTCTATTCCCTCCCCACTCTGTGGGGGAGGATACTGCACAAGTTCCATTCCTACTCTACTCTGGGGCCAGCCAGAGGTGGTATTTGCCGGTTCTCTGAACTACTCAAAATTTCCACAATCGGTTCTTCAGAACCTGTTGGATTTCATCTCTGAAATTTAGCCCTGAAAGAATTCCTCTGGTTTCTAAAAATTTCCAGCAAAGAGGAAATCCATCATTTCTCCCTCCCACTGATTCCACTAGCAAAGGGTACTTAATTTCAGGATGTTTCCCTTTAAATTTTGCTAGAATCTGATTAGCCCAATCGGATTTCATGAACTGAATTTCAAATGTCCTCTGCCATCCTATTAGGGCAGTGTTTCCCAACCTTGGCAATTTGAAGCTATCTGGACTTCAACTCCCAGAATTCGCTGGCTGGGGAATTCTGGGAGTTGAAGTCCAAATAGCTTCAAGTTGCCAAGGTTGGGAAACACTGTATTAGGGGACAAAAACAAATTCAAGCGGCAATGGCAAAATTGACAAAACCGGGAAGCCATTAAGCACACCTCTGCTACATGTCCACCCTAAATTGCCTGCTGCTGAAGATGTTTCGGTGATTAAAAAACCAGAACTGGAACAGCGCAAAGCACATTAGCCTGTAATGTGTACTTAGCCCTTTTACCTCTGCAGCAATTGCGTGCTGCAAAATAAACAGATTGGCCTTTTATACCCCCGGTGCTAATGGGGACATTTGCACATAGAGGGTACTCCTAGCATGTAGATAACTAAATGACAACGGACCATGAAAAAGCCATTATGATTTCCCCACGATTAGCAACTTGTTATGTGCAGTTAGCAGCCTCCCGTCTGCGCCTCTTCTCCAAGGCAAAGTCTTCAGTTAATGTGGCAAAAGAGCTCACTCTGGGAAATAAGGAGGACAGCACCTCATGCTAATGAACAAATAATTCAACCGCCTCTGACAACGTTCAAATTGCCTCCTTCTCCAGTGGAAGAGCACTTCCCTGCATTCAGCTGGACGTTGTTTTTGTTGAACAATCGGCATTATCGCAACTCTGTGCAAAATGGCCTGCTGGTTTTCATAGTCAGAGGCAGACAAGATCTTTGCAATTATGGACTGCAGCATATATACAGGTAGCTACTAAACTGGAATTTTTTCATTTCATTTCATTTTATTGGATTTGTATGCCGCCCCTCTCCGTAGACTCGGGGCGGCTAACAACAGTGGTAAAAACAACATGCGACAATCCAATGCTAAAGAAGCTAAAAACCCTTATTTTAAAACCAATCATACATACAAACGTACCATACATAAATTGTAGAAGCCTAGGGGGAAAGAATATTTCAATTCCCCCATGCCTGATGACAGAGGTGGGTTTTAAGAAGCTTATGAAAGGCAAGAAGGGTGGGGGCTATTCTAATCTCTGGGGGGAGTTGGGTCCAGAGGGCCAGGGCCGCCACAGAGAAGGCTCTTCCCCTGGGTCCCGCCAAACGACATTGTTTAGTTGACGGGACCCGGAGAAGGCCCACTCTGTGGGACCTAATTGGTCGCTGGGATTCGTGCGGCAGAAGGCGGTCCTGGAGATAATTGCAATCCACGTGGAAAGAAAATAATAATCATCATACTGTTCATGGAAAGTTAAGACGCCAACATTTCATCACCGTTGTGAAGCACAGGAAATGCAAACTGTTGTGTGAACCAAAGCGCAGAACTATCTTTATGGACCACAAAGTCTGATTTGCCATCACGAACAAAATAATACTGATGCAGATGCCAACATTACTGTGGTGTGTTTTACTATGTATCAATATTTAGAATGATTTAGAGCATTCCAGAAAAGATTCTTTTAAAGCACAGGTCACAATATTAGGAACGACCAATTTCTTGTTGACTACTTCAACTTCAACCACAACAACACAAGAGCACACAACAGATTTAAACTTAATATTAACCGCTCCAAACTTGACTGTAAAAAATATGACTTCAGGAACCGAGTGGTCGAAGCGTGGAACTCATTACCGGACTCCGTAGTGTCATCCCCAAACCCCCAACACTTTACCCTTAGATTATCCACAGTTGACCTATCCAGTTTCGTAAGAGGTCAGTAAGGGGCGAGTACAAGTGCACTAGAGTGCCTTCCGTCCCCTGTCCTATTGCTCTCCTATATCTCCTATACCTTTCTTCTATTCTTATATCTCTTCTTCTATTCTTTCATTGATATGTTCTACTACTATATCTTCTTTTCTATTATTTCTTAGATATATTTTACTATGAGTATCTCCTCTATAACCTTCATCATGTATTTTACTATGTGTATATAGATATATACCCACTAAAACCCTCATTGTGTATTGGACAAAATAAAAAAATTAAAATAATATATTTCATGGCAACAAAAATTTCTTTCATCCTTCCTATCATCCATTGAGTAAAACGTAAAACGTGTTAACTGATGACTTGGACTTTACAAATTCACTGAACTGTCAACATGCAATCTGAATTTGAATTTATAAGGGCAAATTTATTCCAAGCTAAACTCCGTCTGGAAGCTAAAAGACATGGAAGTATCCTTTCTACAAGGCGGTTGCTCTGTCTCAGCTAGTTTATATTCCAAAGCATTTTCATGCATCCACTTTAGTTGGGCTATAAAATTCAATGTGTTCTTCAGAAATAGACTTCGCCAAAGTCAGTCATTCTGCAAATGAGTGACCGTAAAAATCGAATGAACAAATGAGGAGAACTTACTTAGCATTAACCGCTGCCATCAAGCTGATAAGAAGTATTGCTCTGTCGGGATAGGATGGAAGCCTTTTTATATACAGTGATACCTCGTCTTACGGACCCCTCTTCATACTGTTCTGTCTGGGTGCCCCCAGACTTCAACACCAACTGGAAAAAGCAGCCAGACACGCTGGTAAAAACAAAAGCACTTTATAGTTTGAAAAATAAACACAGAGAAAAACCTGTTCTTCCCAACAGGCAGGCTATGAGGCTTCACAGCAAAGTCCTGACGGCCAGACAATACAGCAGACTTCTTGCTGGCACACACACCACTGTAGAAAATAAGCCCCCACGCCTTTTCCCCCAAGGTTTCAGCCTTCAAGGCCACAAGCCAGAATCAGAGACGCCAAAGATCACAGCCAGGTCCCAGGACTCCCAAAGATAATACTCCACAATACAGGAAGGGTGGGTCTGCCTTTTCAGCCTTTCTGGGGAGAACCACACCCAAACCCAGATGTTACCTATTTAGGACTGGAAGTACCTGGCTAATTGTCCCCTTCGTTGTGCTGCTCTTCTCTGCCTGTGATCGATGATGGCTTGAGCATTTTCATCTAAGGACTCCAGGCTGCTTGCTGGGGAGAGCTCCACCCCAGGGGATTCTGGCTGTTCTCCCTCTCCCTCGGCCTGATATTCCTCCTCCCCTTCTGCCTGGGCCTCCTCCTCCTCCTCCTGTTCCTCATCCTCCCCCTCTGAGCAGGGAGCCGGCAGAGGTTCAGCCGTTCCCTGAGGAGCCTCAGACGGAATCACAACACATACGAACTTTTCATGATACGAACCCAGTGTATAAGATTTTTTTGCCTCTTATTCCGAACTATTTTCACCTTACGAACCCGAGCAGCCGCTGCTGGGATGCCCCGAAGTGCTGGGATTTCCCTGAGGCTGCTTTGAATCCCAGCGACAAACTCCCCCCTTCCAAACTGCATGGGGAAAAGACTCATGGAGCTCAAGAGGGGAGAAAGGTGTGGGAGAAATGAGCAGAATGGGGTGGGCAAATATGGGATGGAAAGACTCATGGAGCTCAAGAGAGGAGAAAGGTGTGGGGGAAATGAGCAGAATGGGGTGGGCAAGAACAGGAGGGAAAGACTCATGGAGCTCAAGAGAGGAGAAAGGTGTGGGGGAAATGAGCAGAATGGGGTGGGCAAAAACAGGAGGGACTCATGGAGCTCAAGAGAGGAGAAAGCTGTGGGGGAAATGAGCAGAATGGGGTGGGCAAAAACGGGAGGGACTCATGGAGCTTAATAGAGGAGAAAGGTGTGGGGAAAATGAGCAGAATGGGGTGGGCAAAAACAGGAGGGACTCATGGAGCTCAAGAGAGGAGAAAGGTGTGGGGAAAATGAGCAGAACGGGGTGGGCAAAAACGGGAGGGACTCATGGAGCTCAAGAGAGGAGAAAGGTGTGGGGAAAATGAGCAGAATGGGGTGGGCAAAAACGGGAGGGACTCATGGAGCTCAAGAGAGGGGAAAGGTGTGGGGGAAATGAGCAGAATGGGGTGGGCAAAAACAGGAGGGACTCATGGAGCTCAAGAGAGGAGAAAGGTGTGGGGGAAATGAGCAGAATGGGGTGGGAAAAAATGGGAGGGACTCATGGAGCTCAAGAGAGGGGAAAGGTGTGGGGAAAATGAACAGAACGGGGTGGGAAAAAATGGGAGGGACTCATGGAGCTCAAGAGAGGAGAAAGGTGTGGGGGAAATGAGCAGAATGGGGTGGGAAAAAATGGGAGGGACTCATGGAGCTCAAGAGAGGAGAAAGGTGTGGGGGAAATGAGCAGAATGGGGTGGGAAAAAATGGGAGGGACTCATGGAGCTCAAGAGAGGGGAAAGGTGTGGGGGAAATGAGCAGAATGGGGTGGGAAAAAATGGGAGGGACTCATGGAGCTCAAGAGAGGGGAAAGGTGTGGGGGAAATGAGCAGAATGGGGTGGGAAAAAATGGGAGGGACTCATGGAGCTCAAGAGAGGAGAAAGGTGTGGGGGAAATGAGCAGAATGGGGTGGGAAAAAATGGGAGGGACTCATGGAGCTCAAGAGAGGGGAAAGGTGTGGGGGAAAGGAGCAGAATGGGGTGGGAAAAAACGGGAGGGACTCATGGAGCTCAAGAGAGGAGAAAGGTGTGGGGAAAATGAACAGAACGGGGTGGGAAAAAACGGGAGGGACTCATGGAGCTCAAGAGAGGAGAAAGGTGTGGGGAAAATGAACAGAACGGGGTGGGAAAAAATGGGAGGGACTCATGGAGCTCAAGAGAGGAGAAAGGTGTGGGGGAAATGAGCAGAATGGGGTGGGAAAAAATGGGAGGGACTCATGGAGCTCAAGAGAGGGGAAAGGTGTGGGGGAAATGAGCAGAATGGGGTGGGAAAAAACGGGAGGGACTCATGGAGCTCAAGAGAGGAGAAAGGTGTGGGGAAAATGAACAGAACGGGGTGGGAAAAAACGGGAGGGACTCATGGAGCTCAAGAGAGGAGAAAGGTGTGGGGAAAATGAACAGAACGGGGTGGGAAAAAACGGGAGGGACTCATGGAGCTCAAGAGAGGGGAAAGGTGTGGGGATAATGAGCAGAACGGGGTGGGCAAAAACGGGAGGGACTCATGGAGCTCAAGAGAGGAGAAAGGTGTGGGGAAAATGAGCAGAATGGGCTGGGCAAAAACAGGAGGGAAAGACCCATGGAGCTCAAGAGAGGCTCTTTTCTCTTTCCTTCATTGGGACTGCCACCTCTTGCCACCTCTCACTGTCCCTCCCCCCACTCCGTTTGCCTCAGCTTCGTCTGCCCACCGTTTGTTTGTTTTTTTAAGCCTTAATATTTTGGATTTTCCTAATGGGCTTGCACGCATTATTGGCTTTTCCATTAATTCCTATGGGAAATATTGTTTCATCTTACAGACTTTTCACCTTACGAACCTCGTCCTGGAACCAATTAAGTTCGTAAGACGAGATATTACTGTACAACATAATTTGATTCAGAAAAGCAGAGCAATGTCTTTCCTCAGTTCTGATTTTGTTTTGTTGATGAATAGTTTGAAATCTTCCAATGAGAAAAGTTGTATTTGTCCAGATACTCATAGCATCTCCTTTGCTTATCATAATATTTTCTATTTTATTGCCAAAAGTGGTTAGAATCTGTCCAATTTGATGGCCATAATTGCTATCAATCACTCTTAAGTAATTAGCAGCGCTGATCTAATCCGGAGGAAAAAACAACAAAGCAAAACAAAAGATATTGAGTAGAAAACCTGAGGGTAGTAAGTTCTTGCAGATAGCAAAGTCTGCTGTGTATAGATGGGTCATTCTTTGTCAAGTGGACCAGGTGCCCACTTAACTGACTTTTACAGCCTTATTTGAACAGAAACCGTCACAAAAACTACATATATGATTGAAAACAAGTATGCTCTTTCTAATGAAATAAAAATGAGGATGATTGAAGGTGAGAAAACAGAGAGCTCTGCTTCATCACCTTCAATCATCTTCATCAGAAAGAGCACTTTTTCTCTATAGCTTTCTGTTATCTCACCTTCAATCATCTCCATTTTTATTTCATTAGAAAGAGAACATTTTTTTCTATCATAAATGTTATTTTTGTGATGGTTTGTTTTCTAATAAGGCTTTAATTTCACCTGGTCCACATGACAAAGAATCATCCAGATAGTTTTTTCTTTAGAATTCTTTATTTGGGCCAAGTCCCTTCTAGCACTGATGATGTTACCTAGTTGGATAATGAAATATCTGCAAGAAAACAACCAGGCTCAACGACCACCAAGGAAACCATAACATTATTTTCTGTTCATCTTGCCAGGTTGGATTCAGGATCACACTAAATTCTTATTTAGTGTGAGAGACACAATCTACATATATTCTTTAATAGGTTTATCCATTCTTTTATTGATTGATTGATTGATTTTGTCCAATACACAATGAGGGTTTTAGTGGGTATACACATAGTAAAATACATAATGAAGGTTATAGAGGAGATACTCATAGTAAATATATATCTAAGGAAGAAAAGAGAAGATATAGGAATAAAACCTATCAATGAAAGAATAGAAGAAGAGATATAGGAATAGAAGAAAGGTACAGGAAATATAGGAGAGCAATAGGACAGGGGACGGAAGGCACTCTAGTGCACTTGTACTCGCCTCTTACTGACCTCTTAGGAATCTGGATAGGTCAACCGTGGATAATCTAAGGGTAAAGTGTTGGGGGTTTGGGGATGACACTACGGAGTCCGGTAATGAGTTCCACGCTTCGACCACTCGGTTCCTGAAGTCATATTTTTTACAGTCAAGTTTGGAGCGGTTAATATTAAGTTTAAATCTGTTGTGTGCTCTTGTGTTGTTGTGGTTGAAGCTGAAGTAGTCACCGACAGGCAGGAGGTTGCAGCATATGATCTTGTGGGCAATACTTAGATCTTGTTTAAAGTGTCTTAGTTCTAAGCTTTCTAGGCCCAGGATTGAAAGTCTAGTCTCGTAGGGTATTCTATTTCGAGTGGAGGAGTGAAGGGCTCTTCTGGTGAAGTATCTTTGGACATTTTCAAGGGTGTTAATGTCTGAGATGCGATATGAGTTCCAAACAGATGAGCTATATTCGAGGGTGGGTCTGGCCAAAGTTTTGTAAGCTCTGGTAAGTAGTGAGAGATTGCCAGAGATTCAAAAGCTAAACACAGAAGATTAGGAAGTTAGCTGCTAGAGTCAGACCGTTGATCCATCTAATTCGATTCAATTAATAGCAATTGGAAAAGTGCAATGTCATGTGACTATGCTACTCAGCAATTGCAGTTCCAATAATCCTAGTTGCTATCATTAAGCAAGACCCACATGGATCACTGTGTGAGGACCTCACACAAATGCACCTTCTGGCTTCCTGCCACCTTCTCCATTGACTTTTCTTGTGGGAAACAGGCAGTGGACATCGGAAATCATGATTGCATGACTACAAGCCCACTTGTGATGGCTGGAACCCTGATGACCAGTCATAAATCTCCCTCATTCAATGCTGTCATAAGTTTGAATCGTCGCCAAATAGTGAAGCTGAGGACGATGTACAGTGATCCCTCGATTTTTGCAGGGGTTGCGTTCCCAGACTGCCCGCGAAAGTCGAATTTCCGCGAAGTAGAGATGCGGAAGTAAAAACACCATTTTTGGCTATGGACAGCCAAAAACTACGCCCGCGCACCCTTTTCCAAGGCCGCGCAAGGAGCTGGGCTTGAGGTTGGGGGCAGGGAGCAACGAAAGTGTGGAGGCCGGCAAAGATTGTTTTGAATGTCGGCCGCCCCCCAGAGCGCCTCCAGCCCCCTCGCCGCTACACCCCACCCGCCCGATCCACCCCTCTCACCGGCTTTCTTGGGGCACGGGTCCTCCTGCAGCAGTGCTGGCGGCTACGGCTTCTCGTCCTCCTCATTCAGCCGCTAGCCGCTCTGAGCGTTTTGAGAATGCCCGCCCCGCCCTTCTCGCAGTCTCTTAGCTGAGAACGCTTTCGTCCCAGCTGTCAGCGAGGGGGCTGCAGGAGAGGTGGGGTAGGCATTCTGACAGAGAGAGAGCAACAGACAGAGCGAGATAGAAAGGAGAGAGTGAGAGAGAGAGTGAGAAAGAGAAAGAGAGAGAGCAAGACGGTAGGGAACGCAAGTAGGATGCTTGGCTGCATAGCTAGAGGTATAACAAGCTTTATAGAATGCTGGTGAGACCACATTTGGAATACTGTGTTCAGTTCTGGAGACCTCACCTACAAAAAGATATTGACAAAATTGAACGGGTCCAAAGACGGGCTACAAGAATGGTGGAAGGTCTTAAGCATAAAACGTATCAGGAAAGACTTCATGAACTCAATCTGTATAGTCTGGAGGACAGAAGGAAAAGGGGGGACATGATCGAAACATTTAAATATATTAAAGGGTTAAATAAGGTCCAGGAGGGAAGTGTTTTTAATAGGAAAGTGAACACAAGAACAAGGGGACACAATCTGAAGTTAGTTGGGGGAAAGATCAAAAGCAACATGAGAAAATATTATTTTACTGAAAGAGTAGTAGATCCTTGGAACAAACTTCCAGCAGACGTGGTTCGTAAATCCACAGTAACTGAATTTAAACATGCCTGGGATAAACATATATCCATCCTAAGATAAAATACAGGAAATAGTATAAGGGAAGACTAGATGGACCATGAGGTCTTTTTCTGCCGTCAGTCTTCTATGTTTCTATGTTTCTAAGAGGGGGGAGAGTGGAAGGTAGAGAGACAGAGAGAAATGATACAAAAAAGGGGAGAAAAAAAGAGAAATGAGAAAATGATTGAAGCAGAGAATGACAGGAAAGAGAGAGAAAGAGAGAGAGAGAAGTGACTCTTGGTGATGACGTATGACGTCATCAGGTGGGAAAAACCGTGGTATAGAAAAAAAAAACGCGAAGTATTTTTTAATTAATATTTTTTGAAAAACCATGGCATAGCCGTTTCGCGAAGTTTGAACCCGCGAAAATCGAGGGATCACTGTAGTCTATCCTACGTAGACTATCTATAATTTCTGGGTCGCCAAATCCAACCCAAACAGCCTGTAGCAATTTGTCCTTTTGAAACTCTCTTCTTTTTTTCCATTTCTTGCTTGAATGCAAAATATAACAACTTTGACTAAACGTGCCTGTCTGGGAAATGAATTATTTCTGTACGTTGTCAAATGCACAATCTGGGTGCCTTTTCTACAAAGGGAATATATGTTAAAAAGATGGCTGTGAAAATGAGCTGGCTGCCTGACATGGGCACAAACACCCTTCACCCACTAGGAAAACTCAAGGCTGCCATCAAAATCATCACTGCATGTTCATACCAAGAAAACAACTCCCCCATTTCAAGAGATACATATGCGATTATTGCTGATGGCACAGCAATCCCAGGAACTATTTTTATGCTTGCAATTTCAAACAATGCGAAATGATCTTACAATGTTGTGCCCTGTGTCACACAAATGATGAGAGATGGGTTTTAGCATTTCAGATTTAATCTTGTACTCAAGATGCACCAGAGGGCAGGACAAGAAACAATGGTTGGAAACTAATCAAAGAGAGAAACAATCAGGTATTAAGGAGAAACATAGAAACACAGAAGACTGACGGCAGAAAAAGATCCCATGGTCCATCTAGTCTGCCCTTATACTATTTCCTGTATTTTATCTTATAATGGATCTATGTTTCTCCCAGGCATGTTTAAATTCAGTTACTGTGGATTTACCAACCACGTCTGCTGGAAGTTTGTTCCAAGGATCTACTACTCTTTCAGTAAAATAATATTTTCTCACGTTGCTTTTGATCTTTCCCCCAACTAACTTCAGATTGTGTCCCCGTGTTCTTGTGTTCACTTTCCTATTAAAAACACTTCCCTCCTGAACCTTATTTAACCCTTTAACATATTTACATGTTTCAATCATGTCCCCCCTGTCCCTTCTCCCCTCCAGACTCTACAGATTGAGTTCATGAAGTCTTTCCTGATAACGTTTTGTGCTTAAGACCTTCCACCATTTTTGTAGCCCATCTTTGGACCCGTTCAATTTTGTCAATATCTTTTTGTAGGTGAGATCTCCAGAACCTTATTTATTGTCTCCAGAAAAATAAATAAATAAATAAAGTAAATAACTAAATTAAGTAAGTAAGTAAGTAAGTAAGTAGATAGATAAGTAAGTATGTAAGTAAATAAATAATAAGAAAAAAAGTAAAATATATTTTTGCAAGAAAGCCTCCTGCAGTGTTTTTTACTGAACACTTCATTTAGGTATAGTGGTTAACGGTGGCTAGTTGGATGGTTTACTTTCTGCATGTACAAAACTCTCCCCCAACAGGTTTCCGGTTTCTGGTGCACGCACATGAATACAGGCAAGTTCCAGTTTTGTCACTCAGTGCAGAAAAGGTTTGCTGTCACTGTTCTAAATAGACAAATAATCCAAACAGGTGTAGGGCACAAACCTTTCTCTAAACAAATTGGAATAGATTAAAGATTCCCAGTTAGGGAAAATTGCAAGACAGTCAATGCCTAATTCTGGATCAGGCATCACTTCTGGCTCAGAGTTTTCTCCGCAGACATGAGGATTAGAATCTTATATCCCCTGCTTTTCCATGATGCTTGTTCCATGGTGATTTATCGTGTTTACATAATATACTTAAACACGGTTTCTGAACCACTGGGCTTTTCAGTGCATTAAGTAAAAAATGCACTAAAGTGAAAAATAAATCAATGTGCAGGTTTGCATAAGATTGCAAACCACAAAAACACCAACCAAGTTCAGTGTAGCATTAACCAGATGATTTATTAACTGCAGTGTATGAAACATAGCTGTGATAAAAAAAAATTCAGCCATACGCAGATTCTATGATTGCAGAGTTAGAGAGTAGCAATAATAGTCTAAGGATCATGAGGATATAGTATAAGCAGGGGTGGACAGCAGGCAGGACGGGGTGGAACGCAGTTCCACTGGTGGAAATGAAGATGCGTGCGCAGCTCCAGTTGATTGGCGGCTGTCACTTCTTGGATTACTGGTCTCAGCTTGGCTCTCCTTTTTTCCCCTGCGACTGCTGCTGCATCTGAGCTCCTTGCTTTTTTCCTCTTTCCTCCTTCCTGGCCTCGGATAAGCTTTCCCCTCTCCTGCCCGGCTCCCCTGAAGCCTCACGTGGCCACCTCCCACCTGTTCGCCTAGCTAGCCAGCCTGAGGTGGAGAGGTGACCCAGGAAGGAGACCACAGGAAACCCAAAGTAAATTGTCACCCCAGCGAGTGACACTGGTAAGGTTGTAAGTCGAGGACTTAACAGTTCACTTGAACGATGATGATCTTTCAAGCCACTCCCACCTGGTCACAGGGCTGGCAAGCCACTCTTACACAGTCATATGACAATTAAGCCACACCCACAAAATAAGCCACACCCACAGTGTGGCAGTAAAAAATTTGGCGGCCCATTACTGATTGCAGTCATCAAAAGGACCATAATTGATATAGACAACACTACAACAACGCAAGAGCACACAACAGATTTAAACTTAATATTAACCGCTCCAAACTTGACTGTAAAAAATATGACTTCAGTAACCGAGTTGTCGAAGCATGGAACTCATTACTGGACTCCATAGTGTCATGCCCAAACCCCCAACACTTCTACGGTTGACCTATCCAGATTCCTAAGAGGTCAGTAAGGGGCGAGTACAAGTGCACTAGAGTGCCTTTGGAGCCTGGGAGGAGGGGCAAAACACAAACCTACTGGGCCCACTAAAAGTTGGGAAAAAGGCTGTTTCCAGCCTCCAGAGAGCCTCTAGGCAGCGAGGGAAGCTGTTTTTGCCTTCCCCAGGCATTGAATTATGGGTGTGGGTACTCACACATGTGCAATAGCGTGCATGCATGTTCTTTCAGCACCCGAGGGAAAAAACCATCACCACCACTGACCTACTATTAGATAAAGTTGAAAAATGTGGATTAGACAGCAACACCAACAGATGGATTCAAAACAGGCTAACCAATTACACTCAACACGTAGTGCTCAACGATACTGCATCTACATGGAGGGAACAGGGAAGTATGGAGTGGACTTGGACAAAGGGATAAATGGGGAACTCATCCAATTTGAAGATGACACCAAAATGGCAGGAATAGCCAACTCTCCAGAAGATAGGCTCAAGATACAAAAGGATCTTGACAAACCTGAACATTGGGCGCCATCTAACAAAATGAAATTCAATGGTGGAAAAAGTAAGGTTCTACTTTTAGGCAACAAAAACAAAATGCACAGGTACAGTATATGTGGAACCTTGCTCAACAGTAGTAACTGTGAGAGGGACCTTGAAGTCCTAGTGGACAACCATTTAAATATGAGCCAGCCGTTTGCAGCAGCTGCCAAAAAAGCCAACACAGTCCTAGGTTGCATTAACAGAGGGATAGAATCAAGATCACATGAAATGTTAATACCACTTTATAATGCCTTGGTAAGACCACACTTGGAATACTGCATTCGGTTTTGGTCACCACGATGTAAAAAGGATGTTGAGACTCTAGAAAGAGTGCAGAGAAGAGCAACAAAGATGATTAGAGGATTGGAGGCTAAAACATATAAAGAATGTTTGCAGGAACTGTTTATGTCTAGTTTAATGAAAAGAAGGACCAGGGGAGACATGATAGCAGTGTTCCAATATCTCAGGGATTGCCACAAAGAAGAGGATGTCAGGCTATTCTCCCAAGCACCTGAGGGTAGAACATGAAGCAATGAGGGGAAACCTATCAAAGAGACAAGCAACTTACAACTAAGGAGAAATTTCCTGTTAATTAGGACAATTAATCCATGGAACACCTTGCCTCCAGAAGTTGTGAATGCTCCAACAATGGAAGTTTTTAAGAAGATATTGAATAACAATTTGTCTGAAGTAGTGTATGTCCCTTACAACTCTGTTGTTGTTGTCACTATTATTATTATTACCCTCTTCTTCTTCTTCTTCTTCTTCTTCTTCTTCTTCTTCTTCTTCTTCTTCTTCTTCTTCTTCTTCTTCTTTTTCTTCTCCTCCTCCTCCTCCGCCTAATATCATAATGATCATCATTATTTCTTACAGGGGCTATCCAGATTTCCCAAAGGAGTGATTTCAGCCAATGTGGCTCCAAGTCATGCTACCAAATTTGGGGGAGATAATTGCTAAAATTATCTGGTTTCTAACCTGGAGAGATGGAGCTCTCCCATCGCATTCAGAAGGCTGTGAGTTCAATCGTAGGTAGTGGCAGATATTCCTCTTTCTGGCTACAAAGAGAGAACTTTGCACACAGAGAAAGGACTTTGCATCATCTAGCCAGCTCCAAACGTTCAGCTCCATTCATTTGCCCTGACTCCACCTGATGCAATGGATTACAGGGTCATTTTTTATTTTTGTTTTAAAGTGGTTTCTTACCTTTTTTGGGGGGAAAAATGGTAAACAAATCTTTATTATCTAAAGTTCATACTTTCTGATTCCAATGCTAGCCTTACTAATATTGTGGCTAATTTTGGTGTTTCAGTAATTAAAATGTATCGTTAAATATTATATCGTGGACTGTTGTTTTTGGTTTTATGTTTTTATCTGGGTTATTGATTTTAATAACAATTAAGAAAAGGGAAAGAATGTTGGAAACTCGATTTTATTACTCGGCTTAATGTCGAGCACCTCTATGAATTAAACCACAGTGCATTTTCAACCCAAAACAACATTTCAGTTTCATGGAAGCTATTTACTGTAGCAGCTTAAGTCATTAGAAGCAATCCTCTGTTATTTTTGGCATCCAAAGCCAGCTTACTATAGTCTTCTTAGCAATTAAAATGATTGTGGAATTAGAGCAACTACGATTTCCATTTTGAGACGTGTATGTTAATAATAAAAAGAGCAAAGATACATGGAATATAGCATGCAGATTTGGTTTTATGATGTTATATCTTCACAGATTCCATAAATTCAATTTTCTATGCTCCTATTTGGGAGGAGGTGGACTAGGCTGCGGGATAAAGATTTTCCCTTCGAATTCCCATCCAAGAAAACAAACCAGGTGGCACATCATCCTTAATCATTTTTGTCTCTCCCATAATGCTCCCACTCTAGCCCCATTAAATTGGTGGGATTTGCTTCGATTAAACTAAGCATAGAGTAAACACTACAATTCGATGTTAGTGCCAACATCCAGGATAAGCACCTTATAAATACAGTAGTTCTGATATATACGGAATAGAATAGAATAGAATAGAGTAGCGTAGGGTAGGGTAGGGTAGGATAGCATTAGAGTTAGAATTTATTTATTTATTTATTTATTTGATTTAATTTGATTTGATTTGATTTCAGTTCTGGTTTCTGGTAGAATTTTAGCTATTACAAATAACTTTTACTAAATGCAGTATTTCATAAACAAAGAAACTCCATCTTTATTCTGTTCCTTCCGTATTCAAAATACACTTCATACTAGCACATTTCTTGTTCTCCCGTTATCTCTCCTAATTACATTCCTTTTGCATTCCCCCCAGTCTCCTTCGTTCACCAAGATTTATGTACTCACAGCATGATTCAAATACAGCAGAAATGACTAGAAAATAACACAGAATGAGTTTGCTTGCTTGGGAGCTGAACGGGAACACCTTCCATCTTTGTTCTACAACATTGAAACTCCACCCTTCTTCCCCACTGACCCCCTGATGTACCAAATACATCACTCCAGTATTTAACCCATTCCTCCCCTTAATATCTTCTTCCAAACACTTGTTCCTTATGTTTTTGGACCCTTCTGAATTTAGGATTGACCCAGCGAACGTCTGATTCTTCCTCGCTAGATTCTGGACTCATAGCAACATCCTGTGGCTGGTCTCCCACCTGTTCTACTACCTGTAACCCCGGGTCCACCACTAATTCATAAACACTATCTGTATCAGAGTCCTCAAGTTCTTCATCATCCTCCAACTGACCAGGAGTGTGTACAACAATTTCTATGCTGCCCCTCTCTGAGGATTCGAGGCGGCTCACAACATATAAAATATACAATACATAATATAATCCAATTAACTAATGAATTAGAATTAGAATTTTAGAATTAGAATTAGAATTAGAATTAGAACAGAGCAGAACATAACAGAACCAAATAGAACAGAATAGAAAGGAATAAGAACAGAGTTAGAGCAGAGCAGAATAGAATAGAATTCTTTATTGGCTAAGTTCTTTAAGGAATTTGTCTCCAGTGCATAAGCTGTCAGTATACACACATAACAACAACAAAGTGATAGGTCATAAATCAAAAATCATAGTTACAATCATTAATCATAAGATACAAACAACAAGTGATAAATCATAAGATACCAATGGGAGAAGACAGTTGGACAAGATTTGAAGAGGAGAAAAGATGAGAAATGAGAAAGATGATAATAGCAACACAGCCCTACTACACGCGTAAATTTCTAAGGCCTAAGACAGTGCTGTGGGAATTAAATGTTCAGCAGAGTGATGACACGGGATGGGGTGGGGGTCTTTTAGTCTAGCTCAGTGGTTCTCAACCTTTCTAATGCCGTGACCCCTTAATACAGTTCCTCATGTTGTGGTGACCCCCAACCATAAGTCTAGCGCCAATTCTCCCAACAGAACTTTAAGCTGATTGGAAGGAAGGTCAGAGGGACACCCCCACTGTAAACGCCTGATTGGTCGGATTATAAAAATATGAGGTACGGCAGGCCAGTTTGCTATTTTCAGGCTGGCCCCAAAGGGCAGAATTAAGCACCCAACAGGCCAGATCTGATCCGTGGGCCTAGAGTTTGACACCACTAGGCCAGGGGTGGGTTCTGGATTCTTCTGCTGCCAGTTCGCTCAGTGATGCGCCAAGCGGACGTGCTTCATGGGCACAGGCAGTATTTATTTTTTTAAAACAAGATGAAGGTGTTATAGGCACCACCGGAAGAATTGCCTCAGGGGCGTGGCAGGATTGCTGCCACTTCTAGTGATTCAGGCTGTCAAGTTACTACCGGTTCTATAGAACCGGCCCAAACTGGAAGGAACCTACCACTGCCCTGTGCTACAGCAAGCATGTTATAGCAGCATGCAACTATGTGTAAAAGCACACATGTTGTATTTATTTGACTGCCATAGCTTTGTCTCAGCTTCATAGAAATAATGCTTGAACAAGTTGTTCATACCTACTCACCCCCCCCCCACCAGCGAAGGGCCGCTCGACTTTCCTCCTACCAGGGCGCCCCCTGAGGCCATCGCAGGCATGCACAGGCCCAAGGGTGCCCCCCCATGAGATTTGGCTTCTGCACATTCGCAACAAGTAAAATATCGCATGAGGGCACGTACAAGAGCCGGGGTGGCGCAGCAGGCAGAGCGTTGTATTGCAGCCCACTGAAGCAGACTGTAGATCTGTAGGTGAGTGGTTCAAATCTCATCACCGGCTCATGGTTGACTCAGCCTTCCATCCTTCTGAGGTGGGTAAAAAAAGGGGGCAATATGCTGGCTCTGTTAAAAAGTGCTATTGCTAATACAGTGATCCCTCGAGTTTCGCAATCTCGATCTTCGCGAAACGCTATATCGGGATTTTTCCACCGATGACGTCACTCTCTTCCTTCCTTTCTCATCTTTCTTTCTCTCTCTCTTTCTCTATCTTGCTTCTTCCTCTCTCACACTCTATTCCTCCCTCTCTCATCTCTTTCTTTCCTTCTCTCTCTTTCTCTATCTCTCCCCCTCTTGCTGGCGGGCGGCGGGCGGGCGAGCGGGGGCATCAGCGAGGAGCCGGGGTTTCCCCTTTGCGTGGGCGGCTGGGAAACCCCGATCTTCGTCTGCTCGCTGCTGCTGCGCTACCGAGCAGATCAGCTGCTGGGCGGCCGAAGGAACCTTCCCTGAGTCTTCCCCCTCTTGCTGGCGGGCGGGCGAGTGGCGGGCATCAGCGAGGAGCCGGGGTTTCCCCTTTGCGTGGGCGGCCGGGAAGACCCAGGGAAGGTTCCTTCGGCCGCCCAGCAGCTGATCTGCTCGGTAGCGCAGCAGCAGCGAGGAGCCGAATCGGGTTTCCCCTTTGCGTGGGCGGCGGGGAATGCAAACTCCACCATCTATGCATGCGCGGCCATAGAAAAAAAGGGCGCGCATGCGCAGATGGTGTTTTTACTTCCGCAACCCTACATTGCGAAAAATCGATTATCGCGAGGGGTCTTGGAACGGAACCCTCGCGATAATAGAGGGATCACTGTATGCTGTTATGCCCTTTGTCACATCATTCCTATCATCCTTTTCCTCCCACTTAGGATTGTAGGACTGTAACTTGTTGCTTGTATCCTAAATTTTTTAATAATATTGTTTCTTCATTGCTTATTTGACTCGTATGACAATCATTAAGTGTTGTAGCACATGATTCTTGACAAATGTATCTTTTTTCTTTTATGTACACTGAGAGCAGCTGCACCAAAGACAAATTCCTTGTGTGTCCAATCACACTTGGCCAATAAAATTCTATTCTATTCTATTCTATTCTATTCTATTCTATTCTATTCTGTTCTGTTCTGCTCTACTGTGCTCTACTCTACTTTACTCTATTCTATTCTAAATAAATGTATTATTATTATTATTATTATTATTATTATTATTATTATTATTATTATGGCAATTTTCACAGAAATCCCACCCGCGCGAGTATCCTCACACAAGATTTCGCTTGCAAAATCTCGCACACAGGTGCGTGGGGTTGTGTTGAGGGGGCGCAACTGCGCACGCATCCCAGAATTTCCTACTGGGACACAGCACCTGAATGCACCAGCTGCAGCCCACCACTGCCCATCACACACATCATATATCATGGGTATAACATTAAGAATGCAGTTTTCCTGGTTGTCTGATATTCCACTTCAGATATTGAAAATCACAGCGCTAACCTTTGCTGCTAGTGTAGTCCTAAGAGAGGCCAATCCAGAGGCCAGTCCAATATTTGCTTTACCCAAATCTAGTATTTGCTCTACAATCAATGAAATGAAGTTCTGATTTAAGTTCCATCAGGCAAGAGATCAGTGGCTTGTGCAAATATTTATTCATGAGAACCCAAAGCTATATATCCCACTTATTTCCCTTCCTAGTTCATCAAGGGAGTTAGAACTATAAGTGGGTTTCAACTGGATTGAATAAAGAATGTTTCCTTTGCATCGGTTCATTTGCAAATTGATCTCGTGTTTAAGTGCTCAATTTTGTAAATATAATTGTGTTGAATCTTTCTGGAGAAAAAGAAAAAAAAATTGATAAAATCATCTTTTCATTAGGTCCAAAATAACAGGACATTCAGACGATTACACTAAACTAAATATTTACTGACCCCTCACACCCTGGACATAAACTGTTTCAACTCCTACTTCAAAACGTTGCTACAGAGCACTGCATACCAAGATAATTAGATACAAGAACAGTTTTTTGATATTTCATAACCTTTTTCCAGTTCTTTTTCTTTGACTCTGGAATCTCCTGGTACAGCAATATTAATAAACTGTACTCCTTGGCCCTCGACAACTGGGTTTCAAATGACAATCTGCCTGTATTTGAAAGTCCTGCAAGATCTTCACGATCTCATTTTCAGTAATTTTTCCCTTTGTGCTCCTATGACTTTTCAGATAGAGGTATGTTGTGGTTATTGTCCATTTTCCTGAGGCAAAAGCGGGACAACGGCATAAGGCAAATGAAGGATGACGGGCACCCTGCCTGCTGCATTGCCAAATCACAAACGAGAAAATACATTTGCTGTTGCAGGAGCCTAAACAGGGGAAGAAAGGAAAAGGAAAGGAGAGGCATGCTTTGCAAAGTAAAAATAATGGAAAACATTAATTCAGCAATTTTGCAGCCTCAAGTATTGTTTGGCTGACTGGACAGACGTAATGGCTTCCGAGTGGACAGAGGTAATGGCATATGTTATGGGAAATAGGGTGAACTGCTGGCAGGTTAGAATGAAAAGGATAAATGTGTTGTATTGCTTGAAAAGGAAAAAATCGCCAGCAATTTACTCTTTCCCCTGTGGGCCACATTATCAGAGACAAAAGCTGTTAGGCTTCATATGCCAGCAAAAGAGGGCTAGGAATAGCCCCACCTTTCCCAAACACACAAACACCCCCCCCAATCTTTCTTTTAATCAATTTATATAATGGGTTTACTGAGACACGGGCGATAATAAGTTGACTTTAATGATGAACCCCTAACATGATTCTTATGCGGAAGGGCTGGTGTTGTTTTCTGCTCTAAAGTGAAGTATGAAACTCTCAAATTTGTTTCACAGAAGGGATTGAGATCTTTTTATGTGGATATCTAGGAAGGCAATAGAGTCTGTTCAAACATAAAATTAGCGGCTGAGTTTGGCAATGTATCACTTTCATATACAATGCCAAAATTGAAGACAATAGATTCTGGATACAAAATCACATTACAATTGGATAATTAAAAAGCTATGTAATTCTCTCTCTGTGTTTTTTTTTAAATACTTAGGCATTCAATTTTCTATCAGGAAAAAATACTGAAGTATTGAGATGGTCACACCAACTTTAATACTTTAACTGCTAGACCAAATTTCAGGGCAACAAAAAATTTGATAGTTCCATTAAGTTTGATGCAGTGGTTAAGGCAGGGGTGGGCAGCAGGCAGGACGGGGTGGAATGCAGTTCCACCGGCGGAAATGAAGCTGTGTGCCCAGCTCCAGCTGACTATGCCCCCCTCTCCTTTTCCTCCTCCTCCTTGGAAAGCAGCAGGGAGTTTGTACAGTATTCCCTCTGTAAATACTCCAAGTCACCAAAATCTTTTTTATGCAAGAAGTTAGAATTCAATCAGGTTAGAAGTTGGAAAGTTAAAATCTTATCCATTGATATATGAGTTCATTAAGAAGGTTTAATCCATACGCCACGATTCCTTTTAATTTAGTCCACTTGAAAATTTATAGGATATATACCAGGAAGGAGAGTGTGGGAAACGCGAAGCAAATTGTCACCCCAGAGAGTGACACTGGTGAGGTTGTAAGTTGAGGACTTAACAGTTCACTTGAATGATGATGATCGTTCAAACCACTCCCACCTGGTCACATGGCTGGCAAGCCACTCCTACCTAGTCACATGACCATCAAGTCACACCCACAAAATAAGCCATACCAGCAGTGTGGCAGTAAAAATTTTGGCTACCCATTACCGGTCAGTGTTGAAGAAGCTTCTTGGATGAGAAGTGAAACATCTTCAACAGAAAAAAAAATATCCAGTTGCCTCCTGAAAAAGCACCTTTGGGACAACCATGACCTGGATGACTGAGAATCTCTATAGACTTACAGTTTATTATGCTCCCGATTCATTGATTATGTGCCATTGAATTAGTTTCAACTTTTAAAATCAACAGAGATAGATTTTCTTCATGACAGTCTGTCGCTAGTCTGTTCTTTCAAAGCTGCGCTTATTTTATTTTATTTATGGGGATTTCTAAGCCGCCCTCTCCAGCGGATTCAGGGTGGCGTAGAAAATAAGAACAAATATAAAATACAAAAGTCATAAAACCCCAGACATAAAAACCTTAGTCTAAAACCCCCGAATATTAAAAACCATTCATCCACATTCATCCGATATCACAGACATACATGTCAACACTCACCGGCCCCAGGCCTGCTGGCAAAGGAGTGTTTTTAAAACCTTTTGAAAGGCCAGGAGGATGGGGGCAGTGCAAATCTCTGGAGGGGGTTGGTTCCAGAGGACTGGAGCTGCCACAGAGAAGGAAGGGCCTTCTTTGTGGCAGCTCCGGTCCTCTGGAACCAACTCCCTCCAGAGATTCGCACTTCCCCTAGGCCCCGCCTAGCGACATTGCTTGGCTGATGGGACTTGGAGAAGCCCACTCTGTGGGATCTATTATTATTATTATTATTATTATTATTATTATTATTATTATTTATTAGATTTGTAGACCGCCCCTCTCCGAAGACTCAGGACAGCCTCTAACCGGCCGCTGGGATATGTGAGGCAGGAGATGATCCCGTAAGTAATCTGGTCATAAACCCTGTTTATTCCTGCAAAAATAGGTCTGCCTGTCCATCTGTCTGTCTGTCCATCTTCCTGCTGGTCATCCACTTCCCTTTCCTTCCAGCTTTCCCAGCGATAGGGCCTTCTACACAGGACTAGGACTGCCTAAAGTAGGCTCATTTGAGCCTGGTCACTTGTGCTTCAAATGAGGACCCCGATTTGATTTGTTTAATGATGGTTTCTTTTCTTAGCTGTCCACAACATCCTCAGAGCCTTCTCCCATGCTAATTTCAGAATTGTCAATCTCCATCCAACCTCTTCACAAAGTCCAACTTTCACTTCCATAAAGTGTCACAGGGAATACCATCCGTTGCGCTACTCAGATCTATGGAGATACTACAGACCCTTCATAGCATTTGAACATCTTTTTCCAAAGACCTTCATGGCTGCTCTGCCAAGTTTAAGTCTGTGGTATATTTCTTTATTATGTTAAATTGACTGAAAATGCAATCCATGGACCATTTTCGATTTCCCTAATTATATTTAAAAGAACTGGCCTCTTGTGACATTCCTTCTAATAATTCTTACTTGGCTAAGATCCACACTATTTAAAGAAAGGTGAGTTTTCAGAGAAATGACTTGGAGCAAAGCTATCTTCCAACTTCTGAAAAAATTCAAAGGCTTCTAGATTCTGAGATTCAACAGCAGGTCAAAGATACCTTCTTGGTGGAGATTCCTTTGAATCATGTTTTGAAGCAAGTAAATTATTTATTTGAAAAGAGTTCCTACAGCTTAAGTAGAACATAGACTTAATGCAGTTACCTGCTGAGGAAGATTGTGAAAAAGCCTGCATTTTTTTAAAAAGTTACTTCTCAAACTTAAAATGGTTGTTCACTATCATAAGATGTTTATGATGCCTATGAAAACTTGTGGATTAAGAAAAACACTCTTAACTTCAACCCTTGAATAAAAGTACTTTGAAGACAGTAGTTCCATAAGTTTTCCCAAAATATAGAAACATAGAAACATAGAAGACTGACGGCAGAAAAAGACCTCATGGTCCATCTAGTCTGCCCTTATACTATTTCCTGTATTTCATCTTACAATGGATATATGTTTATCCCAGGCATGTTTAAATTCAGTTACTGTGGATTTACCAATCACGCCTGCTGGAAGTTTGTTCCAAGGATCTACTACTCTTTCAGTGAAATAATATTTTCTCACGTTGCTTTTGATCTTTCCCCCAACTAACATCAGATTGTGTCCCCTTGTTCTTGTGTTTACTTTCCTATTAAAAACACTTCCCTCCTGAACCTTATTTAACCCTTTAACATATTTAAATGTTTCGATCATGTCCCCCCTTTTCCTTCTGTCCTCCAGACTATACAGATTGAGTTCATTAAGTCTTTCCTGATACGTTTTATATCTCATGTCTTATTATTATTTTTTTTAAGTGCTGATTTATGTTAAATTATATACCAAACACTAATTCTGGGAGTGAATGATGAATGAGTGCAGATATTTTTAAATTGTGATTTTTCAAAAGATCAGCAATAATCTCATTAAGTCTACTATGTTCCATTTTAATAATGTTGGCATTTACAGTGCTGGAAGTAATCCTATAGGAGAACTATATTACAAAAATATTATCTACAAATTATGAAGAAGAGAAAGAGATGCAAAGTAATTTCTGCAGGAATATATATATTCTCCCTTGCCTTACAATATCATAATTAAGATATCCTGATAGTAATAAATCTGAATTGCCGGCAACATGACACAAATAAAAGATAGTGCTTAATCCATTCTCATTTTGAAACACCCCCCCCCAAAACTTGAAAGTTTCTTGTTTTTTTACATAATGGAAAATATCCTGTATGCAGAGGTGAAATCCAACAGGTTCTGACAGGATCTGGAGAACCTGTATTGGAAATTTTGAATAGTTTGGAGAACCAGCAACTACCACCTCTGGCTGGCTCCAGAGTGGGGAGGGAATGGAGATTTTGCAGTATCCTTCCACCGCCACACCCACCAGGTCATACCTGCCATATCATACCCACCAAGCCACACCCACAGAACTGGTAGTAAAAAAAATTGCATGTGTACCAAGACACATGATGAATGATGAATGAGTGCAGATATTTTTAAATTGTGATTTTTCAAAAGATCAGCAATAATCTCATTAAGAGTTTTCTCCGCAGACATGAGGATTAGAATCTTATATCCCCTGCTTTTCCATGATGCTTGTTCCATGGTGATTTATCGTGTTTACATAATATACTTAAACACGGTTTCTGAACCACTGGGCTTTTCAGTGCATTAAGTAAAAAATGCACTAAAGTGAAAAATAAATCAATGTGCAGGTTTGCATAAGATTGCAAACCACAAAAACACCAACCAAGTTCAGTGTAGCATTAACCAGATGATTTATTAACTGCAGTGTATGAAACATAGCTGTGATAAAAAAAAATTCAGCCATACGCAGATTCTATGATTGCAGAGTTAGAGAGTAGCAATAATAGTCTAAGGATCATGAGGATATAGTATAAGCAGGGGTGGACAGCAGGCAGGACGGGGTGGAACGCAGTTCCACTGGTGGAAATGAAGATGCGTGCGCAGCTCCAGTTGATTGGCGGCTGTCACTTCTTGGATTACTGGTCTCAGCTTGGCTCTCCTTTTTTCCCCTGCGACTGCTGCTGCATCTGAGCTCCTTGCTTTTTTCCTCTTTCCTCCTTCCTGGCCTCGGATAAGCTTTCCCCTCTCCTGCCCGGCTCCCCTGAAGCCTCACGTGGCCACCTCCCACCTGTTCGCCTAGCTAGCCAGCCTGAGGTGGAGAGGTGACCCAGGAAGGAGACCACAGGAAACCCAAAGTAAATTGTCACCCCAGCGAGTGACACTGGTAAGGTTGTAAGTCGAGGACTTAACAGTTCACTTGAACGATGATGATCTTTCAAGCCACTCCCACCTGGTCACAGGGCTGGCAAGCCACTCTTACACAGTCATATGACAATTAAGCCACACCCACAAAATAAGCCACACCCACAGTGTGGCAGTAAAAAATTTGGCGGCCCATTACTGATTGCAGTCATCAAAAGGACCATAATTGATATAGACAACACTACAACAACGCAAGAGCACACAACAGATTTAAACTTAATATTAACCGCTCCAAACTTGACTGTAAAAAATATGACTTCAGTAACCGAGTTGTCGAAGCATGGAACTCATTACTGGACTCCATAGTGTCATGCCCAAACCCCCAACACTTCTACGGTTGACCTATCCAGATTCCTAAGAGGTCAGTAAGGGGCGAGTACAAGTGCACTAGAGTGCCTTTGGAGCCTGGGAGGAGGGGCAAAACACAAACCTACTGGGCCCACTAAAAGTTGGGAAAAAGGCTGTTTCCAGCCTCCAGAGAGCCTCTAGGCAGCGAGGGAAGCTGTTTTTGCCTTCCCCAGGCATTGAATTATGGGTGTGGGTACTCACACATGTGCAATAGCGTGCATGCATGTTCTTTCAGCACCCGAGGGAAAAAACCATCACCACCACTGACCTACTATTAGATAAAGTTGAAAAATGTGGATTAGACAGCAACACCAACAGATGGATTCAAAACAGGCTAACCAATTACACTCAACACGTAGTGCTCAACGATACTGCATCTACATGGAGGGAACAGGGAAGTATGGAGTGGACTTGGACAAAGGGATAAATGGGGAACTCATCCAATTTGAAGATGACACCAAAATGGCAGGAATAGCCAACTCTCCAGAAGATAGGCTCAAGATACAAAAGGATCTTGACAAACCTGAACATTGGGCGCCATCTAACAAAATGAAATTCAATGGTGGAAAAAGTAAGGTTCTACTTTTAGGCAACAAAAACAAAATGCACAGGTACAGTATATGTGGAACCTTGCTCAACAGTAGTAACTGTGAGAGGGACCTTGAAGTCCTAGTGGACAACCATTTAAATATGAGCCAGCCGTTTGCAGCAGCTGCCAAAAAAGCCAACACAGTCCTAGGTTGCATTAACAGAGGGATAGAATCAAGATCACATGAAATGTTAATACCACTTTATAATGCCTTGGTAAGACCACACTTGGAATACTGCATTCGGTTTTGGTCACCACGATGTAAAAAGGATGTTGAGACTCTAGAAAGAGTGCAGAGAAGAGCAACAAAGATGATTAGAGGATTGGAGGCTAAAACATATAAAGAATGTTTGCAGGAACTGTTTATGTCTAGTTTAATGAAAAGAAGGACCAGGGGAGACATGATAGCAGTGTTCCAATATCTCAGGGATTGCCACAAAGAAGAGGATGTCAGGCTATTCTCCCAAGCACCTGAGGGTAGAACATGAAGCAATGAGGGGAAACCTATCAAAGAGACAAGCAACTTACAACTAAGGAGAAATTTCCTGTTAATTAGGACAATTAATCCATGGAACACCTTGCCTCCAGAAGTTGTGAATGCTCCAACAATGGAAGTTTTTAAGAAGATATTGAATAACAATTTGTCTGAAGTAGTGTATGTCCCTTACAACTCTGTTGTTGTTGTCACTATTATTATTATTACCCTCTTCTTCTTCTTCTTCTTCTTCTTCTTCTTCTTCTTCTTCTTCTTCTTCTTCTTCTTCTTCTTTTTCTTCTCCTCCTCCTCCTCCGCCTAATATCATAATGATCATCATTATTTCTTACAGGGGCTATCCAGATTTCCCAAAGGAGTGATTTCAGCCAATGTGGCTCCAAGTCATGCTACCAAATTTGGGGGAGATAATTGCTAAAATTATCTGGTTTCTAACCTGGAGAGATGGAGCTCTCCCATCGCATTCAGAAGGCTGTGAGTTCAATCGTAGGTAGTGGCAGATATTCCTCTTTCTGGCTACAAAGAGAGAACTTTGCACACAGAGAAAGGACTTTGCATCATCTAGCCAGCTCCAAACGTTCAGCTCCATTCATTTGCCCTGACTCCACCTGATGCAATGGATTACAGGGTCATTTTTTATTTTTGTTTTAAAGTGGTTTCTTACCTTTTTTGGGGGGAAAAATGGTAAACAAATCTTTATTATCTAAAGTTCATACTTTCTGATTCCAATGCTAGCCTTACTAATATTGTGGCTAATTTTGGTGTTTCAGTAATTAAAATGTATCGTTAAATATTATATCGTGGACTGTTGTTTTTGGTTTTATGTTTTTATCTGGGTTATTGATTTTAATAACAATTAAGAAAAGGGAAAGAATGTTGGAAACTCGATTTTATTACTCGGCTTAATGTCGAGCACCTCTATGAATTAAACCACAGTGCATTTTCAACCCAAAACAACATTTCAGTTTCATGGAAGCTATTTACTGTAGCAGCTTAAGTCATTAGAAGCAATCCTCTGTTATTTTTGGCATCCAAAGCCAGCTTACTATAGTCTTCTTAGCAATTAAAATGATTGTGGAATTAGAGCAACTACGATTTCCATTTTGAGACGTGTATGTTAATAATAAAAAGAGCAAAGATACATGGAATATAGCATGCAGATTTGGTTTTATGATGTTATATCTTCACAGATTCCATAAATTCAATTTTCTATGCTCCTATTTGGGAGGAGGTGGACTAGGCTGCGGGATAAAGATTTTCCCTTCGAATTCCCATCCAAGAAAACAAACCAGGTGGCACATCATCCTTAATCATTTTTGTCTCTCCCATAATGCTCCCACTCTAGCCCCATTAAATTGGTGGGATTTGCTTCGATTAAACTAAGCATAGAGTAAACACTACAATTCGATGTTAGTGCCAACATCCAGGATAAGCACCTTATAAATACAGTAGTTCTGATATATACGGAATAGAATAGAATAGAATAGAGTAGCGTAGGGTAGGGTAGGGTAGGATAGCATTAGAGTTAGAATTTATTTATTTATTTATTTATTTGATTTAATTTGATTTGATTTGATTTCAGTTCTGGTTTCTGGTAGAATTTTAGCTATTACAAATAACTTTTACTAAATGCAGTATTTCATAAACAAAGAAACTCCATCTTTATTCTGTTCCTTCCGTATTCAAAATACACTTCATACTAGCACATTTCTTGTTCTCCCGTTATCTCTCCTAATTACATTCCTTTTGCATTCCCCCCAGTCTCCTTCGTTCACCAAGATTTATGTACTCACAGCATGATTCAAATACAGCAGAAATGACTAGAAAATAACACAGAATGAGTTTGCTTGCTTGGGAGCTGAACGGGAACACCTTCCATCTTTGTTCTACAACATTGAAACTCCACCCTTCTTCCCCACTGACCCCCTGATGTACCAAATACATCACTCCAGTATTTAACCCATTCCTCCCCTTAATATCTTCTTCCAAACACTTGTTCCTTATGTTTTTGGACCCTTCTGAATTTAGGATTGACCCAGCGAACGTCTGATTCTTCCTCGCTAGATTCTGGACTCATAGCAACATCCTGTGGCTGGTCTCCCACCTGTTCTACTACCTGTAACCCCGGGTCCACCACTAATTCATAAACACTATCTGTATCAGAGTCCTCAAGTTCTTCATCATCCTCCAACTGACCAGGAGTGTGTACAACAATTTCTATGCTGCCCCTCTCTGAGGATTCGAGGCGGCTCACAACATATAAAATATACAATACATAATATAATCCAATTAACTAATGAATTAGAATTAGAATTTTAGAATTAGAATTAGAATTAGAATTAGAACAGAGCAGAACATAACAGAACCAAATAGAACAGAATAGAAAGGAATAAGAACAGAGTTAGAGCAGAGCAGAATAGAATAGAATTCTTTATTGGCTAAGTTCTTTAAGGAATTTGTCTCCAGTGCATAAGCTGTCAGTATACACACATAACAACAACAAAGTGATAGGTCATAAATCAAAAATCATAGTTACAATCATTAATCATAAGATACAAACAACAAGTGATAAATCATAAGATACCAATGGGAGAAGACAGTTGGACAAGATTTGAAGAGGAGAAAAGATGAGAAATGAGAAAGATGATAATAGCAACACAGCCCTACTACACGCGTAAATTTCTAAGGCCTAAGACAGTGCTGTGGGAATTAAATGTTCAGCAGAGTGATGACACGGGATGGGGTGGGGGTCTTTTAGTCTAGCTCAGTGGTTCTCAACCTTTCTAATGCCGTGACCCCTTAATACAGTTCCTCATGTTGTGGTGACCCCCAACCATAAGTCTAGCGCCAATTCTCCCAACAGAACTTTAAGCTGATTGGAAGGAAGGTCAGAGGGACACCCCCACTGTAAACGCCTGATTGGTCGGATTATAAAAATATGAGGTACGGCAGGCCAGTTTGCTATTTTCAGGCTGGCCCCAAAGGGCAGAATTAAGCACCCAACAGGCCAGATCTGATCCGTGGGCCTAGAGTTTGACACCACTAGGCCAGGGGTGGGTTCTGGATTCTTCTGCTGCCAGTTCGCTCAGTGATGCGCCAAGCGGACGTGCTTCATGGGCACAGGCAGTATTTATTTTTTTAAAACAAGATGAAGGTGTTATAGGCACCACCGGAAGAATTGCCTCAGGGGCGTGGCAGGATTGCTGCCACTTCTAGTGATTCAGGCTGTCAAGTTACTACCGGTTCTATAGAACCGGCCCAAACTGGAAGGAACCTACCACTGCCCTGTGCTACAGCAAGCATGTTATAGCAGCATGCAACTATGTGTAAAAGCACACATGTTGTATTTATTTGACTGCCATAGCTTTGTCTCAGCTTCATAGAAATAATGCTTGAACAAGTTGTTCATACCTACTCACCCCCCCCCCACCAGCGAAGGGCCGCTCGACTTTCCTCCTACCAGGGCGCCCCCTGAGGCCATCGCAGGCATGCACAGGCCCAAGGGTGCCCCCCCATGAGATTTGGCTTCTGCACATTCGCAACAAGTAAAATATCGCATGAGGGCACGTACAAGAGCCGGGGTGGCGCAGCAGGCAGAGCGTTGTATTGCAGCCCACTGAAGCAGACTGTAGATCTGTAGGTGAGTGGTTCAAATCTCATCACCGGCTCATGGTTGACTCAGCCTTCCATCCTTCTGAGGTGGGTAAAAAAAGGGGGCAATATGCTGGCTCTGTTAAAAAGTGCTATTGCTAATACAGTGATCCCTCGAGTTTCGCAATCTCGATCTTCGCGAAACGCTATATCGGGATTTTTCCACCGATGACGTCACTCTCTTCCTTCCTTTCTCATCTTTCTTTCTCTCTCTCTTTCTCTATCTTGCTTCTTCCTCTCTCACACTCTATTCCTCCCTCTCTCATCTCTTTCTTTCCTTCTCTCTCTTTCTCTATCTCTCCCCCTCTTGCTGGCGGGCGGCGGGCGGGCGAGCGGGGGCATCAGCGAGGAGCCGGGGTTTCCCCTTTGCGTGGGCGGCTGGGAAACCCCGATCTTCGTCTGCTCGCTGCTGCTGCGCTACCGAGCAGATCAGCTGCTGGGCGGCCGAAGGAACCTTCCCTGAGTCTTCCCCCTCTTGCTGGCGGGCGGGCGAGTGGCGGGCATCAGCGAGGAGCCGGGGTTTCCCCTTTGCGTGGGCGGCCGGGAAGACCCAGGGAAGGTTCCTTCGGCCGCCCAGCAGCTGATCTGCTCGGTAGCGCAGCAGCAGCGAGGAGCCGAATCGGGTTTCCCCTTTGCGTGGGCGGCGGGGAATGCAAACTCCACCATCTATGCATGCGCGGCCATAGAAAAAAAGGGCGCGCATGCGCAGATGGTGTTTTTACTTCCGCAACCCTACATTGCGAAAAATCGATTATCGCGAGGGGTCTTGGAACGGAACCCTCGCGATAATAGAGGGATCACTGTATGCTGTTATGCCCTTTGTCACATCATTCCTATCATCCTTTTCCTCCCACTTAGGATTGTAGGACTGTAACTTGTTGCTTGTATCCTAAATTTTTTAATAATATTGTTTCTTCATTGCTTATTTGACTCGTATGACAATCATTAAGTGTTGTAGCACATGATTCTTGACAAATGTATCTTTTTTCTTTTATGTACACTGAGAGCAGCTGCACCAAAGACAAATTCCTTGTGTGTCCAATCACACTTGGCCAATAAAATTCTATTCTATTCTATTCTATTCTATTCTATTCTATTCTATTCTATTCTGTTCTGTTCTGCTCTACTGTGCTCTACTCTACTTTACTCTATTCTATTCTAAATAAATGTATTATTATTATTATTATTATTATTATTATTATTATTATTATTATTATGGCAATTTTCACAGAAATCCCACCCGCGCGAGTATCCTCACACAAGATTTCGCTTGCAAAATCTCGCACACAGGTGCGTGGGGTTGTGTTGAGGGGGCGCAACTGCGCACGCATCCCAGAATTTCCTACTGGGACACAGCACCTGAATGCACCAGCTGCAGCCCACCACTGCCCATCACACACATCATATATCATGGGTATAACATTAAGAATGCAGTTTTCCTGGTTGTCTGATATTCCACTTCAGATATTGAAAATCACAGCGCTAACCTTTGCTGCTAGTGTAGTCCTAAGAGAGGCCAATCCAGAGGCCAGTCCAATATTTGCTTTACCCAAATCTAGTATTTGCTCTACAATCAATGAAATGAAGTTCTGATTTAAGTTCCATCAGGCAAGAGATCAGTGGCTTGTGCAAATATTTATTCATGAGAACCCAAAGCTATATATCCCACTTATTTCCCTTCCTAGTTCATCAAGGGAGTTAGAACTATAAGTGGGTTTCAACTGGATTGAATAAAGAATGTTTCCTTTGCATCGGTTCATTTGCAAATTGATCTCGTGTTTAAGTGCTCAATTTTGTAAATATAATTGTGTTGAATCTTTCTGGAGAAAAAGAAAAAAAAATTGATAAAATCATCTTTTCATTAGGTCCAAAATAACAGGACATTCAGACGATTACACTAAACTAAATATTTACTGACCCCTCACACCCTGGACATAAACTGTTTCAACTCCTACTTCAAAACGTTGCTACAGAGCACTGCATACCAAGATAATTAGATACAAGAACAGTTTTTTGATATTTCATAACCTTTTTCCAGTTCTTTTTCTTTGACTCTGGAATCTCCTGGTACAGCAATATTAATAAACTGTACTCCTTGGCCCTCGACAACTGGGTTTCAAATGACAATCTGCCTGTATTTGAAAGTCCTGCAAGATCTTCACGATCTCATTTTCAGTAATTTTTCCCTTTGTGCTCCTATGACTTTTCAGATAGAGGTATGTTGTGGTTATTGTCCATTTTCCTGAGGCAAAAGCGGGACAACGGCATAAGGCAAATGAAGGATGACGGGCACCCTGCCTGCTGCATTGCCAAATCACAAACGAGAAAATACATTTGCTGTTGCAGGAGCCTAAACAGGGGAAGAAAGGAAAAGGAAAGGAGAGGCATGCTTTGCAAAGTAAAAATAATGGAAAACATTAATTCAGCAATTTTGCAGCCTCAAGTATTGTTTGGCTGACTGGACAGACGTAATGGCTTCCGAGTGGACAGAGGTAATGGCATATGTTATGGGAAATAGGGTGAACTGCTGGCAGGTTAGAATGAAAAGGATAAATGTGTTGTATTGCTTGAAAAGGAAAAAATCGCCAGCAATTTACTCTTTCCCCTGTGGGCCACATTATCAGAGACAAAAGCTGTTAGGCTTCATATGCCAGCAAAAGAGGGCTAGGAATAGCCCCACCTTTCCCAAACACACAAACACCCCCCCCAATCTTTCTTTTAATCAATTTATATAATGGGTTTACTGAGACACGGGCGATAATAAGTTGACTTTAATGATGAACCCCTAACATGATTCTTATGCGGAAGGGCTGGTGTTGTTTTCTGCTCTAAAGTGAAGTATGAAACTCTCAAATTTGTTTCACAGAAGGGATTGAGATCTTTTTATGTGGATATCTAGGAAGGCAATAGAGTCTGTTCAAACATAAAATTAGCGGCTGAGTTTGGCAATGTATCACTTTCATATACAATGCCAAAATTGAAGACAATAGATTCTGGATACAAAATCACATTACAATTGGATAATTAAAAAGCTATGTAATTCTCTCTCTGTGTTTTTTTTTAAATACTTAGGCATTCAATTTTCTATCAGGAAAAAATACTGAAGTATTGAGATGGTCACACCAACTTTAATACTTTAACTGCTAGACCAAATTTCAGGGCAACAAAAAATTTGATAGTTCCATTAAGTTTGATGCAGTGGTTAAGGCAGGGGTGGGCAGCAGGCAGGACGGGGTGGAATGCAGTTCCACCGGCGGAAATGAAGCTGTGTGCCCAGCTCCAGCTGACTATGCCCCCCTCTCCTTTTCCTCCTCCTCCTTGGAAAGCAGCAGGGAGTTTGTACAGTATTCCCTCTGTAAATACTCCAAGTCACCAAAATCTTTTTTATGCAAGAAGTTAGAATTCAATCAGGTTAGAAGTTGGAAAGTTAAAATCTTATCCATTGATATATGAGTTCATTAAGAAGGTTTAATCCATACGCCACGATTCCTTTTAATTTAGTCCACTTGAAAATTTATAGGATATATACCAGGAAGGAGAGTGTGGGAAACGCGAAGCAAATTGTCACCCCAGAGAGTGACACTGGTGAGGTTGTAAGTTGAGGACTTAACAGTTCACTTGAATGATGATGATCGTTCAAACCACTCCCACCTGGTCACATGGCTGGCAAGCCACTCCTACCTAGTCACATGACCATCAAGTCACACCCACAAAATAAGCCATACCAGCAGTGTGGCAGTAAAAATTTTGGCTACCCATTACCGGTCAGTGTTGAAGAAGCTTCTTGGATGAGAAGTGAAACATCTTCAACAGAAAAAAAAATATCCAGTTGCCTCCTGAAAAAGCACCTTTGGGACAACCATGACCTGGATGACTGAGAATCTCTATAGACTTACAGTTTATTATGCTCCCGATTCATTGATTATGTGCCATTGAATTAGTTTCAACTTTTAAAATCAACAGAGATAGATTTTCTTCATGACAGTCTGTCGCTAGTCTGTTCTTTCAAAGCTGCGCTTATTTTATTTTATTTATGGGGATTTCTAAGCCGCCCTCTCCAGCGGATTCAGGGTGGCGTAGAAAATAAGAACAAATATAAAATACAAAAGTCATAAAACCCCAGACATAAAAACCTTAGTCTAAAACCCCCGAATATTAAAAACCATTCATCCACATTCATCCGATATCACAGACATACATGTCAACACTCACCGGCCCCAGGCCTGCTGGCAAAGGAGTGTTTTTAAAACCTTTTGAAAGGCCAGGAGGATGGGGGCAGTGCAAATCTCTGGAGGGGGTTGGTTCCAGAGGACTGGAGCTGCCACAGAGAAGGAAGGGCCTTCTTTGTGGCAGCTCCGGTCCTCTGGAACCAACTCCCTCCAGAGATTCGCACTTCCCCTAGGCCCCGCCTAGCGACATTGCTTGGCTGATGGGACTTGGAGAAGCCCACTCTGTGGGATCTATTATTATTATTATTATTATTATTATTATTATTATTATTATTTATTAGATTTGTAGACCGCCCCTCTCCGAAGACTCAGGACAGCCTCTAACCGGCCGCTGGGATATGTGAGGCAGGAGATGATCCCGTAAGTAATCTGGTCATAAACCCTGTTTATTCCTGCAAAAATAGGTCTGCCTGTCCATCTGTCTGTCTGTCCATCTTCCTGCTGGTCATCCACTTCCCTTTCCTTCCAGCTTTCCCAGCGATAGGGCCTTCTACACAGGACTAGGACTGCCTAAAGTAGGCTCATTTGAGCCTGGTCACTTGTGCTTCAAATGAGGACCCCGATTTGATTTGTTTAATGATGGTTTCTTTTCTTAGCTGTCCACAACATCCTCAGAGCCTTCTCCCATGCTAATTTCAGAATTGTCAATCTCCATCCAACCTCTTCACAAAGTCCAACTTTCACTTCCATAAAGTGTCACAGGGAATACCATCCGTTGCGCTACTCAGATCTATGGAGATACTACAGACCCTTCATAGCATTTGAACATCTTTTTCCAAAGACCTTCATGGCTGCTCTGCCAAGTTTAAGTCTGTGGTATATTTCTTTATTATGTTAAATTGACTGAAAATGCAATCCATGGACCATTTTCGATTTCCCTAATTATATTTAAAAGAACTGGCCTCTTGTGACATTCCTTCTAATAATTCTTACTTGGCTAAGATCCACACTATTTAAAGAAAGGTGAGTTTTCAGAGAAATGACTTGGAGCAAAGCTATCTTCCAACTTCTGAAAAAATTCAAAGGCTTCTAGATTCTGAGATTCAACAGCAGGTCAAAGATACCTTCTTGGTGGAGATTCCTTTGAATCATGTTTTGAAGCAAGTAAATTATTTATTTGAAAAGAGTTCCTACAGCTTAAGTAGAACATAGACTTAATGCAGTTACCTGCTGAGGAAGATTGTGAAAAAGCCTGCATTTTTTTAAAAAGTTACTTCTCAAACTTAAAATGGTTGTTCACTATCATAAGATGTTTATGATGCCTATGAAAACTTGTGGATTAAGAAAAACACTCTTAACTTCAACCCTTGAATAAAAGTACTTTGAAGACAGTAGTTCCATAAGTTTTCCCAAAATATAGAAACATAGAAACATAGAAGACTGACGGCAGAAAAAGACCTCATGGTCCATCTAGTCTGCCCTTATACTATTTCCTGTATTTCATCTTACAATGGATATATGTTTATCCCAGGCATGTTTAAATTCAGTTACTGTGGATTTACCAATCACGCCTGCTGGAAGTTTGTTCCAAGGATCTACTACTCTTTCAGTGAAATAATATTTTCTCACGTTGCTTTTGATCTTTCCCCCAACTAACATCAGATTGTGTCCCCTTGTTCTTGTGTTTACTTTCCTATTAAAAACACTTCCCTCCTGAACCTTATTTAACCCTTTAACATATTTAAATGTTTCGATCATGTCCCCCCTTTTCCTTCTGTCCTCCAGACTATACAGATTGAGTTCATTAAGTCTTTCCTGATACGTTTTATATCTCATGTCTTATTATTATTTTTTTTAAGTGCTGATTTATGTTAAATTATATACCAAACACTAATTCTGGGAGTGAATGATGAATGAGTGCAGATATTTTTAAATTGTGATTTTTCAAAAGATCAGCAATAATCTCATTAAGTCTACTATGTTCCATTTTAATAATGTTGGCATTTACAGTGCTGGAAGTAATCCTATAGGAGAACTATATTACAAAAATATTATCTACAAATTATGAAGAAGAGAAAGAGATGCAAAGTAATTTCTGCAGGAATATATATATTCTCCCTTGCCTTACAATATCATAATTAAGATATCCTGATAGTAATAAATCTGAATTGCCGGCAACATGACACAAATAAAAGATAGTGCTTAATCCATTCTCATTTTGAAACACCCCCCCCCAAAACTTGAAAGTTTCTTGTTTTTTTACATAATGGAAAATATCCTGTATGCAGAGGTGAAATCCAACAGGTTCTGACAGGATCTGGAGAACCTGTATTGGAAATTTTGAATAGTTTGGAGAACCAGCAACTACCACCTCTGGCTGGCTCCAGAGTGGGGAGGGAATGGAGATTTTGCAGTATCCTTCCACCGCCACACCCACCAGGTCATACCTGCCATATCATACCCACCAAGCCACACCCACAGAACTGGTAGTAAAAAAAATTGCATGTGTACCAAGACAAATTCCTTGGGTGTCCAATCATACTGGCCAATAAAATTCTATTTTATTCTATTTTATTTCATCACTGCCTGTAGGTTTGTGTTACCAAACAGAGTGAATATAAGAAGAGCCATACTGAATCAGGCCAAAGCCCAACGAGTCCAACATTCTGTGTCCCACAGTGGCCCACCAATTGTCCATGGGGATCTTGAGCAGAAGGAGAAGGCAAAACCCTCCCTTTCCTTTGACCCCCAACAAATGATACCCAAGGGAATCCTGCCTGCCTCAACCAACATAGAGGCAGCACTTGGACATCCATTTCAATAACCACCGATACACTTGGCATCCATGAATCTGTCTAATTCTGCCTTGAAGCTATCCAGCCTGACAGCTGTCACGACCTCTTCTGGAAGTGAATTCCATAAACCAATGACCCTCCCCACCCCCAAAGCGAACTGGTAGTAGCTTTTATTTAAAAAATGTGATATTATCTCTTGGTTCCATTTAGTAAAGAATAGTGATGGGTGAACCGAACCCACACAATTCGGATCTGTACTGAATTTTGCGGTGTTCAGTATGCTGAACACGAACCCGAAATTTTTTGAAACTTCAGGCAAAGTTCGGGGTCGTGTTCAGCATTCGGAGCTTTGACGTCACCGGCAGTTTGCTAAGGATGCCAAGGTGATCACTTCCTGGATTCCATGGAATCCAGGAAGTGATCACCTTGGCGTCCTTAGCAAACTGCCGGCATACGTGACATCAAAGCTCCGCCCCTGGAATCTCTTGGTGGGATTCCCCGTTCGGGTTCGGTTTGGGTTTGGCCGAATTTTGTGTAAAGTTCATCCGAATTTGCTGAACCTGAACACCGTTTGGTTTGCCCATCACTAGTAAAGAACTCATCCCAGTGTGAGGCTAAGAATTGCAGACAATGACTTCAGCAGGCAAAAGTGATTTGTGTTAGTTTTCCTTTGAGGAAGGACCTGTCAGGAACGCTGAGAATCAAATCCTTTTTTAAAAAAAACAACAACCCCAAACCAAACCACTCTATTCAGGAGAAATGTATTCGTCAACTGTATGCAAAAACCCAGAAGGGCAACGGAACAGGAACACGAGAGAGTTCAAAAAGGTTCCGTTCATTTCAAACAGCCATGCGTGAGAAAAGACCCATGGAAACTGTAAAGCAGATATTCAGAATCAATCCTGCACCCGAGGGGGATTGTGTGAGAGAGAAAATGTGAAACATAAACACAACAGGAAGCTTCGACGTGTCTTCATTTATTATTTTTGAAAGCATCATTCAGGCAACTGTTCTTCTGATGGTTGAAGACGACTGGGGATGATGTATGAGGCCCATTAGGAGAGCTAGTTTGATGCAGTAGTTAAGGTCAATGGTAGGATTCAGCTGGTTTGGACAGATTCAGGTGATTCAGATGCTAATTTTACATCTGATTCAGCGATGGGCTCCTACAGGTTCAGTCAAGTACGCAGAACTGGTAGAAAAATTTAGATCCCCTCCCCCTTCTGGGCTCTGGGTATGTTGAATGAGGTTGAATGTGTATAATTTTAGAAGATATATATATGTGTGTGTGTGTATGTACATACACATACAGTATATATAGTAGATAATGTATATTTTTGTGTGACTGTGTATAATATGTAAATACACATGGAATATATACATAGAATTAAATAGTATATTTCTGCGGAGAGGGGCGGCATACAAATCCAATAAACAAATAAATAAATATTTTGCATGTTCAATAATAGTAAACAGGGAAATTGTATCACTTTGAGGAGAGGAGAGGCCAGGTACCTTAACGCAAACCCTTGACGTGAGTGACGTCAAGTTGGCCACCTTTTAGCCAGTCACATGACCTTTAGGCCACACCTGGTTACATGATTGGCAAGCCACTCCTACCTGGTCATATGGCCAGTAAGCCACACCCACAAAATAAGCCATGGCCACAGTGTGGTAGTAAATTTTTTTTGCAGTCCTTCACTGGATCTGTCTAATGGGGCTGACATATTTCTACCCCAATATCCTCCTACTTTTTCTTTATTTTACTTTACTTTACTGGTGAGGGTGAAAAACAGGCCTACCAGAAGTACGGAAGTCCAGAAATGGGGCCATTTTCGCCTTCCCAGTGGCTCAAGAAAAGCATCTGAAGCTAGGGGGAGAATGCTGTTGGAGTAACGTTTTGCAGAAGCTAGCCCACCCAGATAGCCAAAGAAGCTAGCCAGCCAGCTTCAAACCAGGATATCAGCATTTGTTGTTTTGAAGATAATTGAAGACAAGTAGTGCAGAGTTTCTTAGGAAAATATTTACTTCTTTCGTAGCAAACCTACACTATTTTACACTGTAGCTATTTCTCTCTAGAAGTTACTATACAAAATACTGACAATTCTCTATCTACTATTCTCAGTTACAATATCCAGAAGGTGAGGAGGGTAGGGGCAGTGTACATCTCTGGGGGGAGCTGATTCCAGAGGGCCGGGGCCCCCACAGAGAAGGCTTTTCCCCCAGGTCCCACCAAGTGACATTGTCTAGGACCTGGAGAAGGCCGACTCTGTGGGACCTAACTGGTCACTGGGATTCATGCGGCAGGATAATAAACTTGCTAAGGTTGGAGACCCCCTGGTTTAGATCATAAAGAATAACCTCATCCATCTTGAACTTCACTTCCACCCACAACCTTCATCCCAAACTTTGAAGGAGAATTGCAATCTGGCTTCTCTCACTTAAGAGTCCAATGTGGGAAAATTGAGATTGATCTTCTGTTATATCTGCTTTCTTTGGACACCAAGACCCACATAGAATAAGAGACTGGAATATCCCCCAAGAGACCCAGAACTCTGCTAGGCCAGTGTTGTGTTTAGCTCTGGCCCAGCTCCTGCCCCAAGGACCGTGGATGTGGGGGAGACACCCACATGCTGCAGGCCTGGTTTGCCCCCGGTGGAATCTGCTGATGAAGGCTCCTCTGACCAAGAAGACATGAGTGACAGGGTGGAGGAGAGTGTGGCAGACAGTTCGGAAGGAGATCAATTCTCTAGCTCCTCCTTGGATTCAGAACAAGAGTTAATGATACAGCCACGCATGCGGAGAGCGATGCTTAGGCAACAACAACTGAGAGATTATTATCAAAGAAAATGAGGCCACCTGTGGTTGGGTGGGACTGTGGTAATTAGTGAGGCTGCTATAAATAGCAGCCTGTGGGTTTGGCCATTGTGGAGGATTATCTGATTGTTGTGTTTTGTGACTGCTTTACTGACTTTGACCTTTTGTGTGCTGATTTTTCCCTGCTTTGAAACTAAACCAGGGCAAAGTGTGTTTCACTTTGTGAAAGAAGAAGGACTGTGAATTACCTCACAGCTGCAAGCTAAGTATCTCAGAACTGATAAGGGACTTGTACAAATTACCAGTTTGTTTGGAGACGAGTGCTCTTTGCTATACCAAAAGAGGGCTTATTTTAAGTGACTTTTCATTATAAAGAACATTGTTTTGAATTTTCAAACGTGTGTGTGTCTGAAATTTGTACCTGTGAATTTTTGGGAGGATTCTACCAGAGAGCCCGACAGAACACATACATGGCATATATACATAGAATTAAATAGTATATTTTGGATGTTCAGTAATAGTAAACAGAAAGGGATATTGTATCACTTTGAGGAGAGGGAGGCCAGGCACCCTAACCCAAACCCTTGATGTGAGGGACGTCAAGTTGGCCACCTTTAAGCCAGTCACATGACCATAAGCCACACCTACCTGGTCACATGGCCAGCAAGCCACACCCACAAAATAAGCCATGCTCACAGTGTGGTAGTAAAAAAATTTTTGCAGTCCTTCACTGGATCTGTCTAATGGGGCTGACATATTTCTACCCCAATATCCTCCTACTTTTTCTTTATTTTACTTTACTTTACTGGTGAGGGTGAAAAACAGGCCTACCAGAAGTACGGAAGTCCAGAAATGGGGCCATTTTCGCCTTCCCAGTGGCTCAAGAAAAGCATCTGAAGCTAGGGGGAGAATGCTGTTGGAGTAACGTTTTGCAGAAGCTAGCCCACCCAGATAGCCAAAGAAGCTAGCCAGCCAGCTTCAAACCAGGATATCAGCATTTGTTGTTTTGAAGATAATTGAAGACAAGTAGTGCAGAGTTTCTTAGGAAAATATTTACTTCTTTCGTAGCCAACCTACACTATTTTACACTGTAGCTATTTCTCTCTAGAAGTTACTATACAAAATACTGACAATTCTCTATCTACTATTCTCAGTTACAATATCCAGAAGGTGAGGAGGGTAGGGGCAGTGCACATCTCTGGGGGGAGCTGATTCCAGAGGGCCGGGCCCCCCACAGAGAAGGCTTTTCCCCCAGGTCCCACCAAGTGACATTGTCTAGGACCTGGAGAAGGCCGACTCTGTGGGACCTAACTGGTCACTGGGATTCATGCGGCAGGATAATAAACTTGCTAAGGTTGGAGACCCCCTGGTTTAGATCATAAAGAATAACCTCATCCATCTTGAACTTCACTTCCACCCACAACCTTCATCCCAAACTTTGAAGGAGAATTGCAACCTGGCTTCTCTCACTTAAGAGTCCAATGTGGGAAAATTGAGATTGATCTTCTATTATATCTGCTTTCTTTGGACACCAAGACCCAGCATAGAATAAGAGACTGGAATATCCCCCAAGAGACCCAGAACTCATGCCTTCATCACCTCGAGGCTCGACTACTGTAACGCTCTCTACATGGGGCTACCTTTGAAAAGTGTTCAGAAACTTCAGATCGTGCAGAATGCAGCTGCGAGAGCAATCATGGGCTTCCCTAAATATGCCCATGTCACACCAACACTCCGCAGTCTGCATTGCTTGCCGATCAGTTTCCGGTCACAATTCAAAGTGTTGGTTATGACCTATAAAGCCCTTCATGGCACCGGGCCAGGTTATCTCCGGGACCGCCTTCTGCCGCACGAATCCCAGCGACCAATTAGGTCCCACAGAGTGGGTCTTCTCCGGGTTCCGTCAACTAAACAATGTCGTTTGGCGGGACCCAGGGGAAGAGCCTTCTCTTTGGCAGCCCCGGCCCCCTGGAACCAACTCCCCCCAGAGATTAGAATAGCCTCCACCCTCCTTGCCTTTCGCAAGCTTCTTAAAACCCACCTCTGTTGTCAGGCATGGGGGAATTAAGATATTCTTTCCCCCTAGGCTTCTACAATTTATGTATGGTACGTTTGTATGTATGACTGGTTTTAAAATAAGGGTTTTTAGCTTCTTTAGTATTGGATTGTCGCATGTTGTTTTTACCACTGTTGTTAGCCGCCCCGAGTCTACGAAGAGGGGCGGCATACAAATCCAATAAAATGAAATGAAATGAAATGAACTCTGCTAGGCTGAATTCCTATTTTCAATATACCTGAGGCCATGCGGTCCCTTTCATGTTGCAAAAGGTGCCTTTTCATTCTTTCACCCCACATTAAAAAGCTTTGCTTGTACCTAAAGTTTAAATTTCTATTCTTCATCCGGCTCAACGACAACAAGAAAGTTATGATTAAGTTGTCAGCAGACTAAATACAGCTTGTGTTACAGTAGAATTTGCCATTGCTAATAAGGACTTAACAGTGGCTGTCAAAATTCATTGTTAGGGGACCTCAGAGGTTGTCAGGTGTGATTACAGCATCCCAGCAACAGTTTTCCTGAGGTAAGGCCACACGTGACAGGATTTTTTTTGCACTTTATTATTATCAGGGTCATACTTAATTGAGAAAACCCATTTCTGGCATATGACAGGACCAACAGGCATTTGAGAAAGCAGTATTTTCATTTTCTTGTCATTGCAGAGCAACACAATGATCTGGGGATTGTGAGAAACTGAGAAACCAGTAACTTTGATCCATTCAATGGTGTGTTTTTTTCAATCCACACAGAATACATTGCCTAGAATAGAATACAGTGATCCCTTGTTTTTCACATTCCAAGACCACCCGTGAAAAACAAATTTCCGTGAAGTAGAGAAAATATTTTTTAAAAATGTATTTAACAAGTATTTGGACTTTTAAAACCCAACCTTCGCATGAAACAGTCATTCTATAATGTTTCTCAGCTGGAACGACATGTGATATCCTACCAGTTTCTTTAATAGAGTACAGTAGTACTGTAGAAGAATTTTATGAATTTTTAATGGATTTAAAATTTTCAATGGATTTAAGCCCCCTTTGAAAACCCATGAAATAGCGAATCCGTGAAAGATGGACCGTGAAGTAGCGAGGGATTACTGTAGAACACAATAGAATAGAACACAACACAACACAACAGAACATTTCTGGCTAAGTGTGATTGGACACACAAGGAATTTGTCTTGGTACGTATGCTCTCAGTGTATATAAAAGAAAAGATAAATTCATCAAGAATCATAAAGAACAATACTTAATGAAAGTCTTGGTAGAAATAAGTAATCCAACCATATAAGGAACCAGTCAATATAAATTGTAAGGATATAAGCAACGAAGTCATAGTCAAACAGTCATTTGTGGGAAGAGATGGGTGATGGGAAGGATGAGAAGATTAATAGTGCAGAGTTATTAAATAGTTTGACAATGTTGAGGGAAATATTTGTTTAGCAGAGCGATGGTGTTTGGCGAAAAAACCCCTGTTCTTGTTGTCTAGTTGTTCTGGTGTGCTCTGTAGCGTTGTTTTGAGGGTAGGAGATGAAACAATTTGCACCCAGGATGTGTGGGGACCAGTGTTCCCTCTAATTTTTTGGGGGGGTGGGCGGAAAAGTATAGTGTCTGAGCGGCAGTCCCTTCGGGACTGGGCGGCACAGAAATAATAAACAAACAAACAAACAAACAAACAAACAAACAAATAAAAAACCCACCCTGTTTTGCCTCAGAGAATTTCAAAATAAAATACTGTACTGTGTGTCTATAATAGTGAGCTCATAACAGGGCAACTCTATCAATATCAAAATGCCACTTAAATAGTTGAGCTAGTTTCAAACTAGATTTTGATTTTCTTTCTCTCTTCCTTACTCCCATTCTTTTTCTTTCTCTTTTCCTTCCTCTCTTTTTTCTATCTGTTTCTCTCTCTTCCTCTCTTCCTCTCTCTCTCCTTCCCTCTCACTCTTTCCCTCTCGGCTTCTGGGCAGGTTTGGAAAACTCTGAGTTGATGATGATTTTTAAGTGAGCGATTGCTCACTGCTCAGCTTAGAGGGAACTATGGTGGGGACTATAGATATTTTCACAGCCCACTTTTTGACTTGTGCGTTATACAGGTCCTCAATGGAAGGCAGGCTGGTGGCAATTGTTTTTTCTGCAGTTCTACTTAAATCTTAAATTAAACTAGACAGTGGTTTTCCACCTCTTGAATTATAGAATGTAGACCAAGGGAAACATTTTCCAGATTTTTAATTATAGCTATGTCTATGACAATCTTCCAGGTTCAAGGTCTGCTGGCTTATTAGCGCATTAATAAATAATTAGAGGCATTTGTAAGTAATGAATTAACTTTAGCCAGAGCAATTAGTTTATTTGTACCTTTGCCTGCTCAATGTAACATTTCTTTTACACCTATTGGCAAAGGCTAGAGAGGTCACCCACACAACCTTCAGAGGTTGACTACACGTATCTCCTATATACAGTGATCCCCCGAGTTTCGCGATCCCGATCATTGCGAATCGCTATATCGCGATTTTTCCACCCGATGACGTCACTCCCTTCCTTTCTCATCTTTCTTTCTCTCTCTCTTTCTCTATCTTGCTTCTTCCTCTCTCACACTCTCTTCCTCCCTCTCTCATCTCTTTCTTTCCTTCTCTCTCTTTCTCTATCTCTCCCCCTCTTGCTCTCCAGCGATGGGGAAACCCCATCTTCGGCTCCTCGCTGCTGCGGCGCTGCAAGCGAGCAGCCGGGCGGGAGGGCGAACGGGCAAGCGGCAAGCGATCTTGGGGTTTCCCCGTTGCCTGGGCAACGGGGAAACCCCATCTTCGGCTCCTCGCTGCTGCCGCACTGCGGAGCAGATCAGCTGTTGGGCAGCCGAAGGGGTCTTCCCCGCCGCCCACACGCAAACTCCACCATCTGCGCATGTGCGGCCATGGAAAACAGGACGCGCATGCGCAGATGGTGTTTTTACTTCCGTGCCGCTACATCGCGAGTTTACGATTATCGCAAGGGGTCTTGGAATGGAACCCTCGCGATAATCGGGGGATCACTGTAAACCACCTGGCAGGCTGTGGCTTTGACCTTAGCTAAGATATCTTGCAGCAAAACTGTATTGGAGTCAGCGATGTGATATTTAACTGAAGCTGTAGTTTATGAGCATTCAAACAAAGGTCTGGAGGTAAGCAAAGTTTATTAGTAATCGAGTGAAAAAACAGAGCCAGCTCATGCCCTCATCACCTCGAGGTTCGACTACTGTAATGCTCTCTACATGGGGCTACCTTTGAAAAGTATTCGGAAACTTCAGGTTGTGCAGAATGCAGCTGCGAGAGCAGTCATGGGCTTCCCCAAATATGCCCATGTTACACCAACACTCCGCAGTCTGCATTGGTTGCCGATCAATTTCCGGTCACAATTCAAAGTGTTGGTTATGACCTATAAAGCCCTTCATGGCACCAGACCAGATTATCTCAGGTCCCGTCAGGCCTTCTACTGAACGAATCCCAGCGACCAGTTAGGTCGCACAGAGTGGGTCTTCTCCGGGTCCCGTCAACTAAACAATGTCGTTTGGCGGGACCCAGGGGAAGAGCCTTCTCTGTGGCGGCCCCGGACCTCTGGAACCAACTCCCCCCAGAGATTAGAATTGCCCCCACCCTCCTTGTCTTTCGTAAACTCTTTAAAACCCACCTCTGCCGCCAGGCATTGGGGAACTGAGATATTCTTTCCCCCTTGGGGAAAGGTTAGTTGGGGGAAAGATCAGAAGCAACAGCATGTAACAATCCAATACTAAAACAACTAAAAAAACCCTTATTATAAAACCAAACATACATACAAACATACCATGCATAAAAATGTAAATGCCTAGGGGGAAAGAAAATCTCAGTTCCCCCATGGCCTTTACAATTTTATGCATGGTATGTCTGTATGTATGTTTGGTTTTATAATAAGGGTTTTTTAGTTGTTTTAGTATTGGATTGTTACCTGCTCTCCAAGTCTGCGGAGAGGGGCGGCATACAAATCCAATAAATAAATGAATGAATGAATGAATGAATGAATGAATGAATGAATGAATGAATGAATGAATAAATAAATAAATAAAATGTGCGCATGAGTAGCAGAGACCTGAAGACCAGCTGGCTGGCAGGAGGTAAGATCTTTTTCTTTCCTGAGCTTCTGTTTTGTCGTTGGCAGGGAAACAGAAGCTCACAAAAGAAACACCACAAAGATCTGACCTGGGGTGACAATGCGCATGCCAGCAAAGTGGGCTCTGTGTGGCACCTCTGGCACAGGTACCATAGGTTCTCCATCACGGATATATAAAACATACAAGACTGACGGCAGAAAAAGACCTCATGGGTCCATCTAGTCTGCCCTTATACTATTTCCTGTATTTTATCTTAGGATGGATATATGTTTATCCCAGGCATGTTTAAATTCAGTCTGTGGATTTACCAACCACGTCTGCTGGAAGTTTGTTCCAAGCATCTACTACTCTTTCAGTAAAATAATATTTTCTCACGTTGCTTCTGATCTTTCCCCCCAACTAACCTCAGATTGTGCCCCCCCCCCCTGTTTTTGTGTTTACTTTCCTATTAAAAACACTTCTCTCCTGAATCTTATTTAACCCTTTAACATATTTAAATGTTTCAATCACGTCCCCCCTTTCCCTTCTGTCCTCCAGACTGTACAGATTGAGTTCATGAAGTCTTTCCTGATACGTTTTATGCTTAAGACCTTCCACCATTTTTGTAGCCCGTCTTTGGACCCGTTCAATTTTGTCAATATCTTTTTGTAGGTGAGGTCTCCAGAACTGGACACAGTACATATTCCAAATGTGGTCTCACCAGCGCTCTATACAGCGGGATCTCAATCTCCCTCTTCCTGCTTGTTATACCTCTAGCTATGTAGCCAAGCATTCTATTTGGCTGCATAGCTAGAAGTATAACAAGCAGGAAGAGGGAGATTGTGATCCCGCTGTATAGAGCGCTGGTGAGACCAGATAAGATCTAGTATGTTTAGGATTCTATTAGCCAAACAAATACTTTCTATTTGTATCTGGAAAAAAAAATAACCCCCAAAAGAGAAAATAAAATAAGTGCAGGATTTATTTTTAATTAGCCATTCTTTAATAACTTCTCCTTTCCTTTAATTTGCACGGAAATCTTAAATGTTTTTTTGGCATCAGCATTTTTTTTTAAAAAAAAGAAATTGCGCAGTATTATGCCAGGCACAGGAAGAACATGGACAAGGACGGCTGCTTATTTTGAGGAAACAGTTCAAACCTAGAGGGAAGCTGTGTCCATTTAGCAAATTATTTTGCATTTATGTAATACATGTCAATGGAGAAACGCTGTGCAAATATTAACGAAGTATACCACATGGTGCTCCTCAGAGAAAGGCAAATGTTTATTCTGCCTGTATTCCCCAAACCCACTTCTCTTTTGCCAGCTAGCTTAAGCTTTTATTTTCTCCTCAAAATGCCAAATAGGTGGATAGGTTTCAAAATACTCAGGCTGGAATGCCATTATATGAAGGTAGAATAGAATAGAATAGAATATGGAATGGAATGGAACGGAACAGAACAGAATAGGATATAGAATGGAATGGAATGGAATAGAATATAGAATAGGATAGAATATAGAATGTAGAATACAGAATATGTTGTGGTTAGCTCTGGCCCAGCTCCTGCCCCAAGGAATGTGGATGTGGATGTGGGGGAAACATCCACATACCGCAGGCCTGCTTTGCTCCCGATGGAATCCGCCGACGAAGTCTCCTCTGACCAAGGAAGCGTGAGTGACAGGGAAGAGGGGAGTTTGGCAGACAGCCCAGGAGGAGATCAATCATCTGTATCATCCCTGGATTCTGAACAAGAATTAATGACACATCCACGCATGCGTAGAGTGATGCATAGGAGACGACAACTGAAGGATTATTACAAGAGAAAATGAGGCCACCTGTGGTTGGGTGGGGCTGCTGTAATTAGTGCTACAGATAAAAGTGCAGCCTCATGGCAGTTTATCTGATTCATTGTTTCGTCAAGATCGTGGTTTTTGTGCTGTTCCAAGATTGTGTGTGGACTCTCTGGACTTTAGAATTGGACTCAATTTCCCAGTTATTGGGTGAGCAATTGGATTGCATTTCACCTGTGCCTTGTGTGTACCAGAAAATCCCTTTGACAGTTAAAAAGGGAGCTGTTTCTGTTTTTCTGTTTATAAAAACTTTTGGGTTTTCCTTTTATCGTGTGGTGTGTGTCTTCCTGGACTAATTGCCCTGTAATTACGGGCGGTTGAAACACGCCGGCAGAATAGAATATAGAATATAGAATATAGAATATAGAATATAGAATATAGAATATAGAATATAGAATATAGAATATAGAATATAGAATATAGAATATAGAATATAGAATATAGAATATAGAATATAGAATATAGAATATAGAATATAGAATATAGAATATAGAATATAGAATATAGAATATAGAATATAGAATATAGAATATAGCATGGAATGGAATGGAATGGAATGGAATGGAATAGAATAGAATAGAATAGAATAGCTGGATGGGTCAGGGTGGTTGGTGCAACGGTAACAAAAATGGAGCTGTGTGCACAGCTATGGATGACCAGCGGGTGGGCGCATGCCTCAGAGTGAGATTTGGCTTCTGCGCATGCGCAGGAAGGGAAATCTTGCGAATGGACGTGCGTGTGAGATTTCAGGTAATCCTATAGAAGATTGTCCATTGCTGGCAAGGTTGGTATCAATTGCATAGGGTTTATCTATATGTCTTTCTATGTCTGGGTGTTCAGCAACTCATTTGGCTTTTCACTGGGAATCATAGTTAAAGTTATTATTTATTTATTTATTTATTTATTTATTTATTATTTATTTATTTTGTCCAATACATAATACACATTGAAGAGAAAGATATGTAATAATATAAGTAAAGAAAAGAATAGAAGATAAGATATAAAAGTATAGGTGAACATATTTGAAAGGAAGAAAAGATAAATGAGATAAGGAGAGACAATTGGACAGAGGAAGGAAGGCACACTGGTGCACTTATGCACACCCCTTACTGACCTCTAAGGAACCTGGAGAGGTCAATCGTGGATAGTCTAAGGGAAAAATGTTTGGGGTTAGGGGTTGACACTACTGAGTCGGGTAATGAGTTCCACGCTTCGACAACTCGGTTGCTGAAGTCATATTTTTTACAGTCAGGTTTGGAGCGGTTAATATTAAGTTTGAATCTGTTGCGTGCTCTTGTGTTGTTGCGATTGAAGCTGAAATAGTCATTGGCAGGTAGAACGTTGCAGCATATGATCTTGTGGGCAATACTTAGATCGTGTTTTAGGTGACGTAGTTCTAAGCTTTCTAGACCCAGGATTGATAGTCTGCTTTCGTAGGGTATTCTGTTTCGAGTGGAGGAGTGAAGGGCTCTTCTGGTGAAGTATCTTTGGACATTTTCAAGGGTGTTGATGTCGGAGATGTGGTATGGGTTCCAGACAGATGAACTGTATTCAAGGATGGGTCTGGCAAAAGTTTTGTAGGCTCTGGTGAGTAGCGTGAGATTGCCAGAGCAGAAGCTGCGTAGGATCAGGTTAAAAACTCTAGAAGCCTTTTTGGCAATATTGTTGCAGTGGGCTTGTTGCAGATGTTGTGCAAGTGCCTCTCAAGGCTTCCTGATTTGAGCCTTCCAATTGATAAATGTAGGATGTGTCTCATCACAAACCTTTGGACTTTCAAGGACATGCCCGGGGCCATTCTTCTTTCTCTCACCAAAAAAAAAAAAAAAAAAAAAAATCAGTTACAAAATTAGTGTAATGCAATTTTATTTACATTTAATTGCTATTACATACTGTCAACTAATTACTCTGTATCTCCGATGAAGGTTCACTGCACCCAAATTTGATTTATGATGCCTTCATAGATAGGTCCATGAAGTCTTTTTTTTTTTTGAGCCACAGTTCCAAAGGAACAAGGCTGATAATAGTGATTACACAGCAGGAAGAACTAAAATCAACTTGTTTTTCTTTCGAAGGCTTGTTGAAATATTGAACTCTTTATGCACTGTCCTAACCTCCCAAAAGGGTCAATTGAATCATGGAGGATCTGAAAAAATAATTTAGCATTTTAGTCTAGATAACCCGGGGCAAGTGCAAAGACCTCTATTTGTGTGTTTAACTATTTTCTCCTTGTTTCACATTAACATTTAATCATAAACTTTGGAGGTCGCTGGGAATCCCAGCTTGCAGGTCACACATAGTTTTAAGATCTCAGATATGTTTCAGGAGTGAAATCTACTTACCTCCCCTACCGGTTCAGAAGTGCATGGTTCCTACCTTTGCACATGCTTTTTCACCCTGTGACACATGTGCAGAAGCATCCCCTTTGGTGTTACTGGTGCGCCCTCCGAGGCCGTCACGGACACATGTGAGTCTGGTGGGCAGGCATAAGAACATAAGAAGAACCATGCTGAATCAGGCCAAAGTCCATCGAGTCCAGCATTCTGTGTCACACAGTGGCCCACCAATTGTCCTTGTGGATCCTGAGCAGAAAGAGAAGGCAAGACCCTCCCTTTCCCTTGACCCCCAACAGATGGTACCAAGGGAATCTTGCCTGCCTCAACCAACATAGAGGTGGCACATGGACATCCGTTTCAATAACCACCGATACACTTGGCATCTATGAATCTGTCTAATCCTGCCTTGAAGCTATCCAGGCTGACAGCTGTCACAACCTCTTCTGGAAGGGAATTCCATAAACCAAGGACCCTTTGGGTGAAGAAATACTTCCTTTTATTTGTCCTCACTTTTTTACCTATGAGCTTTAGGGAGTGCCCCCACATCCTAGTATTGTGTGATAGAGAAAATAATTTTTCTCTATCCATCCCATGCATGATTTTATACACTTCGATCACGTCACCCCTTAAACGCCGTCTTTCAAGGCTGAAGAGACCAAGGTGTTTCAACCTGGTATCATAAGGAGGTGCTCTATTTTGCCTGTAGGTGCAAGATTTGGCTTCTGCACATGATCAGCAAGTGAAATCTCAGGTGAGGACACCTGCATGAGTGAGATTTCGATGATTTTCGGTGGTGTTTTTGCTTCCACACATGTGTAAAAGCCATCATTTTTCGGATGCGGTGAGGAGGGCGTTTGCACAGGTTCATCTGGTGCACCAGTTGCGGCCCTATTTGGACAGGGACTCACTGCTCATAGTCGCTCATGCCCTCATCACCTCGAAGTTCGACTACTGCAACGCTCTCTACATGGGGCTACCTTTGAAAAGTGTTCAGAAACTTCAGATCGTGCAGAATGCGGCCGCGAGAGCTATCGTGGGGTTACTTAGATTCACCCATGTCTCTCCAACACTCCATGGCTTGCATTGGCTGCCGATCAGTTTCTGCTCACAATTCAAAGTGTTGGTAATGACCTATAAAGCCCTACATGGCATCAGAGCAGAATACCTTTGGAACTGACTTCTGCCGCACGAATCCCAGCGGCCGATAAGGTCCCACAGAGTTGGCCTTTTCCAGGTCCCCTTGACTAAACAATGTCATCTGGCAGGCCCCAGGGGAAGAGCCTTCTCTGTGGCGGCCCCGGCCCTCTGGAATCAACTCCCCCCAGAGATCAGAACTGCTCCCACTCTCCTTGTCTTTCGCAAATTGCTTAAGACCCACCTGTACCGCCCGGCATGGGGGAATTGAGATATTTCCTCCAGGCTTATATAGTTTTATGTGTGGTATGCTTGAGTTGTATGGTTTTAAATGATGGGTTTTTAAGATGTTTTTTAAATATTAGATTTGTTACATTGCCATATTGTTATTATTATTGTTGTGAGCCGCCCCGAGTCTTCGGAGAGGGGCGGCATGCAAATCTAATAAATTATTTTTATTATTATTCTTACCTATCCTCTTTCACTCACAGTCTTCGAAACATAAAAGGAGCTCTCCAGTTCCTTGACTTTGGAAACCTGTATGAACTCTTGACTCTTTCTGGTAAGCCATCATGATACCTTTGTGATTGTTCTGTCTGGGTGCCCCCAGACTTCAACACCAACTGGAAAAAGCAGCCAGACACGCTGGTAAAAGCAAAAGCACTTTATAGTTTGAAAAATAAACACAGAGAAAAACCTGTTCTTCCCAACAGGCAGGCTATGAGACTTCACAGCAGAGTCCTGATGGCCAGACAATACAGCAGACTTCTTGCTGGCACACCCACCACTGTAGAGAATAAGACCCACACCTTCCCCCCCCCCAAGGTTTCAGTATTCAAAGTCACAAACCAGAATTCCAAGACGCCAAAGATCACAGCCAGGTCCCAGGACTCCCAAAGATAATACTCCACAAGCCAGGAAGGGTGGGTCTGCCTTTTCAGCCTTTCCAGAGAGCACCACACCCAAACCCAGCTGTTGCCTCTTTAGTGCTGAAAGTACCTGACTAATTGTCCCCTTCGTTGTGTTGCTCTTCTCTGCCGGAGATCTATGATTGCTTGTGAATTTTCATGTAAGGAATCCAGGCTGCTTGCTGGGGAGAGCTCCCCCGAGGGGGACTCTGGCTGTCCTCCCTCTCCCTCAGCCTGGGATTCCTCCTCCCCGTCTGCCTGAACCTCCTGTTCCTCATCCTCCCCCTCTGAGCAGGAAGCCGGCAGAGGATCAGCCGTTCCCTGAGGGGCCTCAGACGGAATCACAACAGTGATGAAGCGGAGAAGGTCTCAGGTGACCCAAGTGGAAAAAGAAGAAAAGAAAATCAATGTGCTCTGGCTGCTTGAATAACTGAAGTAACCAACTTTATATGATCGATTGACTGACTGAGAAGTACTTGGGGAATTGTGGTCTTTGACAGATTATGTCTTGGTTAGGATGTATCTTTGGTTCCATTCTCATTATGTAATTTTGTTTAATTTAATAAATTTGGAAGGGACCTTGGGGGTCTTCTAGTCCTGTTTAAGCAGAAAACCCTACACCTAGTGATGGACTGCTGCTTAATTCTTAATAGTTAATAGGTTTTTTTAAAAATTATCCTTCCTTCTCTAGTACCTTAGTATGATCCTTAAATTACGTTAAAATAGGAAATAATTAAATAGTATATTTTTACCCATAAACGCTTTTATCATTTTAATCATTATCTAGAACTGAACTTTTATAGCAATTAAAGAAAATCAAGCTACTTGCCTAATCTGTTATCTTACTGAGACTTGTGGGTTCAGTACAAAACCTTAAAATGTTACTGTGCTCCTCAACAAATAATGCTGTCTATCATTTGTCCTTTTTGTGGCTATTCAAATAATGTGACTTAATCAACTGAAAAAGAGTCCAAGCACCTATTTGGAAACTTATCATTGCTAATAAGCCACTCCCACCCAGTCACATGACATTTAAGCCACTCCCCAGTCACATGGTTGTCAAGCCACTCCCACTTGGTCACATGGCTGGCAAGCCACTCCTACCCAGTCACATGACCATCAAGCCACACCCACAAAATAAGGCACACCTACAGTGTGGTAGCAATTTTTTTTGTAGCCCTTCACTGCCTACACTCTACGTGCGATTCAACAAAAATAATCACAGCAATCGAAATAATAGCTGCAATTACCACTCCTGCGTACCGTATTCCATGTCTTTTCTGCACAGATTCAACCCAACCTAAGAGGTCAACTTGAAAGACAATGTTTCTCCACCCCAGGTGCATGGAGTGTGCTCTGGCGACATATCTCTTCAATGGTGTTCCTCATATTTTGGACCCATATGGTCCAGCCTGCCACTCTTACACTATTTCATAAAACGCTACATTCTGATATGCCTTGATGGTAGAGCTGGAATAATTTTGCATTGGTATTGTTGGAGTGGCTATGATAGTAGGAGACGAAATGGCAAAGTCGAGGGTGGTAGTAGTGGAGTTAAGAGAGTTATCAGCCTGGAGTCCTTATGTTGCTGCAAGTGATCCAAGTCCAGCCCCTGCTGAATTCCATTGATTCTTATCTAGCATCAGTTAGAAATATAGAAACAGAAGATTGACAGCAGAAAAAGACCTCATGGTCCATCTAGTCTGCTCTTATACTATTTCCTGCATTTTATCTTAGGATGGATATATGTTTATCCCAGGCGTGTTTAGATTCAGTTACTGTGGATTTACCCACCATGTCTGCTGGAAGTTTGTTCCAAGGATCTACTACTCTTTCAGTAAAATAATATTTTCTTGTGTTGCTTTTGATCTTTCCCCCCAACTAACCTCAGATTGTGTGACCTTGTTCTTGTGTTCACTTTCCTATTAAAAACACTTCCCTCCTGGACCTTATTTAACCCTTTGACATATTTAAATGTTTCTATCATGTCCCCCCTTTTCCTTCTGTCCTCCAGACTATACAGATTGAGTTCATTAAGTCTTTCCTGATAAGTTTTATTTATTTATTTATTTATTAGATTTGTATGCCGCCCCGTAGACTTGTATGCCGCTCCGTAGACTCGGGGCAGCTTTATGCTTAAGACCTTCCACCATTCTTATAGCCCATCTTTGGACCTGTTCAATTTTATCAATATCTTCTTGTAGATGAGGTCTCCAGTTTAGTGCAGACCATTAGTTGACTAGATTCCTGTGTATAGGTTTGAGCAATAAATCTACTGAACTAGAATTTAAGGTGTGATCTATGACTATTCTTTGCACCTGGCAATGATTTTTGTTATTTAATATGACTGGTTTTAGATTCACTGCCATGTCAATTTTATAGTTTTTCAAGGTTGGACAGTCTACAATCAATTATATGAATAAATCAAAAAGAACAATTTTATCTCACGTGCTGAGAGTTGTTGCTCAGTTTCATACAACATCAACCAATATTGCAAGATCCTGACAACCATCTACATATTTTACAAGACAGCATGATGGGAATACAAGATTGCTACTCGTGTTGAAATAAATTTGGCACAGAGGCATCCTTTTCCATAGCAAGCAGCAGAGTACAATATCACACATTTTAATTGTACTCACTAATAAGTGTAATTACCTGCAATATTGGAAAATTAAAACCGACACTAATAAGCAGATGCTGTCTTAATCAACACCCATGGGCTGCCTCCCATTCGCTTCTTGTATCCTTCTATGTTCACTTTACCACAAAGTCAGATATTGCATGAAGGCTAAAGGAGAAATTGAAATTATTTCAAGACACATAGGGCATTGCCGGGATAGGAGGTGCTGCAAAGTCCCTGAAAGGAACAAGGTCTTCAGAGGGACTTAGAGCAACCCAGCCATGTGGGGTCACTCACGAACGCAAATCCTAGAAAGAAAACTTGGACACATTTCTCTTGGGGTGAAATGACACAGTATTGAGCTGTGTACCTCCTTTTATTGGGGGGCATATGCAAATGGGATAGATTACACGTACATGTCAAGTGATATACAAACATCCAATAACATAACTCTGAAACATGACACAACTTCCGAGTCCTTCCTATCTCCATATGGCACGTAACTAGTTTCTACTGAACAAATGTCTCTCATGGCCAACTTCCTGGGCCCCTTTGTTGTTAATACGGCTATCTCCTGTTTACCACAAAGCAAGGTCTTTTATCGCAGTCTTCGTCCTGTTTACCCCAGGGAATGTAAATTGCGTCTTTTGATCACGCAGTTCTTTTCCTGTTGACACATTCTTGTTATTCGAGGAGAGCCACTGAATCGTTTTATGGCCAGTCACTTCCTAAGCAGATTTCACCAGAAATGCAGACTCACTTTGTGACATTTATGTACAGTCCTGTCCTGGCTAATGAAGTCGGAGTGTAGGAGGCATTTATGTCAGAAGTCCAGATATCAAATCCTATCCTAACATTATGCTATGGCAGCTACATTGATATGGAACAATTTGGGCACATAGGAAGCAAGCCATTATCCTCAAACTCGAGAGTCTCTCAAACTTGGCAACTTTAAAGCCAGTAGATTTCAATCTTAAGAATTTCCTAGCATGTTGGCTGGGGAATTCTGAGAACTGAAGTCCATCAAGCTTAAAGTTACTAAGGCTCAGACACAGTGCGCTAACTATTAATTAAGCTAGCCAAGTTTTGCCCTTTCAGACTGGCAGAAAACTCCCATTGCAAAATCCCAGGCAGAGATTTGTTTACAAACTTTGCCATCTGATCTTTGTACAGTAGAGAATCGCTGGGAATGAGGCTGAGACCTTCTTGTACAAAGAACATGCTTTCCGCTAAGCTACAGTTCCTTCCATATGTTGCTAGGCACAAATGCCCTTTCTAAATTCTTCCCCAAACTTATGAGTTAAGAAATGGCAAGATGTGGAAAAATTCTCCGAGTTTCTCCAGGGTTTAATGGCAAAACCATCTATGTGTCCATGGAAGCAATACCTTTCTGTTGTCTTTGTTAGTACAGGGTACATGGTTGTTAGGGATTTCCATTATAAACTGCATATTGTACACTTGTACCAAACTTGTACTTAAAGAGTTAATGTGCACTTAAAGGGTTAACTTGTACTTCAAGAGTTAATATTCAAGGCTGTTTCATCACTTCCTCATTGAAGCTATAAAAGCTCATTATTTTGCTCAGTCACTTCCTTTACTTTTGCCTGAGAGAAGGGGGAGTTTTGTCTAAGCTTTGTGCTTATTATCTTTGTGCTTCTATCTTGTAATTGCTCAGTGCGTATTATTCTGTATTTGCTTCGTGCTGATTCTGGATTGTTTATATTTTGTTTATATGTAAATAATACTTATTTAACTAAGTCTGTGTCTTGGCTTTATCACACATCCACGCTCTGTTAAAATTCTCTGCCCGGTATTGTCGAAGGTTTCATAGCTTAGCTAACCGAGACAAGCCAACAGTCTTTCTTAGTGATGAGATGTGATCACTGAAAAGTAGTGTGAATAATACTGGTTCAGAGCCTATATCTGTGATGATGAACCTCTGGCAAGCGGAGCCATATTGGAGGGCATGTGAGGCGTTGCCCAGTATTGGGCAGCCAAACTTTTTACTGCCACAATGTGGGTGTGGCTTATTTTGTGGGTGTGGTTTAATGGTCATGTGACTGGGAAGGAGTGACTTGCCAGCCATGTAACCAGGTGGGAGTGGCTTGAACGATCATCATCGTTCAAGTGAACTGTTAAGTCCTTGACTTACAACCTTACCAGTGTCGCTCCCTGGGGTGACAATTTGCTTCGTGTTTCCCGTGCTCTCCTTCCTGGGTTGCCCCCCCCCACTGCCTCAGGCTGAGTAGCTAGGCAAATGGGTGCTGCCAGAAGCGTAAATGCTGCCAGCACCGCTTCCACCCACACCTTTTGCTTGCACCTCAGGCGAGAGGCGGCCGTGTGAGGCTGGAGGAGAGCTAGGCAGGAGAGAGGGAAGCTTGTCTGAGGCCAGGAAGGAGGAAAGAGGAAAAAAGCAAGGAGTGCAGACGCAGACGCAGCAGCAAGGGAAAAAAGGAGAGCTGAGCCGAGACCAGTAATCCAGGAAGTGACAGCTGCCGATCAGCTGGAGCTGCGCATGCATCTTCATTTCCGCCAGTGGAACTGCGTTCCACCCCATCCTGCCTGCTACCCACCCTGGGGATTGCCCTATACACGCTGGCCAGCTGATTTTTGTCCTTGGGAAAGGCTATTTTCACACTCCAGAGGTTTTAGGGAAGCTTCCTAAAGCCTCCAAAGTGTCAAAAACAGCCCAATGGGCAAATCAAAAGTTCAGAAAAATGGACTTTTGATTTGCCCATTGTGCCATTTTTTGCTGCCCCCAGGCTTCAGTGAAGCCTGTATGCATGTGCAGGGGACAGAGCGAGGGTGTGTGTTGTGCACATGTGTGTGGGCAGCGTGGAAGTTGTGCACAGGCATAGTGGAAGGGCATGGACAAGTTTATGTGCGCACACCTTTTTTGCACATAAGCCAAAAATGTTTCACCATCACTGACCTATATAGATTAGACAGAACCCCTTGTGATGGAATAGAAACCTAACCAGAAGGGCATTGCATATTTTTTGACTTTGAATAGAACCACTGAGTACCATCTCTTTTGCCCTTCCTTCCTTCCTTCCTTCCTTCCTTCCTTCCTTCCTTCCTTCCTTCCTTCCTTCCTGTGACCGATTAGGTCCCACAGAGTTGGCCTTCTCCAGGTCCCATCGACTAAACAATGTTTAGCCTTCTCTGTGGTGGCCCCAACACTCTGGAATCAATTCCCCCCGGAGATCAGGACTGCCCCCACCCTCCTTGCCTTTCGTAAGCTCCTGAAAACCCACCTATGTCGCCAGGCATGGGGAAACTGATATACCCCTTAGCTACTATGGTTTTATGTATGGTTTGTTTGAGTTGTGTGATTATTTTTATAATAAGGGTTTTAAATTGTTTTTTAAACATTGGATTTGTTCACTGTGTATTGTTGTTGTGAGCCACTCCGAGTCCTCGGAGAGGGGTGGCATACAAATCTGTTCTGTCTGGGTTTTCCCAGACCTCAACACCAACTGAAAAAACAGCCAGACACTCTGGTAAAAGCCAAAAGTATTTTATAGCTGGAAAAAATAAGCACAAAGGAAAACCTGTCTTCACAACAGACAGGCTATAATACGTTACAGCAGGGTCCTGATGTCCAGTCAATACCACAAGCTTCTTGCTGGCACCCCCCCCCAAGGTTTCAATAGTCCAAGGCACAAACCAGGATTGTAAGCCACCAAAATTCACAGACAGGTCTCACGAATCTCCAAGATAAAACTCCACAAGCCAGGAAGGGTGGGTCCGCCTTTTATCCTTTCCCAAGAGCACCACACCCAAACCCAGCTGTGACCTCTAATGCTGGAAATACTTAGCCAATTGAGTCCGTCTCTGATTAGCTCTCCTTTGTCGCATATCTATGATGTCTTGAGCATTTTCCCCTAAGGAATCCAGGCTGCTTGCTGGGGAGAGCTCCCCCTGGTGGGACTCTGGCTGTCCTTCTTCTTCAGCCTGGGATTCCTCTTCCTCGTCAGTCTGCACCTCCTGTTCCTCAGCCTCTCCCTCTGAGCTGGAAACCGACAGAAGGTCAGCCATTCCCGGAGGGGTCCCAGACTGAACCACAACACAAATCTAATAAATTATTATTATTCCTTCCTTCCTTCCTTCCTTCCTTCCTTCCTTCCTTCCTTCCTTCCTTCTTCCTTCCTTCTTTCCTTCCTTCCTTCCATCAAGAACTGATGAAGCTTCTTGAATGAGAAGTGAAATGTTTTCTTCTTCCTCCTCAAGGAAAAACAAACAGTTCAGTTGTGTTTTGAAAAAAAGCACCTTTCAGTCAATTATGACCTGGGGGACTTTTGCCTCTAACCAGAGTGAATTACTTCTTGCGAGAGAGAAGGAGCAGAAAAGGACGTTACTATGGGAAGTTGTTCAACAGAGACCAAGAGCAGGATAGGATTGTAGCTTTCTGCATTATCCACCCTTCCTTTGTGTTCTAGCTCACATTTAATTTTATTCCAGTTAATGGCAGTTAGCCCTGAATGGATTTTCCCCTAACAAATGCAAAAAAGGAAAGAACACTTCACAATTCTGTTGTAGAAGAAGTGGCTAGAGGGATAACGTTAGGCAACATTAATAAGGAGGGAGGGAGGGGATTGCATGAGTAGATATTGAGACTTCTGAATTGCTTCTGAAATTGTTTCCAGTTTGTATTTTGTTCTGCTTTGCTAGTTGATTGTATCAGAGACACAAAGAGACCCAAGAAAATGGCACCCGATTGGAATCTTCACCCTGGCACCAACTTAATCTTGTTTTATAAGATTGGCTCTGGCTCCCTGAAAAGATTTCTTCTGCACATCTTTATAGAAGATAGAGAAATAGATTTGTTTCACCACAGGTAGAGTAGCTGCTGCTATTCATTTCCAGATCAGCAGGCAAAAGGTTCATTACAGACTTTGAATCCTTTGCAACAAGAGCGATAGGATGAGATGAACGATAAAACTATCTTCGGTCAATGCCTTTAGCGCTCTTTCGTTTTGCCTGCTCTCCGCCCAAAGAAACTTAAGTCAAGGAATACCTGCAAGCAAAACCTTACCAGACCAAAGCTATAACCTTCTAACTGGTTGTGAGTGCTCCTTGTCCAACTCTGGTAATGATAGATTCTGAAGAAGATGAGCCAGAATAGAAGAAGAGATATAGGAATAGAAGAAAGGTATATGAGATGTAGGAGAGCAATAGGACAGGGGATGGAAGGCACTCTAGTGCACTTGTATTCGCCCCTTACTGACCCCTTAGGAATCTGGATAGGTCAACCGTAGATAATCTAAGGGTAAAGAGTTGGGGGTTTGGGGATGACACTATGGAGTCCGGTAATGAGTTCCACACTTCGACAACTCGGTTACTGAAGTCATATTTTTTACAGTCAAGTTTGGAGCGGTGAATATTAAGTTTAAATCTGTTGTGTGCTCTTGTGTTGTTGTGGTTGAAGCTGAAGTAGTCACCGACAGGCAGGACGTTGCAGCACGTGATCTTGTGGGCAATACTTAGATCTTGTGGCGTCTTAGTTCTAAACTTTCTAGGCCCAGGATTGAAAGTCTAGTTTCGTAGGGTATTCTATTTCGAGTGGAGGAATGAAGGGCTCTTCTGGTGAAGTATCTTTGGACATTTTCAAGGGTGTTAATGTCTGAGATGCGATATGGGTTCCAAACAGATGAGCTATATTCGAGGATGGGTCTGGCAAAAGTTTCGTAAGCTCTTGTAAGCAGTGTGAGATTGCCAGAGCAGAAGCTACGTAGGATTAGGTTTACAACTCTTGAGGCCTTCTTGGCTATGTTGTTGCAGTGGGCTTTGGCACTTAAATTTTTTGTTACTAGTATACTGAGGTCTTTAACCGAGTGGGGATTATCTGTGATAATTTGATTATTCTGCTGCCTGTTCTCTGGGAAACGGTGGTCCTACCAACATTTCCCTGCCTCTCCTTCAGCTGCAGTTTCCATCTATAACATTAAAGAAAAATCAGTAGGGGGTTGTAGGATAGTTCATTAATAATAATTCTTATTAAAGACCTTCTAATTTATAATTCATTGCATGCCAGAGACCTAGTCATGGACACCAGAAGAAAATAACTCTTTCAATCTAAGGAAATAAGTGACCAAGGCAAAAGAATGAAGAAGTTACTTGCACATACTTGCCCACTATGAAATATCACAGGGTTATCCTACCATTTATTTATTTAATTTATTTATTGGTCAAACATTTATAGCATAGCAGTTTGTTTAATAAACATAAGTAAAAAAGTCATGATAAAAATAAGGACAATAGGACAGATGTTATAGCCCAAATGTTCCTGTAAACATAATAATTAATTTTGTTCTAGCTGATAGAAGAGCCAGAAAATGTTATCGATCTACAATATAATGCAATAACACATTTTGTTTTATGTGGAATATGCTTCACAAAACTCTTCACTGAGGTGCTTTCTTTAAAGCAGAGGTCTTCAAACTTGGCAACTTTAGGATTTATTTATTTATTGTTAGAGTTGAAAGGGACCATGAAGGCCATCAAGTTCAACCCCCTGCCCAAGCAGGAACCCTATAGCACACCAGTCAAGTGGCAGTTCAATCTTCTCTTAAAAATGTCCAGAGTGTTGGAGTTCACAATGTCCGCTAGTAGGTTGTTCCATTGGTTGATCGCTCTGACCGTCAGGAAGTTCCTCCTTATCTCCATGTTGAATCTCTCCTTGGTCAGCTTCCAGCCATTGTTCCTCGTCCGGCCCTCTGGTGCCCTGAAGAATAAAGTGATCCCCTCCTCTCTGTGACATCCCCTCGTATACTTGTAGACTGCTATCATGTCCGCTCTGGCCCTCCTTTTGTCTAGGCTATCCATGCCTAGTTCCCTCAGTCTCTCTTCATAAGTCTTGGTTTCCAATCCCTTAATCATCTTGGTGCATTGTGGATTTCAACTCCCAGAATTCCAGAACTTGTGGATTTCAACTCCAAGAGTTGTGGGAGCTAGAGAATTCTGGGAGTTGAAGTCCACAAATCCTAAAGTTGCCAGGTTTGAAGACCTTTGCTTTAAACCATCACTGAAGCAAATCACCAATTTAAAGGTCATTATAGCCCTATTTTCTAAAGATAAGAACGATTTGACAATAGGACTAATTGCTGAGAGGACATTTTGAACATCCATTCTCTCAATATATTCAAGTAGAAGGTGGACAGCCTTGTTTCAAAGAGACATTAATTTCAATTCTAGCATTAGACTCAATGTTCTAAATAGCTCTTTTCAAAGCTATCGTTATAATTGAGCGATTAGAGCATTGGACGTGGACTCAAGAGACCCATATTCAGATCCTCAGTCAACCTCTAGAGCAGACCGGGGACTGTTAATTATTTGCTACTCTTCAATCCAGCTTTTCATTGTGCACGGAACTTCATTTGCAATGCTTCAGCTCTTGAGAGAAAATAAAAAAGATGATGATGAAAATAACAATAACAATCTTTGGGAAGCTTGATTATAATGTTGGGCATTTATCAGTTGTTTCTGAATTTCCTGAATAAGGTATAATCCCCAAATTAAAATTATTGTTGAAAAAATTAATGTTAATTTTTTTTGGTTTTTTTTAATAGATAAAACAATGATGCACATCAAGGATGCAACACACCACTATAACAGTAACCAAAACCAGTACATTCTTTAGATGGAGCAATACATGGAGAGAGAAAAATTGAGGAAAAGCGATTGGAACAGATTTAAAGAGCTGTGGTTAGAATACAGTAGTGCAGGCAAACCCTGCCCACAGTCAGGAGTTCAATCCTGACCAGCTTAAGGTTGACTCAGCCTTCCATTCTTTCAAGGTCAGTAAAATGAGGAGCCAGATTGTGGAAGGCAACATGCCGCATGAATCCAAGTGACCGGTTAGCTCCCACAGAGTTGGCCTTCTCCGGTCCCGTCGACTAAACAATGTCGTTTGGCAGGATACAGGGGAAGAGCCTTCTCTGTGGCGGCACCGACCTTCTTGAACCAGCTCCCCCCAGAGATTAGAACTGACTCCACCCTCCTTGCCTTTCGCAAATTCCTTAAAACCCATCTCTGCCGTCAGGCATGGGGAACTGAGACATCTCAACCAGGCATATACAGTTTATGCATGGTATGGTTGTGTGTATGTTTGCTTGTAATAATGGGATTTTTAGTGGGTTTTTTTCATTATTAGAGTTGTTGTACATTGTTTTGTTGTTGCTGTGAGAGGAGTGGCATACAAATCTAATAAGTAAGCAAGCAAGCAAGCAAGCAAGCAAGCAAGCAAGCAAGCAAGCAAGCAAGCAAACAAGCAAGCAAACAAGCAAACAAACAAACAAACAAACAAATGCTAACTTTGTAAGCCACCCAGAGGGAGCTGAAAAGCACTATGGAGCAGTATATAAGTCTAAATGTTATTGCTACTGCTATTAAACACAAACATCCAATGATCAAAATGAGTATATTTTTGGAAACATCTTGCCAAGTCATCCCTATAGTTATCAGTGCTTTAGGCAGAATTAATGGCTGGAGAATTCTGGGTGTTGAAGTCCATAAGTCTTAAAGTTGCCAAATTTGGGGAGCCCTGGGTTAGGGTTAGGGATTGCCAACCTGTGGACCACACCCCACTACAAGGCCATGGGCTATTCAGGCCATGGGCTATTTGTAGCCCAATACTGTGTCATGGGGCTGCCACTCAAACAAAGGAATCCCCTCACACAAAATCATCACCTCTTCCCACCTCTCCCCCCACATGCCAGGCCACCAACTTCAAAAGGATGGGTAATGCTGTCTTTATTATTATTATTTATTATTATTTATTAGATTCAGGACAGCTCACAACAATGAAAAAAAATATTATAGTGAAACAAATCTAATATTAAAAAGAAATATATAAAACCCTATCATATTAAAACCAAACAACACACATACATACCAAACATAAAATATAAAGAGCCTGGGGGAAAGATGTCTCAAATCCCCCATGCCTGGTGGTATAGGTGGGTCTTGAGTAGTTTACGAAAGACAAGGAGGGTGGGGGCCGTTCTAATCTCCAGGGGGAGTTGATTCCAGAGGGCCGGGGTTGCCACAGAGAAGGCTCTTCCCCTGGGGCCTGCCAAACGACATTGTTTGGTCGACAGGACCCAGAGAAGGCCAACTCTGTGGGACTTTATCGGTCGTTGGGATTCGTGCGGTAGCAAGCGGTTCTGGAAGTACTCTGGTCCAATGCCATGTAGGGCTTTAAAGGTCATAACCAACACTTTGAATTGTGACCAGAAATTGATTGGCAGCCAATGCAGGCCACGGAGTGTTGTAGAAACGTGGGCGAATCTGGGAAGCCCCACGATGGCTCTCGCGGCCGCGTTCTGCACGATTTGAAGTTTCCAAACACTTTTCAAAGGTAGCCCCATGTAGAGAGCGTTGCAGTAATTGAACCTCGAGGTGATGAGGGCATGAGTGACTGTGAGCAGTGACTCCCTGTCCAAATAGGGCCCCAACTGGTGTACCAGGCGAACCTGGGCAAACGCCCTCCTCGCCACAGCCGAAAGATGATGTTCCAATGTCAGCTGTGGATCGAGGAGGATGCCCAAGTTGCGTACCCTCTCTTAGGGTGTCAGTAATTCCCCCCCCGGGTGATGGATGGACAGATGGAATTGTCCTTGGGAGGCAAGACCCACAGCCACTCCGTCTTGTCTGGGTTGAGTTTGAGTTTGTTGACACCCATCCAGGCCCCAACAGCCTCCAGGCACTGGCACATCACTTCAACTGCTTCGTTGACTGGACGTGGGGTGGAGATGTATAACTGGGTATCATCAGCATATTGATGATACCTCACCCCATGCCCTTGGATGATCTCAACATTGGGTTGGACAATTTCTAGGTTCCTGAATGGAATTTAAATTTAAAATAACATCAATTATCTTCTTTAGTATTGCATTCTTCTTTTATTAATCAAAACCTAACAGTAATAGCCATAGCAATAGTATCCTTGGCACTCAGGTCCAAAATATATACAGATTGTAAACAAAAAATAATGACTGATTAATTTTCTGCTTGCCAAGTCTTCTGGAGAAGTCTACAAAGTTTATATGCCTTGCTTCACTCATATCAATCTAGGATGTGTATCTAATAATGTGTTGAATTAGTGTTTAAAGCAATAAACCAAATCTCTCTGGTTTAGGAGTAAATCAAACAGGGAAAAAAGAGAGAGTATGTATTGTATATTTTTAAGCAGAGTCACACCAGGATATTGAACTCATAGAAAGATCCTAAATTAAAAAAGCAACTGCAATTGCATTTTATTGGCTTTTTCATTTAACTTTCTCTACCGCAATATCTAATTTCTAATATGATTATCCCTCTTCCTTCATACTGCCTTTACTAAGAATGACAAGGGTTTGTTTTTGAAAAAAAAAAACCCAGCCAATTGTAAAACCAACCAATTGACCTCCTTCCCTCCCTCGGCACTTCCTTCCTTCCATCCTTCCTTCCTTCCTTCCTTTCTTCTTCCCTCCCTCCCTCCCATGCTTCCTCTCTTTCTTTCTTTCTTTCTTTCTTTCTTTCTTTCTTTCTTTCTTTCTTTCTTTCTTTCTTTCTTTCTTTCTTCACATGATTGAATTCATCTGCCAACAGCATTTTTCCACAAAACAAAACATACCATCTATTTTATCAACAGGACTCACTGTGCATCACATTTCCAATTACTTCTGCTTGACAAAATATGGCTCATCAGTCAAAGGAAATCATAGAAAAGGCAGAACACAGAAAAAGCGAAGAAGATGTTTAACACAAGGAACATATATTTCAAAATAAAATATATATTTTCCATCAGACAGAGAAACAAAGAGAAGGTTTGCTTGCTCCTGGCAGTTCTTACATAGTGGTATAGAGAAATATGTTCTTTTCTTTTCTTCTATGTACTCTGAGAGTGTAGGCATCAAAGCAAATTCCTTGTGTGTCCAATCACATTTGGCCAATAAAGAATTATCTTCTCTTCCCTTCCCTTCCCTTCCCTTCCCTTCCCTTCCCTTCCCTTCCCTTCCCTTCCTTTCCATTCCATTCTAGAGAAATTTGTTTTACAAAGTTGACTTTCTGGAGCTAGTTTCCGGACTTCATAGAGAAGATGATGGTCAACTAAAATTCTCTCCTCATTTCCGTTCTTGGAGCATTTTGATGAACCAAATGTGTAAAAATTAAAAAGGGGAAAATATTAACTGAAACAATTTTAGTGAAACTAATAACTTTCTTCAATATGAACGCATCTTTTGAGATGTCTATACAGAGATGTCTATGAAAACTGGGCTGTAGCATATGAAAAATGCCACTCCGAATGAACACTTAATGTCTAATCTATACAAGGGCTCAAAGTGAATTTTACCTACTATACCAGGTAATGTATCGTGGGGGGTGGGGGATGTTTTAGCAAGAGCAGAGAAAAGCTGGGACATACAGAGATGAAACAAATCACCATATAAGTGATGTGTGGAAATTTCAGCTCTTATTTTCTTTGGCGGGAGCATGAGTTGAAAACTCCACACATCACTTATAAGGTGATTTGTTTCATCTCTGTACATCCCAATCTTTCTCAATCAATTTTCCAGGTGCACTAGAGATGCAAGATTTCCTTCTATTTTCTAAAAGATGCAAGATTTTCTTCTATTTCTCTCCACAAACCAGTAGAAAATATGCTGCTTTTTTTTTTAGAGATTTGTAGTCAGGTTTGAATGAAGCTTTATTGGGCTGACGTTTTTAGCACTCCACACATGACTTATGGGGAAATGTTTGTCTATTCTCTCTCTGTCTGTCTGTGTCTCTCATTCTCCCTCTCCCCCTCTCTCCCTCCCTCCCTCTCTCTCCCTCCCTCTCTCTCTACCCCTCCCTTTCTCTTTCCCTCTTCTCCCTCTTCTCCCTCTTCTCTCTCCCTCTCTCTCCCCTCTCTCTCCCTCCTTCTCTCTCCCCCATTTCTCTCTCCCTCCCTCTCTGTCTCTCCCCCTCTCTCTTTTTCTCTCTCCCTCTTCTCCCTCCCTCTCTCCCCCTCTCTCCCTTCCTCTCTATCCCTTTATCCCCCCTCTCTCTCCCTCCCTCTCCCTCCCCCTCTCTACCACCCCTCTCTCTCCCCCATTTCTCTCTCCCTCCCTCTCTGTCTCTCCCCCCTCTCTCCCTTCCTCTCTATCCCTTTATCCCCCCTCTCTCTCCCTCCCTCTCCCTCCCCCTCTCTACCACCCCTCTCTCTCCCCCATTTCTCTCTCCCTCCCTCTCTGTCTCTCCCCCCTCTCTCCCTTTCTCTCTCCATCTTATCCCTCCTCTCTCCCCCTCTCTCTCCCTTCCTCTCGATCCCTTTCTCTCCTCGCTGTCTCCCTCTCCCACCCTCTCTCTCCCTCTCTCCCTTCTATCTCTCCCTTTCTCCCCCCTCTCTCTCCCTCCCCCTCTCTCTCCCCCTCTCCCCCCTCTCTCTCCCTCCCTCCCTCTCTCCCACTCTCTCTTTCCCTCTCTCTCCCCCTCTCTCTCCCTCTCTCCCTTCCTCTTTCTCCTGCTCACTCTCCCCCCTCCATCCCGCCTCCCTCTCCCCCTCTCCCTCCCTCTCTGTTGTTGCTATTGTCGTTGCCGCCTAGTTCCAAAGAGACAGGCCTACTTTTCAGCCACACTCCCTTCCATTGCTAAGTCCCTTAAAGACGGTTAGTTAAAAAGCCAAGCACAACTTGAAGAGGCATGCTTCTAGCCGCTTCAGCATTCTTTCGCAACATCAGAAAGACAGGAGGAATAATGATAATAATAATAAAAAGCACTCCGGTTTGAAGAGTTTGAAAAGAGACCCCAGGATACGCAGCAGAGAAGCTGGTTAAGAAAGAAATGTATCTTGAGTGGCGCGCGTGAAAGAGGGGAGGGGAGGCCTTTTGTGTCAAGCCACTCTGGGTTTTTTCCCCCCATTTCCCTCTTTGTCAGCTGCTCAGTAATAGGTAGGTTAGCTGGAGCAGCTTTGCCATGGGGGCGGAGGGATGTTAGCACAGGTTTCTATGGCTGCGATGGCTTTGGAGTGGATTTCAAAGGAAATGTTATCTCTTGGTGCCAACAGAGCCAGGGCGATGCTTGAAAAGGAGGAAGAATTTTGATGTCCTTCTGTCAATGTTCTAAAATACAATAACAGATTGCTACAACTTCATCTTCTCAATCTTCCTTTGACAACGTCAAAGCAAGCTCTTTTGACTCTAGGATTTCTGTGCCATGTTGTCGGGAGGGGAATGTGCACACAAATATGCGTGTTCTATTTATCTGTGTAACACTTGGCATATATAGACACCATGGAGACTGTTTGAACAAGTGTAAAGAAAAGAAGAAGAATGTAAAGAAACTTCTAACAACCAACTCTCTGAGACTGCCTGGAAGACAATACAAAGGAGAATATTGGTTTTTCAATTGCTTACCTGTAGATTAAATAGACCTTTATTACAGTCAAAGACCATCAATATAATAATATTTTTTAAAAAAAGAAAAAAAGTATCCAAGAACCGTTTCAGATTCTTAGAATCTAGACATTTTAGTATCTCTTTGATACTAGTAGCAGATTCCTGGGTGATAAATGTAGTCCTTGACTTACAGCAGTTCGTTGACCATCCAAAGTTGGTCGCCACCCAAGTCAACAAAGACATGTTAGGTGTTGAGGTTCTTGGACATCTGGAGACAGATGACTTACAAAATTCATGATTTTTGGCTGACCAACCAGAATTGACCCATTGTAAATATACAAAAGATGAACATATCTCGCTATGATGAAGGCACACATTTATTTATTTTATTTATTTATTTTGTCCAATACACAATGAGGGTTTTAGTGGGTATATATCTATATACACATAGTAAAATACATGATGAAGTTTATAGAGGAGATACTCATAGTAAAATATATCTAAGAAATAATAGAAAAGAAGGTATAGTAATAGAACATATCAATGAAAGAATAGAAGAAGAGATATAGGAATAGAAGAAAGGTATAGGAGATATAGGAGAGCAATAGGACAGGGGACGGAAGGCACTCTAGTGCACTTGTATTCGCCCCTTGCTAACCTCTTAGGAATATGGATAGGTCAACTGTAGATAATCTAAGGGTAAAGTGTTTGGGGTTTGGGGATGACACTATGGAGTCCGGTAATGAGTTCCACACTTCGACAACTCAGTTACTGGTCATATCTTTTACAGTCAAGTTTGGAGCGGTTAATATTAAGTTTAAATCTGTTGTGTGCTCTTGTGTTGTTGTGGTTGAAGCTGAAGTAGTCGCCGACAGGCAGGACGTTGCAGCATATGATCTTGTGGGCAATACTTAGAACTTGTTTAAGGCGTCTTAGTTCTAAACTTTCTAGGCCCAGGATTGAAAGTCTAGTCTCGTAGGGTATTCTATTTCGAGTGGAGGAGTGAAGGGCTCTTCTGGTGAAGTATGTTTGGACATTTTCAAGGGTGTTAATGTCTGAGATGCGATATGGGTTCCAAACAGATGAGCTGTATTCGAGGATTGCAACGAATCCCCACTGCTGCTGCGCAGAATCTGGCCACCTGTGCTGTAATTATGGCCTGTTATGGCCTGCTACCTGTAGATTTATACCTTAAAACTTAGAACTGCAGAAAAAAAAATGTTGCCAACCTACCTTCTATTGAGGAGCTGTATACTGCATGAGTGAAAAAGAGGGCCATGAAAATATTTATTGATCCCTCTCATCCTGGACATAAATTGTTTCAACTCCTACCCTCAAAACGTCGCTACAGAGCACTGCACACCAAGACAACTAAACACAAAAACATTCCAGACAAATGAATGTCCAATCTCTTCTTGAATACCTGCAGTGATGGAACAATATCTGGAGACAAACTCTTCCACTGATTAAGTGCTCTCTCCATCAGGAGATTTTTACTTCATTCTAGATTGAATCTTTCTTTAAAGATCTACCCATTACGGTGGTACCCCTACCTAAGAATGCCTCTACTTACAAACTTTTCTAGATAAGAACGGAGTGTTTAAGGGTTTTTTGCCTCTTCTCAAGAACCATTTTCCACTTACAAACCCAAGCCTCCAAAACTTTAACCGGAAAAGGCAGGGAGAAGTCTCCTTGGGGCCTCTCTAGGAATCTCCTGGGAGGAAACAGGTCGGAAAAGGTGGGGAGAAGCCTCCATGGGGCCTCTCTAGGAATCTCCTGGGAGGAAACGGCTGGAAAAGGCAGGGAGAAGCCTCCGTGGGGCCTGTCTAGGAATCTCCTGGGAGGAAACAGGGTCTCCACCCTTCCTGTGGTTTCCCCAATCACACACATTATTTACTTTTACATTGATTCCTATGGGAAAAATTGCTTTTTCTTACAAATGTTTCTACTTAGGAACCTGGTCACAGAACGAATTAAGTTCGTAAGTAGAGGTACCACTTTACTTGTTTTTGCTCCCTTCTGGTTTGTTGGAGAATAAGTTGTTCCCCTTCTCTGCAAAAGCCCCTTAAATACTGGAAGACTGTTATCATGTCACCTCTAGTTCTTCATTTGGTTAGGCATGCTTGTTCCTTAAACTGCTCATCATATGGTTTAACCTCCAGATCTCTTAGCATTTTTGTTGCTCTTCCCTGTACTTTTTCTAATGTCGAATTGTGGTGACCAGAATTGGATGCAGTATTCTAAATGTATTCTCACTACTGGGCAGCTGCGTCAGTAGTGGTCCACTAAGACATCTGGATCCTTCTCCCTGTTCATCTATTTCATATTTTGAATGGAGTTTTGATACCTGCTTTTTCCTGTGAGCAATATAGAAGTAGCTTTTCATATATTTTTTTTCAACTCGCCAATCCAATCTGTTGCAATGGGATTGCCTGAAAAATCATCAATTAATAATCAGGAGCAGTCCTGCTGAGATTTTCAAGATCAATCAATGTCATCTAGAAGTTGCCCTTTATTATGACCTTCACCTCTGCAGTCGATTACATCTTGTTGAGTAGGGCTAGTAGGATTTCTTGCAAAGACATACAGACATTCTAAGGGCCCTGGGACTTCATTAAAGATTCAATAAAGTGCCTGTTTGAAGTGTTTAAAGGAAATTGTGTGTCACATGTAGTCAACAGATGAGTAACACCATTTAGCTCTAGTCTCTAACAGTGGCTTTTAGGTATGTGTGCTGATAATCACCTTTAAAGCCACCCCATCTAAACACCTTTCCCAATGTTAGGAAAGTAACTTTTGGAAGAATAATATCAGACCTCTATCATCACAGTAGTGGAGAATGTTGACCAGCTTTCTAAACTGTGCTCACCTTTTGCCATAGCTTCTTTCTAAGTGTTGGTTATGACCTATAAAGCCCTTCATGGCACCGGACCAGATGATCTCCGGGATTGCCTTCTGCAGCACAAATCCCAGCAACCGATTAGGTCCCACAGAGTGGGCCTTCTCCGGGTCCCGTCAACTAAACAATGTCATTTGGTGGGACCCAGGGGAAGAGCCTTCTCTGTGGCGGCCCCGGTCCTCTGGAACCAACTCCTCCCCAGAGATCAGAATTGCCCCACCCTCCTCACCTTTTGTAAGCTCCTTAAAACCCACCTCTGCCGTCAGGCATGGGGGAACTGAGATATTCTTTCCCCCTGGGCCTCTACAGTTTATGCATGGTATGTCTGTATGTATGTCTGGTTTTTATAATAAGGGTTTTTTTTAGTTGTTTTATTATTGGATTGCTACATGCTGTTTTTATCACTGTTGCTAGCCGCCCCAAGTCCATGGAGAGGGGCGGCATACAAATCAAATCAAACAAACAAACAAACAAACAAACAAACAAACAAACAAACAAACAAGTAAGTAAGTAAATAAGTAAGTGTACATGGTGAATGAATGTACAAGAAGGCTGAGCTAGAAGGTAGAGTTAAATATGTCATCAGCTTTGAATCATTGCATTGCCACCAGAGACCCAAGTCCAGCCCCCTTTGTATTACATTGACTCTTATTTAGCACCAATTTAGCTTTGACCATTAGTTGAGCAGAGTCTTGTGTATAGATAGCAATAATAAGCTCTTCTGTATTTTGAAGTCAACAAATGTTCCTGGTTATTTGTGCCTGATATTGATCACATTTGACCCAGCTGCGTTTATTACTTCTCATCAGAGACTCAATGACAATTACCTCAAAGGTAATGCAAAGTAGATCAGATTTGGGTTTCTCATCCTACTGTCACCCCCTTGTTTTTTACTTTGGTCATACCCATTTGTTGAAGTGTAGTCTCTAAGTCTTTTCCCTCTTCCTCCTCCTCTTCCATCTTCTCCCGCTCCTCCTCCTCTAAAAAAAGAAGGTTGGGTCATCTGTCCTTCAATAATTTTTTAGGGAAAATCTAGAGAATTTCACGTAGAACATTTTGGTTATTGCGACTATGTAGTACTGTATTAAAATAAAATCCAATATATAGTATATCTTCCTGTCTGAATTGCACAACTGGGGTTACTTTTTTAAATTGGGGCCCATCAAACTAGAAGGGTGTGAAGGTTCAGACACAAGCAATTTTGTATCCTGTAGTTGCCAAGGTCAATTTTGGACCTATAAGGCAATTGTTCCTATGTAGCATATATTGAACAAGAAATATATTTGCTCTTTTAATTTCTACATCAGTGAAGGGTAGGCTGCGATGAGAATGATGAGATATGCAGACAAAAAATTGAGAGACCAGCCATGTGCAACTGCATGACAGATGAATCTCACGAATCAATCACCAGTATGTAGATGGAGATGTTGAGCATTGTCCATGTTTTTCTCGGCGATATTTTGGAAAGTGTTTGGTGCTAATCCTATTCCTTGAGAAATCTTGCATCTGGTCTTTTTTCATTTTATTCTTGATAGTTTAATGGCCTCTTGTGAATTGCTTTTCTTTTATTACCAAATAATTAATGGTGTTAACTAACTCCCCTCCCCCCCAAAAATAACATGGGTTTCAGAAACTATGTTTTAAAACTCCAGATTTGATTTACATTGCAATAATGTGTAATTTAATCCATCTTCTATTTCAACCCTACAATTTATTGCCCTTCCATGTTCCATCTGTGATTGCAATTGTTTTGCCCCAATGTCACACCACTCGATTCTTTTGTCTTTTAATGAAGCAAAACTACAGGTGACTAAATGGGGAGGTAGGGCTGATTTCTCCTGGGTAGCAAGGTTGACATAAATATCTCTATTAGGAGACAATCTGCCAGGTTTCCAAGTGATGAAACCCATTCCAAAAAAAATAGGCAAAGTGCATCTTCCAAAACAAATGTCTTTTATTTAGGTAGGCATCAAACTTAGTAAAATCTGTTATAATTCTGGATCTGACACAAATCGGAATTATACCACATAATATTGTAAGTTGGAAGCACCCCTCTACATTTAGAATGAATGAATGAATGAATGAATAAATAAATAAATAAATAAATAAATAAATAAATAAATAAATAAATTTATTTCCTGGTGTCTTCAAACTCCACCTTCCATTGTGGTGAGCCCGGAAACCCCCCTTACATAGTAAAGAGAAAGGAGGAATATATGAATTGAATAGAGAGCTAAATAAAATGGCTACACATTGGTCAAATTCAGACTCTATACAATCACATGCATCTAAAGTTCTAAACTCGAAACTGAAACTAAACCTAAACCTTGAAACTCGACTGCAGAAAATATGACTTCAGCAACAAAGTAATCTATGCCTAGAATCTGACTCTATGGTTTCTTCCCCAAACCCCCAAAACTTTAAACTTAGACTGTCTACAGGTGCCCTCTCCCTGTTTCTAAGAGGTCTGTAAGGGGCATGCATAAGAATATCATGGTGTCTACTCTCCGTCTCCTACTGTCCTCATTTATCTGTATTTACTTTGTTTATGTTTATGTTTATACCAATACCTGCTATCTTGTATATGCTTTGATAAAATAAATAAATAATAAAAAGAAAAAGAAATAAAGCAGGTTGGTCTAGACAACATGTTTATTAACTGAGTTTGTGGAAACAAAACTATTCCCAGATTTACTCATTTTTCTTCCCCACGAACCTCAGAGGTGCACTGCTTTAACACAACTCTCACCCCAGCTTGCTGGGAAATTAGCCTATCATCAGGGTAAATTAATGAACCCTAAATCAATTTAGGGTTAACTGATTGCTCCTTAAATTAACCAAGCTGGCTGAGTGACATGTTAAGCTACAAAGACAACAGTAACCATAACATGCCTCCTTCTGAACCGGACCGCCTATTTCAGAAATGGCAATTGGAATTGTTACCCGAGAGCTATTTCCCTTAGCCTCTGCTTTCTTTAGCCACTTTCTAAGACTTCAGAAACAGAGGAAAAAGCTCTTTAATTCAGGAATTAGGAACAAGGCACTTAAGGAATCATCTGGCCTTTCTGGTCTATTTAAGGCTTAGCCTCACATTTGATCTTTGATCTGAGAAGCAGGTTGAGATGATGGATTTTTGGGAGGCGAGAATTGCCTTAATTCACGCACCATTGGAGTGAACTCTCCAGGGTCCTGAAACGACTCCCGCACTGTTCTATCTTCCACGTTCTGTTTGCACAATATGCTTAACTGACAAAACTACAGGGTTTGACTTTTGTGTGTAAGTCATTGACTTACAAATGTAATGAAGCCTGGCAATTATGGTTGCAAGCCATGTCATTGTAAAACGGATCGTCATGTCATAACCTGATTTCATTACCTTTTTTGTGTCTTATGTCAGTCCTTAAGCATATACTATGGGTTATTTTTGCCTAAACTGGAAATAAGTACTCATTCCTAGCAATGAATGTTGTAAATTGTAGTCGCATAGCTGTGAGTATTGTAAATGTGGGTTAATTGCTGAGCACCTAAAGTGCAGTCATGTGACTGTGGGACTTCAGAATTGGGCTTTAAATATCTTTTTTTTTGGGGGGGAGAGTTGTTGCAACTTTGAGTGTTTTTAAAAAACTGGACATAAGTCAAGGACTACTGTAAGAAGTCTATTTGACTAGCTCAGGGCTGTCAAACTCCTGACTGGTGGGTCAGATGTGTCATGCACTGGCCACACCCATGCAAAGGGGAGGAAGTCCTGATACATCATGTGATAGCGTGAGTTTGACATGAAGTGGGCTTAAGTTAAGGTTTTTTTATAGTGATGTTTTATAATATTGTTTTATTCAATTCGGATTTCTTCCATTGTTATGTATCAATATGTTGTAAGCCGCCCTGAGTCTCAGGAGAAGGGTGGCCTAGAAATAAATCAAATAAACAAGCAAGCAAGCCAACAAGCAAACAAACAAACAAACAAATAAAATATTTCCTCCTGCTTCTGACCAGGTGGTGGATAAAGGATGACCTTGAACATCTAAAAAAAAATGCATTGTGGTTACATCTGCTCCCTCATGAAAATCACCCCTCCTAGATTTCCATAGTCATCAGGCCTTCTACTGATAAGGTGATGAGCTGATGGTTATCCCCTCAACTTCTGCACTGGCTCGACAACCAACCTATTCAGTTTATGATGACAACTGAATAAACACAAACATGGAAATTGTACTCTGAACAAGTTCTTGGTAAGTAATCTCATGTGGACTTCCTCAGTCCTCATTTAGACAAAGTGACTTGCTTCAGAATTAAACTACAAGAAACAACTTGGACATTTTTGGTCTGATTTAGAGAGAAATGATGATAAATTGACTTCATGTAGCATGTTAAATTATTTATCTCCTCAAAAGAATGGAGTCACGAGGGATAGGGGAAAAAAAACAGCTGCAGAAAGTTAAAATAAGAAATGGGTACATCAGTTAGTTGCAGGCGAGCATGGATGGAATGAGAATGCATACACAATGCTACCATTTTACAAATGCAGCAACTTGCATTAAATGTTATGACTCAATTGTTTTAGCACAATGATAGCGTTCCCTACACTCTCTTTATTTGATATTAATCTGACCTGTTAGTTATCACAGACAGAGTTCATTTTCTGAAATAACTATGCATTAAAGCAATAAAATAATCATAAAATTAAAAGCTAAAGAAGTTAAAATGCTGCATATTTCAGTTTTTACCACACAGCCAAATCCTAAAGCCATGATAAGAAAATAGCGTATGGCCAAACAAATTTATGATCAAATACCTAAACTACTATGGCTTAATGTGGGAAGATTCGTTCACACAACATGGATAGAGAATGACTCAGTTCCAGTTTTAGTGACCAAAACTGGATACAATATCCTAAATGTGGTTTCAACACTCTAATGTGATATTGATTCTATCCCTCTATTAATGCAGCCTTGGACTGCATTGACAAACCCAGAAGAGATGTACAAATTTGAACTGTATTTCTATTTCAGTTCTGATACTATTTTTTTTTTTTTAAATATCATTAAAATACAAATTGAAGTTCTGCCCCATCCTTGCTTTTCCTGCTTCTTCATTTTCAGCAAAGGTTACCGGGTTTCCCATTCACTCGTGAAAATACTAAGCAATTCTTTGCGGGAATTTATGGAACCAATGTCGTGGGAATTGGCTTGGCAATTCTTTCTTAGCCTTCCAGTTAAGGCAGGGGGGCTCAAAGGACTAGCACATGCTGTGTGGTCAGTGATGGTGAAGCTATGGCATGGGTACCACAGGTGGCAAGCAGAGCCATATTTCTTTATTTCTTTATTTCTTTATTTCTTTATTTTTTTATTTCTTTATTTCTTTATTTCTTTATTTCTTTATTTCTTTATTTCTTTATTTCTTTATTTCTTTATTTCTTTATTTCTTTATTTCTTTATTTCTTTATTTCTTTATTTCTTTATTTCTTTATTTCTTTATTTCTTTATTTCTTTATTTCTTTATTTCTTTATTTCTTTATTTCTTTATTTCTTTATTTCTTTATTTCTTTATTTCTTTTTATTTCTTTATTTCTTTATTTCTTTATTTCTTTATTTCTTTATTTCTTTATTTCTTTATTTCTTTATTTCTTTATTTCTTTATTTCTTTATTTCTTTATTTCTTTATTTCTTTATTTCTTTATTTCTTTATTTCTTTATTTCTTTATTTCTTTATTTCTTTATTTCTTTATTTCTTTATTTCTTTATTTCTTTATTTCTTTATTTCTTTATTTCTTTATTTCTTTATTTCTTTATTTCTTTATTTCTTTATTTCTTTATTTCTTTATTTCTTTATTTCTTTATTTCTTTATTTCTTTATTTCTTTATTTCTTTCATTTATATGCCGCCCCTCTCCGTAGACTCTGTTGGCACGTGAGCCGTTGCCCTAACTCAGCTCCAATGTACATGTGTTTGCCAGCCAGCTGATTTTTGGCTTGCCTGGAGGCTCTGCGGTGGCGTTTTTGGCTTCCAAAACGTTTTTGGGTGGGGGAGGATGTTTTTACCCTGCCCCAGCTCCAGGGAAGTTTTTGGAGCCTGGGGAAGGTGAAACACAAGCCTACTGGGACCACCAGAAGTTGGAAAACAGGCCATTTCTGGCCTCCAGAGGGCCTCCTGGAGGGGTGGGGGGGTGGAAGCTGTTTTCGCCCTCCCCTGGCATTGAATTATGGGTGTGGGCACTCGGGCATGCAGGGTAGCAGTTGTGCCCGCTTTTTTGGCACTCAAGGGAAAAAAGGTTCACCATCACCGCTCTAGGTAATAATAATATTAGAGCATGCTCGAAGTGTGCATTTCCCAGTCTGGAGAGTTGAAGACCCCATTTGCTTCCATTTGGTTCTTCAAGGCTGCCACGGGCTCCTAACAATGGCTCATTTGCATTATATCTCAGTGCGACACAATTGTATTTGGATAAAAGTCTCCAGAGACGTCAGGCATGCTTGAAACAGATGCAGCTGATGCAGAATGTGGAAGAAACAACCAGCTGCTTAATGCTCTGGAAAGTCACCTGCCTGACCCTTGGGGGGGAAAAATGATGCCCACGTTTCCTTTCTGGCACAGGCTTTGTAGAAGCTTGAACAGCTCCGAAGATGCTTTTCTAACAGCTTTTGAAAGCCTTGCACTCAACTCAGCACAGAGCTGAAAGCCTCAGAAAAGAATGTGGTGGGGCTTTTCCCCTGGAACAAACCTTAACGCAGTAATAAGCTCAGTGAAGGGCTGCAATTTTTTTACTACCACACTGTGGGTGTGGCTTATTTTGTTGGCATGGCTTGCCGGCCATGTGACCAGGTGGGAGTGGCTTGACAGTCATGTGACCAGTGGTGGTTTAAAGGTTATGTTACTGGCATAAAGGTGCCTCATTTGACATCACTCATGTCAAGGGTTTGGGTTAGGATTAAGATGCCTGGCGTCTCCTCACCTCTGCAGAAGCAAAATCTTTCTGGGATGCATGGGCCCACCCACAGGACATCTGTAGCTGTGCATTCGGCTCCATTTTTACTACTGGTGCAGCATCCAGTAGTACGCCCCAGGAGGGCGTCCTCCTCGATCCAGAGCTCACATTAGAGAACCATCTTTCAGCTGGGGCGAGGGGGGCGTTTGCCCAGGTTCGCCTGGTGCACCAGTTGTGGCCCTATTTGGACTGGGAGTCACTGCTCACAGTCACTCATGCCCTCATCACCTCGAGGCTCGACTACTGTAATGCTCTCTACATGGGGCTACCTTTGAAGAGTGTTCGGAAACTTCAGATCGTGCAGAATGCAGCTGCGAGAACAATCATGGGCTTCCCTAAGTATGCCCATGTCACACCAACACTACGCAGTCTGCATTGGTTGCTGATCAGTTTCCGGTCACAATTCAAAGTGTTGGTTATGACCTATAAAGCCCTTCATAGCATCAGACCAGAATATCTACGGGACCGCCTTCTGCCGCATGAATCCCAGAGACCAGTTAGGTCCCACAGAGTGGGCCTTCTCTGAGTCCTGTCGACTAAACAATGTCGTTTGGCGGGACCCAGGGAAAGAGCCTTCTCTGTGGTGGCCCTGACCCTCTGGAATCAGCTCCCCCCAGAGATCAGAATTGCCCCCACCCTCCTTGCCTTTTGTAAGCTGCTCAAAACCCACCTCTGTCGTCAGGCATGGGGGAATTGAGATATTCCCTTCCCCCTAGGCCTATACAATTTATGCATGGTATATTTGTGTGTATGTTTGGTTTTTGATAAGGGTTTTTAGTTATTTAAAATATTAGATTTGTTATATGTTGTTTTATTACTGTTGTTAGCTGCCCCGAGTCTACGGAGAAGGGCGGCATACAAATCTAATAAATAAATAAAAAAATAAAAAATAAATAAATAAAACAAACAAACAAACAAACAAACAAACAAACAAACAAACAAATCCTCAAACGTACCAGTAGGAACCCGATACTGCCTTTATCTTAAGCCACCCAGGGTCACTTTGGATAGTGAGATGGGTGGCATGTGTTAATATGTCTCGGTGCAGCTTGCTGTGAGACCTTCGACAGGCGCAGAGCAGAGTTAAGGCAAGGATGTAGATATGTGATCCAGCCAGTAAAAGACACAGTATGCTAACCAGTATTATTTACATATATGCATATATACAAGCACAAAGCAGAAATAGATAACAAACCGCACATAGATGCACACAGCAAAATATACTCCCCCCAATTGTAAAGGCAAAGAATGAATGAGCGTAGGTAAGTGTCATTACAGGGGGAGAGTGCTGGCGCCCTCTTATGGCAAAAACAGCCAAACTCTTAAAGACATATTACTCCTGTAGAGTTACAAACTACTATTGGTAGTTAAATACATGGCAACCCCAAATACCATGTACTAACAGCATGTACAGTAAATGTAATAAATAAGTACACAAATAAAATAAAATGAAGCTGAATAACAACTCCGTGCTTTCAGTAACTGAGATCTCCATGGCTAGCTGGCAAGTGGAAACCAGCAATCTAATCTTTACCTCTTGGAAAGAGTGGCAAGACTCATAGCTTTCCTTCCTGCCCGCTGTCATCAAGATTCATGTACATAACTTGGTCTAGTTTCAACTTCTTCTCTGTCAGTTTGCATACTCTCTTTGCCAGCCAAAATCAGTTTCCATGACATTCACAAGGTAGACTTTTCAGCAGAGGTGCCATGCACAAGGGGCTTTACATTAAAGAAAGTAGCTACTGCCTGCTATTGGGGAAATAAATCACAAAGTAATTAAACCACCCAAAAATACCAAAAGGTTGCACATAGTGAGAAAGCCTGCAAGAAGCTGGGCTATGCCTTGCCTTAATAAAACAGGATGTTGTCTCCCAGGCTTCGCCAAAAGCACAAAGCCGACTCCACATTCCGATAAAACCCCTTTTATTTAGTTTATAGTGAATTCCTCTCCAGCAAAGTCCCGGCCAACAGTTTTCCCAGATATTTCCCAATTACAGACCTTTATCAGGCTTGGAGAGCTGCCAAGCCGATATCTTTCAGACTCCCACACTATAACAGACAATACTTGGCAAAAATGCAGGAACAGATCTTTACCCAAATGAAGTAATTGCCTCCTGCAAAAACCCCACCATTTCGCTTCTCTTTTAAAATAAAATAAGATAAAATGCTAATAGGAAAGGATGAAAATATAGTTAGGTTTAAAACTATGGTGGGATTCAATTTTTTTACTACCAGTTCTTTGGGTGTGGCTTGGTGGGCATGGCAGGGGAAGGGTACTGCAAAATCCCCATTTCCTCCCAATCAGCTGGGACTCGGGAGGCAGAGAATAGATGGAGGCAGAGCCAGTCACAGGTGGTTCTTCATACGGCTCAAAATTTCCACTACTGGTTCTCCAGAATTGGTCAGAACCAGCTGAATACCACCTCCGGTTTAAAGTTTTGCTTTACAAAATGTTCTGGCGAGCTCTCTGGTAGAATCCTCCTGAAAATTCACAGGTACAAATTTCAGACACACACACGTTTGAAAATTCAAAACAATGTTCTTTATAACGAAAATTCAAATAAACTAAGCACTCTTTTTGTATAGCAAAGAGCACTCGTCTCCAAACAACCTGGTAATTTGTACAAGTCCCTTATCAGTTCTTAGATACTTAGCTTGCAGCTGTGAGGCAATTCACAGTCCTTCTTCTTTCACGAAGTGAAACACACTTTGCTCTGCTTTAGTTTAAAGGGGAAAAAGCAACACACAAAGGTTGAAGTCAGCAAGGCAAGCACGAAACACAACGATCAGATAATCCTCCACAATGGCCAAACCCACACGCTGCTATTTATAGCAGTCTCACTAATTACCACAGCCCCACCCAACCACAGGTGGCCTCATTTTCTTTGATAATAATCTCTCAGTTGTTGCTGCCTATGCATCGCTCTCCGCATGCGTGGCTGTATCATTAACTCTTGTTCCGAATCCAAGGAGGAGCTAGATAATTGATCTCCTTCTGAGCTGTCTGCCACACTCTCCTCCTCCCTGTCACTCATGTCTTCTTGGTCAGAGGAGCCGTCATCAGCAGATTCCACCGAGAGCAAAACAGGCCTGCAGCATGTGGAGGGCTTCACCACATCCACATTCCTTGGGGCAGGAGCTGGGCCAGACCCAACCACAACACAAAGGAACATACAAAGGAACAATGGGCTGAAACTAACAGAATGGTATTTAAGAGAGAGAAATGCAAGATCCTACATCTGGGCAAAAATAATGAAAATGGCACATATACTGTAGAATGGGAGGAATATATCTGAGCAGTAACACAGGTGAGAAGGACCTGGGTGTATTGGTAGATCACAGATTAAACATGAGTCAACAGTGTGAAGCAACTGCAAAAAAAGCAAACACATTGTTCTCATTAGCACATGGAAGGACTAGAAACAATGGAATGAAGCTGCAAGGGAGTAGATTTAGATTAGATATCAGAAAATACTTTCTAACAGTAGGGGTGATAAACTGGTGGAACAGTTTGCCACTGGAGGTGGTGGGCTCGCCTTCACTGGAGGTCTTCAAACAGAGATTGGACAGTCATCTTTCTGGGATGGTTTAATGTATCCTGCATTGAGCAGGGGGTTGGACCCAATGACGCTCAAGGTCCCTTCCAACTCTATGATTCTATGATTCCAGAGCAAAACCAAGGAAATAAGTAAATTATCCCAAATAAATCTCCAGGACAGCTTTCTGAAATAAAGGACTGTCTTTTCTAATAAAAGACTCTCTACATGGGGCTACCTTTGAAAAGTGTTCAGAAACTTCAGATCGGGCAGAACGCGGCCGCGAGAGCCATCGTGGGGCTTCCCAGATTCACCCACATTTCTACAACACTCCGTGGCCTGCATTGGCTGCCGATCAGTTTCCTGTCACAATTCAAAGTGTTGGTTATGACCTTTAAAGCCCTACATGTCATTGGACCAGAGTACCTCCATAACCGCCTGCTACTACACGAATCCCAGCGACCAATAAGGTCCCACAGAGTTGGCCTTCTCCGGGTCCCATTGACTAAACAATGTTGTTTGGCGGGCCCCAGTGGAAGAGCCTTCTCTGTGGCAGCCCCAGCCCTCTGGAATCAACTCCCCCCAGAGATTAGAAGTGCCCCCACCCTCCTTGTCTTTTGTTAACTACTCAAGACCCACCTATACCACCAGGCATGGGGGAGTTGAGACACCTTTCCCCCAGGCTCTTTATATTTTATGTTTGGTATGTATGTGTTGTTTGGTTTTAAATATGATAGGGTTTTATATGCTTCTTTTTTAATATTAGATTTGTTTCGCTATAATATTGTTTTTATTATTGTTGTGAGCCGCCCCGAGTCTTCGGAGAGGGGCGGCATACAAATCTAATAAATTATTATTATTATTATTATTAAAGGATGTATGGTCACTGTAGCATACAAGAGAAAACCCAGAAGTCTCATTTGCAAATGAACAACTTAGAAAGATAAACAAGGCAGATTTCAAGCCCTAGTTAATCAAAGCTCTCCCCTTTTGATGAGCATGACAAGACAGCTCTTTTCTGCTGCCGCCCCATGCCAAATATTCCAGCCATCAAGAATTTCTATAACCTATTTGTCAACTTTATTACTGTAAAGGCTCGTTTCCTCCCCCCACTTGCTTGTAATTGAAAGGAAATTATCGGCCTATCAAGCAAAACATTAGTGACTTAATGGGTTTTAGTGAAACTGTGCAAGCTGAGAGAGAAACCGAACTCTAGCGGAAAGTAAATCTAAATAACCAAGCATTTAAAAAAAAAAAAATCCATACAGTGTTGATTAGTAAAAAATCTCTTATATTTATGCCTGACTGTAATTTCAAAAGGACAGACCTTGTGGATTGATTGCATAGTTTTTCAATCTACAGCGAATCATGTTCACTTAGGGGGGGGGAAAGAGGCTCACTTTGAATTTTAATAATTTAATGCAATTTTAATTAATTTGCATCTTGTGGAACAGTCTACTAAATGAAAACAAAGATCCACCCTCTGCATTCATGTTTCCTTGAATTTTTCCAGCAGCGTTCGTCCCAGAAATGCATATAGTAAGTCTTCAGTTTATGACTACAATTGGCCCCAGAAGTTTATTGCGAAACAATCAATCAATGTTTCTCCAGAATGTTAGCATCTTGTCTGAGAACAATACTTAGAAGGAGATGTTTGTTGCTTGCAAAATGCACTTATATACAATGCCGGGGTGGCACAATGGTTAGAGTGCAGCACTGCAAGCTACTTCAGCTAACTGCTAGCTGTAGTTCAGCAATTCAAATCTCATCACCGGCTCAAGGTTGACTCAGCCATCCAAAGAAAGAAAGAAAGAAAGAAAGAAAGAAAGAAAGAAAGAAAGAAAGAAAGAAAGAAAGAAAGAAAGAAAGAAAGAAATTGCCCTGTGTAATATTTTGCATGTCTATGCGACGTTTCGGTGAAATCACATTCACCATCATCAGGCTGAAGTTCCAAGCTTCGTGCTGTTGTAAAATGGAATATATATAAAACTAAATTACTTTCCAAAACAGAACACGTATATAAAAGAATAATCATGGAAGCTATAGAGATAGAAAAACACCCCCTCAGGATGAATAAACGTGGTGACACGTCCCGCCTACCAGAAATTTGGAAACCAGCCCTAAACAAAAAAACATATCATAATCATCACCATGTCAATCCTTCAACTAAATGTGATTCCACCAACCAATCAAATCATTAAAACATAGCCACCCAATCTACTTGCTACATTCAAATCAAATCTCCACCCCCACCACTATTTATAAGGAACAAATGGCAGTTGCCAGCAAACTATATCTACAGCAGCACGAAGCTTACAACTTCAGCCTGATGATGGTGAATGTGATTTCACCGAAATGTCGCATAGACGGGGCAAAACTCAAAACAATCTACATATACATATATATAAGACGGTCTTGGCATATTCGGATTTCTTCCCATGTAGGATTTGGAAATTTCTGGTGACGTTTCGACGAGGTCCCACTCGTCATCTTCAGGCTGGTGTTTCTGTCCTTGTTCTAGAACAAGGACAGAAACACCAGCCTGAAGATGACGAGTGGGACCTCGTCGAAACATCACCAGAAATTTCCAAATCCTACAGGGGAAGAAACCCGAATATACCAAGACCGTCATACCTGTACCCGTGAAAATGTACACACACACACACACACACACACACATATATATATCCCAAGGAAGAAGTTTGGAAGAAAGAAACATCTATTCCCCCCTGTTTGATGCATGGATGTAAGTTGTGAAGCAACTTTTGCTAATATTCATGTGCCCATAAAAATCATATGTTACAATGTCCTTCCTGTCAGTGACTACTTCAGCTTCAACCACAATAACACACGATCACACAACAGATACAAACGTAAAGTAAACTGCTCTAAACTTGACTGCAGGAAATACGACTTTAATAACCACGTAATTGATGCATGGAACTCACTACCAGACTCTGTAGTATCATCACCCAACCCCCAAAACTTTACCCTTAAAGGATCTGCTGTTGACCTCTCCCGATTCCTAAGAGGTCAGCAAGGGGCGTGCATAATAGAATAGAAAAGAGTTTTTTATTGGCCAAGTGTGATTGGACACACAAGGAATATGTCTTGGTGCATATGCTCTCTGCGTGCATAAAAGAAAAAGATACATTTATCAAGAATCATGTGGTATAACACTTAATGATTGTCATAGGGGTCAACTAAGCAATGAAGAAACAATCAATATTAATAAAAATCTTAGGATACAAGCAACAAGTTACAGTCATACAGTCCTAAGTGGGAGGAAAAGGATGATAGGAATGATGAGAAAAACTAGTAGAAATAGATTTAGTAAAAAGTCTGACAGTGTTGAGGGAATTATTTGTTTAGTAGAGTGATGGCGTTCGGGAAAAAAACTGTTCTTGTGTCTAGTTGTCTTGGTGTGCAGTGCTCTATAGCGACGTTTTGAGGGTAGGAGTTGAAACAATTTGTTTCCAGGATGTGAGGGGTCAGTAAATATTTTCCCCGGCCTCTTTTTGACTCGTGCAGTATATAGGTCCTCAATGGAAAGCAGGTTGGCAACAATTGTTTTTTCTGCAGTTCTGATTTTCCTCTGAAGTCTGTGTCTGTCCTGTTGGGTTGCAGCACCAAACCAGACAGTTATAGAGGTGCAGATGACAGACTCAATGATTCCTCTGTAGAACTGTATCAGCAGCTCCTTGGGCAGTTTGAGATTCCTGAGCTGGCACAATGGCAAGTAAACACTGGGTTCGGGATTTGCAATCCTTCAAGGCATGGGTACGTTTGTGGCAGTGGGAGAAGCAAAGGGGGGGGGGGGGAATTCCATATGATGTGTTGAAAAAGACTGGCATTTATTTTTAACCCAGGGACCTAGAAATTACAGACTGTATTAAAAGCATATAATCAGTGAACAATAAAGGAACAATAGGAATCTCCACCATTGGAGCCTGAAGGGGTGAGCTCATGACAGGCACTGTAATTTGCAAGGCTAAAAGCAGAGGTCTTCAAACTTGGCTACTTTAAGAGTTGTGGACTTCCACTACTCTTCATGCATAGGCACATGTGCAGTACCAAAAAATAAAAAGTTACACACACACACCCCGCCAAAAAGTTGAAAACAAGATGGTGATGCATTTGCACTGCTGGAAACTCGTCTTCTGCACATGCGCAGAGGAAAAAAAAGACCCAGGAAAAAATCTCCCCTCCCCCAAATTCCAAAAATTCCCAAAATTCCCAAAATTCCCAAAATTCCCAAAATTCCCAAAATTCCCAAAATTCCCAAAATTCCCAAAATTCCCAAAATTCCCAAAATTCCCAAAATTCCCAAAATTCCCAAAATTCCCAAAATTCCCAAAATTCCAAAAATTTTGAATTTTTTTGAAATTTTTGGAATTTTTGAAATTTTTGGAATTTTTGGAATTTTTGGAATTTTTGGAATTTTTGGAATTTTTGGAATTTTTGGAATTTTTGGAATTTTTGGAATTTTTGGAATTTTGGGAATTTTGGGAACTTTGGGAACTTTGGGAACTTTGGGAAAATTTTGAATTTTTGAAATTTTTTGAATTTTTTGAATTTTTTGAATTTTTTGAATTTTTTGAATTTTTTGAATTTTTTGAATTTTTTGAATTTTTTGAATTTTTTGAATTTTTTGAATTTTTTGAATTTTTGGAATTTTTGGAATTTTTGGAATTTTTGGAATTTTTGGAATTTTTGGAATTTTTGGAACTTTTGGAATTTTTGGAACTTTTGGAACTTTGGGAACTTTGGGAACTTTGGGAAATTTTTGAATTTTTGAAATTAAAGAGGCTGTTGCCTCTTTAATGCTGAAAGTACCTAGCCAATTGGACCCTGCGCTGTGTAGCTCTTCTCTGTCGCAGATCAATTATGGCTTGTGCATTTTCCTCTAAGGAATCCAGGCTGCTTGCTGGGGAGAGCTCCCTCTGGGGGGACTCTGGCTGTCCTCCCTCTTCTTCAGCCTGGGATTCCTCCTCCTCGTCTGCCTGCACCTCCTGTTCCTCAGCCTCTCCCTCTGAGCTGGAAACCGACAGAAGATCAGCCGTTCCCTGAGGGGCCTCAGACGGAACCACAACACCAAGGTGGGTAAAATGAAGACCCACATTGTTGGGGGGAGGGCAATAGGCTGATTCTGTAAACCACTTAGAGATGGCTGTCAATAATAATAATAATAATAATAATAATAATAATAATAATAATAATTTATTAGATTTGTATGCCGCCCCTCTCCACAGACTCAGGGTAGCTGACAGCAACATTAATAACAATATAAAAATCCAATATTTAAAAACATCTAAAACCCATCATTAAAACCATACAACGCAATCATACCATACATAAACTATACAAGCCTGGTGGTATCTCAATTGCCCCATGCCTGGTGACATAGGTGGGTCAATTTACGAAAGGCCAGGAGAGTGGGGGCAGTTCTAATCTCTGGGGGAGTTGATTCCAGAGGGCGAATCAGTGCAAATTGGGTGCTCTGGGGTGGAGCTCCATTTTCGCTACCCTACTGTGCCCCCCCTTCCATCCGGGCAGCAGCCCACCCGTGCCTATATCTTATTTCCATTCAAAACATCATCAGAGCAAAAGAACATATTGGGAAAAGCAACCAGAGCTCTTGTTGAATGAACATTTTATCCCTGGAAATCCCTAAATCCTATTTAGAAATGTGGTCTCAATACATTGGTTTACATGCATGCCTTCCACTATTAAGAAAAATAAATTAAATGTTAAATAGATGATAGATAGATACCGATAGATAGATAGATAGATAGATAGATAGATAGATAGATAGATAGATAGATAGATGATAGATAATTTTCCTTTCCCTCCTTCCCTTTTATTTATTCATTAGATCTTTTTTCCTGCCTTTACTTTTTTTATAAATAACTCAAGATGGACCACCCATCTATTGTACTTCTGCTTTCCCTACCATAACAACCTGGGCTGAGAGAGTGTTGTAGCCCAAAATTCATCATGAAATGTAAGTTGGGTGCTCCCCCAAACTCCCGTTTCACAGCTCCGTACTTCCTCTGCCCTTCCCCTCCCCACACGAACTCTTTTCTTGTGAGATGCACAATGCTCTTTAATAAAATGTCAGCCTACAAAAACTTTGATGACTAAGATGGATTAGGCCACTCCCGAACGCCCGACTGAGCTGCCTGGTCCTTTCACATGCCTCTCTTAGGAAGCTTTGATCATACTTGCGTTGACTCTGTAATGAGTGAGAAAGCTCAAAAATGGCTGGGTTTTTTTTTTATGTTCGGTGCCTGCAGGAGTAAAGCTCTGAGTTTTCTCACAGTTTCTCAGTTTATTTCTCTTGCCAATCTCAGGAGAGTTTCACTGATTGCTGAAAGAAGAGAATGTGTTTCCCTTCACCAAAGAAGAAAAGACATCAACAAGAATGCCTTACAGAGGAAAAAAAAGAATATGAATTGAATAATCAAATTATCACAGATAATCCCCACTCGGTTAAAGACCTTGGTATAATAATAACAAAAGATTTAAGTGCCAAAGCCCACTGCAACAATATAGCCAAGAAGGCTTCAAGAGTTGTAAACCTAATCATGCGTAGCTTCTGCTCTGGCAATCTGACACTACTTACCAGAGCTTACAAAACGTTTGCCAGACCCATCCTTGAATACAGCTCATCTGTTTGGAACCCATATCTCATCTCAGACATTAACACCCTTGAAAATGTCCAAAGATACTTCACCAGAAGAGCCCTTCACTCCTCCACTCGAAATGGAATACCCTACGAGACTAGACTTTCAATCCTGGGCCTAGAAAGTTTAGAACTAAGACGCCTTAAACAAGATCTAAGTATTGCCCACAAGTTCATATGCCGCAACATCCTGCCTGTCGGCGACTACTTCAGCTTCAACCACAACAACACAAGAGCACACAACAGATTTAAACTTAATATTAACCGCTCAAAACTTGACTGTAAAAAATATGACTTCAGTAACCGAGTTGTTGAAGCGTGGAACTCATTACCGGACTCCATAGTGTCATCCCCAAACCCCCAACACTTTACCCTTAGATTATCTATGGTTGACCTATCCAGATTCCTAAGAGGTCAGTAAGGGGCGAGTACAAGTGCACTAGAGTGCCTTCCATCCCCTGTCCCATTGCTCTCCTATATCTCCTATACCTTTCTTCTATTTCTATATTTCTTCTCCTATTCTTTCATTGATATGTTCTATTACTATACCTTTTTTTCTATTATTTCTTAGATAAATTTTACTATGAGTATCTCCTCTATAACCTTCATCATGTATTTTACTATGTGTATATACCCACTAAAACCCTTATTGTGTATTGGACAAAATAAATAAATAAAATAAAATAAAATAAATAAATAAGAACCATGTGCCATGGCTTACAGAATACAGAACAAGGACTATGGGAAAAGAAATTCCTGAGCATGCAGAATGAAAACATATTAGTTTGCATTGCAAAAGTGGTGAATATCCGTAGCTCGGGTGTAGGAGGAGGGTAAAGGTTCGTTCTCGGAGCTTGTGAGTTGGTTTGGGTGGAGGGGGGTTGGACTAGATGACCTACAAGGTCTTTCCCTACTCTTAATCTGTAAACATCTGTTAACGTTTCATTACCAAGCTAGGTAACATCTTCAGTGCAGTGGAATCCCCTATACTCTGCTGAAGATGTTCCCTAGCCTGGCAACGAAACATTTAGACACCAATCCAGAAGTTTGGAGAATGAACCTTCATCCTCAAATTAGTTGCTTTTATTACAAACATAAGGAGTATGTAAGTAGTCCTCTACTTATGAGCACAATTGACTCCAAAATTTATGTTGCTAAACGAAACCATTTCACAAATAGCTTGAGGGTTCAGTTCTCTGAGAATAATCCTTTCTTCTGTTATGTGCATAATTTGAGCTGTGGTGGTGCAGTGGTTAGAAGAAGTATTGCAGGCTAACTCTGCTCACTGCCAGGAGTATGATTCTGACTACTAAAGGTTGACTCAGCCTTCCATTCTTTCAAGGTCGGTAAAATGAGGACTGTGATTGTTCGGGGCAATATGCTGTTAATATCTTTACAGTTGTTATAGGGGAAATAGGAGGAGGAAGATGTGTTGGATATGGTTGTTGCCTTGAATTATTTGTATAAATAATAAAGGTGAGGTACAAATCTATATATACACTGCTCAAAAAAATATAGCAAACACTCAAATAACACATCCTAGATCTGAATGAATGAAATATTCTCATTGAATACTTTGTTCCCTTTTATTTTTTTGAGCAGTATATATAAAAGCCAAATGCCACTCATGCATCATCATGAAATCTCCAGAATCGTAAAGCCTACAAACTTGAAACTTGACATGAATGTTCTCCTTCGCTTGCTATGAAAGGATTTTATGAAATGACCATCAGATCATTAGTATTTCTTATATACAGTATATAAGAATATACAGTGGTACCTCATCATATGAACTTAATTGGTTCCAGGAGGAGGTTCGTAAGGTGAAAAGTTCGTAAGATGAAACAATGTTTCCCATAGGAATCAATGTAAAAGCAAATAATGCCTGCAAATCCTTCAGGAAAATCCCAAACTTTAGAAGGGAGGTGAACAGAGGGCAGGGAGGAGCAGCTAAAGGGGGCGGGTGGAAGAAGCAAGGCTAGGCTAAAGGGTGAGTGGGACCCCTCCCTTTTCTTTCTTCAAAAGACACCCTTTCAGTGCCTTTGCAAGCACCTTGTTCTCTGCAAAATCTTTCTTCCTCCAAGCCGCCCCTCCCTTTTCTTTCTTAAAAAAAGGGGGGGAAAGAATCCCCTTCATCACAGCAGCAGCTGCTTGGGTTCGTAAGGTGAAAATAGTTTGGAAGAAGAGGCAAAAAAATCTTAAACACCGGGTTCGTATCTTGAAAAGTTCGTAAGATGAGGTACCACTGTATACTGATACTAAGGAGTTGAACATCCCCCATCTGAAAAGAACTCTGTTCCAACTGCCAGTGGGTGTGGCCAGCACATGACTCATCCGGCCTGCAAGCTGTAGTTTAGATATTCTACTCCCCCTCTCTACCTGAAAGGGAGAGAAGGGGATAAGATAGGAGAGACTTCTGTGGGGCAAGCCTGAGGAAGATGAGAAGAGAGGCCGATCGTAACCACTCATTAATATTCAAGCTTTAACTGTCAATTTATCAAGCCCGATCACACAGTTTCATAGTGAAGCATAGCTATCCAGTTACTAATAAATGAACAAGATAAAAGGGATTGGAAAGAATAATCAGTGAATGCTGAGGGTTAAAAACCTGACTAGGTTTACTTGCCATAGGCAGAACCACTCTAAAGTGGGTAAAATAGTTTTCAGGCTACGTTCTCTGATGAGCTAACAGAAAAGGTCAATTTCTCTTAGGTACTTTACAACGTCTATCGTCTTCAGGTTCTGAGTCAAATAGAAAGTAATAAGAAACTGTTAAAACAGACTTAAGCATACGGTAAGTCTTGAGCATTAAGAGAATGTGATGGCCATTCATGGTTTTATAGTTTTATAGGCTGATGTTCCTATTTACTATCTGGATGCGTTTACCATTTTATTATTTTTCATTGTTTTAGAATTTTAGAACTGTAAGCTGCCAAGAATCCCTTGCTTGAATCGGGCAGCTATAGAAACTGAATGAATGAATGACAGGGGGTGGGGTGCATCTTTTTATTATACACCCTGTATAATAAAAAAAATACATTATATTTTATTTAATGCCCTAGTGATGGACCACATCGTGGGATATTCCCATCTCAGTGAAGTTACTATTTTGGGGAGGGATAAATATGTACTAGTGTGGTGGGATCCAAATTATAATGATTTATTTCAACAAGCAGTTCACCACACTGCTCAAAAAATTAACAACTGGTTCTCCCGAAGTGGTGCGAATGGCTGAATCTCACCACCGGGGTTGGAACCTCTTCTAAATGGGAGAAATTTGGACTAAAAATGAGAAATGCCATTTGTATTCAGATGAGAAGGAAGATATGTCAGACATTCATTCTCCCCCCCAATAATCTTTATTAAATTTCTACATATAAAAATAGAAAGAAAAGAAAAAAATTAAACAAACAGAACATACAAAGAAAAGAAAGAAAGAAAGACAGACAGAAAGGAAGTAAGTAAGAAAGAAAGAAAGAAAGAAAGAAAGACAGAAATAAAGGAAGGAAGGAAGGAAGACAGAAAGAAAGGAAGTAAGAAAGAAAGACAGACAGAGAAAGAAAGAAAGAAAGGAAGAAAGAAAGAAAGAAAGAAAGAAAGAAAGACAGAAAGGAAGGAAGAAAGAAAGACAGAAAGAAAGAAAGGAAGCAAGGAAGGAAGGAAGAAAGACAGAAAGAAAGAAAGAAGAAAGGAAGAAAGAAAGAAAAACAGAAAGAAAGGAAGAAAGAAAGAAAGAAAGAAAACCCCCAAGATAAACAGACCAATGAACATATAAACTTAAACAACCTATAAAACGTATTCAGGTTCAGTAGTGCTTACCATCAATTAATATTTTATTTCACTACGTAAGCCAGCCATTCATCCTTGATTTAATTATCTTAAATGTCCACAGTTTCCTATGTTTACAATTCTCCTTAAGCTTTTGGAGACTTTCCACTGACATACACTAAACTTCCCAAAACTTCTTAGAGAAGGGTTGTCCCATTAAAAAAATAACACACACACAACCCATACACTTTAGCTGTTGAGTCAGGAACATTGAATATTTTTTCTCCAAGCCCATAACTTTTCTTTTCTTCTATGAATTGAATTATGATGATTAAGTTCAAGGTCTTTAATGTTGCCCTGGCTTTCTTCACTTTTTTTATAACATGGTTTTGTTCTGACTTCCTCAATATATCAGAAGTTATTAAGCGGTGTCTTTTATTGATTCCAGAAAATATATTTTTTTTCCTGGAGGATATAATTCATTCTTTATGTGTAAGAACTACAGGGCCCTGACAGAACAAAGTCAGCTTCAACTGGCAACTTAAATATAAACTGAGATGTTACTTTAGAGTCAAAAAGAGGGCGGGGAAAATATTTACTGACCCCTCGCATCCTGGACACAAACTGTTTCAACCCCTACCCTCAAAACATCGCTTCAGAGCACTTCACACCAAGACAACCAGACACAAGAACAGTTTTTTCCCTGAACGCCATCACTCTACTAAACAAATAATTCCCTCAACACTGTCAAACTTTTTACTAAATCTGCACTTCTATTTCTACTTGTTTTTCTCATCATTCCTATCATCCTTTTCCTCCCACTTAGGACTGTATGATGTAACTTGTTGCTTGTATCCTAAGATTTTTATTAATATTGATTCTTCATTGCTTATTTGACCTCCATGACAATCATTAAGTGCTGTACCACATGATTCTTGACAAATGTATCTTTTTCTTTTATGTACACTGAGAGCATATGCATCAAGACAAATTGCTTGTGTGTCCAATCACACTTGGCCAATAAAATTCTATTCTATTCTATTCTTCTATATACCGCCCATCTCCAAGGATTCGGGGTGGCTTACAATATATAAAAAAGACAATATATATCGAAATCCAAATAATTAAAATTCAATTAACAACTAAAAAACTAAAGAACCAATTAAAATACATACATAACCATTCAATTGACAAACACACTATACATTCATCGGCCAGAGAGGAGAATCTAATAACTTCAAGCTTGGAGGCATAGGTGAATCTTTAGACTCTTACAAAAGACGAGGAGGGGGGGGGGCAGTACGAATCTCGGGGGGGGGGGGCTGATTCCAGCTAGGCAGAAGCTCCTGCCATTCAATTCAATTCAATTCAATTTATTAGATTTGTATGCCGCCCCACTCCTAAGACTCGGTGCGGCTCACAACAATAATAAAAACAATATAACAGTAAACAAATCTAATATTAAATGAAAAGATATATAAAACCCCAACAATTAAAACCATATAGCACATACATACAAAACATAAAATATAAAAGCCTGGGGGAGGTGTCTCAGTTCCCCCATGCCTGGCGATATAGGTGGGTCTTGAGTAATTTGCGAAAGACAAAGCCATTTATTTATTTATTTATTATTTAGATTTGTATGCCGCCCCTCTCCGAAGATATAGAACTAAAATAGAACTAGAAGAAGCCATTAACTGAATTTGAAATCCTCAGCGTTGTTCCACAGGACCCAATGCCACCAACAGTACTTTTAGAATCTTTCACATACTTTTTTGTTGTAAATTCATTTTTATTAATGACTTCCAGTGTTCTTTGCAGCAGTCATAAATGCATTTGAGTGTTATTCTCCCAGAACCTCACATGTTCTCAAAAGCTGCTGTCTGAAGGCAGCTGACACAGCACAATGCTAGGCCACTGTACAGCGGTACCACTACCTAGGAATGCCTCTACTTACAAACCTTTGTAGATAAGAACCGGGTGTTCAAGATTTTTTTGCCTCTTCTCAAGAACCATTTTCCACTTACAAACCCGAGCCTCCGAAACTGTAACCAGAAAAGGCAGAGAGAAGCCTCCGTGGGGCCTCTCTAGGAATCTCCTGAGAGGGAATACGACCGAAAAAGGCAGGGGGAAGCCTCTGTGGGGCCTCTCTAGGAATCTCCTGGTAGGAAACAGGGCCGGAAAAGGCAGGGAGAAGCCTCCACGGAGCCTCTCTAGGAATCTCCTGGGAGGAAACAGGGCCAGAAAAGGCAGGGAGAAGCCTCCACGGGGCCTCTCTAGGAATCTCCTGGGAGGAAACGGGGCCTCCACCCTCCCCGTGGTTTCTCCAATCGCACACATTATTTACCTTTACATTGATTCCTATGGGAAAAATTGCTTCTTCTTACAAATTTTTCTACTTAAGAACCTGGTCATGGAATGAATTAAGTTTGTAAGTAGAGGTACCGCTGTATTTCTAAAAAAATGCCTATTTTCAGGGAATGGAAGAGGAAAATATGCTCCTCTCTCTGTCCATAAAGCTGACATGAAATGGTTGAAAATGGATGCATTTTCAGGCTGTCAAATTACATCAGTGAACAAATAACACCATGCGTGTCGCGGCGTAAGAAGCTATCTATTGAAACATTTATTTGATATCTTGCTTTGAGAGATCTTCTTTAAGAGATCTGGAGAGCTTTAGCAAAAAACAAAACGAAGGCATCATTAGCAATGAAGATTGTGAGGACATCCCAAAGCTGAGCTTAACTGCGGGTGGTTCTACCTATGCAGTTTCCTTGGCAGTGTTATAGCTGTGCTTCGCCCTAGCTGGCCTTCCAGGAACCAACCTCCCTCCCTCTGCTCCACTGCCGCCAACCTGAAATTTCTGTGTGATTTTCTCCTCTATGTTGTAAAAGGGCTAATCCTGCTTAATTTCTAAGATGTGCTGCCATCTGCCGCTCCTCTCAAAGCAACACTGACATGCAGACATGGAAACAGCTGCAGAAGATGCCAGAGAGAGAATGGAATGGAACGGAACAGAACGGAACAGAATGGGACAGAACGGGACAGAACGGGACAGAATGGGACAGAACGGGACAGAATGGGACAGAATGGGACAGAACGGGACAGAAGAGAAGAGAACAGAACAAAACGGAACGGAAGAGAAAAGAACAGAACGGAACAGAACGGAATGAAACTAAATGAAATGGAACAGAACAGAACAGGACAGAATGGGACAGAACGGGACAGAACGGGACCGAAGAGAAGAGAACAAAACGGAATGGAACGGAAGAGAACAGAACAGAACAGAATAGAATTCTTTATTGGCCAAGTGTGATTGGACAAACAAGGAATTTATCTTTGGTGCATATGCTCTCAGTATACCTAAAAGAAAAAGATACATTTGTCAAGAATCATGAGGTACAACCCTTAATGATTGTCATAGGGTTCAAATAAGCAAACAGGAAACAATCAATATTAATGTAAATCATAAGGATACAAGCAACAAGTTAGAGCCATACAGTCATAAGTGGGAGGAGATGGGTAATAGAAAGGATGAGAAGACTAATAATAATAGTAATGGAGCCTTAGTAAATAGTTTGACTGTGTTAGGGTTAGGGTGCCTGGCCTCTCCTCACCTCAAAGAGATACAATTCCCCTATCTATTTACTATTAGTGAACATCCAAAATATACTATTTAATTCTATGCATATATGCCAACCTCATTTACCACGATAGGAAAAACATACCCAGAGCTCAGAAAGGAAAAAAAGAAAAAAAATCTTTTTTTTTTTTACTGGTTCTGCAAACCTGACCGTACCCTTAGGAGCCTATCACTGCCATCAAGACAACTCCCACCAATACTGATGGGGAAAAACCCTTGTATATAAACAGAGAGAAAACCCCACCCCCTTTTAGCACTGATGATGTTATCTAATTGGGCAATGAAATGTATGAATTTTTTTTTAAAAAAAAAATCACCCAAGCTTAGAGAACTTCAAGGATGCTATTATTCATCATTATTTTGTTTTCTTTTTTATTGTTTTTTTAATTTAAATTTTATTGAAATACTTAAAACACGTATACAGGCTACATATATACATAATCATGATACAAAAGTGATAAAAAGAGAACAAAAGACAAAAACACCCCCCCCCCCAAAATGTTAAAAATGAGATAAACCATCTGTTTCTCTCCCAACTTTCAAATCTTCAAGATAAATTCTTAATAATCTTGTGCAGTTTTACGTATCATTATTTAATCTACCTTTTTACTATGCCTTATGGCTTTGTCCGACCTAAGATTTGCTGGTCTTATTTAGCATATTGATATTTATAATGTTAATCATAATAATATTTAACTCACTCTTATCTCTACTATATTTCTGTGAGCTGCCCTGAATCTTCGGAGAAGGGCGGCATACAAATCTAATTTAAAAAAATAAAATAAAATAATAATAATAATAATAATAATAATAATAATAATAATAATAATAATAATAGTTCTGTCGGGCTCTCTGGTAGACTCCTTCCAAAAATTCACAAGTACAAATTTCAGACACAAACACGTTTGAAAATTCAAAACAATGTTCTTTATAATGAAAATTCACTTAAACTAAGCCCTCTTTTGGTATAGCAAAGAGCACTGGTCTCCAAACAAACTGGTAATTGGTACAAGTCCCTTATCAGTCCTGTGATACTTAGCTTGCAGCTGTGAGGCAATTCACAGTCCTTCTTTCACAAAGTGAAACACACTTTGCTCTGGTTTAGTTTCAAAGCAGGGAAAAATCAGCATACAAAAAGTCAAACCCAGCAAAGCAGGCATGAAACACAACGATCAGATAATCCTCCTCAATGGCCAAACCCACAGGCTGCTATTTATAGCAGCCTCACTAATTACCACAGCCCCACCCAACCACAGGTGGCCTCATTTTCTTTGATAATAATATCTCAGTTGTTGTTGCCTATGCATCGCTCTCCGCATGCGTGGCTGTATCATTAACTCTTGTTCTGAATCCAAGGAGGAGCTAGATAATTGATCTCCTTCTGAGCTGTCTGCCACACTCTCCTCCTCCCTGTCACTCATGTCTTCTTGGTCAGAGGAGCCTTCATCAGCAGATTCCACTGGGGGCAAAACAGGCCTGCAGCATGTGGATGTCTCCCCCACATCCACAGTCCTTGGGGCAGGAGCTGGGCCAGAGCTAACCACAAATAATAATAATAATAATAATAATAATAATAATAATAATAATAATAATAATAATAATTAGATTTGTATGCCGCCCCTCTCCGTAGACTAATAATAATAATAATAATAATAATAATAATAATAATAATAATACAGTTCTAACAATTCGCATTTTGTTTTCTTTTATTTACATGACTTTATCAGCTGCTCAGCTCCAATATTTCTTTCCTAATTTAATGCCGTCCGGATTTGTTGGATGGTTTCCATGGTCTGTGCTGGCTGAGGATGATGTGTGCTGTAGTCTGATAGACCCAGGCAACATCAGATTGACGAGGAACGTCCCGTGTAGTCAAGAGAATCCTTCCATTTTTCCTTCTTTTTCCATCCCAGAAGGAACCTGACTGCCTTTCAGCCCCACACAAAGCAGCAAATTAATCTCTTTCTAAAGCCTGCGATAACATTGTTAGAGCTGACATATCAGCTCCTGTCCAGACAGTTGTAGATTTACTTGGAAACAGCTCTATTTGCTCCTCGCCAGTGTTTAATTTTACTCAGAAGCTGCCAGCATTGAACGGCCTTTATGAAGTGCCAATCTGAAAGCAGCGCCCAAAGCAGGAAAGAGTGGGACCCACTTTCGGGAATGTTAAAAAAGCTAACATTAGAGATACATACAAATTTGCAAGCATTGCTCGTTCTAGAGGAGGGCTCTTGAGACTCTCCGCTTGGCAAGTAGACTTCTCTTATATTCTTCTTCTTCTTCTTGTGCCATATCTGTCATAGGACATTGGTGATTGTTGCGAGTGGTCCTTGACCAACTCTGGCAATGATAGATTCTGAGGACGATGAGCCAGGCCCATCTTGGTAGACTGGGCCAGTGATTTGGCCAGCTGGAGCAGAGTGAGGGAGACGTAGACCTGGATGAACCTGAAGGACTACCAGAGGTGGCAGATATGCCAACGACAGTAGGGTCAGACTTAGAGGAGGATGATGATGACCTTGAACCTTTGCTAGATGAAAAGAAGAATGGTATAGGAGATACCATGTTTTTAATAGGAAAGTGAACACAAGAACAAGGGGACACAATCTGAAGTTAGTTGGGGGTAAGATCAAAAGCAACATGAGAAAATATTATTTTACTGAAAGAATAGTAGATCCTTGGAACAAACTTCCAGCAGACGTGGTAGATAAATCCACAGTAACTGAATTTAAACATGCCTGGGATAAACATATATCCATCCTAAGATAAAATACAGGAAATAGTATAAGAGCAGACTAGATGGACCATGAGGTCTTTTTCTGCCATCAGACTTCTATGTTTCTATGTTTCTACAGGAGAGCAAAAGGACAGGGGACGGAAGGCACTCTAGTGCCCTTATGCATGCCCCTTACTGACCTCTTAGAAATCTGGAGAGGTCAACCATGGATAATTGGTAAAGTGTTGGGGGTTTGGGGATGACACTATGGAGTCCAGTAATGAGTTCCACGCTTCAACAACTCAGTTACTGAAGTCGTATTTTTTACAGTCAAGTTTGGAGCGGTTAATATTAAGTTTAAATCTGTTGTGTGCTCTTGTGTTGTTGTGGTTGAAGCAGAAGTAGCAAATTGATGGCGTTTGGAAAAAAAACCTCTTGTGTCTAATTGTCTTGGTGTGCAGTGCTCTGTTGTGACCTTTTGAGGGCAGGAGTTGAAACAGTTTATGTCCAGGATGCGAGGGATAAGTAAATATTTTCCCTACCCTCTTTTTGACTCGTGCAGTGTAGAAGTCCTCAATGGAAGGCAGGTTGGCAGCAATTGTTGTTTCTGCAGTTCTGATTATCCTTTGAAGTCTGTGTCGGTCTTGTTAGGTCTTGTTGTACCTCATTTGTCTGCAACCTGCCCCTAAAAACAAACTTTTTTTTGTTTTGCTTGTAGGAATAAATATTTCTTCTTTTCTCATAACTCTCTGGATTTTATTTATTCTTGTGCGACCCTGGCTCAAGTTGGAACCCAGAATTATTTTTCGGACAGGGGCATCCAGAGCATGTGATTCTGGTGGGAGTTCCACCTGTGCGTACATTTCTGGGTTACTGGTGGGTGTGCATGCACACTCAGTGGGCACACGCACACATCAGAGTGAGATTTGGCTTCCAGTGGTCATGAAACAAAGGTAAGTCAGGGTTTATTTATTTATTTTACTTATTTATTTCATCAAGCATCTTTAACAGATAAAAGAAGAAGACAATAGGACCGTAGGACAGGGATGGTAGGCACAATGGTGCGCTTATGCACGCTTTACTCTCTTCTTTTTCTTTCTTTTTTATTGTTCTGTTTTCTTCTCTGCACCTTTTCTGTTTTCTTTCATTCTTTTATTGTTTGTTGTGTTTGGGCTTGGGCCAGTAAAAGCCTGGCTGACATCCAGGAAGACGTGGCAGACAGCCCTGAGGATGAGGCCACTGGTTCAGAGGAGTTGGCAGACAGCACACAGGACCCAGAAGACAGCCCAGGGGATTTGGCATGCAGCCATTCAGACAGTCTATCCTCATTGGATTCCGATGCAGAACAGCTCATAGACATGCGTAGCCGGAGAGCCATGCAAAGGAGAGCTCAATTAAAGGACTATTACCGGTGATCAGAGTAGCACTTTGGCTGGGTGTGGTTCTCATACTGAGGGCTGGGTGTGGGTCCCCGAATGAGGGCTAAAGGTATAAAAGGGAACAGAGGCAAAAGACAAACTGTGGCTGTTTATCTGTATGACTTTGTGGTTCCTGCTCTGAAGCTTCTGTTCTGTGCCTTTGGATTTCAACCCAGCCTTTTCAGGCACGTGGGAGGTGCAACCTCTGGGACTAGTTGTTTGCTCTCGAGACTCCAAGATTCAAAGGACTCCTGAAACGTTTCTGCTCCGTGCAGGTTGTCTTTCTTTGCTTTTTCCTGTGCTTTGTATTTGGCTGACTTATGCCTTGCACTATAGTTTATTCCTGACAATAAGGACTGTTTTTGTTAAACCTTTTTTGTTTGTTTAATACAAGTTTGCTGATTAGAAAATCACGTGTGTGTTTGATTTCTTTTCCTTGGACTGTTACTAATCGCCTGAGCCCAGAACATTGTTTAGCATGTATTGTTTACCATTGTTGCAGTTGTGATGCTAAGATAATTGTTATTTAGAAAGGGCTAGCCATATCTGTAAGCTTTAAAGAGCAACATATAATCATTAATAATTGATCTATCAGATTCTCACAATTAAGATTCAATCTGTGTAGGCGCAGGAATCAAATACTTCAAGAAGACATGTGAGCGCATGAGATTTTAGGCATTTTCTTGCTTCCGTGAATGAGCATTGTTGTGGTTAGCTCTGACTCAGCTCCTGCCCCAAGGAATGTGGAGGTGGAGGTGGGGGAGACAGCCACAGGCCTGTTTTGCTCCCAATAGAATCTGCCGACGAAGTCTCCTCTGACCAAGGAAGCATGAGTGACAGGGAAGAGGGGAGTTTGGCAGACAGCTCAGGAGGAGATCAATCATCTGTATCATCCCTGGATTCTGAACAAGAATTAATGACACATCCAGGCATGCGTAGAGTGATGCATAGGAGACAACAACCGATGGATTATTACAAGAGAAAATGAGGCCACCTGTGGTTGGGTGTGGCTGCTGTAATTAGTGCTACAGATAAAAGTGCAGCCTGGTGTTTTAGCCTCATGGCAGTTCATCTGATTCATTGTTTTGTCAAGATTGTGGTTTTTGCTGTTCAGGATTGTGTGTGTGGACTCTCTAGACTTTAGAATTGGACTCAATTTCCCAGTTATTGGGTGAGCAATTGAACTGCATTTAACCTGTGCCTTGTGTGTACCAGAAAATCCCTTTGACATTTAAAAAGGGAGCTGTTTCTGTTTTTCTGTTTATAAAAACTTTTGGGTTTTCCTTTTATCATGTGGTGTGTGTCTTCCTGGACTAATTACCCTGTAATTACAGGCGGTTGAGACACGCCAGCAGAACAAGCATCCTCTTGCGAGATTTCATTTCCTGTGCATGCGCCACAGCCAAATCTCACTCCGATGTGCTGGTGCACCCACCAGTCCGCTACTGATGCACTGCTCCCTCCATCCAGGTAGGAACCCAATATTGATGTGATTGTACCAGATGGGCAGAAACAACTGGGGGTAACAGCCTTATCTGAAAGGAAAGGCAATCATCTGGGAAAAGAAGGGAGGGAGACCTGGGTAAAGAAGCATGCATTAAGAATTACATTTTTCCAAGTTTTATTTAAGTCGTCTCGGCAGACGGCAGCACCAATTAAACCTGTCTGGGCTTGGATGCCCAATAGGATTGGACTTCACTAATACTTGAATTAAGAGAATTTGCAGATCAAGGGCTCGTAGAACCTGTCTACCCTTGCAGAAGCTGCAATGTCGTTTAGTAGTTGCAGCTTAAAGATTAGAGTTTCTGCAGACCAAAGGCAGACCTCATGGAAGGACGAGCAACGTAGTTGGTGGGGGTTGCAGGAGATTATCTCCACTGCTTCTGGGGTTCAATGTGGGCTGAAGCTTTGGAGGGTCAGCAAAGAGGCTGGTCTTTTGTTACCGGTTTCTGCATTTATTTATCTATTTTATTTATTTATCTAATTTATATGCTGCCCAACTCCCGAAGGACTCTGGATGGCTTACAACAACAAAAAAGCATTTAGAAATAATTTACAAGTATTTAAAAAACCCTAATAAAAACCAAACATATAATTCAATATTTCTCATGGCCAGATCTAAACGATATCTCATTCGATCAACAATCTCAGGTCTGACAGAATAGCCAGGTCTTTACAGCTTTGTGGAAGGCCAATAAGATGGGGAGGGTGCAGATCTCCAGAAGCAGCTGGTTCCAAAGAGCCGGAGCTACCACAGAGAAGGCCCTTCTCTGCGGTCCCACCAGTCAACATTGTTTGACTGATGGAACCCAAAGAAGGCCAACTATGTAGGCCCTTATAGGTCCTTAGGAGCTATACTTGGGATGAAGCTCTAGATTTGTTACTCATGCTTTATGTTTTCTTTGTGATGGGGAGATAGGAATGAGTCATCATTTATTTCTCTCCTTTAGAGGTAATCCCTGTGAGAACCCTGAAACAGTCCTGACTGAAGCCATTTTTGACAGTGTCTGTGTTGCCACACTGGAGCTGATGGTCTAAGAGTGGGGGGGGGGGATGAGATAGAGGAATTTTTTTAGTCAAAGCAAAATACTTTCTCTTGGGAACCAAGGACATTTTCACACCTGGTCGGAAGAAGGTGGAGTAATGCCACCCGGTTGTCGCACTACATGATGATTGGACATGTGACTGATTGTTTTGAGAAAGTAAAAAAAAGTTCACTTTTAAGGTGAAATCTATGGGAGTTCCAGAGTCAGTTTTCACCACCTATGTGCCAATATGTTGTTTCCAATAAAAGTAATCTTTGGGGAACGCAAGTGCCTCGGGGTCTTGCTTGCAATGGATTGATTTACTTCGAACTTATTTACTTACTTAATTACTTACTTCAGAATACTAAATATAAACTTGGTGGAAATGAACTTTTAGATGACCCTCACTCTGTCAAAGACCTTGGAGTACTCCTATCCAACGACCTAAGTGCTAGAGCCCACTGTAACAACATTGCCAAAAAAGCATTAAGAGTTATTAATCTAATCTTACATATCTTTAGAGACACTGAACTGTTAACCAGAGCATACAAAACATTTGTCAGACCAATTCTAGAATATAGCTCACCTGTATGGAACCCACATTGAATTCAAAGTGTTGGTCATGATCTTTAAAGCCCTACATGGCTTTGGACCAGACTACCTCCGGAACCGCCTGCTACCGCACGAATCCCAGCGACTGATAGGGTCCCATAGAGTTGGCCTTCTCTGGGTCCCGTTGACTAAACAATGTCGTTTGGTGGGCCCCAGGGGAAGAGCCTTCTCTGTGGCAGCCTCGGCCCTCTGGAACCAACTCCCCCTGGAGATTAGAATTGCCCTCACCCTCCCTGTCTTTCGTAAACTACTCAAGACTCATTTATACCGCCAGGCATGGGGAAGTTGAGATATTCCTTCCCCCTAGGCCATTACAAGTTATGCATAGTATGTCTGTGTGTATGTTTGGTTTTATAATAAGGGTTTTTAGTTGTTTTATTATTGGATTGTCACATGCTGTTTTTATCATTGTTGTTAGCCGCCCCGAGTCTACGGAGAGGGGCAGCATATAAATCCAATAAATTATTATTATTAATTATTATTATCAGACAATAATAGAATTGAGAGAGTCCAAAAATATTTGACAAGAAGAGTCCTTCACTCCTCCTCTCGCAACAAAACACCTTATTCCACCAGACTTGAAATGCTTCGATTAGACAATTTACAACTACCTCGCCTCCGATCTGATCAAACTGTAGTTCGTAAAATCATATACCAAAATGTCCTTCCTGTTAGTGACTACTTCACCTTCAACTGCAACAAGACACATTCACCAGGAGTTGTTGTTGTTGTTGTTGTTGTTATTATTGTTATTATTATTATTAATAATAATAATAATTATAATAATAATAATAATAATTTATTAGATTTGTATGCCGCCTCTCTCCAAGGACTTGGAGCGGCTCACAACAATTTGGAGGCATCTTCTCTTTTAATCTTTCATTGTATAACATTTAAATTTTCTACTCATGCATCTCTCAAATGGGAAAGATGTTTTGACTCAGCTGTAGTAAGGATGAAAAAGCCACACTTCACTTTCTCAGAAACATTTTGAAAAAGGTAACTTTACAGTTTATAAAAGCAAAATAAAACGGCACACAAATGAACTGCAAAGTAAAACTATGCTTGCAAAGATTGTTGTATCTTTTCCACTGGATGTGTCTGACCTAAATCCACTATTAGAAAGAAAAAGAAAACTAATCCCTATAATTTACTCAGAATAAATCCCCTCAAATGAAGATTGGGCATAATTCCAAGATTTAGAGAAACTGATTAGCTTGTTAATTGCTTATATATGTCATAAAGAAAAGAAACAGAAACACTACTTTTATACACCTACAGAGTGCTTGCAATCTTTGGAATAGTTCCAATCGTAATTAATTTCAATATTTACTTGAACATGACTAATCTCTCCTCCAGATTGCATATATTTAATGTTATCTATACTATTATGTTCTGTATTTTGTAACTTTAGAAATGAAAGTCACAATTAGAAATATAAATGTAATCTGGTTTATTTAATAGGACAATATTCTATTTATATCTCTGTTCCTTTATCCCTCTATCCCTCTTTCCCTCCATCCCCACATCTATCTATCTATCTATCTATCTATCTATCTATCTATCTATCATCTATCTATCTATCTATCTATCTATCATCTATCTATCATCTATCTATCATCTATCTATCATCTATCTATCTATCTATCTATCTATCTATCTATCTATCTATCTATCTATCTATCTATTTATCCATCCATCCACCCACCCATCCATCCATCATATCTCTCTTTCTCTCATCTATCTTCTTTTAGATTCAGTTTTATAATGAATGTCTCTTTTTTGTTCATATTGTCCCCCAAAGTACAGAACTTTGTTACTCAATGATCTTTAACATCTTTTTAAAAATGCAGTTTTTCATTTAAAGTACAGTAGCTCCTTTTTACACACAGTTTCCAGACATAGGCATTTAAAATGAACCTACAGAAGCAAATATCCATTTTGTATGCATCCCATAGCAATTCTCTAATAAGCATGTGGTTAAGTATATGGAATTTTGACTAAAAGATCCACATCAAAGTCATTCAATGCCATAAATCTTTCAAATTAGTATTTTTAGGCTTCCAGAGATGTTCTGATTCTCTTTCTAACATCTTGCTGCATTTCTTGATTTCCCCTGGAATCTACAAAGACTTGTAATTTACAAAGACTTTGGAAGTGGGAGGAAAGAGAGAGATGCAACGTAGAGAATGATCAGATAAAAGATGGAGGAGCCCACAATTGAATAATGGGCAGAGAAAGAAACTTAGAAAGAATCTGCCTTAACTTTAAATCATATGCGGCAACATCCTGCCTGTCAACGACTACTTCAGCTTCAACCGCAATAACACAAGAGCACGCAACAGGTTCAAACTTAATATCAACCACTCTAAACTTGACTGTAAAAAATATGACGTTAGCAATCGAGTTGTCAAAGCGTGGAACTCATTACTGGACTCCGTGGTGTCAACTCCCAACATTTTCCCCTTTGACTATCCATGATTGACCTCACCAGGTTCCTTAGAGATCAGTAAGGGGTAAGCATAAATGCACTAGTGTGCCTTCCATCCCCTGTCCAATTGCCCCTCCTATATTTTATATATCTTTTCTTCCATTCATATATCTTTTCCTCTATTTTTCATTGACACATTCTATTCTCATATCTTTTTTTCTATCCTTTCCCTGATATTTACCACTACATGTTTTTATTCTCTTTAATTTTCAATTTGTATTGGACTAACTAACTAACTAACTAACTAACTAACTAACTAACTAACTAACTAACTAGCTAGCTAGCTAGCTAGCTAGCTAGCTAGCTAGCTAGCTAGCTAGCTAGCTAGATAGCTAGCTAGATAGCTAGATAGCTAGATAGCTAGATAGCTAGATAGCTAGATAGCTAGATAGCTAGATAGCTAGATAGCTAGATAGATAGATAGATAGATAGATAGATAGATAGATAGATAGATAGATAGATAGATAGATAGATAGATAGATAGTTGTTTTCATAGATTTTCACGGGTACATGTATGACGGTCCTGGTATATTTGGCTTTCTTCCCGTGTAGGATTTAGAAATTTCTGGCGACGTTTCGACGAGGTCCCACTCGTCATCTTCAGGCTGGTGCTTCTGTCCTTGTTCTAGGGCGAACACAGCGAGACCTGAGCTGCCTTCCCTCTATAAATACTGGTGGCTGGGTGTGGTTTGATGGCTCAGCAATTGCCTGCTGTGTAGAAACTTCCTTCTATTTATAGAAGGAAGGCAGCTCAGGTCTCGCTGTGTTCGGCCTAGAACAAGGAAAGAAGCACCAGCCTGAAGATGACGAGTGGGACCTCGTCGAAACGTCGCCAGAAATTTCTAAATCCTACACGGGAAGAAACCCAAATATACCAAGACCGTCATGGATAGATAGATAGATAGATAGATAGATAGATAGATAGATAGATAGATAGATAAACTCATCAGGCAGTAAAAAGAGCAAAGGGGAGATTTGTACTTCAAGCGTGTAAGATTCTCTTAATGTAGCCTTACAATGACGTAGAATCAGCTCAACTTGCATTTTCCGTCTGGTTTGTTTGGGGAGACTGGCAGAGGAACCCAACCCAATCAATTTATTTTTGCCTTTAGAAGTGAGCTGAGATCTGATTGCTTTGCAAGGCAGCTATGAGAGCTTTTAGCTCAAATCTGCACAGTGAAACACTCCTTGAAAAATCTACACAGCTCCATTGTACTGTGTTGGAATGAGCATCACCATAAAACAGAAGGCCCAACAACACGGATTCCCTGAGCCAATTCATCCTTACTTATTTTGCAATTTATTAGTCTTCAGCAAACTGAATTGAATCAGCCCTGCCCAGAGCTTTGATGGGCTTTAAAGATTGAACTGAGAATGTTGTTGCTTTTCAGCTAGAATTACCAATGTCTATTGACCACATATTTAAAAATCCTCCAGAGATATTCTGCTTTCCTTTTCCGAGTGTATCGTTGTTTTGCAGTCAAGTGCTATTCGTGAAAACTTATAGATGTCTACTAAAAAAAATCAAAAATCAATAGGATTTAGTTCCTAGTGAGTATTTATCAGACTGAATCTTAATTGTGAGAATCTGATAGATCAATTATTAATGGCGTTGTGTTGCTCTTTAAAACTTACAGATGTGGCTAGCACTTTTTAAATAACAATTATCTTAGCATCACAACTGCAACAATGGCAAACAATACATGCTAAACAATGAAAGAAAACAGAAAAGGTGCAGAGAAGAAAACATAGAATTATAAAAAAGAAAGAAAAAGAAGAGAGTAAAGCAAAAGAAAAGAAATATACAGTACTCAACTGTTGTAAAATTCATTAGATCTGGTACTCAATGCATTTTGATACAAAAAATAATAATATCCCAGTACTCATCATTTGTTTGATACTCAACACACAAGCTAGAACTTGTGTTAGCTGCCTTATGATTGACGACATTATTCCTAATAGGAATTTTTTTGGGGGGTATTCATTGTTTTTGATATTCATCACACCTCCCAGAACCAATGAACAATGATTACTGAGGTTTCACTGTATAAAGTAATATGTTTTCCCTTCATAAAAAGTACAAACAATTTTAGTAATTTATCATCTTCTGTTAAAGTACAATAAGTAGTATCTTTTCCTCATATCCCATCTCTTATCTATAAATATATCCTTAATTAAAGCCTTGTCATTTTAGTCATAATGTCAACAAAATCCACTAAGGTCACCAGAGATAACAGCAGAACTATTTGAACCCTAATCAGATAAATTAACTTTCTACTCTCCTATGTCTAACAATCTTAATCTTTAGTTCAAATAAAGTCCTACAACTTGATTTCTTTTCATCTTTGCCTTGTTCTTTCTCACAAAATTACGTTTCTTGGTTTGTTATTTGTAGATCCCTTTTAATTATTAAGATATCATCCAGTTTCTTTTATATATCCAATGTAACATTGTTCTGTCAATTATCTAGCTCCTCCTTGGATTCAGAACAAGAGTTAATGATACAGCCACGCATGCAGAGAGCGATGCATAGGCAACAACAACTGAGAGAGTATTATCAAAGAAAATGTGGTTGGGTGGGGCTGTGGTAATTAGTAAGGCTGCTATAAATAGGGTTTGGCCATTGTGGAGGATTATCTGATCCTTGTGTTTCATGACTGCTTTGCTGTGTTTGACCTTTTGTGTGCTGATTTTTCCCCGCTTTGAAACTAAACCAGAGCAAAGTGTGTTTCACTTTGTGAAAGAAGAAGGACTGTGAATTGCCTCACAGCTGCAAGCTAAGTATCACAGAACTGATAAGGGACTTGTACAAATTACCAGTTTGTTTGGAGACCAGTGCTCTTTGCTATACCAAAAGAGGGATTAGTTTAAGTGAATTTTCATTATAAAGAACATTGTTTTGAATTTTCAAACGTGTGTGTGTCTGAAATTTGTACCTGTGAATTTTCGGGAGGAGTCTACCAGAGAGCCCGACAGAAGAGTTACTAAAGTCGTATTTCCTGCAGTTTAGTTTGGAGCGGTTTACATTAAGTTTGTATCTGTTGTGTGCTCGTGTGTTGTTGTGTTTGAAGCTGAAGTAGTTGTTGACAGAAAGGATGTTGTAGCATATGCTTTTATGGGCTATGCTTAGATCGTGTTTAAGGCGACGTAGATCTAAGCTTTCTAAACCTAGGATTGTAAGTCTAGTTTCGTAAGGTATTCGGTTGCAAGTGGAGGAGTGAAGGGCTCTTCTGGTAAAGTATGTCTGGAACCAAAAAGTTGTGCGAACACTTTGTTTTACTCAGGAGGGAGAGAGCAACCTTGTTTCACGGAGGACCTTGGAAGAGGTAACATCACTCAAACCTCTGTCATTTTGTAGCCCCCTTCCCTGCCTTTGAAGATCTGCATAGCTTTTCTCTTCCACCCTTGCTGACTCCCCCAATTGTGAACGGATGACAGATTTGTTAGAAGAGCAAAAGAACAAAGGATGATTTAAACATTTGATGGGTTGATGGCAGAGATTTCTCATTCAGAACTCACAACGTGGACACTTTTGATCTGAATTCTTGCTTTAGGCACAGTTAGCTCTGATGGGAATGACCCAAAAAGTCCATAGCATTTGGACAAAAGTGTCCAACAAGTCATTTTGTGGTTTTACTATAGTGAGAGAGAAAATAATAATAATAATAATAAGGAAAACTATTTTGTCCTTTTAATGTGTAGAACTTTACAGAAACAGCCCTCTCCACGGGAGGTGTCTGACTTTTTAAAAGCTGAAACATGGTGACCCTATTAGATTGCCCACAGAGAAGAAAAGGGATTAAATTGATTTCTAGAGTAACAGCTTGCAAGAGAATATCGTACAACACAGTGTTTATATCCTGCAACTTTCAATGGCATTTGAACAAGAGTTCAAAGGAAAATTACAACACATTCTTCAAATGTAACTAGCTCTCCAAAGCAAATGGGACTTCAAAAAAAAAAAAAGCAAGAAAGAAAGAGAGAGAGAGGGAAAAAAAGGTAATAGTTCAGTTTTTCTAAAACACCGGTAGAGAGAGCCATGCTAAGAGAAAGTTCTCTCCCTGGTCATCACCAACCTAATGACTTTTTAAAAATATATATATTTATTATATAATTTTCTTTACGTCACACTTTTAATTAGCTACATCCAGTCCTTCTTGAGTATCCATAACAGATGTGGTGTTCAGCCAGTTCACACTGGTTCACAAACATCGTTGGTGGAAATTTGGCCAAGGTCACCAAACTCGTAGCGATGGCCGACTGGCCATGCCCCCAATTCAGTCCCCTGATCACTGCTCGCTTGCCCCGTCTGCCATGCTTGTTGCCACCTTGTTCTTCGTGTACGTGCATCCCATTGCCTTGCAAGTCCAAATTTATTTGTTTGTTTGTTTGTTTGTTTGTTTGTTTGTTTAAGTGATTTTTATGCCACCCTTCTCCTTAGGCTCAGGTTGACTTACAACATATTAGCAATAGCACTTTTTAACAGAGCCAGCATATTGCCCCCACAATCCGGGTCCTTATTTTACCCACCTCGGAAGGATGGAAGATTGGGGTCAACCTTGAGCCGGTGATGAGATTGGAACTGCTGACCTACAGATCTACAGTCAGCTTCAGTGGCCTGCAGTACAGCACTCTACCTGCTGCACCACTCATTTATGTTGTGAGCTGCCCTGAGTCCTTGCAGCATACGAATCCAATAAATAAATAAATTTCCACTGGTGGAACTGCATTCCACCCCTCCTGCCTGCTACCCAACCCTGGTGGCAACAGTATTTGAGTTTCATCTTCATCTTCATTTTCATCTTCCAAAGAGCAGTCAAGGTCGATGTCTTCTAGGACTGATTGGTTTGGTCACCTTGCAGTCCAAGGAATTGCAAGACTCCATAGACGCTGTCCAGTTTCATCCGACTCTGTTGCTCTGGGAATCGAGTTCCCATTTTGTCCTTCAAAGATTCTTTTAAAAGTGCCTTTTAAAAAGAAAAACACTAAAAGGAAGCCCTAATGCTGAAACAAAATGTGCAATGTATACCCAATTACATAAGTATGAATAATGTAGTGCACACATTTTCCCCCCAATCTATATTGACCTTGGCCTCTTCCCATAGATAAGCACTGATTATTGCCATTTGCATATTCCATCCCCATTTTCAAACCAAACACTGTCAGTCAGAGGAATTATTTGCAGAACCGTCATATCCCCGCACAGTTCATTCCTCTATTCGGTCCCTTTAATCTCTGCAATGAGTACATTAAAACCTACATTTTGTTTGGCATTCTCAAAGGAGGTGAAGAGGTGAGGGGGGGGAGACAAACCCCTATCTCATTTGGATTCTTCTTCTTTTTCCCCCTTGCAGTTTTAGGCATTTACAATCTGTGCAGTCTTGATCAAAGCAGCTGTTTTGGAGACTGCTGGAAATTAAATTAGAGAAAATGTTACAAGGACAGATGCAGGTGAGATCTGCAAATGGTTTCTGCAATTTGTCTCTCTGTGTGAGTGCCTTTGGAGTGCCTGCTCCTAGCTATTGTCTCGGTCAGTCTCTGCAGTTTCCTTGACAATATTTTGGATGTGGGCTCCCATTGCCTCCTTCCCAGGACTCACTAGCCCAGTGCCTCTCAAATAGTGGTGCGGGCCCCTCTGGGGGGCATGGAGTGATGCTGGGGGGGCATAGAAACATAGAAACATAGAAGACTGACGGCAGAAAAAGACCTCATGGTCCATCTAGTCTGCCCTTATACTATTTCCTGTATTTTATCTTAGGATGGATATATGTTTATCCCAGGCATGTTTAAATTCAGTTACTGTGGATTTATCTACCACGTCTGCTGGAAGTTTGTTCCAAGGATCTACTACTCTTTCAGTAAAATAATATTTTCTCATGTTGCTTCTGATCTTTCCCCCAACTAACTTCAGATTGTGTCCCCTTGTTCTTGTGTCCACTTTCCTATTAAAAACACTTCCCTCCTGGACCTTATTTAACCCTTTAACATATTTAAATGTTTCGATCATGTCCCCCCTTTTCCTTCTGTCCTCCAGATTATACAGATTGAGTTCATTAAGTCTTTCCTGATACGTTTTATGCTTAAGACCTTCCACCATTCTTGTAGCCCGTCTTTGGACCCGTTCAATTTTGTCAATATCTTTTTGTAGATGAGGTCACTAGAACTGAACACAGTATTCCAAATGTGGTCTCACCAGCGCTCTATATAAGGGGATCACAATCTCCCTCCTCTTCCTGCTTGTTATACCTCTATCTATGCAGCCAAGCATCCTACTTGCTTTTCCTACTGCCCGACCAGGGATGGGCAGCAGGCAGGATGGGGAAATGAAGATGCGTGCACAGCTCCAGTTGATCGGTGGCTGTCACTTCCTGGATTACTGGTCTAAGCTCAGTTCTCCTTTTCCCCCCTGCTGCTGCATCTGAGTTCCTTGCTTTTTTCCTCTTTCCTCCTTCCTGGCCTCAGATGAGCTTTCCTCTCTCCTGCCCAGCTCCCCTCCAGCCTCACGCGGCCACCTCCCGCCTGAGATGCAAACAGAAGGCATGGGTGGAAGTGGCGCTGGCAGCATTTATGCTTCTGGTAGCACCCGTTCACCTAGCTACCTAGACTGAGGTGGAGGGGCGACCAAGGAAGGATAGAATAGGAAACACGAAGCAAATTGTCACCCAGCAAGTGACACTGGTAAGGACTTAACAGTTCAATTGAACAATGATGATCGTTCAAGCCACTCCCACCTGGTCACATGGCCGGCAAGCCACTCCTACACAGTCACATGACCATTAAGCTACACCCACAAAATAAGCCACACCCACAATGTGGCAGTAAAATTTTTGGCTGCCCATTACTGGGCGTGACCCCATGGAACGTACTGTGAGCAGTGACTCCCGGTCCAAATAGGGCCACAACTGGTGCACCAGGTGAACCTGGGCAAACGCCCCCCTCGCCACAGCTGAAAGATGGTTTTCTAATGTTAGCTGTGGATTGAGGAGGACGCCCAAGTTGCAAACCCTCTCTGAGGGGGTCAATAATTCACCCCCAGGGTGATGGATGGACAGATGGGACTGTCCTTGGGAGGCAAAACCCACAGCCACTCCGTCCTATCAGGAGTTTGAGTCTGTTGACACCCATCCAGACCCCAACAGCCTCCAGACACCGGCACATCACTTCCACTGCTTCGATGACTGGACATGGGGTGGAGATGTAAAGCTGGGTATCATCAGCATACTGATGATACCTCACCCCATGCCCTTGGATGATCTCACCCAGCGGAAAAACCTTTTCTGTGGCAGCTTCAATCGTTTGGAGCCAACTGCTCCCAGAGATCTGCACTACCCCTACCCTACCAGCCTTCTAGAAAGCCGTTAAGACTTGGCTTTTCCTGGGACCATGAATGATTGAGTATATGAATGTTACTAGAAGGCTTATATACTGCTTCACAGTGCTTTACAGCCTCTCTAAGCAGTTTACAGAATCAGCATATCATCCCCCAACAATCTGGGTCCTCCTTTTAGAAGGATGGAAGGCTGAGTCAACCTTGAGCCTAATTGTTCTGTCGGGCTCTCTGGTAGAATCCTCCCAAAAATTCACAGGTACAAATTTCAGACACACACAGGTTTGAAAATTCAAAACAATGTTCTTTATAATGAAAATTCACTTAAACTAAGCCCTCTTTTGGTATAGCAAAGAGCACTCGTCTCCAAACAAACTGGTAATTTGTACAAGTCCCTTATCAGTTCTGTGATACTTAGCTTGCAGCTGTGGGGCAATTCACAGTCCTTCTTCTTTCACAAAGTGAAACACACTGCCCTGGTTTAGTTTCAAAGCAGGGAAAAATCAGCACAAAAAAAGTAAGTCAGTAAGGCAGTCATGAAACACAACGATCAGATAATCCTCCACAATGGCCAAACCCACAGGCTGCTATTTATAGCAGCCTCACTAATGACCACAGCCCCACCCAACCACAGGTGGCCTCATTTTCTTTTATAATAATCTCTCAGTTGTTGTTGCCTATGCATCGCTCTCCTCATGCGTGGCTGTATCATTAACTCTTGTTCTGAATCCAAGGAGGAGCTAGATAATTGATCTCCTTCTGAGCTGTCTGCCCCACTCTCCTCCTCCCTGTCACTCATGTCTTCTTGGTCAGAGGAGCCTTCATCAGCAGATTCCACCGGGAGCAAAACAGGCCTGCAGCATGTGGATGTCTCCCCCACATCCACAGTCCTTGGGGCAGGAGCTGGGCCAGAGCTCACCACAACACTAATGAGATTTGAACTGGTGAACTACAGCCAGCAGTCAGCACAAGCAGCTTGCAGTACTGCATTCTAACCACTGCGCCACCAAGGCTCATTACCCAGAACGCTGACACAAAGTGCTATTGCTATTTCCAAACCTTAGTCTTTAAAGAGAGGTAACTCCTCTGCTGATGTTCAAACTTGGAATTGTGCCATAAATGTTTATACCAAATTTCATTCTTATAACTGAATGTTCCTCAGGAAAAAAAAAGAAGAAGAGTAGTTAAAGTCGAGATTCATTTCTGCAGAGATATTGGGAATTTGCAGGAGAATTATATGGACTTTACTGTCTATGGGTGATATTTAATTCATACTTGGAGATACTGTATTCAGGGCACAGTTTCTTTGCTTTAAATTTAGCAAAGTGATACTATATTATGGTTTTGCTGAGCACATCGTTTTGTTCTCTGCTAAGATATAAGGTATTATTAGATGAGCCATTAGATTTCATTTTCTCTTTCCTATGCCTCCCTCCCTCTCTCCCTCCCTCTCTCTCTCTCCCTCCCTCTCTCCCTCCCTCTCTCTCTCTCTCCTTCTCTCCCTCTCTCTCTCTCACTCTCTCTCTCCCTCACTCTCTCTCTCCCTCTCTCTCTCTCCCTCCCTCTCTCTCTCTCTCCTTCTCTCCCTCTCTCTCTCTCACTCTCTCTCTCTCTCACTCTCTCTCTCTGTCTCTCTCTCTCTCTCTCTCTGTATGTGCGTGCTGTATGTGATTGGGTCTAAAAGACTTGTTCAACAAATGTGAGTAAAATGAGTTGTGGATTTTAGATATGGGCGCTGCAGTGAAGAAACTGCTTTAGCCGAAACCTATTACAGCGTGACATGTTGAGAAATTTATTGAACTTACTCTGTTCTAAGAAGTACTAGTTAGTAAAAAAAAAATCACTCATAGAATGGGTTCAACCATCAACTGTACATTTTTCATGGGTGTCTAGGGTATAATACATTATACCCAGACAAATAAATTGATTAAGACTTAATAGAATGGGCTGCTTTCCACATACTAAGATATAATAGATTCCAATACAATATTGAACCTTAGCTACTTTCTCCATGCAGTGCAGTGGTTTTAATGAACCTAGCCTATATATATATATACACACACACATATATAATCACATTTGCCATTACCGGGCTGAAGTTATGGGCTTGAATATTCAAAGCAGCACGAAGCCCATAACTTCAGCCTAATGATGGCAAATGTAATTTTGACAAAACGTTGCAAAGATACTCAAAATATTACACGGGGGAAAACTCGAACTCACAACAATCTACATACATATACCCATGAAAATCTAGGGGGGAAAAAATATAGTGACGTTTCGACGAGGTCCCACTCGTCATCTTCAGGAAGTAATGATATCTGGGTGGGTGGGCAAAGCCTCGCATTGCCGCCACTATCAGTTTGCCAAACTGCTCGCCGCTCAGTTCTGGGCCTCAGCCTAAACGGGGAAGAATGCTGTTCCAGTGGCAGCCATGTAGTACATAGCCTAGCTCCGGTGGCGATGCCGGGAGTGCACGCGCGTGCACACATGTGCACGCGCCACCAGCGTTGCCCTGGACCTACACCTGCCCTGCCCCACCGTGAGCGCTACCTTCTCTTGCCATTCGACTCACTCGCCTCTCACCACCCGCGCTGGTGCCATTCACCCCAAGAGCAAGAGGCAAATGAGGTCAAAGGTTGTAAGTGGGTGGGTGGGGGGGACAAACGGCTGCAGTCAACAGCGAGTGGGCACTTACTTGTTTGCCCATTTCTGGGTTTTTTGCTTCTGCTCATGCGCAGAAGTGAAAAGAACCCAGAAATTGTGCGCACATGTGCAAAAGGGGGGGAAGCGGGGGGGGGGGGTGCTCCCGACCCGTTCCGGTAGGGCCAGGAATGGTAGCCCATTCCTGGTGGTGCTGCTGCTACCAGCACGCATTATCCGGACAGTACCAGCAGGATTTGATCACTGATGTATATGTGTATGTGTATGTGTATGCGTATGCGTATGCGTATGCGTATGCGTTGACAAAATTGAACGGGTCCAAAGACGGGCTACAAGAATGGTGGAAGGTCTTAAGCATAAAACGTATCAGGAAAGACTTCATGAACTCAATCTGTATAGTCTGGAGGACAGAAGGAAAAGGGGGAACATGACCGAAACATTTAAATATGCTAAAGGGTTAAATAAGGTCCAGGAGGGAAGTGTTTTTAATAGGAAAGTGAACACAAGAACAAGGGGACACAATCTGAAGTTAGTTGGAGGAAAGATCAGAAGCAACATGAGAAAATATTATTTTACTGAAAGAGTAGTAGATCCTTGGAACAAACTTCCAGCAGACGTGGTAGATAAATCCACAGTCACTGAATTTAAACATGCCTGGGATAAACATCGATCCATCCTAAGATAAAATACAGGAAATAGTATAAGGGCAGACTAGATGGACCATGAGGTCTTTTTCTGCCGTCAGACTTCTATGTTTCTATGTGTATGTGTATAAATGTAAATGTAAATGTAAATAAATATCCAGAAAGTTAAAAGTTAGATTGCCTTAAGGAAGCAGAAGGTGTGGAGTTGATTTTTTTCTGGCTTTTGCAATCTGCTATTACAGCCCAGCTTTGTCTTCCAGCCCAACTCCGCTGCTAAAATACAGAGGCCCATCTTGTCTCTCAAACAGTAGGCATGGCTCAAAGGCTTACAATTGCTATTCATACCCACACACGTCTGTGCAAAGTACTATAATTTCACTATTGCCTTCTGTTTCAAAGCAGCTGTGGAAAGTAGAAGTTGAAACACTTTAAGACTCTGTGTGGTTAATCAGCCTAATAAATATATAGTGTGGGAACCGAGATGAAGAAACTCCTCCAAGTGTTATCAATTCCTATTTCTCAGCAACAAGGACCAGCAAAAGCAATGTTTAGTTTAGTTTAGTTTATTTAGATTTGTATGCCGCCCCTCTCCGAAGACTCGGGGCGGCTAACAACAATAAAAAACAATGTAACAAATCTAATATTAAAAAGTAATCTAAAAAACCCCAATTTAAGAGATCAATCATACCAACAAACATACCATGTATAAATTCTATAAGCCTAGGGGGAAGGGAGAAAAAAAAAAATCCAATTCCTCCATGCCTGACGACAGAGGTGGGTTTTAAGGAGCTTGCGAAAGGCAAGGAGGGTGGGGGCAACTCTGATATCTGGGGGGGAGCTGGTTCCAGAGGATCGGGGCTGCCACAGAGAAGGCTCTTCTCCTGGGTCTTGCCAAATGACATTGTTTAGTCGACGAGACCCGGAGAAGGCCAACTCTGTGGGACCTAACCGGTCGCTGGGATTCGTGCGGCAGGAGGCGGTCCCGGAGATATTCTGGTCCGGTGCCATGAAGGGCTTTATTGGTCATAACCAACACTTTGAATTGAGACCGGAAACTGATCGGCAACCAATGCAGACTGCGAAGTGTTGGAGTAACATGGGCATGCCTTGGGAAGCTCATGATTGCTCTCGCAGCTGCATTCTGCACGATCTGAAGTTTCCGAAAACTTTTCAAAGGTAGCCCCATGTAGAGAGCATTACAGTAGTCGAGCCTCGAGGTGATGAGGGCATGAGTGACTGTGAGCAGTGAGTCCCGGTCCAGATAGGGCGGCAACTGGTGCACCAGGCGAACCTGGGCAAACACCCCCCTCGCCACAGCTGAAAGATGTTTCTCTAATGTGAGCTGTGGATCGAGGAGGACGCCCAAGTTGCGGACCCTCTCTGAGGGGGGTCAGTAATTCCCCCCCCCAGGGTTATGGACGGACAGATGGCATTGTCCTTGGGAGGCAGAACCCACAGCCACTCCGTCTTATCCTGGTTGAGCTTGAGTCTGTTGACACCCATCAGACCCCGACAGCCTCCAGGCACCGGCACATCACTTCCACTGCTTTTCTTTGGCAATAACTGGAAAGCCACAATGTATGTAACTCCAAAATTAGCTACACATTTTTAGTATTAAAATTAGTCTGGAGTCCCATTAGGTGATGATAAAAAAACTTGCAGAAAGCAAACTTATAAATGACCCTCACTCTGTCAAAGACCTTGCAGTGCTCATATCCAATGACCTAGGTGCTGCAGCACACTGTAATAATATAGTGGTACCTCTACCTAAGAATGCCTCTATTTACAAACTTTTTTAGATAAGAACCAGGTGTTCAAGACTTTTTTTGCCTCTTCTCAAGAACTGTTTTCCACTTATAAACCCAAGCCTCCGAAACTGTAATCCGAAAAGGCAGGGAGAAGCCTCTGTGGGGCCTCTCTATGAATCTCCTGGGAGGAAACAGGGCCGGAAAAGGCATGGAGAAGCCTCTGTGGAGCCTCTCTAGGATCTCCTGGGGGGGGGGGGAACAGGGCCTCCACCCTCCCTGTGGTTTCCCCAATCACATGCATTATCTCAGGGACCGCCTTCTGCTGCACGAATCCCAGCGACCAGTTAGGTCCCACAGAGTGGGTCTTCTCCGGATACCGTCAACTAAACAATGCTGCTTGGCGGGACCCAGGGAAGAGCCTTCTCTGTGGCGGGCCCCGGCCCTCTGGAACCAACTCCCCCCAGAGATTAGAATTGCCCCCACCCTCCTTGCCATTGGTAAGCTTCTTAAAATCCACCTCTGCCGCCAGGAATGGGGGAATTGAGATTCCCTTTCCCCCTAGGCCTTTACAATTTTATGCATGGTATGTCTGTATGTATGTTTGGTTTTTTATATTAATGGGTTTTTCTAATCGTTTTTAGTATTGGATTATTATTGTATGCTGTTTTATGATTGTTGTTAGCCGGCCCGAGTCTTTGGAGAGGGGGCGGCATATAAATCCAATAAGTAAGTAAGTAAGTAAGTAAGTAAGTAAGTAAGTAAGTAAGTAAGTAAATAAATAAATAAATAAATAAATAAATAAATAAATAAATAAATAAATAAATAAAATTATTTGCTTTTACATTTATTCCTATGGGAAAAAATTGCTTTTTACAATTTTTTCTACTTAAGAACCTGGTCACGGAATGAATTAAGTTCTTAAGTAGAGGTACAACTGTACTGTACTTTTGGGAGTATAAGATGCACTTCAGTTTGGGGGGAGGAAAATTGTGGGGGGGGGGAGAAATCTGCCTACCAGGCATAGAGTGGGCTACTGCCCGAATTGGGGGGGGCACAGTGGGGTAGCAAAAATGGAGCTCCACCCCAGAGCACTCAATTTGCACTGAAAGATGTTGAAAAGGAAATGCAGGGCAACCTGCATAAGCCAAACCCACAGTGTGGTAGTAAAAGGTTTTGGTAGCCCTTCACTGCCACCAAGTATTCATCTGGCTAGAGTCATTAGTCCTGGTCAGCTTAGCACACAAACTAGATGGATATTTCTTCCCACAATCATAGTTCCCTCTAAGCTGAGCAGTGAGCAATCGTCTCACTTAAAAATCATCATCAACTCAGGGTTTTCCAAACTGCCCAGAAGCTGAGAGGGAAAGAGTGTGAGAGGGAAGGAGAGAGAGGAAGAGAGAGAAACAGATAGAAAAAAGAGAGGAAGGAAAAGAGAAAGAACAAGAATGGGAGTAAGGAAGAGAGAAAGAAAATCAAAATCTAGTTTGAAACTAGCTCAACTATTTAAGTGGCATTTTGATATTGATAGAGTTGCCCTATTATGAGCTCACTGTTATAGACACACAGTACAGTATTTTATTTTGAAATTCTCTGATGCAAAACAGGGTGGTTTTTTAATTTGTTTTGTTTGTTTGTTTACTTATTTACTTATTTACTTATTTACTTACTTACTTACTTATTTACTTATTTACTTATTTACTTATTTACTTATTTACTTATGTGCCGCCCAGTCCCCGAAGGGACTGCCGCTCAGACACTATACTTTTCCGCCACCCCCCCAAAAAATTAGAGGGAACACTGCCCACAATTCCAATGTGTTTGGAGGGCAATGGTTTGAGAAACACACTCTTTGCTTACCATCTTTAATGTAGTATGGTTGTACTTTAAACAAAAGAAGCCAAGCTGAACATGCTCTAAATGAGAAATCATCGCTCACTTTGCATACTGTGAAATCTCCTGGGAGCACCAGACAATCACAGCCATTCTTCCAAGACACAAAAATCCCAATGAGCTTTCACAATTCTCTTGTTTTCAGCCATTCGGGCAGTAGCCCACTCTATGCCTGGTAGGCAGATTTCTCCCCCCCCCCAACAATTTTCCTCCCCCCAAACTAAAGTGCATCTTATACTTCCAAAAGTACAGTACAGTACAGTTGTTCCTCTACTTAAGCACTTAATTCATTCCGTGACCAGGTTCTTAAGTAGAAAAGTTTGTAAGTAGAAGCAATTTTTCCCATAAGAATCATGTAAAAGCAAATAATGCGTGCAAACCCATTAGGAAAGAAATAAAAGCTCAGAATTTGGGTGGGAGGAAGAGGAAGAGGAGGAAGATGAGGAGGAGGACAGTCGCTGTCGAAGGAAGAAGAGGAGGGTGAGGGGAATAAAAAAAATCCAAAACGTTAAGGCTTAAAAACAAAGAGGGACTCTAAGGCAGAGGTCCCCAACCCTTTTTTGCACCAGGGACCGGCTTTAAGCTAGACCAGTTTTCCACGGCCCGGTGGGGGGGGGGGGGCTTTGGTCATATGGGGGTGGGGTTATGGAGGGGTGGAGCTTAGTGCATATTTATTTTGCCGAAGCTGACACGGCACATCTGAATCGTCTTAGCCATGCAACATTTACTCACACTCAGCAGCTGGAGGTTCACGCGCATTTCCTTACCCCAGTCGCCAGGATCCAGTGTCGCGGCGCGGAACAGCCGGGGGGAGAGAGAGCCTCCCACCCCATTTCAAGAACCGAAGTCGGTTCCGCAAGAGGGGACGTGCCGCGACCGGTTCCGCCGACGCTCAGGAAGCTCGCGGCTCTCCGGTTCACTTTTCAGCTCGCTGCAAACATGAGGCCAAACGTTCTGCAACCGCGGCTTCTTTCCCACTCCTGCTGCTCAAACAGCCGGCAGCGGAGATGATTAAGCAGAACGGAGTCCGGGAAATCAGATTCAAGGGTTATATAACGCGCGATCCACGGTCATTACTGTACGCTGACCCCTGGTGATTAGGGGAAGCAATGCTTGAGGGTCTCGCCAGGGAAAGAGTGGCGGGTTCTTTCGAGACCGAAACCGAGACCGGGAAGAAAGGGGAGACCCCTTTCTTCCCGGTCTCGGTTTCGGTCTTGAAAGAACCCGCCACTCTTTCCCTGGCGAGACCCTCAAGCATTGCTTCCCCTAATCAGTGATCGCGCGTTGTAGGACTTGACCTTTACTTGCGTCGAACGGGGCTCCTCTTCTCTTTTTTTTTTCCACGCTGCAGGAAGAGATGGGGAGGGAGAGGGCGGAGGGGAGGGAGGGTGGAGAAGGATGCTCTCTTTGGGGACTTCTCATCGGAAACCAGGGGAAGGGAAGGCAGCGGCTGTCAGCGGCGCCGCGGACCGGCTGAAAACCCCCAACGGCCCGGTCCTGGTCCGCGGACCGGCGGTTGGGGACCTCTGCTCTAAGGCACGAGGCTACCTCCCATACACTGCACCAGAGAAAGAAACCCAGGCGGGCAACAGAGGGAACTTCCCACTCCTTTGACCGAAAGGCGGCTGCTGCTGCTGCTACCTGCTTCCTCTTCCTTCCCATGCTGAAGGGCTTCCCTCTCTTGTCACTTGCTTGCTTTGTAGTCGGCGCCTTTCCTTCACTGTGGTGACTCCTCGGTTTATCTGAAGCTGAGTTGATCCAGCCGGGGCGAAGCACCCCCCCTTTGCCTTTCTGCGCCCAGATGCTCTGGGAGGCAACCATGTGTTGGGTTTATGGGAGGCAGTGCAAGGGAATCACCACAGCGAAGTGGTTTGTTCCCTCTCCAAGCGCCCAGAGAAAGGAAAATGCTTCATTTGCTCTGGACTGCCAAAGCCACCTTAAGCGCCACCGAAAGGCTCCTCTGGCAGCCCAGAAAAGCCCAAGATGGTTGGGATTAAAGGGGGAATGGCAGGAAACTGGCCAGGCCTTCGTGCCGCTCTCAAATTTCCTGGGAAATTTATCCGGGCTCAGGTTCTTAAGTAGAAAATGGTTCTTAACAAGAAGCAAAAAAATCTTGAACACCCAGTTCTTATCTCGAAAAGTTCTTAAGTAGAGGCGTTCTTAGGTAGAGGGACCACTGTATTTTCTGCTGCCTCCCACCACTCAAAAAAATGTTCTGGCACAGACAAATTCAGCTCTGGTCTTAGAAAAAACAGAAGTGTGAGAGAAAATTATTTCTCAACCCTGGAAAATCTGTTTAACCGAGAAAATTACTCAGGATAGCTGTGCCTTGGCTTGTGTTATCCTTTAGAAGAAAATAGATTCATAGTGCTGGAAAGAACTTCGGAGGTCTTCTAGTTCAAATTCCCGCTCAAGAGCTTTCGGCTCAAACGGTTGTCAGTCTGTTTTTGAAAACCTCCAGGAGGCAAGCTATTCCATTGATTAATTGTTCTCACTTTCAGAAAATCTCTCCTCCTAGGTTGAATCTCTGTTTAACAAGCATTGACCCGTTGCATTTCATCCTGCCCTCAGATATTTTAAAGAATACGTTGACCTTCTCTCTGACAGCCCTTCAAATACTGGAAAACAATTATCATGTCCCCTCCATCTTTCTCTTCGATAGGCTAAACCAGTGATGGCAAAGCTTTTTTTGGTTTGTGTGCCAAAAGGGGGTGGGATACGGGGATTAGTATGTGTGCATGTATGCCCACACCCATAATTCCCTGTAGGGGCCTCCCATGCATGTGTATGTGACCACCACCACCCACTCCTGTAATGGAGTCCATGGAGCGCAAAACCGGAAACCATATAGAGGCAGAAAATGGAACATTTGCCAACTTCTGGTTGGAACGGAAGGCCCATTTTTTGGCTCTCCCTAGGCTTCAGAGACTTTCTAGGAGCCTGGGGAGAGGCAAAAATAGCTTTCCCCACCCCCCAGAGGTCCTCCGGAGGCCAGAAATGGCCTGTTTCCCAACTTGATTCCCAGCGGGCCCAGAAGGCCCCCTTCTCCGGGTCCTGTCGACTAAACAATGTTGTTTGGTGGGACCTAGGGGAAGAGCCTTCTCTGTGGCAGCCCCCACCCTCTGGAAACAGCTCCCCCCAGAGATCAGAATTTCCCCCACCCTCCTCGCCTTTTGTAAGCTCCCTAAAATCCACCTCTGTCGTCAGGCATGGGGGAATTGAGATATTCCTTCCCCCCCAGGACTATACAATTTATGCATGGTATGTTTGTGTGTATGTTTGGCTTTTAATAAGGGTTTTTAGATATTTTAAATGTTAGATTTGTCATACGCTTCTGTTTTATTATTGTTGTTACCACCCCGAGTCTACAGAGAGGGGCAGCATACAAATCTAATAAGTAAGTAAGTAAGTAAGTAAGTAAGTAAGTAAATAAATAAATAAATAAATAAATCAGCTGGCTGGTGTGCACATATACAGTAGTACCTCTAGATACGAGCTGCTCCACATGCGAGTATTCCAAGTTACGAGCCACGAGGGGAGAGAAATTTCTTTTCGAGACCCGAGCTCAAATTCGGGATACGAGTCAAGCGTCCACTAGGTGGCGCAAGAATCCTTGCTTCTGGTTATCTCGGAGGGAAAAAACAAAGTCTAAAGCCATTTGTTCCAGATACGAGTTGTTCCACATATGAGCTCCGTTCTGGAACGAATTAAACTCGTATATAGAGGTACTACTGTACACTGATTTGCCATTTCCTTCTTTTTAGGGCTGAGAATGAGTGACTGGCCCAAGGCCACACAGTTATTATTACCGTTACAGGGCTGAAATAAAATACAATGAAAGAAGAAGAATGAGCACACAATGCTCGAAATAAAAAAGGCATAATAATATAAAAATAAAGTAAAAAGAATATAAGGCAAGAATCATTGCTATTTTTCAATAACAAGGAGAGACAGATAGTAGAAACATAGAAGAAGACTGACGGCAGAAAAAGACCTCATGATCCATCTAGTCTGCCCTTATACTATTTTTTGTATTTTATCTTAGGATGCTAGACCTGTGCATAGTGGTCCCCAGCAATGGGCAGCCGAATTTTTTACTGCCACACTGTGGGTGTGGCTTACTTTATGGGTGTGGCTTAATGCTCATGTGCCTGGGTAGGAGTGGCTTGCTGGCTGTGTGATCAGGTGGGAGTGGCTTGAACGATCATCATCTTTCAAGTGAACTGTTAAATCCTCGACTTACAACCTTACCGGCGTCGCTCTCTAGGGTGTCAATTTGCTTCACGTTTCCCGCGGTCTCCTTCCTGGGTCCACCACCACCACCTCAGGCTGGGTAGCTAGGTGAACGGGTGCTGCCAGAAACATAAATGCTGCCTGCGCTGCTTCCACCCACGCCTTCTGCTTGTACCTCAGGCAGAGGTGGACACGTGAGGCTGGAGGGGAGCTGGGAAGGAGAGAGGGAAGCCCAAGGCCAGGAAGGAGGAAGGAGGAAAAAAGCAAGGAACTCAGATGTAGCAGCAACTGCAGGGGGAAAAAAGGAGAGCCAGGCCGAGACCAGTAATCCAGGAAGTGACAGCCGCCGATCAGCTGGAGTTGCGCACGCATCTTCATTTCCACCGGTGGAACTGCGTTCCACCCCGTCCTGCCTGCTGTCCACCCTCGGTGGTCCCCAACCTTTCCAGCTTGGTGACCCAGCCTGGCAAGGGGATGGGAGCACACGTGAATGGCAGAAAGCCACGTATGCACTCAGCTCCATTTCTGTGAGCAGTGTGGTGCTGGAGGGGAAGGCACTTGAATGGAGGACCTACCCTAAAATATGTTCAAAAAAGGCATTGAAACTCTGGAGAAGGTGCAGAAAAGAACAACCAAAATGATCAGGGGTCTAGAAACCAAGACTTACGAAGAGAGACTGAGGGAACTGGGCATGGATAGCCTAGAGAAAAAGAGGGCCAGAGTGGACATGATAGCAGTCTACAGGTATACGATGGGTTGCCACAGAGAGGAGGGGAACACTTTATTCTCCAGGGCACCGGAGGGCCGGACGAGGAACAACGTCTGGAAGCTGACCAAGGAGAGATTCAACCTGGAAATAAGGAAGAACTTCCTGATGGTCAGAAAGATGAACCAGTGGAACAACCTACCAGTGGACGTTGTGAACTCCAATACTCTGGACATTTTAAAGAGGAAATTGGACTGCCATTTGGCTAGGATGCTATAGGGTTCCTGCTTAGGCAGGGGGTTGGACTTGATGACCCGCATGGTCCCTTCCAACTCTAACAATAAATAAATAAAATAAATAAATAAATCAGCCGCCATGGGGGAGCTCTCTTTCTCTCAGAACGGTTGAAGCTATCCTACCAGCTGTTGTGGTTAGCTCTGGCCCTGCTCCTGCCCCAAGGATTGTGGATGTGGGGGAGACATCCACATGCTGCAGGCCTGTTTTGCCCCTGGTGGAATCTGCTGATGAAGGCTCCTCTGACCAAGAAGACATGAGTGACAGGGAGGAGGAGAGTGTGGCAGACAGCTCAGAAGGAGATCAATTATCTAGCTCCTCCTTGGATTCAGAACAAGAGTTAATGATACAGCCACGCATGTGGAGAGCGATGCATAAGCAACAACAACTGAGAGATTATTATCAAAGAAAATGAGGCCACCTGTGGTTGGGTGGGGCTGTGGTAATTAGTGAGGCTGCTATAAATAGCAGCCTGTGGGTTTGGCCATTGTGGAGGATTATCTGATCGTTGTGTTTCGTGACTGCTTTACCGACTTTGACTTTGTGTGTGCTGATTTTTCCCCGCTTTGAAACTAAACCAGAGCAAAGTGTGTTTCACTTTGTGAAAGAAGAAGGACTGTGAATTGCCTCACAGCTTCAAGCTAAGTATCACAGAACTGATAAGGGACTTGTACAAATTACCAGTTTGTTTGGAGACCAATGCTTTTCTATACCAAAAGAGGGCTTGGTTTAAGTGAATTTTCATTATAAAGAACATTGTTTTGAATTTTCAAACGTGTGTGTGTGTCTGAAATTTGTACCTGTGAATTTTTGAGAGGATTCTACCAGAGAGCCCGACAGAACACCAGCCAATGTTGACAATCAGCCACCAAGGTTACTGTGCTTCTGTTGAAAATGAATGTCTCTACAGACAGCCTCACACTGTGTAGAAGGAGTGCAATTCTATCCAGAATGGCTAACATTAATCAGTTTGCAGGGTGTGGGGAAAAGTTCACACGTCCACAGATTGATTTTTCTGCCAATTTACTATTGTCCATTGCTGATCTAGTCATTTGTCTCAGTTGTGATCACTAGCAACAAAATAGAGCTGCATGGGACACGTCTTCAGTTCGTGAATATATCTTCCTTCAAATTCCCCAGTCTCTGCACTGAAAGCTTCATTTAAAGGTGAAATAACACTTGGAAAAACTAGGACTCTGCCACATCCTAAATTATAATTGCTAAGGGAGCAAGATAAAAAAAAAATCTCCCAGTGCTCTACCTGAAATCAGTCTTGAAGCAAAATATCTTCAACTCAAATCCCTTGGAGTTGATTCAAGAGGCTATCCATGACTGATAATATCTAAGGCTGTTGAGAAAACAGGAGTGGCAAAATGAAATAATATCCCTCTCATCCCTTTCTCAATACAAGTTATCCATTAAATAACAACTGAGAGATTATTATCAAAGAAAATGAGGCCACCTGTGGTTGGGTGGGGCTGTGGTAATTAGTGAGGCTGCTATTTATGTGGGTTTGGCCATTGTGGAGGATTATCTGATTGTTGTGTTTCCTGACTGCTTTACTGACTTTGACCTTTTGTGTGCTGATTTTTCCCTGCTTTGAAACTAAACCAGAGCAAAGTGTGTGTCACTTTGTGAAAGAAACTGATGGTAGAAAAAGACCTCATGATCCATTTAGTCTGCCCTTATACTATTTCTTGTATTTTTATCTTAGGATGGATATATGTTTATCCCAGGTATATTTAAATTCAGTTACTGTGGATTTACCAATCACATTTGCTGGAAGTTTGTTCCAAGGATCTACTACTCTTTCAGTAACATAGTATTTTCTCACGTTGCTTTTGATCTTTCCCCCAACTAACTTCAGATTGTGTCCCCTTGTTCTTGTGTTCACTTTCCTATTAAAAGCACTTCCCTCCTGAACCTTATTTAACCCTTTAACACATTTAAATGTTTTGATCATGTCCCCCCCCTTTTCCTTCTGTCCTCCAGACTATACAGATTGAGTTCATGAAGTCTTTCCTGATACGTTTTATGCTTAAGACCTTCCACCATTCTTGTAGCCCGTCTTTGGACCCGTTCAACTTTGTCAACCTCTTTTTGTAGGTGAGGTCTCCAGAACTGAACACAGTATTCCAATTATTATTATTATTATTATTATTATTATTATTATTATTATTATTATGTCAATACAACGCAGCAAACGAGATCACTATGCCGGATTTCGTATTTCATCACCAGTCGGGCGCTTTCCAAGCACCTAGGACTGTGTGATGTAGCAGCGAATTATGTTTGCCGATCCCAGTAAAGCGGCCTTTTGCAATTGACAGATGGAGATTTTGTCAATTCCAATGGTTTTCAAATGTCCGCTTAGATCCTTTGGCACTGCGCCCAGCGTGCCAAGTACCACTGGGACCACTTTCACTGGCTTATGCCAGAGTTGTTGCAGCTCGATTTTTAGATCTTCGTATTTCACTAATTTCTCAAGCTGCTTCTCCTCAATTCTGCTGTCTCCTGGGATTGTTGTTGTTGTTGTTGTTATTATTTAGATTTGTATGCTGCCCCTCTCCGAGGACTCGGAGTGGCTTTGAAACCATGACTTTAGGATATTTTTTTTTTAATATGACCCATCCAATCAGGAGCCATGTCCCAATGTGATGACATCATAGGACTCACAGGCTGCCTGATGGCATCTATAAATCAGATTAGAGCGCGAGCCATATTTTGTCTCATCGTTTTGAATGAGTCAATAGCCTTATCCGGGCAGGTCAATGCAATTTTGTGTTTTGACCCAGCCCTATTCAAATGCAATTGAACAAATATTAGTGGGTGGAAATCAATTTCCAAACAAGCTCTTGGTTATTTAGATCAGGAGTGTTCCCCCCCCCCTTCTGCAGAAAATTAATCAGCCAAGTCTTTTTCAGCACAGCTTTGGAAAGTTGCCATATCTTCAAAGAATGGCTGTTGAAATAAGCTTCATTCTGAGCATCATCTAAGAACTGAAAAGAAAGAGGCCATGTGGGAACTGAGAGGAGGTTGGCCAAGCTATTCATGAAAAGAGCTATAGAAACATAAAGCTAAAGTAAATAATTAATGCACCAACATAGAAGCCACCTCCAGTCAGAATAATAAACATGTTTCTGTTTAATTTGCTATTTGCTGGTCCTGAAAAGATCAACAGTACAGAGAATGGGTATTTATTTCTTGGCAGTTATCAAGTTCCATTTGATGCTAAAAATATATATTTTTCCCACACATAGAATCAATAGAGACCTGCCACTTGTTATTAGCTTTCACATTTCCTGCTATTCTCTCTTATTTCATTCATGTCAGTGATATGTTATTGGACAGCTGGCTGGGGAAAAAAATACATACACATTATTTTTTCTTTAAAAAAACCCCAATTCAATTTGGATTTAAGTTTTTCCAGATTGTTAGTGAGGAATAATATCCACTCTTGAAACTGAGACCAAACTTGTTAGGTTGCCTAGGACTTTATCAATGCACAAGTAAAATGCACCAGGCAATTTGGGGAGAATATCGTGACAAACTGATAAAATTTACTTCCAGAAGGGATCCGTGTCTTTTGGGTTCCATATTTTCCTAATTACCAATTCTCTGAATGGTGATTTATCTAGATTTTCCCAATTTTTATTATGGGAGAAACAATTCATATTGACTAGTTCTTAATATGATTGGATTGCTTATTTGTACCCAGACTATCATTAAGTGTTGTACCTTATGATTCTTGACTTTCATGTGTACTGAGAGCATATGCACCAGAGATAAATTCCTTGTGTGTCCAATCACACTTGGCTAATAAAAAAATTCTATTCTATTCTCTATTCTGTATTCTGTATTTTCTATTCTGTATGCTGTATGCTGTATTCTGTATTCTGTATTCTGTATTCTGTATTCTGTATTCTGTATGCTGTATTCTGTATGCTGTATTCTGTATTCTGTTCTACTCTATTCTACTCTATGTTTTATGTTCTATATTCTATATTCTACTCTAGCTTCTATATTCTATGTTCTATATTCTATATTCTACTCTACTCTACTCTACTCTATGCTTCTATATTCTTTATTCTATATTCTATATTACATATTACATATTGCATATTCTACTCTAATCTACTCCACTCTACACCACTCCATTCCATTCTGTTCTGTTCTATTCTTTCTTCTCTATTCTCTATTCTATTCTATTCTATTCTAGTCTAGTCTAGTCTATTCTATTCCTATTTTTGATATGCACCTTCTTGGTGTTCAAGACAATCTCAGCAAGGAGAAAGAATGTAAAAAATGTCAACCTCACCATCGCTTTGGTAAAGTCTTTTATCTGGGCTTAATTCTTATAATTGAAATCAGCAGAAAAACAGAATTGTTGTTTCCTTTCCCATACTGCTGTGCAATCCTGGTGCCCACAGAGCTCCAAATTATAATTTCAAGTACATAGATGGCATCTGCTCTTCTTAGCCTGCTTCACTCCTCCTGAGCTCTCATAAAAACCCACCTTCTTACCCCAGGTTGCTTGACTGAACTTTCAGTATGTAGGCATTAAATAATGTCGTTGGATGCAGGATTTTGCCTAAAGGAATGATCTCCCACTGCCTAAAGTGCTGGCTTTGAGCAAAGCAGCATCTTTTGCAGCCTCCCAATAATTTTTTTCCCCCAATGAAAGATAGAGAACAATGGAAAACCTTACCGTTTGCTGAATTTTTGCAGGGTGGATTTTTTGTCTTGTGAGTAATGAGGTTTTGTCCCTCTCTCTGACTTGGCAGGAGTCTAAACTGACACTTCTTATCCACATCTACTTCCAAAAACTAATTACACTTGGGACCTAAAAAGAACCAGAATTTACAGCACAGTTGGATGCCGAAAACAAAATCTCAGCCCACAAATAGGCTTTCTCAGGTGTTTGAGTTAATGCATCTACAATCAATTTCTTGTTTGAGAAGAGAATGGCTAACTGGGTTAACTCTTAGTTTTCCTTCCTCATTGATGAAGCAGGACGACTTTAAATGCCGCCTTACAAACCTGCACAAACCAATTACCCAAGAAATCAAGTAAAGTCTTTCACTTAGGCAAGAAAAACCCAGCATACACATATAGATTGGGTGAAACCAGGCTTAATAGCAGTAGGTGTTCTACTACTACAGTAGGCGTTCTACTGGTGTTCAGCTGCGAGAGCAATCATGGGCTTCCCAAGGTATGCCCATGTTACACCAACACTCCGCAGTCTGCATTGGTTGCCGGTCAATTTCCGGTCACAATTCAAAGTGTTGGTTATGACCTATAAAGCCCTTCATGGCATCGGACCAGAATATCTCCGGGACCGCCTTCTGCCGCACGAATCCCAGTGACCGGTTAGGTCCCACAGAGTTGGCCTTCTCCGGGTCCCGTCGACTAAACAATGTCGGTTGGCGGGACCCAGGAGAAGAGCCTTCTCTGTGGCGGCCCCGACCCTCTGGAACCAGCTCCCCCCGGAGATTAGAACTGCCCCCATCCTCCACTGTTAATTTCCCCCCAAGATGCATTCCTCTTCAGGGTCCAGAAGATATAATACAATTGTCATTCAAGGTCCACTTTCTCCACCCACTGGCTTGTAGCTTCTCATTAGCAAGATGATGGAGATTAGCTCAGCTTGGCTTTCATCTTCCTCTAATTAAAAAGAAGGAGGAAGAAGGCAAGATAATGCTATCCCAGAGAGGATGTCAAGGGTCAGCTCTTAATTCAGATGAGTCATTTGAAATTATTATTCCATCTCTTATTTTAATCCCTTTCTTTTGCTATCGCCACAATGGTACAAATAAGCAGTTATGTTTCCTATCCATACGATTTTACAGCCCGGTTACAAATTTACAAGTGCTTCTAACAACAAGGAAATTGGACAAAAGTGGCAGCTGTGCAGTATGAGATCATCCAAAGAAGGGAATCTTCATTTAAAAAAAAAAAATCTTTATTAAGTTTCTACATATAAAAATAGAAAAAAGGCAAAAAATAAACAAACAAAACATACAACTCCCCCCCCAAGAAAAACAGACAAGATGAACATATAAACTTGAACAACATATAAAACATATTCAGTTACAGTAGTGTCCTCTATATGCACGTAGACAGTTATTTGCTTACCATCAATTAATATTTTCTTTTACTATGTAATATATTTATTTGTTATATAGAAGACATAATTTGTCAACCATACTGTTGACTCTCACTATCGAGCGGCCTAATATGAAGTATTTGTATCTAGTATGTGGAATTCTAGGTTTCTTTTCTTAGTTCTGTATATAATGTTGTATGCATTTTGCATATTTGTGAGGAAGATACCAATTTGTTTTTAGGGGTTTTGTATTTATTTATTTATTTATTTATTTATTTATTTATTTATTTATTCCAATACATAATACACATTGAAGAGAATAGATATGTAATAATATAAATAAAGAAAATAATAGAAGAAAAGATATAAAAGTATAGGTAAACATATTTGAAAGGAAGAAAAGATAAATGAGATGAGGAGAGACAATTGGACATGGGACGGAAGGCACACTGGTGCACTTATGCACGCCCCCTTTCTGACCTCTAAAGAACCTGGAGAGGTCAATCGTGGATAGTCTAAGGGAAAAATATTGGGGGTTAGGGGTTAACGCTACTGAGTCAGGTAATGAGTTCCACGCTTTGACAAGTTGGTTGCTGAAGTCATATTTTTTACAGTCAAGTTTGGAGTGGTTAATATTAAATTTGAATCTATTGCATGCTCTTGTGTCGTTGGGAATTGAAGCTGAGGTAGTCAGTGACAGGTAGAATGTTGCAGCATATGATCTTGTGGGCAATACTTAGATCGTGTTTTAGGCGACGTATTGATAGTCTGCTTTCGTAGGGTATTCTGTTTCGAGTGGAGGAGTGAAGGGCTCTTCTGGTGAAGTATCTGTGGACATTTTCAAGGGTGTTGATGTCCGAGATGTGGTATGGGTTCCAGACAGATGAACTGTATTCAAGGATGGGTCTGGCAAAAGTTTTGTAGGCTCTTGTGAGTAGTGTGAGATTGCCAGAGCAGAAGCTGCGTAGGATCAGGTTAACAACTCTAGAAGCCTTTTTGGCGATATTGTTGCAGAGGGCTTTGGCACTTAGATCATTTGATATTACTATTCCAAGGTCTTTTTCATCGATTTATGTATTTTCCATCGATTTAGTATTTCCATCGATTTACGGTGCAATGTTTCTTTATTTTCATTTTATTCGAGTACGCAAGGAAGGAGTGTCTAGTTTTGCTTTTCCTTTAGATTTAGTATGTGTTTTTTTTTCTGTTTGAGCCATTGTACCAATTTTCCAATATTTTGTATAGAAGATTCTCTCAAAGAAAGGAATCTTCAAGAATAGTATTTTCAAGAAAAGACCAGGTTCGTCACACTAATGTACCTCACATTGAGAAAGAAGTGAGCACTAATTAAAAGATTCCTCAAAGGCTATTGCTTGCAATAGGAATAACGTACCAAAAGTTCAAACCTATTAAAACCTGCTAGGCCACCAGTAATTAAACATCACCTGTCTCTAAACTGATACCTTCTGGATACCAATTGTCATGTGTAAGACTTCTTGAGAGGAGAACCATTTGGCCAGTAATAATGAGACTCATGGAAAGGTCAAAATGTGTATCAGGTGAAGGCAGAGATTGAGCTAGGGTGATGTTTAAAAACCCACTATGGTTAGGAATACAGTACGTATATTTGCTCCCTGACTTGGAAATCGGTTGAATCTTGCACAGTATGGTGTCAAATGCTTGAAAACACCTGGAGGAGAAAATCCATAAAGACTTAAAAACAGCTGTGCTACAGTGGTGGGTTCTAGCTACCTTCCCCACCAGTTCCCACTACGACGGAAATGCACATTTTTATTATTATTATTATTATTGTTGTTGTTGTTGTTGTTGTTGTTATTATTATTATTATTATTATTATTATTATTATTATTATTATTATTTCAGTACAACATAGCAAACGAGATCACTATGCTGGATTTTGTATTTCATCACCAGTCAGGCACTTCCCAAGCACCTAGGACTGCGTGATGTAGTGGCGAATTATGTTTGCCAATCCCAGGAAAGCGGCTTTTTGCAATTGACAGATGGAGATTTTGTCAATTCCGATGGTTTTCAAATGTCCATTTTGTTCTTTGAGAAGTTGATAAATATGGAATGGGTCAGTGATGGGCTCCTACAGGTACAGTCAGGTAGGCAGAACTGGTAGAAATTTTTTGATTTTTTTTTTCTTTTTTTCCCTTCTGGGCTCTGTGTATGTTTTTCCTATCGCAGTAAATGAGGTTGATTGTGTATAATTTTAGAAGAGCTGTATGTGCGTGTGTGTACATACACATACAGTTTATATAGTAGATAAGGCATGCAGGTCTTATGATTCAAGAAGCAGTAAACAATCCTCAATTTTAGCTGCCATGGGTAGCCTGCTGCTCCATGAATCTATAAAGTCTCCTTTGGAAACCATCCAGAGTGGCTGCCATTAGCTCAGCTGTTGGGGGTAAAATACACACCATGAATTGAACTGTCTGATAAAAGCATTTCCATCTATCGGACCATCATCATTCTGTATTTAGCTTCAATAGATGACCTTGAGATCTAACACTGCGAGAGAGGCAGATATATGTTTCTCTGCCCTTCTCTCTCTCTTCCCACACTCTTCTTTATTCCAACCAAATAGTTTAATTGCTCTAGTTTTTCCTTATTAGGAGACAAACATTGTGATGGGTAAACAAAGGTTGCCATACCCGGTGCTATAATTGCCTTTCCTATCTGGAATCATGGGGCTTCTTAGAATTGTAGAGATGAAAGAGGTGATTTTGGATAACCTACCCTGCTCAAGACAGGAATCCAAATTACAGTACTCTCAGCGGATGCCTATCTAACTTGTTGGATCGCTTGTTATGCAATATAAAAGCAGAGAGGGGAGTCAATCACTTCTCTGGGTAACTGGCTCCATGACAAAATTGCTCTGTTAAGAGCTTCTGTCTAGCATTCATGGGACTGTTTCCTGCTGCATATAATGGTGATATAGGGCAACCTTGTCTGACTCCTCTTTGTGTTTCTAAACTTTCTGTTTGTTCGTTATTTATTATAATCTTCGCTGATTGGTTTAAATAAATGGCGTCTATTATATTAAAAAAATTGATTCCCACATTCATCTTATTTAATTGCATTTTCATGAAAACCCAATCTACATTATCAAATGCTTTTTTGGCATCAAGAAATACTAGTGCCATTTGTTTTTCTGGGTGTTGTTCGTAATATTCCAAAGTATTTATAATTGTCTTTAGGTTATTTTTAATTTGTCTACCTGGCAAAAACCCATTCTGATCTTCATGTATATATTTTTAAGCCTAAATTCCTCCTCCTCCTCCTCCCACTCCTCCTCCTCCTTTTCTAAGTCAGACCCTACTGTCATTGACATATCTGACACCTCGGGTGGTCTTTCAGGTTTATCCAGGTCTATTTCTCCCTCACTCCCACTCTCTGCCTCAGCTGGCAAAACCACTGGTCCAGTGTACCAAGGTGGGCCTGGTTCATCCTCCTCATAATCTATCATTACCAGATTTGGTCAAGGACCACTCACAACAACTATAAACATTGGATCAAACCTCTGGTTCCCTTTTATGTGCATCATATGAGAAAAGGGGGTGGGATAAACCTAGTTGTGGCAGTCATCTTAACTGCTTTGGCCCCCTTCCCTGTGGACATTCCTGGACCCTATTCACCACTGAAAAATTAGGTTCTTTTGAACATGGATGCAATGCCATTCTGGGACAGTGATAAAGCACCTTTGGTTTATTAACTCACTGCAGTCATTGAGCTGTTTTCAAGTGTAAATCTATCTGCTTCAAACTCATCAATATCCTTAGATCCACCAGGACTTTTTTTTTTTTACTTCATCTTAAATTCATCTTATTTGAAATTGTTTGGAAAGGCTTCAACCAGAGACTAGTTCTGTCAATAGGATTTAAGAATTATCTACTGTGCTTGAACTACAACATCAGTTGACTAATAATCCCAAGGAATTATACTTTTACATCCTCTGCTGGTTTTACAATATGCTTCTAAAAGATCCAAGGTGGTGGGATTGAAATGTTGTGGTAAGTCTAAGGCAGCCAGCATGGGAATTACTGTCTGGGGAAATTTGAAAGCACTAGTTCATATATCTTAAATTTGCCAAGATTGAGAAAGATAAGTCTAAAGCCATAAAAAGCCGTCATAAAAAAGCTGTTAAACTGAACCCACAGGCTTATTCAGTGGCTGAGATATGACCATAACCTTAGAAGGACTCCCTCCCCCAAGTTTGCAAATGTGGGGATATCTCTTGATGCCTTCTACTCATGAGATACCATATTGGAAACAGTCTGCATTGGTTGCCGATCAGTTTCCGGTCACAAGTCAAAGTGTTGGTTATGACCTATAAAGCTTTTCATGGCATCGGACCAGAATATCTTCGGGACCGCCTACTGCCGCACGAATCCCAGCAACCGATTAGGTCCCACAGAGTTGGCCTTCTCCGGGTCCCACTGACAAAATAATGCTGTCCGGCGGGACTCAAGGGAAGAGCCTTCTCTGTAGTGGCCCTGACCCTCTGGAATCAACTCCCCTAAACTGCTTATTTATTTCATTGTTAGATTTATATCCTGCCTTTTACCTAGGAGTTCAAGGCAGTATAGAGCACCCAGTTTTCCCCAAACCTTATGAGTCTGGGAAAGAGAAGAGAGAAAAGAGAGAGAAGAGAAGGGGGATGAGAGAATAGAAGAGTAGGAGAAGAGAAGAGAAAAGAAGAGGAGAGATGAGATGAGATGAGGAGAGGAGAGGAGAGATGAGAAGAGAAGAGAAGAGAAGAGAAGAGAAGAGAAAGACAGAAACCTCTAGTGCGATTCTCTAGATAAGAAGAACTTGAAATGGGGGTCCCAATCCTAGTCCAAAACATACATACATCTACCTATCTACCTATGTACCTATCTACCTATCTACCTACCTACCTACCTACCTACCTTAATTGACTATGGAATTTAATGATAAAGATGAGTCGGATTTCTATACAGCCTGGGAAAGATGGTATAAATGGGTCAAAGAAAGGAAATATTTAAGTAACATAAAATAAAATTAGCATTAAATTCATCACTCACAAATGCAAACAGAAATTGAATTAAATTAAATAATTAATTAATTTTACGCATTACTAAAATGACAAACCTGATTTAGAGAGATAGAACATAACCATTACAGTATAGTAATGCTAAGTTGCATAATAATGAAAGCCAATGGATAGATGACAGATGTTCTATTGAAGAAAAGCAGTAACTCATAATCATAAAGGATTACTTGGACATATATATACAACGATAAACTATGCGTTAATAAAGAAAGGTATAGGTAGTTTAGTTTTGCTTTACAGTTGTTTAGTAATGTTAATTTGTTTACTATTTTTACTTTCTTAAATATTTTGAAGTATGTAATAAATAAAATCTAGACTTTACGATTTGGGGCGGAGGGGCGGCAATATAGCCTGCATGATAAATCATTGAAGTATCTATGAAATTATTTTTTTAATGGAAAAAAGCATGTACTAATTTATATACTTGAGACAAATTATAGTCTAGTGTATATTTTAATACAATATAAATATAGTGACTTTAATGCTAATATAATGCTAATATCTGTATATGCTATTATTAATTTTCTTTAACTTACTTTTGTGTTTTCTTTTTAAAAGTGGAAAATTAATACAAATATTTAAAAAGAAAGGTAGGCTACAGCTATGGAGATCTGGGTTAAAAGCTGCACATTTGGACATGTACCTCAATTGATACTTTGGGAACAGCATTAAGAAATTATGTAAAAATGTCTTCCCTTCCCTTCAGGCTGGACGGAATGAAAATGCCATGCATAAATTTTGTCCTAAACTCAGTGATATTCTCTATACTGTGACACCAGCTTCAGGTCATTTCTGGAAAAAATAACACAAAATAATTTATTTGGTATTTTATTTATTATATCCAACTTTATATTAGGTTTGTGGTAGAAAGAAATATAAATTTTCACCACATTATAAAATAAAATTGCTGAAACAAGAAGATAATTCACAGGTTTTTAGGTAGAAAAAGTTATCAAAATTTACTGGTAAAAGACACAGTGGTAAAACTATGACATTTTGATTAGTTTCCTCAAAATGCTTTCACACTATGCAAAAGCATAGCAATATTAACTTCCAGACAGCCTGGGAATCTATGTTCCTAGTGAGTAGAAATATTCTAGTCTACTTGGTTTCATTTCTCTGTGTGTTAAGCTGTCTTTTTCACTTTGGAGTTTTGAGGCAGCTTTGTTGATATTGTATTGTATTGTATTGTATTGTATTGTATTGTACAGTGGTACCTCGTGATACGAACCCCTCGTGATACGAACTTTTCAAGATATGAACCCGGGGTTTGGAATTTTTTTGCCTTGACTTGATTTGATTTGTATGCCATCCCTCTCCGAGGACTCGGAGCGGCTCACAACAAAATACAATATCACAAATCCAATATGTTAAAAAAGCACATTAAAAACCCATTATTAAAACCATACAACTCAGTCGTACTATACACAAATCTACCATAGCCTAGGGATAAATTAATTACCCCATGCCTGGCGACATAGGTGGGTTTTGAGTAGTTTATGAAAGGCAAGGAGGGTGGGGTGGTTTTAATCTCCGGGGAGAGTTGATTCCAGAGGGCCGGGGCCACCACAGAGAAGGCTCTTCCCCTGGGTCCCGCCAGACGACATTGTTTAGTCAACGGGACCCAGAGAAGGTCGACTCTGTGGGATTTATTGGTCGCTGGGATTCGTGCGGCAGAAGACGGTCCTGAAGGTATTCTTTACATCAGTCCAGGGGTGAAATGCTTCCAGTTACCTTGTGTCTGTTGGTCATCAGACAGCATGCTTTGTGCATGCACAGAGGATAAAAGAACCCAAATGGCAGCATCTGGGCGGAGTCTCATGCTCCCTTCGCAACTGGCCTTCTGCCGATGATGGGATCTGAGATTCTATTGCTTTAGCAATTCATTTATTGACTGGGTTTTAGCACTGTTTCACCTGCTGCTAATTCTAAAGAAATAGTAATAGTAATAGTAATAGTAATAGTAATAGTAATAATAATAATAATAATAATAATTATTATTATTATTATTAATTAAATTTGTATGCCGCTCCTCTCCGTGGATTCCGTGCCCAAACAATTCTTTTTTCTTTCTTAGTGGGAGGCAAAGTAAAGGTTACTATAACCCAGGGAGAAGCAGAAATAACAAAGGTGACTGAGGTGACTCTCTTTGCAAAAGGTTGGGTGAGTAGTAGGGAAGATCTCAAAGGAACATTAATTTGAGGTGCAGTGAGCCAGTGTCAAAGGAAGTTAAACATTATGTGAAAGGAGGGCCTTCCAAGAAGTAAGGAAGGATATTTATTTCTTGGACCAAAACTTTGTTACAGCATAAGAGCTGGGTGGAAGATCAACCTAAGGAAACCATAAAGCAAAAATGTATAGCATTAAGTTGGGTAACCCTCCCCGCCACAACCCTGGTGTTTACAGCAAAGTTTACCATCTCCTGAGATTAACAATTGCTCTAGCTATTACAGAATAAAATAAGAACATAAATCTGAGTTTAGAGAGCAGGCATGAGTGACCCCTTTGAACTAATGATTTATTTTGCTAGCTTGCTGCAAAGCATCTGCCGTTCCAATGGCAGCTTTTCATTTTTTTTATTGCTGGGGGGATGTTTTAGCCTAGTCTTGACTTCCTATTCTTGGAGAGAGAAAAAAAGATTTTATTCCTTTCTTGTTAACACAGTTGTTTATGGATCCAATTGTTCAGCTCCATTTATTCTTTACAATACTATAAGCTCTTTTCTGAACAACTGTTTATAGCTTTACAAAATTATCAGAATAATAGGGGGAGGGGATGTGTTTTATTTTATTTTACTTATTTTATTAATTAGATTTCTATGCCGTCCTATTCAGTGAAGGGCTGCAAAAAATTTTATAATCACACTGGGGGTGGGGCATATTTTGTGGGTGTGGCTTGCTAGCCATATGACCAGGTAGGAGTGGCTTGACGGTCATGTGACCAGGGGGTGGCTTAAAGATCTTGTGACTGGCTTAAAGGTGGCCAACTTGATATCACTCACATCAAGGTTTTGGGTTAGGGTTAGGGTGCCTGACCTCTCCTCGCCTCAAAGAGATACAATTTCCCTATCTATTTACTATTACTGAACATCCAATATATATATACACGCCATATGTGTACAGACATATTACACACAGGGACACAAAACATACATTATCTACTATACAAACTGTATGTGTATGTACACACACACACACACACACAGCTCTTCTAAAATTATACACATTCAACCTCATTTACTGTGATAGGAAAAACATACCCAGAATCCAGAAGGGGGGAAAAAGAAAAAAAAATCAACATTTTTCTACCGGTTCTGCAAACCTGACCGTAGGAGACCATAACTTTGCCTTATTCCTCAGACTCATAGCGGCTCACAACAAAGTAATACATAACATATAGAAATCTAAATAAATAAAAAAACATATTAAAACCCCAATATCTTAAAAAACCAGTCACTAATATTCAGACAAACAGACCTAAATTCATTCATTGGCCGTGTCTTAGGGGTCCTAAGCCTGTCAGCAAAGTTGAGTTTTTGACTCTTGTGGAAGGCGGTGAGGGTGGGGTCAGTGTGAATCTCTAGAGGGAGTTGGTTCCAAAAGGCCGGGGCCACCACAGAGAAGGCTCTTTCCCTAGGTCCTGCCAGGTGACATTGTCTAGCTCAGTGATTTTCAACCTTTTTTGAGCCATGGCACATTTTTTACATTTACAAAATCCTGGGGCACATCGAGTTGGGGGGGGGGGGGCGGCTAAAAAAAGATTGGACAAAATTTTTCTCTCTCTCTTCCTCCCTTTCGCTCTATTTCTCTCTCCCTCCCTCTTTCTCTCCCTTCTTTTCTCTCTCTCTCCCTCCCTCTTTCTCCCTCCCTCCCTCCCTCCCTCTATGTCTTTCTCTCTCCCACCTTCCCTCCTTCTCTTTCTCTCTCTCTTGCTTTCTTTCTCTCTCTTGTTCTCTTTCTTTCTTGCTCTCTCTTTCTTCCTTTCTTTCTCTCTGTCTTGTTTTCTTTCTCTCTTGCTTTCTTTCTCCCTCTCTCTTTCTCTCTTGCTTTCTTTCTTTCTTTCTTCCTTCCTTCCTTCCTTCCTTTCTTTCTTTCTCTCTCTCTTGTTTTCTTTCTCTCTCTGAGCTTCGCGGCACACCTGACCATGTCTCACGGCACACTAGTGTGCCACGGCACACTGGTTGAAAAACACTGGTCTACCTGACGTGAGCTGGAGAAGGCCAACTCTGTGGGACCTGACCAGCCGTGGCACACATGTAGGACTTTATAGGTCATAACCAACACTGAATTGTCTACGGAAACCAATCGGCAGCCAAAGTATATATGAACCCTTAGCTCTTTTCAGGATACAGCCTGTTGATTGGAATTAGTGCTGCGTAGGAAAATGACCCCACACTTTCCCTCCAATACTGTACTTCTAATTCAATCTGATGGAAGAAAATGGTTTTTCAAGGAAATTCAGATAGATAGAGTGAGGTGTGCTTGCACCTACATACTGATGGATCCATATTGTGTTATGTGTGAATGTCCTATATTTCATTATCTTCTTTCTAAATGTCTGCAGCTTCCTATGGATTTCCACACTTCAGTTCAAGTCCAGAGAAGACATCAGAAAAAAACTAATCCTGTGGAACCTTTTCAGACTGGGAAATATGGACAGCTGAGGAAGCCATAGAGAGATAGAAGCAGTTGTTCATCTCTGGGACATCTTTTAGATCAGATCAGATCAGATCAGATCAGATCAGATCAGATCAGATCAGATCAGAATAGAATAGAATAGAATAGAATTTTATTGGCCAAGTGTGATTGGACACACAAGGAATTTGTCTTGGTGCACATGCTCTCAGTGTATATAAAGAAAAAATAAATTCATTAAGGGAAGAAAATTTTCATGATATAGTAAGATCATTTTCATATCTCCTTTGAGAGGCATGTAAGTATTTACTCGGAGAGAGATTTTTGGAAGTTTCAAATAATATATTCCAGGGTAGTGTTGGGTTTCACTACCAGCTCAGGAAAAGAACTTCAGTTGTTCAGAATCCAGGTGTAACAAAAATTAAATGGTAAAACAAGTCAAAATGATGGCTGAAACAATGTCATCAAAGCACTATTTTTTTTAATGTGCAAGACATAATTAATTGCCTGTGCATTCTGGGTTCACTAGTCATATTTGGTTCCAACGTTTGATTAGTCTAATTCTAAGAAAGAAAGAAAAATTGTTTTTGCTAATTGTTCTTGCCAAAACATTTTTAAGCCCCCCCCCCGCTCAATAGTGTCCCTCTTTCCCAATCTTAAAATCTGGTCACTTTAATTTAGACTTATATACCGCTTCACAGTGCTTTACAGCCTTCTCTAAGCGGTCTACAGAGAGTCAGCATATTCCCCTAACAATCTGGGTCCTCATTTTACCCACCTCGGAAGGATTATTTATTATTATTATTATTATTACTTAGATTTGTATGCCGCCCCTCTCCGAAGACTCGGGGCGGCTCACAACATGTAAAAACAAATCATAAGCAATCAGCCAAATTTAAAATATTTAAATATTTAAAAAACCCCATATGCTAACAGTCACACACACAGACATACCATGCATAAATTAAACGTGCCCAGGGGGAGATGTTTCAGTTCCCCCATGCCTGACGGCAAAGGTGGGTTTTAAGGAGTTTACGGAAGGCAGGAAGAGTAGGGGCAGTTCTAATCTCCGGGGGGAGTTGGTTCCAGAGGGCCGGGGCCGCCACAGAGAAGGCTCTTCCCCTGGGGCCCGCCAACCGACATTGTTTAGTTGACGGGACCCGGAGAAGGCCCACTCTGTGGGACCTAATCGGTCGCTGGGATTCGTGCGGCAGGAGGCGGTCTCAGAGATATTCTGGTCCGATGTCATGAAGGGCTTTAAAGGTCATAACCAACACTTTGAATTGTGACCGGAAATTGATCGGCAACCAATGCAGACTGCGGAGTGATGGTGAAACATGGGCATACCTAGGTAGGCCCATGACTGCTCTCGCAGCTGCATTTTGCACGATCTGAAGTTTCCGAACACTTTTCAAAGGTAGCCCCATGTAGAGAGCATTACAGTAGTCGAACCTCGAGGTGATGAGGGCATGAGTGACTGTGAGCAATGAGTCCCGGTCCAGATAGGGCCGCAACTGGTGCACCAGGCGAACCTGGGCAAACGCCCCCCTCGCCACAGCTGAAAGATGTTGTTCTAATGTGAGCTGTGGATCGAGGAGGACGCCCAAGTTGCGGACCCTCTCTGAGGGGGTCAATAATTCCCCCCCCAGGGTGATGGACGGACAGATGGGATTGTCCTTGGGAGGCAGAACCCACAGCCACTCCGTCTTATCCGGGTTGAGCTTGAGTCTGTTGACACCCATCCAGGCCCCAACAGCCTCCAGGCACCGGCACATCACTTCCACCGCTTCGTTGACTGGGCATGGGGTGGAGATGTAAAGCTGGGTATCATCCGCATATTGATGATACCTCACCCCATGTCCTTGGATGATCTCGCCCAGCGGTTTCATGTAGATGTTGAATAGCAGGGGGGAGAGGACCGACCCCTGAGGCACCCCACAAGGGAGAAACCTAGGAGTCGACCTCTGGCCCCCCACTAACACCGACTGCGACCGGCCAGAGAGGTAGGAGGAGAACCACTGAAGGACAGTGCCTCCCACTCCCAACCCCTCCAGCCGGTGCAGAAGGATACCATGGTCGATGGTATCGAAAGCCGCTGAGAGGTCAAGGAGCACCAGGACAGAGGATAAACCCCTGTCCCGGGCCCGCCAGAGATCATCCATCAACGCGACCAAAGCGGTTTCCGTGCTGTAACCGGCCCTGAAACCCGACTGCTGGGGACCTAGATAATCGGCTTCTTCCAAGGACCGCTGGAGCTGGAGTGCCACCACCTTCTCGACAACCTTCCCCATAAAGGGAAGGTTGGAGACTGGACGATAGTTGTTAAGTACGGCTGGGTCCAGGGAGGGCTTCTTGAGGAGGGGGCGCACAAGCGCTTCTTTATAGAGTGATGGAAAAACTCCCCTCCCCAAGGAAGCGTTGGTAATCTCCTGGGCCCAGCTCCGTGCCACCTCCCTGCTGGCCGAAACCAACCAGGAGGGTTGAGGATGAAAGTCAACCTTGAGCCTACTGAGATTTGATCTGCCAAACCTCTGGCAGACACATCGTGGACAGCTCACAACTTGTTAGTCCTCTAACAGGAACTCTTTGAACATGATGGACGGATATCAGTCAAGTTCCGTTATTAGCCTGCTCACTGACATGACACTAGGTGTGATGATATCTTCAAAATGAAGGCATGAGTGAAGATGATATCTTCAAAATGAAGGCATGAGTGCAATTATACCGATTGCAAAAATGCCACAATTATGTACTACTGTAGTTCCACAAGAGCCGGGGTGGCGCAGCAGGTAGAGTGCTGTACTGCAGGCCACTGAAGCTGACTGTAGATCTGAAGGTCAGTGGTTCAAATCTCATCACCGGCTCAAGGTTGACTCAGCCTTCCATTCTTCTGAGGTGGGTAAAATGAGGACCTGGATTGTGGGGGCAACATGCTGGCTCTATTAAAAAGTGCTATTGCTAACGTTGTAAGCCGCCCTGAGTCTAAGGAGAAGGGCGGCATAAAAATTGAATGAATGAATGAATGAATGAATGAGTGAATAAATAAATAAATAAATAAATAAATAAAGAAGCAAACAAACAAATAAATAAATTTCTGAGGAACGTACATTAAGTTGCAGTGCTTGCATGATGATCTTGTCAAAAATATGTTGTCATCTGATCCCTTTTTCAAACCATCATCCTGCAGATGCCTACAAAGAGGGAGAGATCCGAACCCCGCAGAAGCTTGGTATTTGTCGGACTATTTGCCTTGCGGAGACGTAACAGCTACTGCCTGAACGGGTGGGTGGGTGGGGGGGGGGGGTGGACACAGTGGGGAATGCATTGGGGTAGCAAAAATGGAGCTCCACCCCAGAGCACCCAATTTGCACTGAAAGATGTTGAAAGAAAATGCAGGGCGACTGTATAAGCCACGCCCACAGCATGGTACTAAAAATTTGGGAGCCCTTCACTGCGTAACAGCTGCCATGGGATGGCTATTGTTGTTTTAGCTCATCCAGAAGCATATTAACTTAGCGCAATAGAGAATATTGCAAACACCGTCTCTAACATAATGAGAGTCTGAGGAGCTGTTAGTCACGATTCAGAAATAGAATTTCAATGAAACAAATGTTTGGATAGATAACAAGCTATCGTGGTAAAATCAGCTTTCCATTTCCTCTTTTTCTTTTATTAAAGCCAAGGGCTTATATTCATGCTTTCCTAAACCTGGCATAAAGACATCTTGCTAACTATGTATTTGTAGGGGGAGGTATTCTTATTATAGCAGTTCTCTTTCATCTCCAGCGCACTGTGGAAATGATCTGAAGTCAACTTATCTGTTATAATTTTATACATACTTTAGACTTACTTATACTGTATGCTTACTCAAGTCCCTGAGAAAGAGAGAGAGAGAGAGAGAGAGAGAGAGAGAGAGAGAGAGAGAGAGAGAGAGCATGTATGTATTTGTATATATGTGTGTGTGTATCTATATACCTATATCTATATCTTCCTACCTACCTGTCCGTCTGTCCTTCCATCCAACTCTATCCCTATACCTATCTCTCTATCTTTCCTTCTATCTCTCTATTTCTCTATCTCTCTATCTCTCTATCTCTCTATCTCTCTATCTCTCTATCTCTCTATCTCTCTATCTCTCTATCTCTCTATCTCTCTATCTCTCTATCTCTCTATCTCTCTATCTCTCTCTCTCTATCTCTCTATCTCTCTATCTCTCTATCTCTCTATCTCTCTATCTCTCTATCTCTCTATCTCTCTATCTCTCTATCTCTCTATCTCTCTATCTCTCTATCTCTCTATCTCTCTATCTCTCTATCTCTCTATCTCTCTATCTCTCTATCTCTCTATCATCTCTCTATCTCTCTATCTCTCTATCTCTCTATCTCTCTATCTCTCTATCTCTCTATCACTCTATCTCTCTATCTCTCTATCTCTCTATCTCTCTATCTCTCTATCTCTCTATCTCTCTATCTCTCTATCTCTCTATCTCTCTATCTCTCTATCTCTCTATCTCTATCTCTCTATCTCTCTATCTCTCTATCTCTCTATCTCTCTATCTCTCTATCTCTCTATCTCTCTATCTCTATCTCTCTATCTCTCTATCTCTATAGCTACATTCTCTATCTATCTATCTATCTATCTATCTATCTATCTATCTATCTATACATACATACATACATACATACATACATACATACATACATACGGGGAAGTATTTAGTCAGACAACAATTGTGCAAGTTCTCCCACTTAAAAAGATGAGGGAGGCTTGTAATTGACATCATAGGTAGACCTCAACTATGAGAGACAACGTAGAAAACACATACAGAAAATCACATTGTCTAAGAATAGAAAAGAAGATATAGTAATAGAACATATCAATGAAAGAATAGAAGAAGAGATATAGGAATAGAAGAAAGGTATAGGAGATATAGGAGAGCAATAGGACGGGAAGGAAGGCCCTCTAGTGCACTTGTACTCGCCCCTTACTGACCTCTTAGGAATCTGGATAGGTCAACCGTAGATAATCTAAGGGTAAAGTATTGGGGGTTGGGGGATGACACTATGGAGTCCGGTAATGAATTCCACGCTTCAACAACTCGGTTACTGAAGTCATATTTTTTACAGTCAAGTTTGGAGCGGTTAATATTAAGTTTAAATCTGTTGTGTGCTCTTGTGTTGTTGTGGTTGAAGCTGAAGTAGTCGCCGACAGGCAGGACGTTGCAGCATATGATCTTGTGGGACATGTTGTAAGCCACCCTGAGTCTAAGGAGAAGGGTGGTATATTAAACAAGCAAGCAAGCAAGCAAGCAAGCAAACAAACAAACAAGCAAGCAAGCAAGCAAGCAAGCAAGCAAGCAAGCAAGCAAGCAAGCAAGCAAACAAACAAACAAACAAACAAACAAACAAACAAACAAACAAACAAATAATGTCTGCAAGAAAACAATAAAAATCAGAGGGTACCAAGGATCCCACAATTCAACCCTGCACTACAAAATATGCTCTTTTGTGTTAAATACTCTTAAAATGTCCAAACATTGTCCAGATTGAATGCAGACTCATCCATAACACCTGAATTCCGCTGGACCCGGACTCCATAAAACTGTAACATCATCCAGATTGTGTAGTGCAAATTTTGTAGAGGTTCAGTAAACCAAATCAGGGATGCTCCGATTAAAAGGTGAGCCAGGTTTTTTGTCTGCCTGAGATTCTCCTACCACACAGAAGAAAGTACGAGCTCTGAGATGCAGTTGTTCCATCCCCTGATTTTGGGGGAAGTAGAGATGAGCAGTCCATTTATCATCTGGCGCTTTATCTACTTCATCTCATTAAAGCGCAATTATGTTTTCTCAGAGATCTAATGGAAAGAGACTGTCTTTTCTTTTTTGTTCTTTTTGTCGTGGCTGGCAAAGGGTTTAGTCATTATAAGCATTTCATGTTTTGCCTGCCAAGCAGGATGAACAGGTATTGATAAGGCTCTCATTTTCTGCTTCACTTGAGGCTCGGACCAAACATATTTCACTCTCCATTAACCTTATGCTTGGGGATGCCCGGCAAAGAGGTTCATAAGAATGGCCCACGCTTGGCCTGTGTATTTTTGAGGATGAACTGAGGTTATCAAGAGAATTGGGATGGTTCCTCTCACTGTCTGCTCGTCCAAAGCCATTTTCTTCTTTGTCTCCATTCGCAGTTTAATTGGCAGTTCCGCATTCCTAATAGGTAATCTGGAAATTAGAATTCTCCACTGCTCCGATCGAAGGCTAATTCTGGACCACAGTTTAATTTATTTCTTAAAAGCTCCCTTCTTTCCCATTTGCTGTTTCATAGCCCTACGCAGACCGTGAAAATGATATTATATGCATAATCAAAAAATAAAACAACATGGCAAACAAAGAGAGAAAATTATTTGGCGCAATGGAGCAAAAAATGCTTGATCGTTTTGGGCTATATTTCTCCGAACCTGCTCACATCTTAGAACAGTGATGGCAAACCTATGGCACAGGTGCCACAGGTGGCACGCGGAGCCATATCTGCTGGCATGCAAGCTATTTCCCTAACTCAGCTCCACCGTGCATGTGTGTGCCGGCCAGCTCACTTTTGGCTGGCACAGAAGCTGTTTTTAGCTTCCAGAGAGCATCCTGGGGGATGGGGAAGGGTGCTTTTACCTTCCCCTGACTCCAGGGAAGCCTTTAGAGCCTGGAGAGGGTAAAACATGAGTCTACTGGGCCCACCAGAAGTTGGGAAACAGGCCGTTTCCAGCCTCCAGAGGGCCTCCATGGGGTGGGGGAAGTTGTTTTCGCCCTCCCCAGGCATTGAATTGTGGGTATGAGCACTTGTGCATGCACACCCACCCACCCACCCACCCACCCACCCATCCATCCATCCATCCATCCATCCATCCATCCATCCATCCATCTATCCATCCATCCAGTTTTACAACATTTTTGTGGGTTATGGCTTAAAAAAAAAAAGCAAAGCAATAAGAAAAAAACCACACACTACCCAAAGCCTAAGGTAGCAAAGCCGGGGTATTAATTTGAGCACCGCTTACCTTTGCCAATATTTGCAAGCATGTTGAACAATGTTCAAGACCCCCACCACACAAAAAAATAGTAGAAGCAATGCTCTTCATTGTAAGACATGGCCATCTGGGCTCTGATACTAAAATGTGTTGATTTTGACCTCTGATTTCAAACCAGGCCATGAAAGTTATGTTGCACGGTACCTTTTTCAAGTTGAGTACACCTGGTTAAAGGGAGGAAATAGCCTCTCTTAAAAGCCCCAAGTGTTTGCAGAGCAAAAGTACTCAAGTTCCAGAAAATAGAGCGGACATCTGGAAGAAAGAAGGCCATTAATGGTATCGATCAGTCTTCTCCCCCATTGTTTTCATTTCAGGTTTGATTTATTTTTCAAGCTCACTTCAGGAAAGAAAAAAGCTGAATAAGAAGAAAAAAGGAGTCTTTAAACAGCTCATAAAGTAGATAGATTGTGAAGTCGTAGACAGATGCTTTAGGTGTTGCTATAACCAAATTAGCCCAGTTTTTATTTTAGCTCAGCACAAAAGAGGCTTGTAGCAAGCCAAACATTTCCTTAATTCGCCTACTGCAGCTGGCCATGTGTTCATCAACTCCTTTGGGCAGAGTTTGGAAAGTCGCAATGCCCCATTTTGATCATGAGAGCGATCAACCAGTGGAACAGCCTGCCTATGAGCGCTCCAACACTAGAGACGTTCAAGGGGAGATTGGACTGCCACTTGTCCGAAATGGTATAGGGTCTCCTGCTTGAACAGGGGGTTGGACTAGATGATTCACAAGGTCCCTTCCATCTCTAATAAAGAAATAAAATGGGGTTTTTTAATGGGGATGTTGTGATGGTTGTAAGTCCAAGGACTCGTTATAAATTACTTTTTTTTTGTATGATTGTAACTTTGAGTGGTTGTTAATGAATGAATGGAAACTGAGGATTATCTGTATTGATCTCACTTTTTTTAATTAATGAGACTGAAAGACTGAAGCCAGACAGCCATAGGACTAATCAGACTGGGCTGCTGTTGAAAAGCAGGGATCATTCATTTATAATTACACAGAAGATAACAAAATAACAGAGTTGGAACGGACCTCATAGGTCATGTAGTCCAACCCCCGCCCAAGAAAAAAAGACCTTATTTATTTATTTATTTATTTATTTATTCATTCATTCATTCATTCATTCATTCATTCATTCATTCATACATTCATTCATTCATTCATTCATACATTCATTCATTCATTCGCTCATTCGCTCACTCGCTCACTCGCTCGCTCACTCACTCACTCACTCACTCACTCTATTTATTTATTTATTTATTTACTTACTTACTTACTTACTTACTTACTTACTTACTTACTTATTTATTTACTTATTTGATTTTTATGCCTCCCTTATCCTTAGACTCAGGGCGGCTTACAACATGTTAGCAATAGCACTTTTTTTAACAGAGCCAGCCTATTGCCCCCACAATCCAGGTCCTCGTTTTACCCACCTCGGAAGGATGGAAGGCTGAGTCAATCTTGAGCCGGTGATGAGATTTGAACTGCTGACCTTCAGATCTACAGTCAGCTTCAGTGGCCTGCAGTACAGCACTCTACCTGCTGCGCCACCCCGGCTCTTCAATGCATATACCTATGCAGTAATGGGCAGCCAAAATTTTTACTGCCACACTGTGGGTATGGCTTATTATGTAGGTGTGGCTTAATGGTCATGTGACTGGGTGTGAGTGGCTTGCTGGCCATGTGATCATGTGGGAGTGGCTTGAACAATCATCATCGTTCAAGTGAACTGTTAAGTCCTCAGCTTACAACCTTACCAGTGTTGCTCGATGGGGGGGACAATTTGCTTTGTGTTTCCCCCGCTCTCCTTCCTGGGTCAACCCCCCCCACCTCAGGCTGGATAGCTAGGTGAACGGGTGCTGCCAGAAACATAAATGCTGCCAGCGCCGCTTCCACCCACACCTTCTGCTTGCACCATAGGTAGAAGGTGGCCACATGAGGCTGGAGGGAAGCCGGGCAGGAGAGAGGGAAGCTTGTCTGAGGACAGGAAGAGGAAAGAAAAAAAAAAAGCAAGGAGCGCAGACGCAGCAGCAGGGAAACAAAGGAGAGCCGAGCCAAAACCAGTAATCCAGGAAGTGACTGCCGCCAATCAGCTGGAGCTGTGCACACAGCTTCATTTCCGCCGGTGGAACTGCATTCCACCCCGTCTTGCCTCCTGCCCACCCCTGACGCTATGTCAAACTCATGGCCTGTGGGCCGAATGCATCACACGCTGGCCATGCCCACGCCCAGATTAGTGAAGTGGGGAAAAGATGTGATATGTCCTGTGATGATGCTATGACAGTGCGAGTTTGATACCTCTGCCCTCTGCCATTTCTGACAGATCTCAGTCCAGTCTCTTGAAATCTTCTACTGCTGAAGATACCACAACTTCCAAAGGCAAGTTGTTCCATTAGTTGATTGTTTTCACCATCAGAAAATTTCTCCTTATTTCTAGGACCGTGATGGCGAACCTCACAGGTGGCATGTGGAACCATACCTGTGAGGCATTGCCCTATGTGCTCCAGTGCACATGTACATTCTGGCCAGCTGATTTTTGGTCTTCCAGAGGATGTGGGGGAGAGATAGTTTTAGCCTTTCCCAGGCTTCAGCCTGTGGATGGTGAAAAATGCACCCAGCGGCCCAGCCGGAAGTTCAGAAATGAACTTCTGGTTGGTCCGTTGAGCCATTTTCACTTTCCCCAGGCCTCAAGAAAGCCTCCTTTTGGCACCTGAGCAAAAAAAGGTTCGCCATCACTAGGATGATTCTTTTAAATTAGACAGACTAGATGATGATGATGATAGAGAGAGAGAGAGAGAGAGAGATGATAGATAGATAGATAGATAGATAGATGATAGATGATAGATAGATAGATAGATAGATAGATGATAGATGATAGATAGATAGATAGATAGATAGATAGATAGATAGATAGATAGATAGATATGGAGATGAGATGGAAATGGCTATGGATATAGATAGATAGATAGATAGATAGATAGATAGATAGATAGATAGATAGATAGATAGATAGATATGGAGATGAGAGGGAAATGGCTATGGCTATGGATAGAGATAGATAGATAGATAGGTAGGTAGGTAGGCAGGCAGGCAGGCAGGCAGGCAGGCAGGCAGGCAGACAGACAGACAGACAGACAGACAGACAGACAGACAGACAGATAGATAGATATAGACAGACGGACAACAGAGAGAGAAAAAACCCCCTTATTTGGTGTGAGAAGCAATGAAAAAAAAGCCTGGGCTGAAAAAAACCTTCATTGGAGAGAGTAGCCATGAAAAAGCCTGCAAGCTGGGAAGAGTGTTAGCCCCTCATTAGGACTTGAAAAAACCATTCTTCTGAGCAATTAGCAATGTTAAAAAAAAACCTGCAAGCCAGTAAGAGGCAGAAAAATCGTTAGCACCTTGTTAGGGCTGGAAAAAAAAAAGCTTTAAAAAAGCTACATTCAGAGTATGAGTCACACCCAAATTTTCAGCCTCTTTTAGGGGTGAAAAGGTGCGTCTTATACTCCCCAAAATACAGTATGTCTGTTTCCATATACATGTAGTCCTCATGATTTTCAGGCTAATGAAAAACATCCTTAAATGAATGCAATTGACTACATATCTTTACTTAAGTTTCAAGCTTTTTGGTGTGTGTGTGTGGGGGAGATATGGATCAATGTCACATGACCAGAGTCGATATTTGTCAAATGAATCTTGCCTTTTTTTTGTTCCCCCAGACTTTTTGAAAAACCATTTCCCGGTGGTAGCTTCACATCGCTGAGAAGCTTGGCTGACACAGTGTCATCCATCAACAGCAGTTCGATAAGTCTTATGACCTCATTCAGTCTCCCCTAATTTTCCAGATCAGAAAGTTAACTGAACCACCGTCCCCTAAATTGGAAATCCTTTGAGTGATGAATTGTTAGTAGACTCCCTCCTGCCGGGTTTTATTTTTTTTTATTTTTTTTATCATTTCCCCCAAGTAAGAAGAGAAAGGATGAATAGGCGAGGAAGTCTCTTACTCAGATCGATACTCTCATTAACTATATTTAATTCATTCAATTTGATTGATTTGTTAGCCGGAGAATGAGGTCAGAGTGAAGTCCCGCCCGATTCAGTGAGCTCCGCAGCTGTTCTATAGATAGATTCTTGGCTTCAGGGAGTAAAAACCTACTTTCTCAGCATGGTTAATTGGATTTCAGGGCACCCAAAGAGAAAGTCTTTCGTCCTGACAAAATGTATGGGTTAGAAAATTGAAAATGGTCTCTCAATCCCGCCATTCAATTGTTAGTCTGATCACAGAAGCCGCAGGGGGTTGCCTTTAAATTTGGGAGAGGCAGGCTCACATCTTAAATTGGGCAAATAAAGTGACTGGGTGAGGTGGGTTGATCATGTTTTTAGCTTTCTTGTCAGAAATGTTTTATTACTCACATGGGGTGGGGGTTTTTTCAAGGAGGAGGAAGACATTGATTCCTATGGGAAAAATTGCTCCTTCTTACAAATGTTTCTACTTAAGAATTTGGTCATGGAACAAATTAAGTTCATAAGTCGAGGTTTCACTGTACTCACAAGTTAGAATAGAATAGAATAGAATTTTTATTGGCCAAGTGTGATTGGACACACAAGGAATTTGTCTTGGTGCATATGTGTTTGTGTGTTTGTGTTTATTAGATTTGTATGCCGCCCCTCTCCGTAGACTCGGGGTGGCTCACAACAGAATAAAAAACCGTTTATAACAAATCTAATAAATTTACAATTTAAAATATTTAAAAAACACCATTATTAAACAGGCATACACACAAGCATACCATACATAAATTGTATAGGCCCAGGGGAGATATTTCAGTTCCCCCATGCCTGATGACAAAGGTGGGTTTTAAGGAGTTTATGAAAGGCAAGGAGGGTAGGGGCAGTTCTAATCTCTGGGGGGAGCTGGTTCCAGAGAGTTGGGGCCGCCAGAGAGAAGGCTCTTCCCCTGGGGCCCACCAACCAACATTGTTTAGTTGATGGGACCCGGAGAAGGCCCACTCTGTGGGCTCTCAGCGTACATAAAATAAAATATACAGTGATCCCCCGCTCGTTGCGAGGGTTCCGTTCCAGGAGCCCCCGCAACGAGCGGGTTTTCGCGAAGTAGCGATGCGGAAGTAAAAACACCGTCTGCGCATGTGCAGATGGTGTTTTTACTCCCACAGCGCTAGCGAGGAGCCGAAGATTGGGGGCGGCGCGGCTGTTTGCCGCCGGCATGGAGGGCTTCCTAGCAGCCCCCCAAACCCGGGTTGGGGGTCCGGGGGGCGCTGTCTATCGGCGCTTTCGAGCCGAGTCCGGGAGCGAACTCGCTCACGGACTCGGCTCGAAAGCGCCGAGAGAGAGCGTGGACAGGCCCGTTCCTTGGCGCTGTCTCTCGCCGCCTTCGAGCCGAGTCCGGGAGCGAACTCGCTCACGGACTCGGCTTGAAAGCGCCAAGAGAGAGCGTGGACAGGCCCGTTCCTTGGCGCTGTCTCTCGCCGCCTTCGAGCCGAGTCCGGAGGCGAACTCGCTCACGGACTCGGCTCGAAAGCGCCGAGAGAGCGCGTGGACAGGCCCGTTCCTTGGCGCTGTCTCTCGCCGCCTTCGAGCCGAGTCCGGGAGCGAACTCGCTCACGGACTCGGCTCGAAAGCGCCGAGAGAGAGCGTGGACAGGCCCGTTCCTTGGCGCTGTCTCTCGCCGCCTTCGAGCCGAGTCCGGGAGCGAACTCGCTCACGGACTCGGCTCGAAAGCGCCGAGAGAGAGCGTGGACAGGCCCGTTCCTTGGCGCTGTCTCTCGCCGCCTTCGAGCCGAGTCCGGGAGCGAACTCGCTCACGGACTCGGCTCGAAAGCGCCGAGAGAGAGCGTGGACAGGCCCGTTCCTTGGCGCTGTCTCTCGCCGCCTTCGAGCCGAGTCCGGGAGCGAACTCGCTCACGGACTCAGCTCGAAAGCGCCGAGAGAGAGCGTGGACATCGCCCGTATCTAGAAGAAGTTGCCACCCGAGCGCTCTTGCCCGGCGGGAGGCGAAGCATATGGGTGGGGGGGCTGTCAGGACACCCTCCCACCCCAGCAGTTTGCATCCCGCCGGCAAAGAGCAATAAGGCAGCAGCTTCTGCCGGACACGGGCAATGGGCGGGACAGAGAAGCGGGAAGAATCAGGAGGTTCCTTTGGCGGCTGGAGGCTGCCTGGCACCCGCTGCAGCCAAAACAACAAAGCCAGGCAGCCCCCAGCTGCCAAAGGAGCCTCCTGATTCTCCCCGCTTCTCTGTCCCGCCCATTGCCCATGTCCGGCAGAAGCTGCCTCCCGTGCCGATGTTCCCCGCCAAGCCCAGTTCGGCTTCCCTGGCTGCTTGGCCGGAGGGGGGGCTCGGCCAAAAGTGGCTGGAGACGCAGCGATTTGCCTCCCGCCCCTCGCCCCTGTGCCACCGGCACGTCATCTTCCCTCCCAGACAAAAAGGCCGGCCTTTGGGGATGAAGGGGTGTGTTCAGCTCTGCGTCTCCAGCTCCTTTCGGCCGAGCCCCCCCCCCGGCCAAGCAGCCAGGGAATCCGAGCCAGGCTTGGCAGGGAACATCGGCACGGGAGGCAGGAGACGATCGGGCGACCGGAGCAGCAGCCAGGGAAGCCGAGCCGCGTATGGCGGTGACGGCGGCTGTCTCCTGCCTCCCGCGCCGATGTTCCACGTCACGCCCGGCTCGGCTTTCCTGGCTGCTTGGCCGGGAGCTGGATGCTGGTGGTGGCGGAGGAAGGCGAATGCGGCTTGGAAGCTGGGAGGGGGGCAGAATATGGGAGGAGAGAGGCTTGCAATAGAGGGTGGAGGAAGCGGCCATGGGAGGGCGAGCTGCCTCAGGGAGGAGGATCGGGCGGGACCAGGTGGGGGCTGGAATTTCTCCGCCAGGGCGAAGGGCGGGCGAGCGGGTGCTGGGGAGGGCTTCTCGCCCTCCCGACAGCAAGAGGGGGGAGCGAACGGCGTGGGCAGGCGAAGGGCGGGCAAGCGGCAGCGAGGAGTTTGCGTGGGCGGTGGGGAAACTCCTCGCTGACGCCAGCAAGAGGGGGAAGACCCAGGGAAGCCGCTGCCATCTATGCATGCGTGCCCGGCACGCATGCGTAGATGGTATTTTTGACTTCCGGGTTGAAAAATAGCGAAGTACCCTGTTCGCAATGGTTGGGGACGCAATAAACGGGGGATCACTGTACATTTGTCAAGAGTCATGTGGTACAACACTTAATGATTGTCATAGGGGTCAAATAAGCAATGAAGAAGCAATATTAATAAAAATCTTAGGATATAAGCCACAAGTTACAGTCATACAGTCAACGTGGAAGGAAATGGGTGAAAGGAATGATGAGAAAAACTAGTAGAATAGAAGTGCAGATTTAGTAGAAAGTCTGACAGTGTTGAGGGAATTATTTGTTTAGCAGAGTGATGGCATTCGGGAAAAAAACTGTGGGTTCCAAATTCATAACACAGGGAAATGGTTGCTGAGAATAAGAGTATCTGAAGTACAACAATCCTGGTGCATGTTGTTTCCAGGACATGATACTCTTAGTAGTAAGTATTCCGTCTCTGGCCAACTAAACATCCTGGTCTTCATTTGTCCCATGATAAAAAAAAAGTAGAAGTACTAATAGGTACATTTTGGATAAGTTTATTAATACAATCCGTTATTATAAATCTAGATTTAGTCTCCTCTCCGTTCTCCGTGTTCGCGGATTGAGTGAACAGAACAGACCCTTGTGGCACACCACTTGTAACCTGATTTTCTTCTCACCGTTTTGCCCGTTGCAAATCATGATTCAAGAAACTGAAGTATACAAGGGGGAAGGAATGACGCAAAATGTGGAAACAGTCTTTGGGGCTTTATTTTAATAGGGTAGATTGATTGCTTTCAGTGAAGGGTCTTTCATCCAAGGCAACAAAACTAATCTGTTAAATGATTAATGGACCATTGTGTGGATGAGAGGTCTGATTGCTGCAAATACTGGACTGTATTCCAGATATAACAACTCCGTTTTACATGTCTGAGCCCAGGACTTCTGCTGTCATGCCTTCCTCCTCCTTGAAAAAAAACCCACCCCATGTGAGTAATAAAACTTTTCTGACAAGAAAGCTAAAAACATTATCAGCAGTAAAAGCAGTGAAGGGCTACCAAATTTTTTGCTACCACACTGTGGGTATGGATAATACAGGACGCCCTGCATTTTCTTTCAACATCTTTCAGTGCAAATTGGGTGCTCTGGGGTGGAGTTCTATTTTTGCTACCCCACTGCATCCCCTCCCCATCCGGGCAGTAACCCAACTCTGAGGATGAGGCAGTCTCAGGTCCCTTAGGCCTGAGAAGGGTTACTAGCAAGGGAGGGGGGTGCTGGAAGAGCAGGCAAGGGGGGACGACATGGCACTCAGTGGAGCAGAGGAATAATTATCTTCACACATGCACAAGTGTGCGCAGAGCATGCTCCTGTTCCCCAGCTCATAGAAAAGAGAAACCAACTATGTATCCCATCCTATATATCTCACTCTCTGGCTCAGTCAGTCAGGGTTCCAAATAGCATTTGAAATTAAATCAGAGTCCGAGGCATAGCCTTCCTCAAAGTTCCAATTTATTAACAGAACCATGTTGGCACATCTGTGAGAAACCAGAATCTGAAGTCCTGTGGGTTTCTCCACCCAGTTTAAAGTTCATTCCCTTATGCCTGTACCCACAAGGCCCAGTCCAGTTTTGCCAAAGTGTCCGGTCCTCCCATCAACTTCCGGGCAGATGCTGAACAAAGGATGACCTTGAGAATCTAGAAGGAAATTGTTATGGCTACAACTCTACAACCCTCATGCAACAGCAACTCCCAAATTCCCACAGAACTAGTACATTCTACATTCTAATCTGTGGCAGGCCAAAGTGTCCAACTCAAATGATGGCTTCGGCCTGACAAGCTCACCCCACCCACATAGCCCAGCTGATTTCTGTGCCTCAACCATTTCACTCACCATGGCTGCCTGAAAAGATCTTCTAGAAGCCACACTCATGAAATTGCTGTGCGTTTGAAATTGCACGCAAGCAACCACACATTTTCGGTTCTCCACTGTTGTGTTTGGGCCTGGGCCAGCTATTGCCCCCACAGATGGGGGAGACGCGGCACACAGTGACTGTGAAAGCCTGGCTGACAGCCAGGATGATGCAGCTGACAGTCAGGAAGATGTAGCCGTCAGTCAGGAAGATGGGGCAGAGAGCCAGGAAGAACTGGCAGACAGTTCAGGGGAAGGGGCTGGCAATTCGTCCGATAGTTTATCCTCTCTCAGCTCGTCTGCAGGACAGTACATCAATTTACGCAACCGTAGGGCCTTGCAAAGAAGGGATCGCTTTAAGAAGTAGGATAAGCACACCTGGGCTGGGTGTGGTTCCCTTAATGAGGGCTAACAGCATAAAAAGGGAACGGGGCCAAGGCAAACTGTGGCTGATTATCTGGGTGGTTTGTGTGGCGTCGTTTGTTCCTGCTTTGAAGTTCCTGCTCTTGTATTTCAACTCAGCGTTGTGGGAGTTGAACACTCTGGGACAAGCTGCTGCTTTTGTGCTGTGAATATTCAGAGACTCTTGGACTATTTATGCTCCATGCCTTGTGTATTTGTTGGCTTTTCACTGACCTTTGTAGCTGACTGAATTTGCAACGAATCCTCTCTGTTACTCCTGAAAGTAAGGACCATTTGCTTTAGACTTTTTTCTTTACTGTTTAATACACGTTTGCTGACTAACTCTCCACGTGTGTGTCTGACCTTCTTTTCTGGACCATTAATCATTGCTTGAGGCCGGTCAGGCAGAACATCCACTAGGTAAACCGGTTGTTAAATTATTTATTTATTTATTTATTCAATTTTTATGCCGCCCTTCTCCTTAGACTCAGGGCGGCTTACAACATGTTAGCAATAGCACTTTTTTAACAGAGCTAGGCTATTGCCCCCACAATCCGGGTCCTCATTTTACCCACCTCAAAAGGATGGAAGGCTGAGTCAACCTTGAGCCGGTGATGAGATTTGAACCGCTGACCTTCAGATCTAGCAGTCAGCTTCAGTGGCCTGCAGTACAGCACTCTACCTGCTGCGCCACCCCGGCTTTATGCATTATGGTAGCATTATGTGCAGCACACCTTGGGTGAGAGCAGGTGTGTAATTCTTCTCATAGATCAGCACCAGAGGACTGACCCGATGAATACCATAGATATCTTCAACCTGCTGAAATACCAAGGAAACCTATTATTATTATTATTATTTTGCTTCAATATTGAACTTGACTCTTTTTCTATTTTGGCACTATCTTAGAAGTCTGCCAGTGTTTTCATAAATATTACAAAGCAATTGAGTTATTTTGCAATTGTGCTATTTATATTTTATGAGACTATTTCATTACTATTCTTCTTTCAAAAGTTTGTTAAAAACTATGCATTACACATCCTTTGATGATAAATGAACCTGTGTTGCACAATGGCCCCTAATAAGGCTTTATTTTTTTAAAAAAATCTTCACGATACATCTTTGCAAATTATAGAATTATGCATTGGGCAGATGTTTAAGTGGAATTTCCAACTTATTTTTTTCTCAGAAGTTATACTTTCCTTTTAAATGTAAATTTCCAAAATGGATGTTATCTTTTTTTTTTCTAAAGTCACTTTTAATAATACATACATAACCTCCCAATATATGCTGCTTTCAGAAATATTGGCTCTTTTTTTTGAATGCGCTTTTCAAAAATGTATTGATATTTGCTAAGGGGAGGGATTGTAAGTTATTGACTGGGGAAAGATGGATGGTGCTGGTCTTCTATTCCATAATGCAGGATGTATTTCCTGAGTTCTGCAAATCTACTTCAGTCAAACTCAGAGGCTTTCGTTTGCCTCGTTTCCTGGCTTATTCTTCTTGGTTATTTGTAAATTCGAACAGTACAAAAAAGAGGAGCTTGCTGAAATGGATTCGGCTGCTCTTATCCCTCCAAATGGATTTTGTTTTGAATAGATTGCACACTTTTTCCAGAGCCAACCACAACTGGGCTGGGGATCCAATCTTCTCCCATCTTCATGCACGAGTATAGTTTTCAGTCCCTGGATGTTTACCATTCTCCCAATATACAATATCTACTGTTACTGTTTATCTAATGCAAAGTTGGGATTTATTGAATTAAATGTGGGAGTGAGACTGATATGTATGTAGGTTTCAGAAGAAGATAAATGCCTAAATTATGTTTACATCTGACCACAACAGAAGCAAATTCTGGTCCTTCTCGTCCTCTGCTTCTTCCTCCTATGGCTCCTCTTCTTCTTCCTTCTCCACTGCCTCTCCCTCCTTCTTCTTCTTCCTCCTCCCTGCCCCTCCTTCCTTCTTCCTCCTCCTCCTCCTGCCTTCCTCCTCCTCCTCCTGCCTTCCTCCTCCTCCTCCTCCTCCTCCTCCTCCTCATTATTATTATTATTATTATTATTATTATTATTATTATTATTTATTGGATTTGTATGCCGCCCATCTCCGTAGACTCAGGGTGGCTAACAACAGTACTACAAAACAGCATGTAAATCCATTACTAAAACAGTTAAAAACCCTTATTTGTAAAACCAAACATACATACAAACAAACATTCCCTGCATAAATTGTAAAGGCCTAGGGGGAAAGAATATCTCAGTTCCCCCATGCCTGATGGCAGAGGTGGGTTTTAAGGAGCTTACGAAAGGCAAGGAGGGTGGGGGCAATTCTAATCTTCGGGGTGAGTTGGTTCCAGAGGGCCGGGGCCACCACAGAGAAGGCTCTTCCCCTGGGGCCCGCCAAACAACATTGTTTTGTTGACGGGACCCAGAGAAGGCCCACTCTGTGAGACCTAACCGGTCGCTTGGATTCGTGCGGCAGAAGGCGGTCTCGTAGATACCCTGGTCCGGTGCCATGAAGGGCTTTATAGGTGATGACCAACACTTTAAATTGTGGCCGGAAATTGATCGGCAACTAATGCAGACTGCGGAGTGTTGGTGTTACAGGGGCATTTTGGGGAAAGCCCATGATTGCTCTCGCAGCTGCATTCTGCACGATCTGAAGTTTCCGAACACTTTTCAAAGGTAGCCCCATGTAGAGAGCATTACAGTAGTCGAGCCTCTTCTATCTTCTTCTTCTTCTTCTTCTTCTTCTTCTTCTTCTTCTTCTTCTTCTTCTTCTTCTTCTTCTTCTTCTTCTTCCTTCTTCCTTCTTCCTTCTTCCTTCTTCCTTCTTCCTTCTTCCTTCTTGAGTTGCTTCTATACCGTGTTTTATGGGAATGATATGCTACTGAAGACATCTGTACCAATCTCTTCTTTGCCATGCGGTGTTACCTGCTGTTAACATTGCATAAATCCTCATATAGTTAATATTACCATTTAATCATAGGCACAATGCGGCATGGATTTATAGTTTGCCTGCCCTGTAAATCTCCCTGTGTGTTTCGCTGCTACTATGCCAGGCGAGTGTGATGGCTAGAGTGGAAAGTAAACACAACCCAGCGAGAAATTCATGATACAGAATTCCCATGTTTATTTGGATGTCAAGATTCATTGTTGGATGGGAATGGCCTATGATCTTTATGACCTATAAAGCCTTACATGGCTTAGGACCAAATTACCTTCAGGACCACCTTCTGCCTCATGTATCCCAGTGGCCAGTTAGGTTCCACAGAGTCAGTCTTCTCCAGGTCCCATCGACCAATGTTGTCTGGCAGGACCTAGGGGAAGAGCTTTCTCTGTGGTGGCCCCAGCCCTTTGGAATGAACTCCCTCCAGAGATACGTACCGCCTCCTCTCTCCTGACCTTTTGCAAAGCTTTGAAGACTCATCTTCAAATGAGGCATGGAGGGGGGGCGTGAGTGCTGAGATCTAATTCTGGCTGAGGCCATGAGTGACTGGATTAGCTGAACGTGGATGGTTGCGTTGGGATAAACGGGGTTTTAGAACTTTTTAGTTTTCGTAATATTTTAATATTAGATTTTTACACATTTGTTTTCTACTGTATTTACTATATTGTATGCCACCATGAATCAGTTGAGAAGGGAGGCATAGAAATCTAAATGAATTTATTTTATTTGTTTGTTTGTTTGTTTGTTTGTTTGTTCGTTCGTTCGTTCATTCATTCATTCATTCATTTTGTCCAATACACAATAATACACATTGAGGGTTTTAGAGGATATAACCAGGTAGAATGTATTAAAGGGAGAATAGATTAGAAAATAAAGGAGTAAAATATAACTATGAGAGAATAGTAGAAAAATAGTAGAAAAATAGTAGTAAAATAGTAGAAAAAGATATAGGGACGGCAGGCACTCTGGTGCACTTATGTACGCCCCTTACTGACCTCTTAGGAACTTGGTGAGGTCAACCGTGGATGGTCTAAGGGTAAAGTGTTGGGGGTTCGGGGATGACACTACAGAGTCCGGTAGTGAATTCCACGCTTCAACAACAGTCAAGTTTGGAGCGGTTAATATTATTTATTTATTTATTTATTTATTAGTTGGACTTGTATGCCGCCCCTCTCCGAAGACTCGGGGCGGCTCACAACAAGTAAAAACAGTCACAACAATCCAATTAATTAAAATATTTAACGATTTAAGAAAAACCCCATGTAATAGCAAACACACACACAAGCATACCATGTATAAATTAACATGCCCAGGGGAGATGTTTAGTTTCCCCATGCCTGACGGCAAAGGTGAGTCTTAAGGAGTTTTCGGAAGGCAGGAAGAGTAAGGGCAGTTCTAATCTCCGGGGGGAGTTGGTTCCAGAGAGCCGGCGCCGCCACAGAGAAGGCTCTTCCCCTGGGACCCGCCAACCGGCATTGTTTAGTTGACGGGACCCGGAGAAGGCCCACTCTGTGGGACCTAATCGGTCGCTGGGATTCTTGCGGCAGGAGGCAGTCTCAGAGATATTCTGGTCCGATGCCATGAAGGGCTTTAAAGGTCATAACCAACACTTTGAATTGTGACCGGAAATTGATCGGCAGCCAATGCAGACTGCGGAGTGTTGGTGAAACATGGGCATACCTAGGTAAGCCCATGACTGCTCTCGCAGCTGCATTCTGCACGATCTGAAGTTTCTGAACACTTTTCAAAGGTAGCCCCATGTAGCCCCATTAAGCTTGCATCAGGCTTCTGGGTGTGCACCTAATGGGTAGGCTAGCTTGGATATTCAACAGTGAGACACTGGGGAAGCGGGCACAGCTGTGCATAAGAAAAGTACATCTTCCTTCTCCTGTCCTTATCACTTTCTGTAGAGGGACAATTAAGAACATCCTGTCATACTGCATTACTCTCTGGTTTGGAAACATTATTACTCCAGATGGGAAGGCGGTTCAGAGAGTGGCGAGGATGGGAGAAAACATTATTGGTAGTTTACTTCCATCTATCCAGGACATGGCACATTAGTGATGCTTGAGCAGAGTCCGTGGGGTTGTCTGGGATGCTACACATCCTCTTCATGACCTATTTTCTTTGCTACCTTCTGGGAGGAGGCTTTGTAATATCCGAAACAGAACATCTAGATTCAATTAAAGTTTTGTTCCCTATGGCATCAACCTGGTGAACCCTCATATTTCCTCTTTCCGCTACATTTCAAAATGGACAGCGATGAGTATGTGTGTGTGTGTGTGTGAGAGAGAGAGAGAGTGAGTGTGTAGGTACAATATACACTGCTAAAAAAAAATAAAGGGAACACTCAAATAACACATCCTAGATCTGAATGAATGAAATATTCTCATTGAATACTTTGTTCTGTACAAAAGTTGAATGTGCTGACAACAAAATGAAATTGATTGTCAATCAGTGTTGCTTCCTAATTGGATAGTTTGATTTCACAGAAGTTTGATTTTCTTGGAGTTATATCCAAGAAGATATCAAGCGCAGCGCCAGCATGTACTGCGTCCAGCAACACGTCTAGCCGCTGCTGTTGGTGACTCTGCCCTGGAGCTCCCACTCACAGCTGCCTGCCCCACCGCTGCCCTGCATCTACTGCCCGGTGCCACTGCTGCCGGCTCCCTCCCGCTCCTACTTCAACCCCTGCTTGGCAGCACTGCTTTCGCTGCCTGCCCAGATGCCCCGCACCCACCAGAGCTGCCCGGCCCCACTGCCCCTGCAGGCCCACCTCGGGCCTGAGCCCTTCCTGCTGCCCAAGAGCTGCAAATATCACCTCCCGCCATTGCCAGGGAAGCTCCAGTCAGGTGGGGCGCTGCAGCTGCAGGAGAGGCCACCTCCAAAGCCGAAGGGCAGAAGCTTAGTGCCTTCCTGAAAGGGCTGTTCACACGCTTGCTCCAAACTTTTTGCAAACTTTGCCAGGCTTTGGGACTGGGGGTGGGTGGGGAAACAGCTCCAAAATCAGGACATTTTTGAACCACCGCAGGACGCGGGAAAAATCATTAAAAAGCGGGACTGTCCTGCTGAAGGCGTGACATCTGGTCACCTTAGCCTATACCTAAGTCGAGAAATAGAACAGTGTTTCCCAACCTTGGCCACTTGAAGATATTTGGACTTCAACTCCCAGAATTCCCCAGCCAGCGCTGGGGAATTCTGGGAGTTGAAGTCCAAATATCTTCAAGTAGCCAAGGTTGGGAAACACTGAAATAGAAGTTGAAAATGAATGATTCCAGGCAGCCATTGGCCTCAGACACCATGTTTTTGTACTTCTTTATTCATTCATCAAACAAAATTTACAAATTTGAATGAACAAATTGAAAGAAGTAGAATGTGACAGGAACCATCACACATTAGTGCACCTACACACACACCTTTAGGAACCCCTTAAATACGGGATAAGCTCCGCAGAAGTTAAGTTGGAATTAAAATTATGGAAGTTAGTAGCTGAAACAAGGGAATCGGGTAAGATATTCGAGACTTCGACAACTCCATCAAAGTTTTTGCAACCTCTGATAAAAATCAGCATAGTGGATTTCTGCAAAAGCGAAAACAAGATAGAAATACTGATATAAGATGCTCCCCCAGGAAAACCCTAACCCAATGAAGAACCTGTCCTTCCAATTGGAGGCAGAGAGATTCTAAAATTGTGTATGTTGCTCACACCAAGATTGTGGTTTCAACTATTTCTAAAACAGGAGCTTTTCCCACCTCCTTTTATGGTATGTTGGGGGAAAGATCAGAATATTTTCTGTCTTAAGTTGTTTTTTTTAATTTCTTAATTTCTTTAGAGACTTAACTTTATTTTATCTTTTATAGATTTAATTTTATTTTGATTCTATCCTTTTTATTTTTATTTTTTTATATAACGCAATTAGTAATTAGGTTGGTAATTGCATTAATTAGGCAAGAGTTGGTGATATTATTGGGTTTATATTTTCCCCTTTGACTACGCTACTGTAAGAATTTTTCAAAAAAAAATTGAAGGGTATTTTATTAATAGGCGTTAACTATTTGTAAAGGGTATTGATTATATATGAAAATTGATATGGAAGCAATTAGGAGAGATTTGAAACATTTCAGCCTATTCAATGTGAGATACTAGAATTAGGAACAGCTTAAATGGGGTCTTAGCTAATAGTATATTTTTATAATATTAAAAAATTGGGCAGCTACAGTATTTTTATTCAGATGTCAAAAGTGAAGGTGGTAGCATTGTATTCTATAACTTCCTGAAATTGATTTATTGTAAAACAATTTGATGTTGTTGTTATAATTTTTATTGTACTGTGATTGGAGAGAGAGAAAAAAAATCTTTGCCAAAGAAGTAACGTGAGAAAATATTATTTTACTGAAAGAGTAGTAGATGCTTGGAACAAACTTCCAGCAGACATGGTTGGTAAATCCACAGTAACTGAATTTAAACATATATCCACCCTAAGATAAAATACAGGAAATAGTATAAGGCAGTGATGGGCTACCAAAATTTTTACTACCACACTATGGACGTGGCTTATGCATTTTGTTTCAACATCTTTCAGTGCAAATTGGATGCTCTGGGGTGGAGCTCCAAATTTTGCTACCGGAACTGCATTCCTGACTGTTCCCGTAGGAGCCCACCACTGGTATAAGGGCAGACTAGATGGACCATGCGGGCTTTTTCTGCCACCAGTCTTCTATGTTTCTATGTTGCGATGTATGTATAATACCTGTGTTGTGATCAAAACAGGAGTTACAATGATTCCCCCCCCTCTCTTGTGAGCATTTACACCAAGATAAGTGTTAAGTACTTGACAGAGATGGTATTACCTGTGTGTGGATGCAATACACATTCTCATTACCCTGGGCTCTCTCCACTAAGAAGGGAGGCCAATGACTTCAACCAAGGTCAGTGCAGGACTTCCAATTACATCTTCGCCTTGATAGAGAAGCAGGAATGAAAGCTGGCACGCAGTGAAGCAAAGCCTGGGATTATGCTGAACAAATCAGAATGCTGCATTTTAATCAGCCCGGAATAAGCCTGGGCTGTACGAAGATGATGATTATCTCCACACAGTCATTGCTGCCCAGTTTCACTTACAATGAAAGTCAAAAGACCTTGGATTTGCAAAGACTGCTAATTCCTGGAATGCTGCCACATACATTTCTAACATGGAGTTAGGGTATTGGCAGCATATATACTACCTAAGGGAGAATTGGCTGCTTTGCATTCTGGAGGAAGGAAGGGAGGGGAGAAAAATGACCATCTGGGGATTGAACATGCACAGAATATTAAGAAAATTAAGTAAGAAATTTAAGTACAGTGGTACCTCTACTTACGGACTTAATTCGTTCCGTGACCAGGTTCTTAAGTAGAAACGTTTGTAAGTAGAAGCAATTTTTCCCATAGGAATCAATGTAAAAGCAAATGATGTGTGCAAACCCATTAGGAAAGAAATAAAAGCTCAGAATTTGGATGGGAAGAGGAGGAGGAAGAAGAGGGGGGCAGTTGCTGCCAAGAGCAAAGTAAGTGTTTCTTTTCTCTGGGCGCTGGCAGAGGTTTATTCCCTCTCCAAGTGCCCAGAGAAAGGAAAATGCTATGTTCACTCTGGACTGCCAAAGCCTCCTTAAGCGCTACCAAAAGGCTCCTCTGGCAGCCAGTAAAGCTCGAGATGGCCGGGATTAAAGGGGGACAGGCAGGAAACTGGCCAGGCCTTCGTGCCACTCTCAGATTTCCTGGGAAATTTTTCCGGGCTCGGGTTCTTAAGTAGAAATGGTTCTTAAGAAGAGGCAAAAAAAATCTTGAATACCTGGTTCTTATCTAGAAAAGTTCTTAAGTAGAGGCGTTCCTAAGTAGAGGTACCACTGTATTGTAGTTTTCGGAGTATAAGACGCACCCTTTTCCTCCCTAAAAGAGGCTGATAATTTGGGTGTGTTTTATACTCCGAATGTAGCTCCTCTCCCTTCCAGCCCTAACTAGCTGCTAACAATCTTCCTAGCTCTTACCTTGCAGAGCCTTTCATTGTTTTTCTCTGCTCTCTGGAAAGAATGTTTTCCAAGTCTTTCCAGGATTTTTTTTCATTGCTGTAACTTGCTGTAACTTGTCCGATATGCGGTGTGGGTTCCAGACAGAAGAGCAGTATTCAAGGATTGGTCTGACAAATGTTTTGTATGCTCTGGTTAGTTGTGTGATATTACCAAAGAAGAAGCTATGTAAGATTAGGTTAACAACTCTTGAAGCCTTTTTGGCGATGTTGTTGCAGTGGTCTTTGTAGTGGTGGGAGGTGTCTCGAGTCCTTGAGTTTGTTATTTACAAAGTTGTAGAAGGTGTGGTTGGATTTTATGCGCAGAAGGTTTTCCTCTTGTTTGCTGTGATATTTGGAGCATCCCCTCTTTATTTGGTGGCATATATTTTTGTAGCACTTTTTGAAGTTAGCTACATAACCTGCTTTGATTTTTTGGCAGAGGGAATTTTTTTAATTGTAGCTTCTTTATTGATATAATAGTTTGTTTTTCTTGGTTATGGTTATTAGTGGTATGTGTAGTCTGATAGTTCTTTTGACTTTGAGCAAGAAGATGTTATAGTGGTCATTGGAGGATAAAACATATGAAGAATGGTTGTGAATAAATGAAAAGTTTAATGAAAGTAAGAACTAGGGGTGACATGAAAGCAGAGTTCCAATATCTAAGAGGCTGCCACAAAGAAGAACCTATTATCCAAAGCACCTGAAGATAAGACAACAAGCAATAGATGGTCCCATCCTTCTGAAACACATTTCCCCAAATATCTATATTGATATGGCTACAGGAATTGATGTAAGAGCTACAGAAATATGACAAACTTTGAATTAATTTTAGTAAATATTCTAACCAAATCATACCAGCAATTCTAAAGAATGAAAGAGTGGTCAATAGTTAACCATCACATAGTATCCTTAATTTCACAGCCCACCTAACTCATTTTAAAAACTGCCATTTCTTTAGCTGGAATGACAGGGTTTTTTCTTGTTATGTTCCATTTTCGGAGAGCTATCCTGATAATGGAGAGAGAGGTAAGATTGAAGGTTAAAAATATATATTTCAGAACATGTTTAGGCATGAACATAACATCTATCTGCACATTCCTAAAGCAACTGTGTAATTTCTCCTATACCAGATAGAGGTACATTTGGTTTAAGAGGTTGCAGATAGCAGCTGAAAAATTATAGCAGACATATAGGAGTAGGCTTACAACTTTCAGGAAAAATGCAAGCATTGTTATCATCCATACTCAACGTTTCAATCCCGAAATATATTTGCATATACTAAAGTAATCTACTAGAAAAAGTCTGTTAATATAGACGGTGATTAGCTCTGAAGATATTTATTTCTTCATGTGGGAATCTTTAGTTTGTTGCTATGTTAGTTTTCAAACAGGTCAAATTCTTGCATTTAAATATCACTGTTGCAATGAAAGGTTGATTTTGGTTTCTAGGGTTTCACAAAAACAATATATTTTTGGCAAGCAAAGAAATTTCAGATAGTTTTTTCATGTTGCACTAATTTATATTTATATATTGTTTAGTGAATAGGGATGAGATATCCCATTCCAAGATTTCAGACTATAATTGAGTTAAATCTGAAGTTTTCAATTCAAATCAATGGCCAGAGATATCTGAAACCCAGACAAATTAAAATCTCTATTGTGGTTAGCTCTGGCCCAGCTCCTGCCCCAAGGACTGTGGATGTGGGGGAGACATCCACATGCTGCAGGCCTGTTTTGCCCCCCCCCCCGGTGGAATCTGCTGATGAAGGCTCCTCTGACCAAGAAGACATGAGTGACAGGGAGGAGGAGAGTGTGGCAGACAGCTCAGAAGGAGATCAATTATCTAGCTCCTCCTTGGATTCAGAACAAGAGTTAATGATACAGCCAGGCATGCAGAGAGCGATGCATAGGCAACAACAACTGAGAGATTATTATCAAAGAAAATGAGGCCACCTGTGGTTGGGTGGGGCTGTGGTAATTAGTGAGGCTGCTCTAAATAGCAGCCTGTGGGTTTGGCCATTATTGGAGGATTATCTGATCATTGTGTTTCGTGACTGCTTTCCTGACTTTGACTTTTTGTGTGCTGATCTTTCCTTGCTTTGAAACTAAACCAGAGCAAAGTGTGTTTCACTTTATGAAAGAAGGACTTTGAATTGCCTCACAGCTGCAAGCTAAGTATCACAGGACTGATAAGGGACTTGTATAAATTACCAGTTTGTTTGGAGACGAGTGCTCTTTGCTATACCAAAAGAGGGCTTAGTTTAAGTGAATTTTCATTATAAAGAACATTGTTTTGAATTTTCAAATGTGTGTGTGTATGTCTGAAATTTGTACCTGTGAATTTTTGGGAGAATTCTACCAGAGAGCCCGACAGAACAATCTCAGGAACCAATTAGGAGCAAGGAGGATTTCTTAAAAGTGTGCTTTTAAAGAGATAAATAGGTCCATTTTTGTTTTATATCTTACTTCCCATCAGAGCTCTTTTCCACAACTGGCTGAAAGCTAAATCAGAAAAGAAGCTGCAATCCCTAGATATTAGGATTATGCAGCAGTCAAGGGACTCAAAAAGAAAGCTGGGTATGGATTAGAATTTGATTTGTTTTGATTGTGATTTGAGCTGTGGAATGTTGAAAGAAAGGGAGGGAGAGATAGAGAGAGGGAGAACTTCTGTGGAGAATTTATGTGGGAGAACAGAGCTAAAGAGTGGAAGTTGAAACCAAGTTCTTCAGAAGTCATTGCTCATTTCTTCTAACTTCTCAATTCCCCCCCCCCCCATCCTTTTGTGTTCTCAACCTTCTTCTGGTTCTTTAATTTGTATATATATGCCTCTACTTAAGAACTTTTCTAGATAAGAACCGGATGTTCAAGATTTTTTTGCCTCTTCTTAAGAACCATTTGCTACTTAAGAACCCAAGCCCAGAAAACTTTCCCAGGAAATTTGAGAGTGGCACGAAGGCCCGGCCAGTTTCCTGCCAATCCCCCTTTAATCCCGGCCATTTTGGGCTTTTCTGGGCTGCCAGAGGAGCCTTTTGGTGGTGCTTAAGGAAGCTTTGGCAGTCCAGAGCGAACAAAGCATTTTCTTTTCTCTGGGCGCTTGGAGAGGGAATAAACCTCTGTCAGCGCCCAGAGAAAAGAAACGCTCCCTTCGCTCTGGGCAGCGACTGTCCTCCTCCACTTCTTCCTCCTTCTCCCCCCACCCCAATTCCAAGCTTTTATTTTTTTCCTAATGGGTTTACACACATTATTTGATTTTGCATTGATTCCTAGGGGAAAAATTGCTTCTATTTACAAACATTTCTACTTAAGAACCTGGTCACAGAATGAATTAAGTTCTGAAGTAGAGTTACCACTGTATTTACTGAAATGCGTGGGATAATTTTATTGCTGCAAGACACGCATGCCATTGAAAATCTATTATGATTGAAGTAGCATATAAGCCAACCAACCAACCAATACTCTGCCATAATATATTGTGTTCTTAATTAATCAAACATGCTCATTTTGAAAAGAAAAGGCTATATTTTAGATGCATCTGTGCCATCTATTCAAGGCATGAGAAAAAAAAAGAGGATTACCATTTAAACATCTTCTATATTTCTATTTACCTCCTCTTGAATAAATCAGGACACAGAAGGTTTTCTTTGGGAAAAAATACCCAGAGACAAAATTATTGTGATGACTTTTCATAGGAGACACAGAGAAAATTCAATAAGATCATAACTGGAGAATGTGGAGCTTTCATGGGTTAAAATAAGCACCAATGTACTATATCCCATGGTTGGGCTGATGGATGAAGTGGACAAGGCCATGGGACCTGTCAGCTCTGCCATCTGTTTGTTGGACCCGTGTCCCTCCTGGCTAGTTTTGGCCAGCAGAGAGGTAACACAGAGCTGGGTCCAGGAGGTTGTCAATGCTTCTTTGAAGGAGGGGTCCTTCCCAGCTCCCTTAAAGAAGGCACTTTTGTTTTTAGTATTCAGATAATTAGAATTTTAACATTACATTTATCCATGTTTTTATATCTGTTTTGTTGTGAGGCGCCTTGAGTCCCAGGGGAAGGGCGGCATAGAAATAGATAGATAGATAGATAGATAGATAGATAGATAGATAGATAGATAGATAGATAGATAGATAGAAAGATAGATAGATAGATAGATAGATAGATAGAAAGAAAGATAGATAGATAGATAGATAGATAGATAGATAGAAATATAGATAGAAATATAGATAGATAGATAGATAGATAGATAGAAATATAGATAGAAATATAGATAGATAGATAGATAGATAGATAGATAGATAGATAGATAGATAGTATAGATAGTATAGATATATAGATATATAGATATATAGATAGATAGATAGATAGATATATAGTATAGATAGATAGTATAGATAGATAGATAGAAAGAAAGAAAGAAAGAAAGAAAGAAAGATAGATAGATAGATAGATAGATAGATAGATAGATAGATATGGAGATGAGATGGAGATGGCTATGGCTATGGATATAGATAGATGGATAGATAGATAGATAGATAGATAGATAGATAGATAGATAGATAGATAGATAGACAAATCTACGTACATATGCACCTCATTACAATGAGCAGTGAACCAACAACACACTTAATGATGAAACATTGGTGATTTCCCAATAAAAGTGAAAACCTTTGCTCCCAAACTTTTTATTGGTTAACTAGAATAAAAGCAGGCAGGAAGAGGTGACTATAGTGCTGATTCAGCTGTACACAATACACTGCACAATCTTCTTTTTTTTCAATTTATATAGGTTTTTCTTCCACTGCCATTACCCTTCCTAGTGCCCCCAACCAATATAATTGATGATATTAAGACAGCACCACAATTTCAAGGGTCCAAAGTCATCATATTTATTTATCCACTATTGAACCTTGACAATAGCAGGCCAAATGGACAAAACATTTCCAAGGTTGAAAAGAACTCTAAAAGCACTCTAAAAAGAACTCTCAACTTTTGAGGAAAAGTTGTATGCTTCTCAGACTTAGCAAACTTGTCCTCTACTGCCTTATCCAACCTCATTTGGAAGCTGGGCCATTCCTGAAAACATAAGAACAATGCCAGAATATTTAATGGTTGAACTGAATGTTCTGGAAGTAGAACGATTCTGTCTCAAAAACATGATTTCTATTTTTGGCTTATCCTATGAGCTTTCTATTTCTGGTGCTCTTATGAATTAATCAAATTTGTGACGATAATGTCACCCCTAATTTTCTTTCTTCAACTTTGAAGCTTCATAGAGCTTGAGGGCATTTCCATGCTGTAGGGATCTTGGACCTCATCTTTCTTCCAAGTTTCTAAACTTTAGCCCTCTTGGGAGATCTCAAACTATTGTTTGGCTTAATATCTATAAAGACACCAGAATGCACAAGGGTTGAGTAAGTGGAAAAACTGGTTAGGTCAATGGTCGGCAACCTTAAATACTTAAGGAGCCATTTGGACCCGTTTCCCACAGAAAAGAAAACACAAGGAGTCACAAAACCCTTTTGACATCTAAAATGAAGATAACACTGCATATATCATTTTTTTAACCTTATGTTAGGTATAAAAAACATATGGTGTGTTGCATTTATGAAAGCAATGACCTGCTACAGAGAAAACACATTTTTATTCCTGCATGGTATTTGTCTGTCTGCCTGCCTGCCTGCCTGTCTGTCTATATCTGTCTGTCTGTCTGTCTGTCTGTCTGTCTGTCTGTCTGTCTGTCTGTCTGTCTGTCTCTCTCTCTCTCTCTCTCTCTCTCTCTATCTATCTATCTATCTATCTATCTATCTATCTATCTATCTATCTATCTATCTATCTATCTATCTAATTTGCATTCCACCCCTCTCTGAAGACTCGGGGCGGCTCACAACATAATAAAAAGCAGTAGACAATATCAAAAACCTAAAATTCAATTACGTAATAAACTGTAAGTAATTACTCTAAAAAGGCAGGAAAATTAAAAATCATTCATTCACATTCAGACAACAAGCATGCATCACATTTGTCGACCAGAAGCTAGGGTCCTAGACTGGCAACATAGATGGGTTTTCATGTTCTTACGGAAGGCGAGGTGGGTGGGGGTACTACCAATCTCTGGGGGGAGCTGATTCCAGAGGGATGGAGCCCCCACAGAGAAGGCTCTTCCCCTAGGCCCCACCAAACAAATTGTCTAGTTGACAGGATCTGGAGAAGGCTGGCTCTATGGGACTAGTATGAGATAATTATCATAAATATAAAATAATGATCATATCAATAAGACTTGCAACAAATCAGAGAACAATCAACCAGTGTTTACGTTTAACACTGTGTTAAACCTGTTTTTCTCAAGCATGGCCACTTGAAGATATGTGGACTTCAACTCCCAGAATTCCACCATTCCCCAGATTGTGAGGAAGCTGGCAAAAAAATAAATAAATCCACATATTTTTTTAAAAAAATAAGCTTTTTTTTTTTTGCTAAAACAAGAAAAGATAGAATTGATGTTTTATGGACCTGAGGATTAGAAAGAGTTAGAGAGGAAGAGGAAAAAGTAATGTGATAACTATTCAATAGAAAAAAGATATCAAAATTCTACATTCTCTTACTTTTTTCCATTTTTTAGTTTTTCTTTTCAGTTTTATACTTTTATAAAGTGCACTATTGTATGGTGATGCTAGAAAATTGAAAAAAAAAGAAATTACTAGCACAGGGAATACAAGACAGGCAAGAGCTGACAATTTGTTTTCTGTCCTTAGATAGTATTCATTTTTTTAAAAACAACAACAACCTTCACTTAGAAACTCATTTGATGCTTTGCTGGTTGACAACTGAGCTAATTGTCAGTAAGGGAATAGAAAAGAATGAAAATTACTGGATCTAGTCTAATTACTGGTTGTCATGACAATTAATTAGATTCTGAAAGCAGTAAACTGACAATAATTAATCTACCCTAATCCATGTGTATATGGGTCCAAGTACATGCATGAAGATAAATCATACTACACACAGTATAGCTTAGGGTCTATCAACTTTTCAAGTCTTATAGCCAAAAGAAAATTCCCCTACAACTTTGATGCATTGCTGTAAATAAATGGTGATGAAAGCCAACTTTTCTGCTTCAGAAAATAAACTCATTTGCATGAAAGGTTCAGATGAGAATGTTAGCAAGTTATATTATATTAACTGGACCCTAAATGAATGTTCAACTGAACCCATACACTCAACCCTTTACAATGCTATTACTAATCTAGGGCTCAAACAACTACTAACAAGCAATACTAGACTCAGCAATTATCTTGATCTCATCTTCTGCAACAGTTTACACACTTTGCTCTGCTTTGGTTTCAAAGTGGTGAAAAATCAACAAACAAAGGCCGGAGTCAGCAACACATTCATGAAACACAACGACCAAACGGCCAAACCCGCACACTGCTATTTATAGCAGCAGCACTAATTACAGCAGCCCCACCCAACCACAGGTGGCCTCATTTTCTCTTGTAATAATCCTTTAGTTGTTGCTTCCTATGGATCACTCTACACATGCATGGATGTGTCATTAATTCTTGTTCAGAATCCAGTGATGATACAGATGATTGATCTCCTCCTGGGCTGTCTGCCAAACTCTCCTCCTCCCTGTCACTCAGGCCTCCTTGGTCAGAGGAGACTTCGTTGGCAGATTCCACTGGGAGCAAAACAGGCCTGCAGCATGTGGATGTCTCCCCCACATCACCTGCACATTCCTTGGGGCAGGATCTGGGCCAGAGCTAACCACAACAGGAAGTAGAAGTATTTCAGGTTTTTCCCCTCTTCCTTCTCTTTTGTCAAACTTCTTCCGCTGCATAACCTATATATATATATTTGCGTCATATGATTATTTGCAGATTTAAACTGACTTACTTTCTTCTCATGTCGTCCCTTGCATTTCATGTCCTGCAGGGAGAAATTAATAAGCAAAACTAGGTGTGATTTTTATAATGTCAAGAAAGAATCAACGATAGCATTAATTTTACCCTGGTTATCCCTCTAATTGTTACTTTTGGTAGTAAATAATGCTATTTGATAATATAATGTGTCCAGAGTTACTAATTTTCTTTTGCTGATGATACCACTCGTTCCGTTTTGCTTCTTTATTCCCCCTGCTGTGAAAACGGCATTTGGCCTAATTGTTTCTCTTGTTTCCCAAATACGATACAAATAGCTTCACAAAAATGATTGCACACCGCTAGGAGAACATGATGTCCTAATATAATAGCATGGATTTATTGTGTCACTATTCAAGGATGATTGCTTTCCGCTCAAATGAAATATGCAAGGCCATTGATAGAAATTAAATGCCTTGAAGTATTTGTGTGTTTGTGTGTTGGGGGACAGGGGGGAGGATGCAGAATGTAGATATAGAATTCTTTACTGGCCAAGTGTGATTGAACACACAAGGAATTTGTCTTTGGTGCATATGCTCTCAGTGTACATAAAAGAAAAAGATACATTTGTCAAGAACCAAGAGGTACAACACTTAATGATTGTCATAGGGGTCAAATAAGCAATGAAGAAACAATCAATATTAATAAAAATCTTAGGATATAAGCAACAAGTTACAGTCATACAATGCTAACTGGGAGGAAATGGGTGATAGGAATGATGAGAAAAAACTAGTAGTAATGGTAGTGCAGACTTAGTAAATAGTTTGACAGTGTTGAGGGAATTATTTGTTTAGCAGAGTGATGGCGTTTGGAGAAAAACTGTTCTTGTGTCTAGTTGTCTTGGTGTGCAGTGCTCTGTAGCGATGTTTCCAGGGTAGAAGTTGAAACAGTTTGTGTCCAGGATGTGAGGGGTCAGTAAATATTTTCTCCGCCCACTTTTTGACTCATGCAGTATATAGTTGCTCAATGGAAGGCAGGTTGGCAGCAATTGTTTTTTCTGCATGTATTCTATATATTTGTGGTTCGGCCCATGCAGGGGAACTAGGATGAGTCTGAAGGAAGGGGAATTGAAAAGATCAAGAGGCAGCAACATCCCTATGGCTATGACTATCGTCTTGAGTCTTTCGACCCTTCCTTGATCAACCAAGAAGAGTTTGGCCAGTAGGGTTTTTCTACTTACATTTCCCACAATGCTTTCAGACAGGGCTTTCCAACCTTAGCATCTTTACAACTTGTGAACTTCAACTGCCAGAATTCCTCATCCAGCACATTCTGTACTGTTGATATTACCAACTTTGGGTAATGAAACATCCTCAAGAAAACAAACAAGCTCAGAATAATAATAATAATAATAATAATAATAATAATAATAATAATAATAATTAGCCCGAAAAAGTGGTCGAAAATGAGCAAGCAAAACTACTGTGTGTGACTGAATTCTGAAGCGTAACACACCAGACATTGTGATCGTGGAGAAAAAGAAAGTATGGATCATCGACATTGCAACCCCAAGAGACAGCAGAATTGAGGAGAAGCAGCTAGAGAAATTAGTGAAATACGAAGATCTAAAAATCGAGCTGCAACGACTCTGGCATAAGCCCGTGAAAGTGGTCCCAGTGGTACTTGGCACACTGGGTGCAGTGCCAAAGGATCTCAGTGGACATTTGAAAACCATCGGAATTGACAAAATCTCCATCTGTCAATTGCAAAAGGCCGCTTTACTGGGATCGGCAAACATAATTTGCCACTACATCAAGCAGTCCTAGGTGCTTGGGAAGCGCCCGACTGGTGATGAAATACGAAATCCAGCATAGTGATCTTGTTTGCTATGTTGTAGTGACATAATAATAATAATAATAATAATAATAATAATAATAATAATAATAATAATAATAATAATATATTAGATTTGTATGCCGCCCCTCTCCGAAGACTCGGGACGGCTCATAACAATAATAAAAACAATATTATGGCGGAACAAATCTAATATTAAAAAGAAGCATATAAAAACCCTATCATATTTAAAAAACCAAACAACACATACATACCAAACATAAATATAAAAAGCCTGGGGTAATGTGTCCCAACTCCCCCATGCCTGGCGGTATAGATGGGTCTTGAGTAATTTATGAAAGACAAGGAGGGTGGGGGCAGTTCTAATCTCCAGGGGGAGTTGATTCCAGAGGGCCGGGGCCATCACAGAGAAGGCTCTTTCCCTGGGTCCCGCCAAATGACATTGTTTAGTCAACGAGCCCCGGAGAAGGCCAACTCTGTGGGACCTTATCGGTTGCTAGGATTCGTGCGGTAGGCAGTTCCGGAGGTACTCTGGTCCAATGGCATGAAGGGCTTTAAAGGTCATAACCAACACTTTAATTGTGACCGGAAACTGATCGGCAGCCAGAAATCACAAGGACCACTCATTTCAACCCTGAGCTACAAATATTTCCCTTTCTGGGTACAACTTTAGATTTTCACCTTGAATCACACTAAAACAGCAACACTAAATCAACCACAGCTTTATTGACAAAGGGAGGAGGGAAATGGGAGGAGGAAGAATCAAGTTGTAGGAGATGCCAGCAACCCAGCCCATTAAATACTGGTCATTCTAGCCATTTTTAACCTGGGAATTTCCCCTGACATTCTATCAATGTTTGTTGCAGACAAACTGTCCACTTAGGAAGCAACACTGATTGACAATCAATTTCACATGCTGTTGTGCACATTCCACTTTGTACAGAGCAAAGTATTCAATGAGAATATTTCATTCATTCAGATCTAGGATGTGTTAAAGGAAAGCAAAGTTGCTTCCTCCCATATTTAGGATTACCAGGGTGATTTTGACAGCAAATCAACCATTTATATATCTGTTACAGTGGGCTTTGGCGCTTAGTTCATCTGAGATGAGTACTCCAAGATCTTTGACAAAGTGAAGGTCATCTACCTGTTCGTATCCACCCAGCTTATATTTTATTTTTATTTATTTATGTATTTATTTGTTTTGTCACGTATGTATTGGTGGTATATAAAGATATAATAATATTTATATACAAGATACTAGTAAAAGAGAAACATTAGGATAGTGGACAGAAGGCACACTGGTGCATTTATTTATTTATTTATTTATTTATTTGTTTGTTTGTTTGCTTGCTTCCTTCCTTGCTTGCTTGCTTCCTTCCTTCCTTCCTTGCTTGCTTGCTTACTTATTACTTACTTACTTACTTACTTACTTACTTACTTACTTACTTACTTACTTACTTACTTACTTACTTATTTATTTATTGGATTTGTATGCCGCCTCTTTCTGCAGACTCGGGGTGGCTAACAACAGCAATAAAACAGCATATAATAATAATCCAACACTAAAACAGTTAAAACCCTTATTATAAAACCAAACATACAAACAGACATACCAAAATTGTAAAGGCCTGGGGGGAAAGAGTATCTCAATTCCCCCATGCCTGGCGGCAGAGGTGGGTTTTAAGCAGCTTACGAAAGGCAAGGAGGGTGGGGGCAATTCTAATCTCTGGGGGGAGTTGGTTCCAGAGGGCCGGGGCCGCCACAGAGAAGGCTCCTCCCCTGGGTCCCGCCAAGCGACATTGTTTAGTTGACGGGACCCGGAGAAGACCCACTCTGTGGGACCTAACTGGTCGCTGGGATTCGTGCAGCAGAAGGCGGTCCCTGAGATAATCTGGTCTGGTGCCATGAAGGGCTTTATAGGTCATAACCAACACTTTGAATTGTGCCCGGAAACTGATCGGCAACCAATGCAGACTGCGGAGTGTTGGTGTAACATGGGCACATTTGGGGATGCACGCCCCTTACTGACCTCTTAGGAATTGGGAGAGATCAACAGTGGAGAGTTTAAGGGTAAAGTTTTGGGGGTTAGGTGATGATACTACATAGTCTGGTAGTGAGTTCGGTTACTAAAGTTGTATTTCCTGCAGTCGAGTTTAGAGCGGTTTACTTTACGTTTGTGTTGTGAATTTTTTTCCCCACTGTGTAAGACAGAGCATTTGTAGGTTGAGATTTGGAGTTGCCAATTGTTTGACCATTCTGACACATAGTCAAGGTCTTTTTGTAGGGCAGCAGCATTGTCCTAAGAAAACTGTTTCCAGTATTGAAGGCAGTCTTATTTGTAGAGGGTTGTTTTCTCGAGCTTTCAATTTCTTGGCTAATTAGTAGTTGTTTGCTTTTCACCAAACAGAAATTCATTCTGCAGCACAGTGGACTCAACCAGAAGTGAAATACGCAGCTGTGAGTAAGGAACCAAGTAGCAATTTGTGTCAGGAAAATGTTCATAATGTGAATAATGGCAGCAACAAAAAGAGACATTCATCGTGGGTAAAATGTTTGCCATCCTACACATACTTCACAGGCAATCTGTATTATCCTAAGTAATTGCTCTTACGTGGGATTAGAAGAGAATCCCTTCCAACACAAAGATTTTTTTATCAGTCTCTAAAAGGCATAGTCACTTTCAAATCGTATGATGGGGTATCCTGGGGTTCCTCCAAAGCCTGAATGGGAGTTTCCAATTAGGAGTGCTTTGAAAGACATAGGGGGGCTCACATTATGAAATTCAGTGGTGGAAAAAAAAAGTAAGGTTCAACATTTGGGGAAAAGGAATCCTCAATCTGAGTATTGCATTGGCAGTTCTGTGTTAGCAAAAACTTCAGAAGAAAAGGATTTAGGGGTAGTGATTTCTGACAGTCCCAAAATGGGTGAGCAGTGTGGTCGGGCAGTAGGAAAAGCAAGTAGGATGCTTGGCTGCATAGCTAGAGGTAGAACAAGCAGGAAGAGGGAGATTGTGATCCCCTTATATAGAGCGCTGGTGAGACCACATTTGGAGTACTGTGTTCAGTTCTGGAGACCTCACCTACAAAAAGATATTGACAAAATTGAACGGGTCCAAAGACGGGCTACAAGAATGGTGGAAGGTCTTAAGCATAAAACTCATCAGGAAAGACTTAATGGACTCAATCTGTATAGTCTGGAGGACAGAAGGAAAAGGGGGGACATGATCAAAACATTTAAATATGTTAAAGGGTTAAATAAGGTTCAGGAGGGAAGTGTTTTTAATAGGAAAGTGAACACAAGAACAAGGGGACACAATCTGAAGTTAGTTGGGGGAAAGATCAAAAGCAACGTGAGAAAATATTATTTCACTGAAAGAGTAGTAGATCCTTGGAACAAACTTCCAGCAGACGTGGTTGGTAAATCCACAGTAACTGAATTTAAACATGCCTGGGATAAACATATATCCATTGTGAGATAAAATACAGGAAATAGTATAAGGGCAGACTAGATGGACCATGAGATCTTTTTCTGCCGTCAGTCTTCTATTTATGCAAGAAAAACAAAATGCACAGGCATTGCATATGTGGTAGCTTGCTCAAGAGTAGTAACTGTGAGAGGGACCTCGGAGTCCTAGTGGACAACCATTTAAACATGAGCCAGCAATATGCAGCAGCTACCAAACACAGGTCTAGGCTGCATCAAGAGAGGGATAGAATCAAGATCACGTGAAGTGTTCATACCACTTTATAAAGCCTTGGTAAAGCCACACTGCATTCAGTTTTGGTCGCCACGATGTAAAGAGGGCGGTGAAAATATTTACTGACCCCTCGCATCCTGGACACAAACTTTTTCCACTCCTACCCTCAAAACGTCACTACAGAGCACTGCACACCAAGACAACTAGACACAAGAACAGTTTTTCACCGAACACTATCACTCTACTAAACAAATAATTCCCTCAACACTGACAAACTGTTTACTAAGTCTGCACATAATAATAATAATAATAATAATAATAATAATAATAATAATAAATTAGATTAGTATGCCGCCCCTCTCCGAGGACTTGGAGTGGCTCACAACAGCAACAGAATATAATATGATACAAATCCAATATTAAAACTAATTTAAAAACCCAATATTACTAAAAAAAACATTCAATTCTACACAATCACACCATTCTCAAATACTAGGGTCAGAAAGTTGAAGGGGGAGGATTAGTCCCCCCCATGCCTGATGGCATAAATGGGTCTTTAACATCCTGCGGATGTTAAAGCGTCAAATCTCCGGGGGGAGTTGATTCCAGGGTGCCGGGGCCGCCACAGAGAAGGCTCTACCCTTAGGTCCTGCCAGACGGCATTGTTTAGTTGACAGGACCCAGAGAAGGCCAATTCTGTGGGACCTAACTTCTATTTCTACTATTTTTTTCTCATCATTCCTATCACCCATTTCCTCCCAGTTAGGATTGTATGACAGTAACTTGTTGCTTGTATCCTAAGATTTTTATTAATATTGATGGTTTCTTCATTGCTTATTTGACCCCTATGACAATAATTAAGTGTGGTACCACATGGTTCTTGACAAATGTATCTTTTTCTTTTATGTACACAGTGTAGCAGTAAATTTTTTTTGGGATATTTACATCCCCATCTCATTCAGAGGTTTGATTGGAGATTTATACATTTTTTACTATATTTTTATTAACATATTGCTCGCATATTTGCATGGTTTTCTGTAAACTTTCATATTAATCTCGTGGGCTGTCTTTCTATGTAATTTATTTTCCAAACAAATCATACATAAAGCGGAACAGACGAGGGTTATATCAAGTTCCCCATGCCTGACGACATAGGTGGGTTTTCAGGAGTTTACGAAAGGCAAGGAGGGTTGGGAGCAGTCCTAATCTCCGGGGGGGAGTTTATTCCAGAGGGTCGGGGCCGCTACAGAGAAGGCTCTTCTCCTGGGTCCTGCAAGACTACATTGTCTTGTCGATGGAACCCAGAGAAGGCCAATTCTGTGGGACCTAATCGGTCGTTGGGATTCAGGTGGTCCTGAAGATATTCTGGTCCGATGCCATGTAGGGCTTTATAAGTCATAACCAACACTTTGAATTGTGACCGGAAACTGATCGGCAGACAGTGCAGGCTGCAGCAAGCTGAGCATCCTAGCCACTGAGCCACCGCATCCCCATGGGATGTTTACTGATTGCAATAATGGTGAAATCCTGTTTGTCTATTACGGCTTCGCTATCTGCATTTTTCTATTAACAGCAGGCACACTGTTTTATTCGTCCTTATAACTGTAGCTGTAAAGTGCGGGAAATTGCAGACATTTTCTTTGTAATCATAGTGCTCATCTTTCTACTTTGATCAGCAAATATCTGTTGAAATGGAAAATATAATAGGGCAAAATATTTCTTTTAATCCTCTGAGCTGTGTCTATAGAGATACCCCTGAAATGAATTCATTGACCAGTCAATTTTCTCAAGTTTATTTTTCCTACTGGATCTTGAAGATCTTATGTAAATCATTAGTTCAGCATGAAGTCCCTGAATTCTCAACTCAGAAAATAATAATGTTTAGGATAAAATTAAATGCACAATGATGCTCAGAAGAAGGGATCTTTCCAGCAGATTGTGTTTCAGTTCAGTTCAGTTCAAAGACTTAGACCGTAGAACAACTTTATGGTCATTTTAAAGGTACACTAATTTGCAGGCATTAAAATGAAATTTCATTGCTTACAGCTCTTGTTGTGGTTAGTTCTGGCCCAGCTCCTGCCCCAAGGACTGTGGATGTGGGGGAGACATCCACATGCTGCAGGCCTGTTTTGCCCCCGGTGGAATCTGCTGATGAAGGCTCCTCTGACCAAGAAGACATGAGTGACAGGGAGGAGGAGACTGTGGCAGACAGCTCAGAAGGAGATCAATTATCTAGCTCCTCCTTGGATTCGGAACAAGAGTTAATGATACAGCTACGCATGTGGAGAGCGATGCATAGGCAACAACAACTGAGAGATAGTTATCAAAGAAAATAAGGCCACCTGTGGTTGGGAGGGGCTGTGGTAATTAGTGAGGCTGCTATAAAGAGCAGCCTGTGGGTTTGGCCATTGTGGAGGATTATCTGATCATTGTGTTTCGTGCCTGCCTTGCTGACTTTGACCTTTGTGTGCTGATTTTTCCCCACTTTGAAACTAAACCAGAGCAAAGTGTGTTTCACTTTGTGAAAGAAGAAGGACTGTGAATTGCCCCACACCTGCAAGCTAAGTATCACAGAACTGATAAGGGACTTGTACAAATTACCAGTTTGTTTGGAGACGAGTGCTCTTTGCTATACCAAAAGAGGACTTAGGTTAAGTGAAATGTCATTATAAAGAACATTGTGTCTGAAATTTGTACCTGTGAATTTTTGGGAGGAGTCTACCAGAAAGCCTGACAGAACAGCTCTCAAGGAGTCACCACTTCCAATATACACTTTAACATGACAAACAAAGAAATAAAGAAATATGCATATACCCACATATATTATTCGTACCCATACTCAGAGGTGGGCTGCTAAGGTGGAACGGTGACGTGTGCTCACCCCAGTTGCTCTGAGTGCTAGTGGAGTACAGCACAATTATGCTGTTGCATCTGAAACACAGGCGCACCTCCGTGTCTGTGCAAAATTTTGCTACCTGCCCGGATGCAGTAGCATAATTGCACTGGACTTCGCTAGCACTCAGAGCCACGGGTAAGTTCATATCACAGTCCCACCTTAGCAGCCCATCTCTGCCCATGCTTCATTACCAAACTATGTGATCAGACTTGATAAATTGACAGCTAAAATGCATAACTTCTTAGAATCAGAGTGTATTAATATAAGGCAACTGGCAGTTGGAGCAGACTTCTTTTCAGGTGGGGAGGGAGAGTGGAACGTCTAACTCCTTAGCATCAAATTGTGTTAAAAATAATAATAAATACTAATGATCTGATGGTCATTTCAAAAAAAAAATTCTTAGCACCTAGAAGCCAAGTGGAACATATGTGCCAAGTTTCAAGTTTGTAGGCTTTATAGTTCTGGAGATTTTGTGATGAGTGAGTGATATTTGGCTTTTATATATGTATAGATGACACAGAGAAACAACACAGTACAGTTCAGATGTATACAGGTACATGGCGAGAAAAATGAATCTTGCAAAGCTTTTTCAGAATCTGGTAGTCCTGCTAGAAATACTTCAAAACGTCCTGCCATAGGTCAATTTTGAATATATTTGTTACATTTGAATACAATATAATCCACTGTATTTGAGGGAAAATACGACAGAGCTGAAACAGTGTAGAGCAGTGATTTTCAACCTTTTTTGAGCAGCGGCACATTTTTTACATTTACGAAACCCTGGGGCACATTCCTCCCCTTCACTCTATTTCTTTCTCCCTCCCTCTTTCTCTTCCTTCCTCTTTCTTCATCTCTCTCTCCATCCCTCTTTCTTTCTCTTCCTTCCTTCCTCTCTTTTTTGCTCTCTTTCTCTCCCTCACTACCTCCCTCTATGTCTTTCTCTCTCTCCTTCTCTCCCTCTTTCTCTCTATTTCTTTCTCTCTCTCTTTCTTTCTCTTGTTCTCTTTCTTGCTTTCTTTCTCTCTCTCTTGCTTTCTTTCTCTCTTGCTTTCTCTCTCTCTTGCTTTCTTTCTCTCTGAGCTTCGCGGCACACCTGACCATGTCTCGCGGCACACTAGTGTGCCACGGCACACTGTTTGAAAAACACTGGTGTAGAGGACAGGCACCAATGTCAATAAAAAGGATTAGAGCAGTTCCTTTACAGTTTAGTTTCCTAAAATTATAGGAGATTCTTCCAAGATTATAGCAGAAAATTTGAACCATTGTCTAGGTGGGACAAATAAACTCAGATTATCTTTCTCTAAGGCAGAGTTCCTATCTGTCATTAAACATCCAGGAATATCAACCCTAGTGCAATTGCAAGAATTTTATGATGAAACAGCCAGAGTTAAGAACAAGTTTGGGAATCAGGGTGTTTTTATTCTGTTTAAAGTCCCCTCCCTCTATTTAATTGTAACTGATGTTTGGGGACTGCCTGGACTAGTCCTTGCAGCTTTCTTGTTGTGGTTCAGCCTGAGGCTGCTCAGGGACCGGCTGTGTCTCTGCTGGCTCCATGCCCGGGGGAGGATGACAGAGAAGAGGAAGGGGCTGAACAGTCGGACGGGGGAGAGGAAAATCAGGAATGGGATGAAGGAGAACAGCATGAGAGCCCCGGGGGGGGGGGGGCTCTCCCCAGCCAGTAGTTTGGAGTCATTAGGTGATGAAGCTCAAGCCGTCATTGACATGCGACAGAGACGGTCAGATCAAAGAAAGGAGCAATTAAAGAAGTATTATCAGCACTGAATTAGGAACAGCTAGCTGGGTTTGGGTGTGGTCCTCCTTAGCAGGGTTTAAAAGGCAGGCAAGCCCTTGAAGCCATGTGGAGTGTTATCAGTTTGGAGTTGTGTTATCCTGTCTTGTTTCTCGGAGTCTCTGTTCCTGGCTTGTGGCCCAGCAGCTTTGGAAGACCTGTGGGAGGTGTAGGTCTGCTATCTACAGCCTCGGCTTGGCAGCAAGAATTCTGTATTGCTGCATGGACTTTTGCCTTCGTGGATATATCTGAAGATACAGCATTTTCCTGTTTGTAAGGACATTTTCTGTTACCTGTGTTTTTCTTGAATTTTATAAAACTGCCTTTGCCTTTTACCAGTGTGTCTGGATTCTCTTTTTGGGTTGGTATTGGCTTCTGGAGTGACCCAGACAGAACATTTCTAAATAATGTTTTTTTTCTCCCCAGAAGTGGTTTGTCATTGCCACTTTCTTAGGGCTAAAAGGAAGAGACTGGCCCATGGTCACCTAGCTGGCTTTATGAGTAAGGCAGAACTGGAACTCACAGTCTTCCAGTTTCTAACCTCTGACCTTAAACACTACAACAAACTGGCTCTCGTTCTATTTAGTCAGGTTTTATATTCTGAAAATTGGTCTTCTAAATTCTACTTTGAGCATGCCAGGAAATATGCCGTATCAAACACAGCCAGGCAGGGTATCTACTTATTTTCTGAAGTGTGCCTGGTGGCTCGGTGGTACTTTCCATCATTCAATTTTCAAAACCCTCTTATTGCTGCCTGCAAGAAGAGTGCATGATCTCACCGCCAAACAGAAGAAAATTCTAGGATTCCAAGAGGCCAAGGGCTGCTGTGAGTTAAAATGTATAAAGGTTAAAAAAAATAAAGGTGTAGAAACTTAAATAAAGAGATAGATTTAAATACTTGGGAAAAGGTATGGACGTATAACTGGAAAGTCAACTGCTTTTAAAGAAAACCAGATTAAGATGTTTTATAGATGGCACTTACCACCAAGCAGAATTACAAAAATGTTCCAAACTAAATCGCCCAACTGTTGGAAATGTAAAACAGAAATAGGTACCTACTATCATAGTTGGTGGACGTGCCCCAAAGCAAAAGAATATTGGACCTTAATAGAAAAATGGTTAAGAGAAATAACACAAGAAATCAAGAAAACACCAGATTTTTTCTACTGGGCATATCAAACAATAAATACAAAAAAGACATATATTACTTAATAGTTCACATATTAGTAGCAGCCAGAATAGCTTTTGCGCAAAAATGGAAAGATATTGAGATTCCAAAAGAAACAGATATTCTCAAGAACGTCTTAGATTGTGCTGAGCTAGATATGATGACGAGATGGTTAAATAACCAAGAAGAATCAGAATTTTATGATATCTGGCAGAAAGTATATACTTGGGAAACAAGGAAAAAGGGATAAATGTGTTGTTATGTTATTTTGAATATTTGAATTTAGTAGTAGAACTGTATTAGATGGTAATTATTTACCAATACAAACATAAATTTCTCCTTCTCTAAAAATCCTTCTTTTCTTTTTATATATAATTTTATAAACTTTGATATAGTTTTAGATTTATTACATTAAAACCGATATTCTTACTTTATATATTTACACATATTTTATAGATGGAATTTTTCTTTTATTATTATGATCATGACTTCTACTTTGAGCGGAGCGACTGTAGCTCCACTAAATGTTGTATGTTATGTTTGTTATGTCTGTTTTTTGAAAAATTAATAAAATATATTTTTTTAAAAAAAATAAAGGTCTCCTTTGGATACCTTCATAAAATTTATACTCCTAAGAGCAGAACATTCAGTACAAGTTTGGCACTGAAATTTCCATTGCTTACCAAGGCAGTTCTTAAGTGAGCTGCATCCAGTTTTACAGAATAACAGAATTGGAAGGGACCTTAGGCAGGAAACCCTACACCACTTCAGACAAATGGTGATCCAACATCTTCTTAAAAACTTCCAGTGTTGGAGCATTTACAACTTCTGGAGGCAAGCTGTTCCACTGATTAATTGTCCTAATTGTCAGGAAATTTCTCCTTAGTTCTAAGTTGCTTCTCTCCTTGATTAGTTTCAACTCATTGCTTCTTTTTCTATCCTCAGGTACTTTGGAGAATAGCTTCACTCTCTCTTGTTTATGGCAGCCCCTCAGATATTGGAACACTGCTATCATGTCTCCCCTAATCTTTCTTTTCATTAAACTAGACATGCCCAGTTCCACCAATTGTTCTCCATATGTTTTTGCCTCCAGTCTCCCAATCATCTTTGTTGCTCTTATCTGCACTCTTTCTAGGGTCTCAACATCCTTTTTAGAATAGAATTCTTTATTGGCCAAGTGTGATTGGACACTCAAGGAATTTGTCTTTGGTGCAGATGCTCTCAGCGTACATAAGAGAAAAAGATACATTTGTCAAGAATCATGTGGTACAACACTTAAAGTAGCTGTGAGGTGCAGCTCCAAGACAGTGTTGGTTACAAAGAGTTTTTGACATCTCCTATCAGGAGATGGAAGAAATAAGTAAAGCTGGGTAGCTGGCCATTTGCAAGAAGAGATCACTTTCTCCTCAGTCATCATTTCCAGCTCCAAAAGACCTCCCCTAATGAAGCATAATTAGTGCAACATAAAGTACTAAGATCTGCCAATTAGCCATCTGCATACTCAATAGCTTATTTCCTGGCCTGTCATCCCACACACTCCCCTTATTATAGCATCTTCTGTAGACTGGAGAAGGCACAGTGGTACAGAAGGAAAAAAAAAATTACAAGCCATAATAACTCTGTATACATTAGATTTGTCACGGTGAGATCTAATTCACTCCAATTTAGGATCAAGGGAAGACACATATTATCTGGATGGTTTTGCTGCTTTGGAAGTTTGAAGAAGAGCCTGTTTAATTGCAAGCATCATTCAGTGAATGGAAGGCAAAGGTTTAATTCTCAGCTTCTTTTTCCAGCGGGGGCTACGTGGAAATGACATTTCCTCCTGCCCTTGTTATTAGTCCTATGCTGGCCATGTTTTGCGTCAGATGAGGAATAACACACGGACACGAGAGCTGGTTAATAAAGGTCACTTTATTAAATATAAACATAGAAGACCTGCAGAGGTCACTAAATGGGGGGGAAGTTCCTATGTGGGGAGGGGGTGTAGGGGGTGGACAAAGAAATGGAAACTCTTGACTTTTTGGCATCATAATGTAGAAACCACCAGAAATGGTCCCTCGAGCAGTGGCAAAATATGATTTTCTATGACAAATCATCATTTACCCTTTTTTCTGAATTACTTTGAAATGTACAGGTATGGATCTAGTTGCTTGCACTTACTAAACAAAACAGGTTTAATTCATGCAATGAAAAGCAACATTTTTCACAGAGAAGCAGGACATATCTGCATTTGGTAGAACTGACTTGAACTCATTGTGTGAACCCAAATTTGACAACCACACAGGTTTTATTAAATGTTAAGGCAGCGGTCCCCAAACTCCGGCCCGCTGAGGTCTTTTAACTGGCCTGCGGCAGCACACAAGATTTTACCGATCAATATAATAAGAGGGAGAAATAGAGGGAGAGAGAAATGAAGAGGAGAGGTAGAAAGGGAGAGAGAGAAAGGGAGAAATAGAGAGGGGGGGAGAGAGAAAGTGTGAGAGATACAAAGAGGGAGAGTTAGAAAGAAAGTGAGTGAGAGAAAGAGAAGAAAGAGGGAGAGATAGAGAGGGAGAGAGAAAGGAAGAGGGAGAGATGGAAAGAGAGAGAGAAAAAAAATGAGAAAATGATGGAGGGAAAGAATGAGGGAGAGGAAAATGAAACAAATGAGAGAAAAAGAAGAGGGAAGAGAGAAGTGGAGAGGAAGGAGGGAGGGAAGGAAGGAAGGAGAAATGGAGTTTGTTGACTTAAGTTTAAATTTACTTGTTAATAAAGAAGTATAAATTACTTTATTACTTAAAAAGTTTGGGGACCCCTGTGTTAAGGTAAGTTGGAATTTTCTATAACATTTTATAACACTTCAATCAATAGCTATGAGGGTCGTGTATGGAGTCAAAGCTCATAAATCAATCATGGCAAAATTCAAAATGTTCCTCTGTTCAATTGTGCTTTGGATATATTTTATTGGGGTTGTTTAAATATTGGGAAATGTGCCCCAACTGCTATTTTAAGTTTTAAAAATAGGCATATCGTGAAGATTCCTTTGGCTTTGATGGGCAGTTATCCATGGTCCAAAGCTGGGGCGCCGCAGAGTCCCTGAGGGGAACGATGTCTTCAAAGGGACTTAGGGCAGCCCAGCCACGTGGGGTCACTCACGAACGCGAATCCTAGAAAGAAAACTTGGACACATTTCTCTCCGGGTGAAATGACACAGTATTGAGCCGTGCACTTCCTTTTATTGGGGGATATGCAAATTGGGAGTGATTATACGTATATGTCAATTGATATACAAACATCCAATAACATAACTCTAAGATATGACACAACATCCAAGTCCTTCCCATCTCCATATGGCACGTAACTAGTTTCTACTGAACAAATGTCTCTCGTGGCCAATTTCCTGGGACCTTTTGTTGTTAGAAAAGCTATCTCCGGGATCGCCTTCTGCCGCACGAATCCCAGCGACCGGTTAGGTCCCACAGAGTCTTCGGGTCCCGTCGACTAAACAATGTCGTCTGGCGGGACCCAGGGGAAGAGCCTTCTCTGTGGGGGCTCCGACCCTCTGGAACCAGCTCCCCCCTGAGATCAGGATTGCCCCCACCCTCCCTGCCTTTTGTAAACTCTTTAAAACCCACCTCTGCCGTCAGGCATGGGGGAACTAAAACATCTCCCCCTTGCCCATGTTGTTTTGCCGCTTGATTGATTGATCGTATGCCTGTTTTTTATATATATTGGGATTGTTTTATGAATTTTTTAACTTAAATTGTAATTAGATTGGTGGGTTTGGATTTGTTACTATGTACTGTTTTTACTATTGTTGTTATTGTGATTCAGCCTGAGGCTGCTCAGGGACCAGATGTGTCTCTGCTGGCTCCATGCCCGGAGGAGGATGACAGCGCAGAGGAGGGGGCTGAACAGTCGGATGGGGGAGAGGAGAGTCAGGAATGGGATGAAGGAGAACAGCATGAGAGCCCCGGGGGAGGGCTCTCCCAAGCCAGTAGCTTGGAGTCATTAGGTGATGACGCACAAGCTGTCATTGACATGAGACAGAGACGTTCAGAGCAACGAAAGGAGCAGTTAAAGAAATATTTTTACCATTGAATTAGAAACAGCTGGGTTTGGGTGTGGTCCTCATCAGCAGGGTTTAAAAGGCAGGCAAGGCCTTGAAGCCATGTGGAGTGTTATCAATTGGAGTTGCGGTGACCTGTTTTGATTCTCAGCGTCTCTGATCTTGGCTTGTGGCCTCGCAGTCTGGAAGACTCGTGGGAGGTGTCTGTTTGCTAGCTACAGCTTCGTCTTGGCAGCAAGAATTTGGTATTGCTTCATGGACTATTCCCTTCGTGTATATATTTATATATATTTCCCTGTTTGTAAGGACATTTTCTGTTACCCGTGTTTTCCTTGAATTATATAAACTGCCTTTGCCTTTTACCAGTGTGTCTGGCTTCTCTTTTTGGGTTGGTATTGGCTTCTGGAGTGACCCAGACAGGACAGTTGTGAGCCGCCCCGAGTTTGCGGAGATGGGTGGCATATAAATCCAATAAATCTAATCTAATCTAATCTATCTCTTGTTTACCACAAAGCAAGGCCTATTATCGCTGCCTTCGTCCTGTTTACCCCAGGAAATGTAAATATGCATCCTTTAATCATACAGTTCTCATTCTGCTGACACATTCTTGGTATTCGAGGAGAGCTGCCTTGAACCGCTTTATGGCCAGTCACTTCCTCAAGCAGAGTTCACCAGAAATGCAGACTCACTTTGTGACCTACGTGCAGTCCTGTTCCTGGCTACTTTTGTTGTTAGAAGTCCAGATATCAAATCCTATCCTAACATGCTATGGCAGCTACACAAAGCTAGTTACTTCTTCACAGAAAGAATGTTCTTTCTGCGCCAGCTCAGGAAGCTCAAACTACCCAAGGAGCTGCTGATACAGTTCTACAGAGGAATCATTGAGTCTGTCATCTGCACCTCTATAACCGTCTGGTTTGGTGCTGCAACCCAACAAGACCAACACAGACTTCAGAGGACAATCAGAACTGCAGAAAAAAACAATTGCTGCCAACCTGCCTTCCATTGAGGACCTGTATACTGCACGAGTCAAAAAGAGGGCGGGGAAAATATTTACTGAGCCCTCGCATCCGGGACACAAACTGTTTCAACTCCTACCCTCAAAACGTCGCTACAGAGCACTGCACACCAAGACAACTAGACACAAGAACAGTTTTTTTCCGAATGGCATCACTCTACTAAACAAATAATTTCCCCAACACTGTCAGACTTTCTACTAAATCTGCACTTCTATTCTACTAGTTTTTCTCATCATTCCTATCACCCATTTCCTCCCATGTTGACTGCATGACTGTAACTTGTTCCTTATATCCTAAGATTTTTATTAATATTGCTTCTTCATTGCTTATTTCACCCCTATGACAATCATTAAGTGTTATACCACATGATTCTTGACAAATGTATATTTTATTTTATGTACACTGAGAGCATATGCACCAAGACAAATTCCTTGTGGGTCCAATCACACTTGGCCAATAAAAATCTATCTGTCTATCTATCTGTCTGTCTGTCTGTCTGTCTGTCTGTCTGTCTGTCTGTCTGTCTGTCTGTCTGTCTGTCTGTCTGTCTGTCTGTCTGTCTCTCTCTCTCTCTCTGTCTGTCTCCCTCTCTGTCTCTATCTATCTATCTATCTATCTATCTATCTATCTATCTATCTATCTATCTATCTATCTATCTTCATAGTTATAGACCAGCTAGGTCTGTATTGTAATGGTACATCTGTAATAAAGCTAATGCTTTGAGCAAATTCTAATGCAGTCCCATCATTCTCTTTTTATTAGGAATAAGCAACATTCCATTTTCAGGATTACTGCTTAGTTATCTAGCATGAAATATTGTTTGAAAATTATGGGGGAGAAACATTACTGCAGTTCACATGATACAAATTCATTAACACTGAGCTAAAATGAATATTATGCAAATGGAAAATCTGCTACTCAATTCTCATTTGCAACAGCTGTGTTTTGTTTAGGTTTTTTTTTTTAATCCTTATTTCTAGCAGAACCTCCAAACAAATAAGCAAAGAATTACTGCTAATACAGGGAGGTCAATATCTTTCCATTGATTGAGAGTTTTATCGTTAAGGGATTCATTAGAAAAATAAGCAAAGCACTTTATAGTTGGATGGAATCCTTCATATAATTAGATGAATATCATAGCCACACAGATAGTCTAATCCAGTGATGGCGAACCTTTTTTCCCTCAGGTGCCGAAACAGCGTGGGCATGCGCTATCGCACATGTGTGAGTGCCCACACCCATAATTCAATGCGTGGGGAGGGTGAAAACAGCTTTACCCATCCCCCAGAGGCCCTCTGGAGGCCAAAAACAGTCTGTTTCCCAAATTCTGGTGGGCCCAGTAGCTCATGTTTTGCTCTCCACAGGTTCCAACGGCTTCCCTGGAGCCAGGGGAGGATAAAAATTATTATTATTATTATTATTATTATTATTATTATTATTATTATTATTATTATTATTATTATCATCATCATCATCATCATCATTATCATTATTATTATTTATTAGATTTGTATGCCGCCCCTCTTTGTAGACTCAGGGCGGCTCACAACAATAACAAAGACAATGTAAGAACAAATCTAATAATTTAAAAAACACTAAAAACCCCATTATTAAAAGCAAGCATACACACAAACATACCATGTATAAACTGTATAGGCCCGGGGGAGATGCCGTCAGTCTTCTATGTTTCTATGTTTCTATATTATACTTTATAATATGTTCCCTGGAAGTCTTGGAAAGTTTTGTGTGCTTTCAGAATTGGAAAACTAGGATGATAAACTACAAGTTCTTGGACTGAATTCTTAATAAATTAACTGTGATTCACTAAGAATGGAATACAAGAATTATATGTGCCCTGCAGGGTTTACAATGTTAGACTCGGTCTGTGTTTGCTTGCTACTGAGTTATATTGTTTATGTTGTGTGATGGTGTTAAAAAAAACCATATTTGTGTCTAATTAAAAATATGCATTATAGGGAAAAAGCCGCTACTGTTTCATTTCCCTGGTGGCTCCTCCTTTCTCAAATTATTTCCAGAAGGCTTCATAGGAGTTTCCTGTAGCCCCAAGGAAAGAGGAGGAGAAGTCAATTAAATTTAGTCGCAAAGATACAAAGAAGATGTAGAAAAGCAGAAAAGAAGCTAACCATTAGGGAATAGGTCAAGGCCAATGTAAAATAAATGAACTCAACCTGAGGGTATAGTTTAATTTTAGGCTTTGGGGCTACTGAACCCATCACAAACCTCTTTTCCCCCCTTCTCTCTCCCAACTCTCTTTCCTTTCACTTTATAATGACCTGGTAAGACCACACTTGGAATACTGCACCAGTTTTGGTTGTTACAATGTAAAAAAAGATGCTGTGACATTAGAAAGAGTGCAGAGAAGAACAACAGGATTAGGGGACTAGAAACTAAGACATATTGGACCAGATTACCTCTGGAACAAATCCCAGCGACTGATAAGGTCCCACAGAGTTGGCCTTCTCTGGGTCCCGTCAACTAAACAATGTCGTTTGGCGGGGCCCAGGGGAAGAGCCTTCTCTGTGGCGGCCCCGGCCCTCTGGAACCAACTCCCCCTGGAGATTAGAACTGTCCCCACCCTCCCTGTCTTTCGTAAACTGCTCAAGACTCACTTATGCCGCCAGGCATGGGGGAGTTAAGATATTCCTTCCCCCGAGGCCATTACAAGTTATGCATGGTATGCTTGTGTGTATGTTTGGTTTTATAATAAGGGTTTTTAGTTGTTTTATTAATTGGATTATTACATGCTGTTTTTATCATTGTTGTTAGCCGCCCCGAGTCTGCGGAGAGGGGCAGCATACAAATCCAATAAATAAATAAATAAATAAATAAATAAAATATAAAGAACAGTTGTGGGATTTGGGAAAGTTTAATTTAATGGAAAATAGGATTAGGGGAGACATTTTATTTATTTATTTGTTTGTTTGTTTGTTTGTTTGTTTGTTGGTTTAGTTCAATACACAATAATACACAATGAAGGTTATAGAGGATATAATAGAGAAGAAATACAAGATATAGGAGAGACTATAGGACAGGGGTCGGAAGGTACTCTAGTGCGCTTATGTACTCCCCTTACTGACCTCTTAGGAATCTGGAGAGGTCAACCGTGGATAGTCTAAGGGTAAAATGTTGGGGGTTAGGGGATGATACTACGGAGTCCGGTAATGAGTTCCACGCTTCAACAACCCGATTACTAAAGTCATATTTTTTACAGTCAAGTTTGGAGCGGTTAATGTTAAGCTTGAATCTGTTGTGTGCTCTTGTGTTGTTGTGGTTGAAGCTGAAGTAGTCTTTGACAGGCAGGACATTGCAACGTATGATCTTGTGGGCAATACTTAGGTCACGTTTAAGGCGTCGTGGTTCTAAGCTTTCAAGACCCAGGATTGTAAGTCTAGTTTTGTAGGGTATTCTGTTTCGAGTGGAGGAATGAAGGGCTCTTCTTAATAGCAGTGTTCCAACATCTAAGGCAGTGGTTCTCAGGCTTTCTAGGCCGCGACCCCTTAATACAGCTCCTCGTGTTGTGGTGACCACCAACCATAAGTCTAGAGCCAATTCTCCCAACAGAGCTTTGGGCTGATTGTCAGGAAGCCGCGCGGCTGTTTTAAAAGGTGACAGCCGGCCTGGGGGTCTTCCCAGCAACCTCCCGAACCCCGAACCTTTGCCGAACTTCTGGGTTCGGGGTTCGGGAGGTTGCTGGGAAGCCCCCCAGGCCGGCTGTCACCTTTTAAAACAGCCGCACGGCTTCCCAGCAGTCGTGAACGCTGAACGCGGAAGTTCGGGTTTGGCGTTCGGCTTTGTGTGGTAGAAGACGGTCCCGGAGATCTGTTAAGATCAAAAGCACCTCTGACGAATCTTAACTGCAACTGTCAGAATGGCTCCGTATATGTAAACGCCTGATTGGTCGGATTGTAAAAATATGTTTCAAGATGCCAGAATAGAAGCTTTAGTTCCTAATACCAGGGGAAATTTGTCTTTTCCCAGGGTCTCAGGCGTCTCCTGTGAAATGGTCATTCGACCCCCAAAGGGGTCCCGACCCCCAGGTTGAGAACCACTGATCCAAGGGGTTATTATTATTTTATTATTATTATTTATTAGATTTGTATGCCGCCCCTCTCCAAAGACTCGGAGCTGCCGAAGACTCGAGGTTGCCACAAAGAAGAAGGAGTCAACCTATTCTCCAAAGCTCTTTAGGGTAGGACAAGAAGCAATGGGTGAAAACTAATCAAAGACAGAAACATCTTAGAACTAAGGAGAAATTTCTTGACGGAAAAATTAATCAGTAGACTGACTTGCCTCCAGAAGTTGTAAATGCTCCAACACTAGGAGTTTTTAAGATTTGTTTATTTATTTATTTATTTATTTATTTATTTATTTATTTATCAGATTTAAATATTGTATGCCGCCCCTCTCCGTAGACTCGGGGCGGCTAACAACAATAATAATACAATGTAAACAAATCTAATATTTAAGTTAATTTAAAAACCCCAATTTAAGAAACCAATCATACATACAGACATACCATGCATAAATTTTATAAGCCTAGGGGGAAGGGAAAGTCTCAATTCCCCAATGCCTGATGACAGAGGTGGGTTTTAAGGAGGGGGCAACTCTGATATCTGGGGGGAGTTGGTTCCAAAGGGTTGGGACCGCCACAGAGAAGGCTCTTCCCTTGGGTCCCGCCAGATGACATTGTTTAGTTGACGGGACCCGCAGAAGGCCAACTCTGTGAGACCTAACTGGTCGCTGGCATTCGTGCGGCAGAAGGCAGTCCCGGAGATATTCTGGTCCGATGCCATGGAGGGCTTTGTAGGTCATAACCAACACTTTTAATTGTGACCAGAAACTGATCAACAACCAATGCAGACTGCGGAGTGTTGGTGTAACATGGGCTGGATAACCATCTGTCTGAAGTAATGTACGGTTTCCTGCCTAAGCAGGGGGTTGGACTAGAAGATCTCCAGGTTCCCTTCCTATTCTGTAATTCTGTTATTTTGTTTTTTTGGAAGCAATTTCATCCTTTCTCTTCCATGCTGGGGATTGTTTGACTAAAGAGCCACGCAAAGGCTGAAGTAAGTGAATGAATGGGAACGTTGGAATCATTTAAAACCCAGCACTTTAAAAATGCTGTGTTTTGTTCTGAGCGAAAACCACCACGTTGAATCTGGTATTGCAGGTGCCACACACTGGTATTATGTCTCTCAGCATCACATTCGGCTGAAATCTAATACCACACTGTTTAGAATGTAAAGAGGGGGAAAGATTGGCGCGTGATTGCTCATTCATATGCTTAGCAGTACCTGTTAGTTATCCCTCATTGTTCTTTCTGCAGTCTTATTTTCTCCATGTTCTCCTTTAGATTTCCCCCTTGTATTTATGAGCTTTTGCCTGCTGTTCATGTATTCTATATATAGGGAGCCATTCTGACAGTTGCAGTTAAGATTCGTCAGAGGTGCTTTTGATCTTAACAGATCTCCGGGACCGTCTTCTACCACACGAAGCCGAACGCCAAACCCGAACTTCCACGTTCAGCATTCAGCGACTGCTAGGAAGCCGCGTGGCTCTTTTAAAAGGTGACAGCCGGCTTGGGGGGCCTCCCAGCAACCTCCCGAACCCGGAAGTTCGGCAAAGGTTCGGGGTTTGGGAGGTTGCTGGGAAGCCCCCCAGGCCGGCTGTCACCTTTTAAAACAGCCGCACGGCTTCCTAGCAGCTTCCCGAAGCCGAATGGCAAACCCGAACTTCCGCGTTTGGCGTTCGGCGACTGCTGGGAAGCTGCGCGGCTGTTTTAAAAGGTGACAGTCGGCCTGGGGGGCTTCCCAGCAACCTCCCAAACCTTGAACCCGGAAGTTCGGCAAAAGTTCGGGGTTCGGGAGGTTGCTGGGAAGCCCCCCAGGCCGGCTGTCACCTTTTAAAACAGCCGCGCGGCTTCCCAGCAGCTTCCTGAAGCCAAACGCCAAACCCGAACTTCCGCATTTGGCGTTCGGCGACTGCTGGGAAGCCGCGCGGCTGTTTTAAAAGGTGACAGCCAGCCTGGGGGGCTTCCCAGCAACCTCCCGAACCCCGAACCCGGAAGTTCGGCAAAAGTTCGGGGTTCGGGGGGGTGCTTGGAAGCCCCCCAGGCCGGCTGTGACCTTTTAAAACAGCCACGCGGCTTCCCAGCAGCTTCCCGAAGCCGAATGCCACACCCAAACTTCCGCGTTTGGCGTTCGGAGACAGCTGGGAAGCCGCGCGGCTGTTTTAAAAGGTCACATCCAGGCTGGGGGGCTTCCCAACACCCCCCCAACCCGAACCCGGAGGTTTGGCAAAAGTTCGGGGTTCGGGCGGGGTGCTGGGAAGCCCCCCAGCCCGGATGTGACCTTTTAAAACAGCTGCGCGGCTTCCCAGCTGTCTCCCGAAGCTGAACGCCAAACCCGAACTTCCACATTCGGCGTTCGGCGACTGCTGGGAAGCCGCGCGGCTGTTTTAAAAGGTCACAGCCAGGCTGGGGGCTTCCCAGCAACCTTCTGAACCGAACCCGGGGTTCAGAAAAATTTTGCCTCTTCTTACGAACTTTTTTCGAGTTACGAACCGGCGTTCGGGAGGATGCTGGGAAGCCCTGCCGCCCGGCTGTCACCTTTTAAAACAGCCGCGCGGCTTCCCAGCAGTCTCCGAATTCCGGTTTGTAACTCGAAAAAAGTTCGTAAGAAGAGGCAAAATTTTTCTGAACCCCGGGTTTGTATCATGAGTTGTTCGTAAGATGAGGGGTTCGTATCTTGAGGTACTACTGTATAAATAATAATAATAGATCTAGAAAATTTTTGGAAGCTAGAAAAACAATGTACTCTCACCCACTTACCCATGTACGTCTATATGCATACATATACAGTGATACTTCTACTTAAGAACGCCTCTACTCAAGAACTTTTCTAGATAAGAACTGGGTGTTCAAGATTTTTTTGCCTCTTCTAAGAAAAATTTCCCAGGAAATTTGAGAGCAGCACGAAGACCCGGCCAGTTTCCTGCCATTTCCCCTTTAATCCCGGCTATATGGGGCTTTTCTGGGCTGCCAGAGGAGCCTTTCGGTGTATGGGAGGGTCATGCTCCTTTTCACCGCCTTAGAGTCCCTTTTTTTAAAGCCTTAAAGTTTTGCATTTTTTTGATTCCCCTCCCCTCCCCTTCTTCCTTCAGCAGCGACTGTCCTCCTCCTCTTCTTCCTCCTCCTCCTCCTCCTCCCACCCAAATTCCGAGCTTTTATTTCTTTCCTAATGGGTTTACACATATTATTTGCTTTTACATTGATTCCTATGGGAAAAATTGCTTCTCCTTACAAACTTTTCTACTTAAGAACGTGGTCATGGAGCGAATTAAGTTCTTAAGTAGAGGAACCACTGTATAGACATACAGGTGCTTCTGCATGTAGATATGTATCAGCCACACCAAGTACATTTGTCTTTGCAGCAAGAGAGAGGCAGACATGGGCTTTCCTGATATAGATGAAGACATTTCTATTAGAGGCAGGAGGTGGCTTGTGAATAGAAGAAGAATCTGTATTTGTGCCACACTTCATGTCCTTAGTTTCTCATTCAAAAGGGATCGGGCTTATCTTAGAATGGATCCCCCCCTTTTTTTGGTTAAGGCTGCTATATTAAAGGATTGTGTGGTCTTGAGAAGACAGTCGGGGAAAGTTTAAAGGACTATTGAGACACAGAAGCAGCCTGGATCTTAAGAACGGCACAGCTCCTTTCCTTAGTAGCGTAGTTATTATAAATAGCAATGTGGTTTATGAAGTCAATTGCATTTGTTCTTCAACCTTTATGGACGCAACAGGGATAGATTAGGGCTAGAAGAATCAAAACACAAGGGGAGTAGAGCTATATTGGTTCTGAACCTATATGCATTAGAGAATTGCAGCAACCAATAAATGAATTCCGTCCCCTGTCCTATTGATCTCCTCTATATACCTTTCTTCTATTCTTTCATTGATATGTTCTATTCCTATATCTTCTCTTCTATTCTTTCTTAGATATGTTTTACTATGAGTATATCCTCTATAACCTTCATTATGTATTTTACTACGTGTATACCCAATAAAACCCTCATTGTGTATTGGACAAAATCAATCAATCAATCAACCAATAAATAAATATACTGTTCAAAAAAATAAAGGGAATACTCACATTCTAGATCTGAATGAATGAAATATTCACAGATTCGATGGACCATGAGGTCTTTTTCTGCCGTCAGTCTTCTATGCTTCTATGTTTCTACGTTTCAGTGCCACAGGTGGCACGCGGAGCCATATCTGCTGGCACGCGAGCTGTTGCCCTAGCTCAGCTCCAACGTGCATGTATGTATTGGCTAGCTGATTTTTGACTGCACAGAGGCTCTGGGAGGGCATTTTTGGCTTCCAGAGAGCCTCCGGGGTGATGGGGAGGGCATTATTACCAGGGAAGCATTTGGAGCTTGGGGAGGGTGAAACACAAGCCTACTGGGCCCACCAGAAGTTGGGAAACAGGCTATTTCTGGCCTCCAGAGGCCTCCGGGGGGATGGGGGAAAGCTGTTTTTGCCCTCCCCGGGCATTGAAATATGGCTGTGGGCACTCACGCATGCGCGATAGTGCATGTGTATGCTCTTTTGCTACCCGAGGAAAAAAACTTTTGCCATCACTGATCTATAAAGGAGGAATGCAAAACTATTGTAATTTTGTGCAGTGGGTTAAGCTGCTGGACTAGAAATTTGGATACGGTGAGTTCTAGTCCCAACTTCAACATGAAAGCCAACAAAATGACTTGGGCCAATCTCTCTCTCAGCCCAACCCACCGCACAGGGTTGACGTTGTGGGGAAAATAAGAGGCAGGAGTATCATGTAGACCATGTGAACCATGAATAAAGTTTGGATGGAAACCTAATAATAGGAAAACACTCCCTTATGTAAAGATGTTAAGAATAAATATATAGAGATTGTAAGAATAGAAACAGAATAGAAAGAAACAAGCCATAAAGGTAGGAATAAGATCCCTACCGAGAAAATATTAAAATAAGGCTGAAGTATAAAAATAAAAAGGTAGTAAAAAGAAATAGAGCATAGCCACAATAATAACCATAAAAGCCACACTTGCACTGGTAAAAACAAACCTTTATTTTGCTGCAATAAAACTTCCCCATGAATTAAAGTAGAAAGCTGATGTTAGTTGGTCTCCGATCTGTATCCTTTTTAAAAAGACAGTGTGATGCATGACCCCTGTAGCTGGGTTTGTCCAATATGATTTTTCTTGCTAGTGAAAGACCAAGTGTGTGGATTAGCACAATGTACCCAGTTGTAACTTCCAGGAGGAGCTTCAAGGGCTACCCTATGTACAGAACATTGCAGTAATCTATATGGGAAGTGACTGAGGTGTACAACTATGTCTTCTATTTTTTAAAGGAATATTTGAGGTCACCTTCATTCCATCTGTCGCAAAACTTTCCAGAGGACACAGCCCATAAGTCAGTAAAATGTTGATGACTCTCACTAGCCTGGATGTTCTGTCGGGCTCTCTGGTAAACTTCTCCCAAAAATTCACAGGTACAAATTTCAGACACACACACATTTGAAAATTCAAAACAATGTTCTTTACAATGAAAAGTCACTTAAACCAAGCCCTCTTTTGGTATAGCAAAGAGCACTCGTCTCCAACCAAACTGGTAATTTGTACAAGTCCCTTATCAGTTCTGTGATACTTAGCTTGCAGCTGTGAGGCAATTCACAGTCCTTCTTCTTTCACAAAGTGAAACACACTTTGCTCTGGTTTAGTTTCCAAGCGGGGAAAAATCAGCACAGAAAAGGTCAAAGTCAGTAAAGCAGTCACGAAACACAAAGATCAGATAATCCTCCACAATGGCCAAACCCACAGGCTGCTATTTATAGCAGCCTCACTAATTACCACAGCCCCACCCAACCACAGGTGGCCTCATTTTCTTTGATAATAATCTCTCAGTTGTTGTTGCCTATGCATTGCTCTCCACATGCGTGGCTGTATCATTAACTCTTGTTCTGAATCCAAGGAGAAGCTAGATAATTGATCTCCTTCTGAGCTGTCTGCCACACTCTCCTCCTCCCTGTCACTCATGTCTTCTTGGTCAGAGGAGCCTTCATCAGCAGATTCCACCGGGGGCAAAACAGGCCTGCAGCATGTGGATGTCTCCCCCACATCCACAGTCCTTGGGGCAGGAGCTGGGCCAGAGCTAACCACAACCACTGGAGAACAGTTAAGAGTTGCTGAAAAGAGGCTGATAATTTGGGTGCGTCTTATACTCTGAATGTAGCTGTTTTTTTAGCCCTAATTAGCTGCTAACAATCTTCCCAGCATTTACCTTGCAGGCTCTTTCATTGTTTCTCTGTGCAAAGAAAGTTTTCCAAGCCCTAAGTCTTTCCAGAGTTTTTTTTTCTTTACTCTAACTTGCCCCAAATAAGATTTCCTAGCCCTAACCAGGTGCTAATAATGTTCCCAGCTCTTACCCGCTTGCAAGCTCTTTCAATGTTATTTTCTGGGAAGAATGTTTTCCAAACCCTGTCTTTGTAGGGTTTTCCCCCCCATTGCTTTACTTTCTTTCCAGCCCTAACCAGGTGCTAACAATATTCCCAGCTCTTACCGGCTTGCAAGTTCTTTCATTGTTCCTCTCTGCGAAGAATGTTTTCCAAGCCCTACGTCTTTGCAGGGTTTTTTTTTTTATTGCTCTACTTGCTCCTAATGTTTCTTTCCAGGTGCTAATGATGTTCCCAGCTCTTACTGGCTTGCCAGCTCTTTCATTGTTACTCACTGTGAATAAGGTTTTTTTTTAAAGCCCCAACCAGGGGATAAAATAATGTGCTGAAGCTGACCAGACTAAGGATGCTAACCAGATAAGCAGATTCTTTTCCCTATTTTCCTCCCCAAAAACTAAGGTGTGTCTTATATTCCGGTGCATCTTATACTCTGAAAAATACGGTAATTGTTGGAGTTTCAAGCTGGAATCATATAATTGGTTTTATTCCTCTGCCAAAGTGAAAGACAAGAAGAAGGGATTGAGCTAGGGCAGGTGTTGATGGCGACATTAAAATAGTGGAATGGATTTTATCACAAAGTAATGGATTGTGGGATCCTTGTTCTCTAAGTTTAATGGTTTTATCCCAGTCGCTTTCATTACCAAACTAAGTAACATCATCAGACTTAGAAGGAGCATTTAAAACTGGAGACTCCTGGCTTAAAGAAACAATAGCTGAAATCATCAATACTGGAAAATACTAAAACCACAATAATAAAAAGGCTTCTCTTCTTAAATGCCTGTTTATTAAAGACATTTTTCAAAAGTAGAACTTGAGAAATAGGTAATGTCTCCATCCACTTTTAGATTTATATTCCTATTAATAAGTGGCTTATAGATTTCAGAAATAATGGTTATAAGAAAGAACCCTATTCTTCATGCGTGTTTAAGTACAATTTGTCCAAATCAGATACCTTAAGATATTAACCTTATGGAATAGTAAACAATGTCATCAATAAAGTGATCTCCTAACCCTCCCAAATTTGAACAGTTTATTTCTTCACCAAACTATCTATATTTTGATATATATATTAAACTATATATATTTTAATACCTGCCCCTTAACCAATAATCATACTATTATGATACGACTTGTGTGCAAAATTTGTCTACCTTTATAATTTATGGAGGCTTGACCCTTTAAAAAGTCAAGTATGCAAAGCTTTGCCATAAGTGCTGCTTTCCAATTTCTCAAACCAAAGGTAGTAGAAAGATTAAAAGGTCAGGCAGTGAATAGAGAGGTATGATTTTTAGCTAAAATGTCAGCACTTTTCTTGCTCTTTTTGAAATCACAATTTCTTTTTAGCTTGTTTTACTCTGACTGTCCAACATCCCCATTTAGCGATGACAGTATTATGGAAAGGTCAATAGTCAATGCTGGGGTCTCATTTTCAGCAACACAAGAATGGCTTTGGTGAGAGTTAAGAAAAAGATGTTCCAAAGACAGCCTAATAGACACAGTATAGAATTCCCACTGTGAGATCCTGAAGACCCAATTGTTAATCTAAGTTGGAAGTAGTGGGCTGTTGTGCAGCTAGGAAGATGGTGTTATTTTTGGTAGATAGATACCAACCAGGGATGGAGAATGAGTAAAATAGTTTCTTTCTTTCTTTCTTTCTTTCTTTCTTTCTTTCTTTCCTTTCTTCCTTCCCTTCCTCCCTCCTTCCCTCCTTTCCCCCCTCTCCAGTTATATAGAATTTATGGAGGTTTCGAGGCATGATTGCCATTTTACCAAGTGAAACAGCATACTCCATCTCAGACATCCTGAATCTAGCTAGCAACATATTTGATCTAATAGCTAAGTTCACCTTCTTGACGACAGTTCGTAGAATAATAAAGCCACTGATTATTTTCACTGTATGAAATACATTATATGGAAGTTTATTTAGGCCTCTACACCTCTAGGTCTGACTGACATGATGACTCAAGGGGCAGTATTCGACTAAACAATGTCATCTGACGGGACCCAGGGGAAGAGCCTTCTCTGTGGCAGCTCTGACCCTCTGGAATCAACTCCCCCCAGAGATTAGGACTGCCCCAACCCTCCTTGCCTTTTGTAAACTCCTTAAAACCCACCTCTGTCATCAGGCTTGGGGGAACTGAGACATCTCCCCCTTGCCTATGTAATTTTCTGCATGATATGACTGTGTGTATGTATTTGATATATTGGGTTTTTTCTTTTTAGACTTTTTGATGTAAAACTGTTGTTTTAGATTTTAAATTATTAGATTTGTTACCATGTATTGTTTTTAACACTGTTGTGAGCTGCCCCGAGTCTACGGAGAGGGGCGGCATACAAATCTAATAAATGATGATGATGATGATGATGATGATGATGATGGACATTTTCTGCGGTTTCTCTGGTCTCAATATGCATCTTGATTTTTCTTTTGACTTTGTTTGAAATAATAAATTTTTCTCTTTTATTATTTCTGGTCTCCTGGGTTTTTCTTATGATTAATTTTGTAGATTTTGGAACAAAATCAATGGCAGCCATTTCCATAGGTAGCTACTATGCTCTTTTAAGCCACATCTTATGCTCCTGATTGCAATGCCACAGATCACACCCTGTAGCAGAGGTATTCCTGCTCCAAATGCCATCAGTAGCACAGTAGATTTCTCACTGGCACAACGTTTTAGAAATGGAGTTCTGGGCAATGACACAAATTGTCACAGTGAGATGGATTGCAGCCCAAACCTAGCTTTATTAGGCCATTCGATTTTATTCCAAGGTAGTAAGAGTAAGTAAATGATGCCCAGAACAGCTAGTTTGAGTGTCCTCTAAACAACTTTCAGAGGTTGCTTTGTGCCTGGGTTGACAGATCTGTCAAGACCAGGTGATGTCCTATTCCCCTCTTGGGCCGTGATCTAAATAGATGGAGGTCAGTATTTTATTTTGTTCAAGCTTTGCTGCAGAAGCCGAGCAAAATGGCCAAGAGAGATTAGCACTGACCTTATTTTACTCAACATGAGACGTGCCAGGGTTTTACAAGGGCTGGGATTGAAACCAGCTATGACTGATGACTTCTTTCCGGAATACAAAATGAATCTCTCCATCTTCAGATCAGAGATACTGAAATGCCGACTTTTGGCACCGTCTGCTGCTCTTATCTTTGAGATCATTTTAGTTCTGTTTCTTCTTCTTCTTTTAGCAAAGCTTGGAAGTTTTACCAGTGGAGGCTTTGCTATGGAGAGCACAGATCTAAAAGTCCCTGTTATTTGCAAACACATAATAATAACCATCTTTATCTTCGAGCATTCATCACTTAGCAGCACTTTGGCACAGATACAATCCAGCCAGCTATATACCTAATGCATATAGCTGCAGGGCTGACTTTAAACCGCAGAGTGAAACACCTGAAGGAATTCCTATTTGGGAGCCAGAAATTCAGCTCATCTTTTATCCTTTCCTTCATCTACCTGAGCTCAATCTAGCCTCGAAACCTCCTGTGTGCCAGAGCTATGAGTTAGCTCTTCCTCAAATTGTTCAACCTCCTTCCTTTTGACTGGGCTTTATTTCCCCTGCAAATTCGACCAATTTTCTCCCTCCCCGAACAAAACAAAATGATGCTGTTAAAAATCAACTGCCTGTATATACAGTGTAAAATGTGTTTTAGGCAGCAATTAGTCCTCGGGAGTTGTGCCATGGTAGGCTTAGGTGGCTTTAGGGCAAAAGAAGGAAGGGAAGGACAAAATTAAATTTGATTAAATATACATTGAAATGGCTTTATAATTTTAGAAAGTTCGTTAACCCTGCCTCTCAGTATTTAATGGCTTTTCTCTTTTCTCACTGTAAAAAATAGAATTTGTCGGCATCTTCTACAGTGGCCACATTCAAAGCTTTTAGAGGTCCCATGTAACTCTGGCATCTTGGATTGTGCACTTCTTGTTCTGGTTTCAGGCTAAGGCAACTAAGAGTTGAAATAAAGGATTGCTAAATGCATATTTAAATATTATAAATATTTACTGTACATTGTTCATGACTGTTGTTAGCCGCCCCGAGTTTTCGGAGAGGGGCGGCATATAAATCCAATAAATGAATGAATTAAATTTTAATATTTTTTAATTAATGTTTAATAATATTTTAAAAATAAAATTTAAATATTAAAATACAACAACTTTATTCTCTTTCCTCTTCTTCCCCTCAATCATCTTTGCATACAGCGCCTTGTTTTCTCATCTCTAGTTTTAGCATTAAAGTAAAGTAACTTGACACGGGCATCTAATAGGGGCTCCTGATCACCAATGTCTCCCTCCTCCTCTGACATTACCATCCTCGGGGTTTCTGCAGTCTCTGGAGTTCCTCCAGTTCCAGCTCTCCCTCACTCTCACTCTCTGATCCAACTGGCAAGAATGCTGGCCTAGGGTACTGACCTGGTTGTGGACCACTCACAACAGTGTCTATGCAAGGGAAACAGAAATGGGTTCCTACCGGTTTGGAATGGTTCTATGGAGCCATTCGTAACTTGAAGGCCTGGGTCGCTGATTCTCTCAGCAGTGCCTATGGCACAGCCATCTGAGCCGGGGTGGTGCAGCAGGTAGAATGCTATACTGCAGGCCACTGAAGCTGATTGTAGATCTGTAGGTCAGTGGTTCAAATCTCATCACCGGCTCAAGGTTGACTCAGCCTTCCATCCTTCCGAGGTGGGTAAAATGAGGACCCGGATTGTGGGGGCAACATGCTGGCTCTGTTAAAAAGTGCTATTGCTAAGATGTTGTAAGCTGCCCTGAGACTAAGGAGAAGAGCGGCATAAAAATTGAATGAATGAATGAATGAATGAATGAATGAATCAATGAATCAATCAATGAATCAATCAATCAATCAATCTTAATTTTGCTTCTGCATATGCACAAGAACTTTTTTTTTAGTACTAATGTGTACACGCGGTTCACAAATGTGCCTGCCCGCACAGTTCATCCCTGAGCAAACCGGCAGTAGGAGAATCCAGAACCCACCCATGAAGGTAATTCAGAAAGATGTTCACTCTTCTTCAACCATGGTTTAAATATTTGTTTGTTTGTTTGACTTCTATGCCACCTAATCCCGAAGGACTCAGGGCGGCTTACAACAATAATAAAAACACCATATAAGTAGATACAAAGTCATAAAAAGAAGTCGGACATTGTCTAAAACTGAAACATTATCTGAAACTAAAACCCCATAAAACGTTATTTTAAAAGGCAGTCACAATCATACCCTCCCCTGTGGTCCCACCAACCTGCATTGCTTAGTCCAGTGATTTTCAACCTTTTTTGAGCCGCGGCACATTTTTTACATTTACAAACTCCTGGGGCACACCATCAACCAAAATGACACAAACTCTAACACAGTACATATTATACACCATCAGGATAGACATAACCAGCTGAGGCTTCGTCTAGTGGTGGCAACATTTACCTCCAGTCCTGACCAGGATTAGAAATAGGGACCATGGGGAGGAGCTTCAAATACTCGCTACGGCCACAAAATGACAAGTGTGCGGCAGCCCGAGCAGGGACCTTCCTGGGTGTGGATGAGAGACGGCCTGCTATTGGTTCATCGCTAGTGGTCAGGATGAATCCTAGAAAGTGATTGGTCAGTGAGCATTCCCTGTGTCTCCACTCTTCCTGTCGCTGATAACTGGAGGGAAATTTCAAGTTTGTAAGCTTTACAGTTCTGGAGATTTCATGATTAATGTGTGAGTAGTTTTCATTTATATATATATATATGTGTGTGTGTGTGTGTGTGTGTGTGTATTTTATGTCTCTTTCCTCCCCTTACCCCCATGTAAATAGATTGGTCTATGTAATTCACAAAGATATCTCTTGAAGAATGTCTTCAGTTAAATCATGGGTGATATGAGCAGCTGCAAGCAAAGATAATGCATTTTTTTTTTAAAAGCAGTCTCTTGGAAAATGTCTATTTACTGTATATCCCTGAGTGATGAAAATGAATGTCACCGAGTAATGTGCTAAGCAGAAGGATTGCCTTGGGGCTCCATCAAGAGGAGGCAAACTGAGATACAGAAGCTTTTAATTTTCATAACCTGGTTTGACCCAATAAATACATCACATGTCTCAATTGTATTGTCCCAGCTAATCTATGTAGTCGGATGTAACTTGCTGACTGGTATCTTAGAAGGATACCCGTTAGAGGGAGGGAGGGAGGGAAGAAAAATCTAAAATCAGGGAACTGACTGTCAAAGCAGAAGAAAATAGGATCTTTCTCTTGTTTTGCTTTGGGTAAGAAGTGTTTATTATTTATTCATTCATTCATTCATTCATTCATTCATTCATTCATTCATTTATTTATTTTGCCCCTCTCCGGAGACTCGGGGCGGTTAACAGCAATAATAAGACAGTGTACAATAACAATCTAATACTAAAAATGATTAAAAACTCATTAATATAAAAAGCCAAACATACATACAGACATACCATGCATAAAATTGTAAAGGCCTAGGGGAAAGAGTATCTCAATTCCCCCATGCCTGGCGGCAGAGGTGGGTTTTAAGTAGCTTATGAAAAGCAAGGAGGGTGAGGGCAATTCTAATCTCTGGGGGGAGTTGGTTCAAGATGGCCAGGGCCGCCACAGAGAAGGCTCTTCCCCTGGGTCCCGCCAAGTGGCATTGTTTAGTTGACGGGACCCGGAGAAGACCCACTCTATGGGACCTAACTGGTCGCTGGGATTCGTGCAGCAGAAGGCGGTCCCTGAGATAATCTGGTCCGGTGCCATGAAGGGCTTTATAGGTCATAACCAACACTTTGAATTGTGACTGGAAACTGATCGGCAACCAGTGCAGACTGTGGAGTGTTGGTGTAACATGGGCATATTTGGGAAAGCCCATGATTGCTCTTCCAGCTGTATTCTGCACGATCTGAAGTTTCTGAACACTTTTCAAAGGTAGCCCCATGTAGAGAGAGTTACAGTAGTCGAGCCTCGAGGTGATGAGGGCATGAGTGACTGTGAGCAGTGACTCCCGGTCCAGATAGGGTCGCAACTGGTGCACCAGGCGAACCTGGGCGAACGCCCCCCTCGCCACAGCTGAAAGGTGTTTCTCTAATGTGAGCTGTGGGTCGAGGAGGACGCCCAAATTGCGAACCCTCTCTGAGGGGGTCAATAATTCTCCCCCCAGGGTAAGGGACGGACAGATGGAATTTTCCTTGGGAGGCAAGACCCACAGCCACTCCGTCTTGTCTGGGTTGAGTTTGAGTCTGTTGACACCCATCCAGTCCCCAACAGCCTCCAGGCACCAGCACATCACTTCCACTGCTTCGTTGACTGGACATGGGGTGGAGATGTATAACTGGGTTTTCCTGCTCTGCTGTTGAAATCACTTTATTAGTGCTGGCCAGACACATTTTCCTTCAAATTTCTAATTTACCTTTATGAAATGTCAACAATAGGTTGCATAATACAATTTAGAAATACTCAGTAATAATAATAAAAAAAAACACCAAGCCAATGCATTAGTTCATAATTTAGCACCCAAACCTGTGAGCAAATATGAACACTGAGACAAACCACATATAACAACTGTAAATATTTAAAATGGTTCCTTGCATAAAGTACTGGAAAAGTGTATCTTCTCCACTTTTGGCCTAGGGTTAAGATGAATGGCGGCCCTTGTAAGATGCATTTTGTTCTGTTTTTGTACCGAAGGACTGGATCCCATTTTGTTTTCTGTTGCATTTTTAAAAAACTAAGTATTATATTGTGGGGCTACACAGAATTGTTATGGGATTGTGTGGTGCATAAATTAAAATAAATACATAAAATAAAGCAAGAACTGTTCTGTAATTAAAATATAGCGGTACCTCTACCTACAAACATTTCTACTTATGAGCTTTTCTAGATAAGAACCGGGTGTTCAAGATTTTTTTGCCTCTTCTCAAGGGCCATTTTCCACTTACAAACCAGAGCCTCCGAAACTGTGACCAGAAAAGGCAGGGAGAAGTCTCCGTGGGGCCTCTCAAGGAATCTCCTGTAAGGAAACAGAGCCAGAAAAGCGGGGAGAAGCCTCTGTGGGGCCTCTCTAGGAAACTCCTGGGAGGAAACAGGGCCAGAAAAGGCGTGGAGAAGCCTCCACGGTGCCTCTCTAGGAATTTCCTGGGAGGAAACAGGGCCACCACCCTCCCTGTGGTTATTATTATTATTTGCTTTTACAATGATTCCTATGGGAGAAATTGCTTCTTCTTACAAACTTTTCTACTTAAGAACCTGGTCACGGAATGAATTAAGTTAGTAAGTAGAGGTACCCCTGAACTGGTGATCCTCAACTTTCAACCATTCATTTAGAGACTGTTCAAAATTATAATGCATTGAAAATATGACTTATAACCAGTGCTTATACTTATGACTAGTATTGGGTTCCTTACTTGTATGGGCCACATTGCACACCTGTAGTAAAAATGGTGATGCATGTGCATGTGCAGGAGGCAAAATTGTGTGAGAGGATGCATGAGCAAAAGAGAGATTTTGGTGATTTTTTGGCTTCTCCACATGCATAGAAGCAAAAAAATGCTGAAATCTCTCTTGCACATGTCCCCTCATGAAATTTTGCTTCCTGCACATACGCAGAAGCAAAATCTCACCGGGGCACATGAGCATGCATGCTGGAGACACATTTTCACTATCGGTGTGCACTGCGGCCCATACTGGTTAGCAACTATTGTAGACTCCTTGGAATGCAGAACCACTGAACAGAGGTGGGCAGCAGGCAGGAAAGGGTGGAACACATTTCCACCGGCGGAAATGAAGATGCGTGCTCAGCTCCAGCTGATCGGCGGCTGTCACTTCCTGGTCTTGTTTCAGCTCTACTTTTTTCCCCTGCTGCTGCTGCTGCATCTGCGCTCCTTACTTTTTTCCTCTTTCCTCCTTCCTGGCCTTGGACCAGCTTCCCTCTCTCCTGCCCAGCTCCCTTCCAGCCTCACTCCGCCACCTCCTGCCCGTGGTGCAAGCAGAAGGCTTGAATGGAAGTGATGCTTGCAGCATTTATGCTTCTGGCAGCACCCGTTTGCCTAGCTACCCAGCAGGGGGTGACCCTGGAAGGAGAGCGCGGGAAATGCAAAGAAAATTGTCACCCCAGCGAGCGACACTGGTAAGTTTGTAAGTCGAGGACTTAACAGTTCACTTGAACGATGATGATCATTCAAGTCACTCCTACCCAGTCATATGACCATTAAGCCACACCCACAAAATAAGCCACACCCACAGTGTGGCAGTAAAAAATTTGGCTGCCCATTACTGCCTCTGAGTTTTCAAATCTTGCCTTAAAAAGAACAAGAGTAGATAGTAGATAGGATAGTGATTAATTCCAAAATTAGAGCACGCAGGCTCTCTTATTTTCTCCAGTTGCTTGGAAACAGAAACAGAAAAGGGAAATAGAATTCATGAACCACTTATGAACTTCCCGTAGGCCAAAGGTGGGTAACCTGTGACCCCCACCGCCATAAATGCCCCCGAGACACATTTGGGCCTCTGTAGTTTTCTGAGAACACTTCACTAATAACTAGTGATCAAATTCTGAAAATATTCTGGCAAAAAACACAGAAAAAGAAAAATCAACACAATTCTTTACATCGGGGTAACAATTGTCCACAAAATCCCTCTCTGGGTATGTTGGCATCCCATTGACAGCAATAATCATGATAACGTACAGTCCATGTCTATAAACATATTGTTTGTTTGTCCTTCACTTGGTTCAGCCCCAGGAGGAAACAGGATACAGACAGATTTTTGTTCTTATCCAGACAGACTGTTCTTATCTCTAAATGTCTGCTTTCTTTTGGAATTGTATTTTTAAAAATATCATATATATATATATAAATAGCTTGCCCATTCTTCCCCCATGACACAGCTATTTTATCTCAACCAAGGATGTTTGTCAAATAAAGATATTTATTGAGAAAATTTATATTCTGCCGATTCCCCGACTCTCTAGAGGCCTGGCAAGGCACACGTGTCAGGAATTAAAACAGAATGTAAAACAAAACTTTTCATATTTTTTCATATATTTTATATAAGATGGGCAGAGAAAATTGGCAACTTAATCCATAATATTTGTGCTGCACTTAGCTGTCCCCACAGGGGGGGGGGGAGACGGGGGAACACGCAGTGGGGGTAGTAGTTTTATGCACTATTTATTGAATACTTGATAGTTTTTTATTGTTCTTCCTTCTCTAGTACCTTAGTATGACCCTTAATTACTTTTAAAATAGGAAATAATTAAATAGTATGTTTTTTATCCATAAACGCTTTAAGCATTTTAATCATTATCTAGAACTGAACTTTTATAATAATTAAAGAAAATTGAGCAACTTGCCTAATCTGTTATCATATACTGAAACTTGTGGGTTCAGTACAAAATCTTAAAATGTTACTCTGCTCCTCAGCAAATAATGCTGTTTATCATTTGTTCTTTTTGTGGTTATTCAAATAATGTGACTTAATCAACTGAAAAAGAGTCCAAGCACGTATTTGAAAACGTATTTATTTATTTATTTGTTTATTTGTTTGTTTGTTTGTTTGTTTATTTATTTATTTATTGGATTTGTATTTATCTTGGTCAGTAAGCCACTCCCACTCAGTCACATAACCTTTAAGCCACCCCCAGTCACATGATTGTCAAGCCACTCCTACCTGGTCACATGGCCGGCAAGTCACTCCTGTCTGTCACATGATCATCAAGCCACACCCACACTATAAACCACACCCATAATGTGGTAGTAAATTTTTTTGCAGCCCTTCACTGGATGCACCCTGCACCAATGGACTGTATTGGTTAAGTCATGCACAATAATGAAAAATAAAAAATGATAATATTGTTTTAAAAGCTGAAAAAAACAGATTTCAACCATATGTACAGTGCCAGAACTTGGCTTCTGTTCATGCTCAAAAGAGGAATTAAAAAAAAACCCAAAATTTAAAAAATGGCACCAACACACCAGCACCAATTGATCTGGTTCGGTGATGTCACCAACAAGTCGCTACCAGTTCATATAAACCGGTCCAAACCGAGAGGAACTTACCCCTGGTAGAGAGTAACAAACTCCACTTTCATGCTTGAAGTATGGAATGGAAGCAGCTAACATATGAACCACCAGCTTCTTTGCTACTTTTCATATCTGAAAAGTCTAGATTATTGGAAGAAGAAACTTAAGGAAGTGTTTTCCTCCTTCTTCTTAGCAGTTTTATCAGATTCTCTCAACTGAGTCTCCCTCCATTCTCCTAGCATGGCCTGGGAGCTTCCTTTAGTCTTCTCAGCTCATTTTATAAGCCAAGCACAACAAAGCACAACACCACACCAATACGCACCCAATTTTCTCCTGCAGGGAGATTTCAGATGGTGAAAGGAAGAGATTGATGATGCTTCAGCCTGGGAGGTGTGTGTTTTGGGGAGGAAATATTTCCGTTTACAATCTCAGCTTCAAAAGGTGCAGCAGGCAGCATGAGCTTGGCTTTCTGAATACATTCTGTTGTGGTTAGCTCTGGCCTTGCTCCTGCCCCAAGGACTGTGGATGTGGGGGAGACATCCACATGCTGCAGGCCTGTTTTGCTCTGGTGGAATCTGCTGATGAAGGCTCCTCTGACCAAGAAGACATGAGTGACAGGGAGGAGGAGAGTGTGGCAGACAGCTCAGAAGGAGATCAATTATCTCTCTCCTCCTTGGATTCAGAACAAGAGTTAATGATACAGCCAGGCATGCAGAGAGCGATGCATAGGCAACAACAACTGAGAGATTATTATCAAAGAAAATGAGGCCACCCATGGTTGGGTGGGGCTGTGGTGATTAGTGAGGCTGCTATAAATAGCAGCCTGTGGGTTTGGCCATTGTGGAGGATTATCTGATCGTTGTGTTTCGTGACTGCTTTACTGACTTTGACTTTTTGTGTGCTGATTTTTCCCCGCTTTGAAATTAAACCAGAGCAAAGTGTGTTTCCCTTTGTGAAAGAAGAAGGACTGTGAATTGCCTCACAGCTGCAATCTAAGTATCACAGAACTGATAAGGGACTTGTACAAATTACCAGTTTGTTTGGAGACGAGTGCTCTTTGCTATACCAAAAGAGGGCTTAGGTTAAGTGAATTTTCATTATAAAGAACATTGTTTTGAATTTTCAAATGTGTGTGTGTCTGAAATTTGTACCTGTGAATTTTTGGGAGGATTCTACCAGAGAGCCCAACAGAAGACATCCAGTAATATTAAATTGTGCTTCCTAATTTAGACCAAGTTCCCCTTCCAGTTATTTCTCCAGGCAAAATGACTACCGGCTGTAAGGTCATTGTTATATTTCAGCTTTGCAGGCAGCAGGGGCTATTAAACATGCCTAGTCTCCTTCTTTCTGGAGCATCAAAATTGCAAAACAAATGGAGTGGACTCCAAGTGAGCAGTAAATGAGCTCCCAGGATGTGGGCTTAATCAAGCATTTGCAGTTGATTATAAGTAAGGTCCAATGAACTTCCGACTAGAAGCAGGCTATCAAACGAGGAATGAGGATTCCAAGGCAAATGCAGAGGTCAAGATGCAGAAGACCAGCTGTGCAAAAGGCATATGTGGCAGGACCCAGACTTTATTGCAATGCTTTAGAACAAAGGTGTTGATATCTTTCCGGTCTTCTGGAAAGCCGTTGAGACCTGGCTTTTCCAGCAGGCGTGGAATTAGACTGATTGTAAATACAGTGGTACCTCTACCTAAGAAGCCGAAATGTGTGCAGTTCCAACACACACACACATATACCAAGAACTCGATTTTCCATGTGCTCCTGGAAATAAAGCTTGGTTTACAGATGAAGTTTCTTACCCTCAGCATTTCAGCCAGCAGAGTATCTGCAAATGCAATTGATTCTCTAACATAAAATGTTAATAAAGGCAGTACAGCAGAGTGTACATTCCTGCAATTTATAGTGCCAGCCGTAACTCTGCGAAATTGCAAGCGGATGGGGGAAAAATGTTGTCCAATAGGCATAGAGCAGGCTGAAGGCATGTTGCTGTTTTTTGGCGCCACCTGCTGTCTACCTGCTGAAAATCCTCTGGCAGAGGAAGCAATGGTTTTCAAGGACATCTTAGTCTTTGAATTTATTTATCATTTCTACTCCAAAACCACGGCAAAGAATAAGGTATCTCATACTGAAGAAGGAATTGCCTACAAATATCAGATACCTTAGATAAATGGCTATCTGTAGATGTTTACATCGGAATTGGCAAATTAGGGGTCTCCAGATGTAAAGTATGCCTCCTCTCCTCCTTTATGACAAAACTTGCAGGTTGTAACCATAAAGGACTATATTTCAATAACATCTGGGAAGCAAACAGTCCCTCATCATCGGTAAACATGATAAGATATGTCAAAAAGAGAGCTGTGAACATATTTATAAACCCCTCAAATCCTGCACACAAGCTGTTTCAACTCCTATTCTCAAAACAATGCGATAGAGCAATGATGGTAAACCTACGGCACAAATGCCACAGGTGGCATGCGAAGCCATATCTGCTGGCACATGAGCTGTTACCCTAGCTCAGCTCCAGTGTGCATTTGTGTGTTGGCCAGCTGATTTTTGACTCACACAAAGGTTCTGGGAGGGCGTATTTGGCTTCTCGAGAGCCTCTCGGGGGAGGGAGGGCATATTTTACCTTCCCCCGGCTCCAGGGAAGCCTTTGGCACCTGGGGAGGGCAAAACACGAGCCTACTGGGCCCATCAGAAGTTGGGAAACAGGCTGTTTCCAGCCTGCAAGGGGTGGGGAAAGCTGTTTTCGCCCTCCCCAGGCATTGAATTATATGTGTGGGCATTCATTCATTCATTCATTCATGCATTCATTCATTCATTCATTTAGTCCAATACAAATTGAAAGTTCAGGAGAATAAAAACATGTAGTAGTAAATATCAGGGAAAGGATAGAAGAAAAGATATGAAGATATGAAGAGTAGAGGAAAGGATATATGAATGGGAGAAAAGTTATATAAAATATAGGAGAGACAATTGGACAGGGGACGGAAGGCACCCTAGTGCACTTATGCTCGCCCCTTTCACCACGCAAGGGAAAAAAGGTTTGCCATCACTGCTGTAGAGCATTGCACACCAAACAACAAGACACAGAAACAGGTTTTTTTCCTGAACACCATCACTCCGCTAAACAAATAATTCCCTCAATACTGTCAAAGTATTCACTAAGGCAGCATTACTATTACTATTAGTCTTCCCATTGTTCCTATCACCCATCTCCTCCCACTTATGACTGTATGACTGTAACTGTTGCTTGTATTCTTATGATTTCTATTAATATTGATGGTTTCCTGATGGCTTATTTGTACCCTATGACAATCATTAAGTGTTGTACCTCATGATTCTTGACAAATGCATCTTTTTCTTTTATGTACACTGAGAGCATATGCACCAAAGACAAATTCCTTGTGTGTCCAATTACACTTGGCCAATAAAGAATTATATTCTGTTCTTTTCTATTTATTTTATCTTGTTCCTATGGGTTTCAAAGAGATATGTGGGTATGCCATTGCTGTTCTCACTTCATAATGAACTGAGTGGAGGAATTGGGGTAAATAAATTTCATTTGGCACAGCACTAGTCTTAAATATGAGATGGGAGATGATTGAAACTCTTTTTTTCTCTCCAGAGTCTCCACAAACCTGGCACTCTTTTTGCTTCAACTCTATATACATGGTAGAGCAGGATAATAGGTTCTTATAACAAGCTAAAATAGCCTAAAATGTGATTGGATAGTTTGAGGTTCACCGGGTTATGGGAAACTGAACTGTTATTGTAGACATGACTGTTAATCAGGGCATCAAATTAAACCATGAGATGTTTGGGATAGCATACTATGAGGCAATTGGTCATTCCTTAGTTTTAAAAAAAGAACTAAAAAAATCTGAACCTCAACCAACATTATATTTCTTTACATGAAATAGTGGATAAGAATTAGTTATACTGTAGATCAGGAGTTATTAAAATTTATGCTCCTCATTAAGCCCAGTTACTATACAATAATTCATCTTGTGTCTGGACTATGGCTATTAGCCTATAATTTATACCTGGGTGAAATAATATATAATGGCCATCACAGTATTTTCTTTCTTTACACCATGTGCATATGTATGTATGTGTCTTAGACTCAAAAGATCCATGAAAGTAAATAATCTATCATGGATAAAAGTAAATACAGTGGTCCCTCTACCTACAAATGCCTCTACTTATGAACTTTTCTAGATAAGAATCGAGTGTTCAAGATTTTTTTGCCTCTTCTCAAGAACCATTTCCCACTTACAAACCCAAACTTCCAAAACTGTAACCAGAAATGGCAGTGAGAAGCCTCCGTGGGACCTCTCTAGGAATCTCCTGGGAGGAAACAGGGCCGGAAAAGGTGGGGAGAAGCCTTTGTGGGGCTCCTCTAGAAATCTCCTGGGAGGAAACAGAGCCTCCACCCTCCCTGTGGTTTCCCCAATAGCACACATTACAGTGGTACCTCGACATACGAGTTTAATTCGTGCCAGAGCCGAGCTCGTATGTCGATCAATTAGTATCTCGAACGAATGCATTTAGATTTGGCTTTTTGCGCCGAGATAACTGGAAAAAATTGAATTCTTGCACCATCTAGTGGACGCTCGGCTCATATCTGAATTTGAGCTCGGTGTCGAACAGAAATTTTGCTTGCGTCTCAGCTCGTAACTTGGAATACTCGCATGTGGAGCAGCTCGTATCTAGAGGTACTACTGTATTTACTTTTACATTGATTCCTATGGGAAAAATTGCTGCTTCTTGCACAACTTTTCTATTTAAGAACCTGGTCACGGAACGAATTAAGTTCGTAAGTAGAGGTACCACTCTAATCTATTATGGATCTTGAGATATGTGGTCAGCCTCAGTAAATAATATGGGATCAAGTAACAACTTCTCCATTAATCTATTTACAACTTCCTTAAAATCCAACTGTCTCAAAAGAAAACTAAGATGTTAACCTCAGATAACAGCTGGCCAGCAGCTGGTAAAATTTGCTTAAGAGCAGCAATTGGGATTGCCATCCCTAAGCAATGCAGTCTATCCGATGTCTTGCTTTATGATCTCATCAATTAATGATCGGAATTCTGGTCCTAATTGTTGTGGACTACCTGCAGACTACAGACTGCACTATTTTTTAAATAGCCTCTTTCTCTCCATGTGGGCCAATTTGCCAACCAATCTCTTAGATTGCTGACATACCCCAACCTTCATCTTTCTCCTTGTTAACTGCAGAGAGGAGAATCTGGGCAAAGATCTACAGGGAGAAAAGAATGATAGCTTCTCCTTTGTCTCTTGTTCACAGGTAGCCTTTCTGTCAGGAGGTGGCATTGGTGCTGTAGGAGAAGAATAGGTAGATCCTGGGGTCAGAGTCAAGAGAGTAATCAGCCTGGAATTGTTAGGTTCCCACAAGAGTCCAACCTTCTTGAATTCCATTGACTCTTCCTTGTTAGTCACAAAGTTACGTCTGAAACATCACGACCCCATGGACAACATTCCTCCAGGCCTTCCTGTCCTCCATGATCCCCTGGAGTCTATTTAAGCTCACGCCCACTGCTTCAGTGACTCCATCCAGCCATCTCGTTCTCCGTCGTCCCCTTGTTCTTTTGCCCTCAATCTTTCCCAGCATTAGGCTCTTCTCCAGTGAGTCCTTCCTTCCCATTAGCTGCCAAAGTATCTGAGTTTTACCTTCAGGATCTCACCTTCTGAAGTGTGTCCAATCACACTTGGCCAATAAAAAATTCTATTCTATTCTATTCTATTCTATTCTATTCCATTCATTTTCTATTCTATTCCATTCATTTTTATTCTATTCTATTCTATTCCATTCCATTCATATTCTATTCTATTCTATTCTATTCTATTCTATTCCATTCCATTTCAATTCTATTCCATTTCAATTCTATTCTATTCTATTCTATTCCATTCATTTTCTATTCTATTCTATTCTATTCTATTCCATTCTATTCCAATCCATTCCATTCCATTCCATTCATTTTCTCTTCTCTTCTCTTCTCTTCTCTTCTCTTCTCTTCTCTTCTATTCATTTTCTATTCTATTCTATTCCATTCATTTTCTATTCTACTCTATTCCATTCATATTCATTTTCTATTCTATTCCATTCCATTCATTTTCTATTCTATTCTATTCCATTCTATTCCATTCTATTCTACTCTATTATAAAGAGCAGTCAGGATTGATCTTCTCTAGGAGTGACTTGTTTGTTAGCCTTGCAGTCCAAGGGACTCGCAGGAGTCTTCTCCATCACCATAGTTCAAAGGCCTCAATTCTTTGGTGCTCAGCCTTCCTTATGGTCCAGGTTTCACAGCCGTAACAGAGTGGTCAACACCTGGAATGCTCTACCCAACTCCGTTGCTACATCCTCAAACGCTCACAGCTTCAACCACAAACTGTCTTCTGTGGATTTCACCCTGTTCCTAAGAGGTCCATAAAGGGGGAGTGTATAATTTATTTATTTATTTATTTATTTATTTATTGGATTTGTATGCCGCCCCTCTCCAAAGACTTGGGGCAGCTAACAGCAATAATAAGACAGCGTACAATAATAATCCAATACTAAAAACTATTAAAAACCCATTAATATAAAAACCAAACATACATACAGACACACCATGCATAAAATTGTAAAGGCCTAGGGGGAAAGAGTATCTCAGTTCCCCCATGCCTGGTGGCAGAGGTGGGTTTTAAGTAGCTTACGAAAGGCAAGGAGGGTGGGGGCAATTCTAATCTCTGGGGGGAGTTGGTTCCAGAGGGCCGGGGCCGCCACAGAGAAGGCTCTTCCCCTGGGTCCCGCCAAGCGGCATTGTTTAGTTGACGGGACCCGGAGAAGACCCACTCTGTGGGACCTAACTTGTCGCTGGGATTCGTGCAGCAGAAGGCGGTCCCTGAGGTAATCTGGTCCGGTGCCTTGAAGGGCTTTATAGGTCATAACCAACACTTTGAATTGTGACCGGAAACTGATCGGCAACCAATGCAGACTGCGGAGTGTTGGTGTAACATGGGCATATTTGGGAAAGCCCATGATTGCTCTCGCAGCTGTATAAATTGTACCAGTGTGCCTACCATCCCTATCTTACTGTCCCCATTTATCTGTACTTACTTCCTTTGTTTATGTTTATGTTTATACCTATACCTGCTATCTTATACATGTTTGAGAAACAAATAACTCTGAGACAAAAAATATATAGTTAAAAATGGCCAAAAAAAAGTGTACTTACTCCTACACGTATATTAAATCACTGCTTCCAGGATTGGACAGATTCATTTTTCAATTGCAATGTTTTTCCGACAAACTGACACTTTCATAAACATATGCTAGCAATAATAATAATATGGCATTGGAGGACTCCACATTTCACCAGGGAAATGCATGATGAGTCATATGATTTTCAGAACACAGTAATTGTGTATTTGAAGGGGCTGGATTGAAGCTGATTGCTGGAATCAGAAAATAAATAACATAAATCTAGACTGGCAATAGGCGAGGACAAAAAAAAGAAGCAGGCAATTTGCAAGGTCACAATTGCATACAAAGGTTTGAATGACTATTGTTGAATACAGTCCCCTAAAAACAAGATATTCAAAAAAAAAAAAAAAACCAGACAATAGTTTATTTCAAGGCTAGGCATGCTGGATGAGGGATGTGAGGGCAAAGAGGAGAAAGTGTCTTCCTTTCTCTGGATGTCTAGTAGCAATAGCATTTAGACTTATATACCGCTTCACAGTGCTTTTACATCCCTCTCTAAGTGGTTTACAGAGTCAGCATATTGCCCCCAACAATCGGGGTCCACGTTTTACCCACCTTGAAAGGATGGAAGCCTGAGTCAACCTTGAGCCTGGTGAGATTTGAACTGTCGAACTGCAGGCAGACGGCAGTCAGCAGAAGTAGCCTGCAGTACTGCACTCTAACCACTGGGCCACCGTGTTTCATAAAGTAGTAACCTTAGTTTTAAGATACTGACTCCAAGTTATCTATAAGGAGCCTCCTATATTCCTCAATACTGGATAGACTTTGAGTTACAGTCATAATGGAACCTGCCCATCACGGTTGTAACTTGTGACAGTCATAAAATGGGTCAAGCACGTGATTATGGACTCCGCTCTTAAAAATTTAATTTTAAATAAAATTAAATAAAGTTAAATAAATTAAATTTTAGAATTTTAGTTTGCTTTTTTGCACAGATTGTTCATTGAATCCATGGTTATCAAGTAATTGCCATGAACATTAAGTAAACTAATAATTCACTATGGGCATAGTTTTGCTGAAAATTGCAGGCGAATGCCTTTTTTTTTGCAAATCTTTTATAAACCACTATCATGTGATTGTTGGGATGCTGCAAATGGCTGCAAATGAGGGCTTGTTGGTGAACACCCAAAGGCAGTCCTGTGATCCTGGGTAGATGTGACTGTTGAACCTTTAAATCCAGGTCATAAATACAGTACTCATAAGTAGGCCATTAGAACTTTGAATGGTCACTGAGAGGTCAGTGATAGGTCAAGCGCTGCCTGTAAAACTCTGATCATTTATACCTATATTTTCTGAGGATCTAGTTGCATTCATCTTGCAATTTAGTTTCCTAAACCAAATGAGGTAAAACTAAAGTTGACGTGTCTATACAGCCATTAAAGCAGAAAATGTTAAATATATACCTTGACTATCACTAAGTGTTGTACCTTTTAATTCTTGATGAATGTATTTTATTCTCTTTATGTACACTGAGAGCATATACACTCCGTGGCCTGCACTGGCTGCTGATCGGTTTCTGGTCACAATTCAAAGTGTTGGTAATGACCTTTAAAGCCCTTCATGTCATTGGACCAGAATACCTCTGGAACCGCCTTCTACTGCACGAATCCCAGCGGCCGATAAGGACCCACAGAGTTGGCCTTCTCCGGGTCCCATCGACCAAACAATGTCATTTGGTGGGCCCCAGGGGAAGAGCCTTCTCTGTGGCGGCCCCAGCCCTCTGGAATCAACTCCCCCCGGAGATTAGAACTGCCCCCACCCTCCTTGTCTTTCACAAGTTACTCAAGACCCACCTATATTGCCAGGCATGGGGGAATTAAGACATCTCCCCTAGGCTTTCTTATATTTTATGTTTAGCATGTATGTGCTGTATGGTTTTTAAATAGTTGGGTTTTTTAATATAATTTTATTATTAGATTTGTTCCATTGTTATACTGTTTTTTATTACTGCTGTGAGCCGCCCCGAGTCTTCGGAGAGGGGTGGCATACCAATCTAATAAATTGAATTGAATTGAATATATGCCTAAGACAAATCCCTTGTGTGTCCAATCACACTTGGCCAGTAAAGAATTCTCTTCTCTTCTCTTCTCTTCCATTCCATTCCATTCCATTCCATTCCATTCTAAAATTTAGTGAACTAAATTTTGTTAGAAAGATTTCATCTCTCTTGTAAACCCAGCCACACCTAGGATTTAAAAAACGAATGGCTCTGAGAAAACAAAACTCTGAATGTTAGTTTCTTGGCTGATTCGAATTCTGTTGATCTGACAGGACGTGTATTTTTGGAATTTTAACGTCTGTTAAACATTTTTATTTGTGTGTCTACGTTTGTGAAAAGGCTGATCGCATTTCTGTCAGCATCAACAGAGCTCGAGTAATTCAATCAGACCCCTTCCTCCATTTTTAGTTAAAACGAAAGGTTTAAAATATCCCGATTAACATTTGATAAAATTGTTTTCTTGGCTGCGAGGTTAAAAAAAAAATGTTTAGTGCTTTGGAAATGAAGATCTTACTTAACATTCAGATTACTTGGGAGTTTTCTGTGTTAATTCCTGAAAAAATCCTCTGGAGGGCACTATTACCATAACTTTACAATTAACTGGCAGAAGACAGCAGTTTCCACAGCACAACTCTAGAAGCAAGACTATAGTTTCTCTGCTTCTTGAGCTGCGTATGAAAAGAGATTATTGGCAGGTGGGACCTGTAAGAGGGAATGTAAACAACTTGTTATACAAAGTTTTGTTGTCGTGTTTGGGGTTTTCTGCCCCCCACCCTCTTTTTTCTTCTTCTTCTTTTCATTTTAAACCTACATTTTTTTGACAGGTCCTCCATTCTGGAACTAGATGTTAACAGATTTATTAACAGATGCCTTCGCAGTGTGGCATTCTCCTTGGTTGCTTTACAAACATCTAGAACAGCAATGAGAGGCATCTCCAGGGCACGTCAAAGGGAGACAAATGACAAAAGCAGAATCACACCTCACAACACCGCATCCCTCATTTTGACAAAAGCATTAGATCTAGCTGACAGCTCAGAGAGCTATAAAAGGGAATTGCCAATTCCATTCCCCACCCCCACAATGTCGGTTACTAAATTAACCTATTTTTCTGGGTTGTTGACTCATAAACAAGCCAAACCAGTAGAGTTTGAACAACATACCAGGCCATAAAAGAAACCTAACCAATCTAATTGAATACATTGAGCAAAATACCTATTCTGCCTTCATAGAATAGAATAGAATAGAATTTTATTGGCCAAGTGTGATTGGACACACAAGGAATTTGTCTTTGGTGCACATGCTCTCAGCTTACATTAAAAAAAAGATACATTTGTCAAGAATCATGTGGTACAACATTTAATGGTTGTCATAGGGGTCAAATAAGCAATATTAATAAAAATCTTAGGATATAAGCAACAAGTTACAGTCATACAGTCAACATGGGAGGAAATGGGTGATAGGAATGATGAGAAAAACTAGTAGAATAGAAGTGCAGATTTAGTAGAAAGTCTGACAGTGTTGAGGGAATTATTTGTTTAGTAGAGTGATGGCATTCGGGGAAAAAACTGTTCTTGTGTCTAGTTGTCTTGGTGTGCAGTGCTCTGTAGCGACGTTTTGAGGATAGAAGTTGAAACAGTTTATGTCCAGGATGCGAGGGGTCAGTAAATATTTTCCCCGCCCTCTTTTTGACTCGTGCAGTATACAGGTCCTCAATGGAAGGCAGGTTGGCAGCAATTGTTTTTTCTGCAGTTCTGATTTTCCTCTGAAGTCTGTGTCGGTCCTGTTGGGTTGCAGCACCAAACCAGACAGTTATAGAGGTGCAGATGACAGACTCAATGATTCCTCTGTAGAACTGTATCAGCAGCTTCTTGGGCAGTTTGAGCTTCCTGAGCTGGCGCAGAAATAATATTCTTATCTGAAAACATATCTTGCTCAGTAAGCCACTCCTACCCAGTCACATGACCTTTAAGGCCACCCCGGGTCACATGATTGTCAAGCCCTTCCCACCTGGTCACATGCCTGGCAAGCCACTCCTATCCATTCACATGACCATCAAGCCACACCCACAGCATGGTAGTAAAAAAATTGGCAGCACATCACTGATCTGATAGTAATTTGGCCGCTTGAATAGAGGCGTTGAGTACTCTTCTTGTAAAATACTTCTGGACCCTCTCTAATGTATTAATGTCAGAAATACATTCAGCATCTTCCCGTATGATGTTTAAAGTCTTTAAGTCATCTATTAATGTTCTTCGCCATGAATTTTGATGGCATTCTCTTGATCATTTCCGGTATTTTCAGGTTGCATTCCAATGAGGAGTATAAAATATAATTATATATGGTCATTATACTGGTGCTATAATAACAAATGGAATGGTGGCCTAAGATTTTTGCACAGTACCATATATATGAGAATGTCCTGCCTTTATTGTATGACCCCTCTTCAGCTTCTGCAACTACTAATATGGTTTCTCTTGCTTCCATTAAATCCCAAAAGAAATTCTATGAGAACTCCTTGCGTGGAGCTTCTTCAATAAGAATGCCATTGTCCAGCACGAAGAGGGAAACGTATTCATCAAAAATAGATGAAGAATTTCTCCTTTCCCTGAAAAATGTAGTGTCTAGAACTAAGGAGACATTTCTTGACAATGAGAAAAATTAGCCAGTGAAACGGCTTGCCTCTAGGAGTTGTGGGCACTTCATCATTGGAGATTGAGCAGGGCATTGGACTAGAAGACCAATGCAAAGTCCCTTCTAACTAGAGTTTTATTTATTTATTTATTTATTTATTTATTTATTTATTCATTCATTCATTCATTTATTTATTTATTTGTTTACTTACTTATTTACTCATTCATTCATTCATTCATTCATTCATTTATTTAGTCCAATACACAATGAGGGTTTTAGTGGGTATATATCTATATACACATAGCAAAATACATGATGAAAGTTATAGAGGAGATACTCATAGTAAAATATATCTAAGAAATAATAGAAAATAAGATATAGTAATAGAACATATCAATGAAAGAATAGAAGAAGAGATATAGGAATAGAAGAAAGGTATAGGATATATAGGAGAGCAATACGACAGGGGATGAAGGGCACTCTAGTGCACTTGTACTCACCCCTTACTGACCTCTTAAGAATCTGGATAGGTCAACCGTAGGTAATCTAAGGGTAAAGTGTTGGGGGTTTGGGGATGACACTATGGAGTCCGGTAATGAGTTCCATGCTTCGACAACTCGGTTACTGAAGTCATATTTTTTACAGTCAAGTTTCGAGCGGTTAATATTAAGTTTAAATCTGTTGTGTGCTCTTGTGTTGTTCTGGTTGAAGCTGAAGTAGTCGCCGGCAGGCAGGGCGTTGCAGCATATGATCTTGTGGGCAATACTTAGATCTTGTTTAAGGCGTCTTAGTTCTAAACTTTCTAGGCCCAGGATTGAAAGTCTAGTCTCGTAGGGTATTCTATTTCGAGTGGAAGAGTGAAGGGCTTTTCTGGTGAAGTATGTTTGGACATTTTCACGGGTGTTAATGTCTGAGATGCGATATGGGTTCCAAACAGATGAGCTGTATTCGAGGATGGGTCTGGCAAAAGTTTTGTAAGCTCTGGTAAGTAGTGTGAGATTGCCAGAGCAGAAGCTACGTAGGATTAGGTTTACAACTCTTGAAGCCTTCTTGGCTATATTATTGCAGTGGGCTTTGGCACTTAAAGTTATTCTGTCTCGCTCTACCTACAACGCTGACAGATAATTTCACAGGAACATTTATACTTTGTTCTCAATTTCTTCCAGTTTGATACCTCTAACCCTAGGAGGTCTGCTTAATTATTACTAATAGCAGTTTATTGCTAGCTTCCTAGAGTTGTCAAAGACATGCCCATAAATATTAATTGGGAAAGATGCCAGTAGGTTTTGTCTGCTTAAAATTACATTATTAAGGAAAAATCCAGGGGGAGATAGGTAACACAATGGCTCTTGCTAAACTGATGAGGAAAAAGGAATAAAATAGGAACAAAGAAATAGTAGATATTTGTTCATTCATTTATTTAAATTTGTAGGTTACTGAACTCTATTACAACTCTGGGTGGCAGATAATATACACAATTTAAAATAAAATAAAACAAGTCATGCAATTCAAAAAGAAGCTCCAGAGAAAACCACCATCATCTTACAATTCAAACAATTCGCAAGAGTTCGTCACCCACTTTCCTGCCCACGGCCTGGGAAATTTAGTCTTAGAATATAGTGGGAAAGAAAATTTGGTATCAATCATCTAGAATTCCAGAATGCTGAACATGACAACAGCCTTACTAAGGTCATGTTCAGCCCCAAGTAGATGGCAACATAAATTTTCTAAATCAATCAACCAACCAACCAACCAATCAATCAATCAATCATTACAGTTGTTTTAAACTTATGGGTACAACACATAATTTTCCTTGAAAGGGAGATTTAGGCAGATAAAATGCACCCAGAGATACATTTTATTAATCTGAAATTCATTTTCAAGAAGATGGTTTCTCTATCTATACTACTGCAAGGGTGGGTTCCACTCAGCGGTGCGCTATGAGCCGGAACGCTAAATTGTGCTTGCCTGATTCATAGCTATACAGTGGTACCTCTGCTTATGAACTTAATTCATTCCATGACCGTCTTCTTAAGTAGAAAATTTCGTAAGAAGAAGCAATTTTTCTCATAGGAATCAATGTAAAAGCAAATAATGTGGGCGATTGGGGAAACCACAGGGAGGGTGGAGGCCCTATTTCCTCCCAGGAGATTCCTAGAGAGGCCCCACGGAGGCTTCTCCCTGCCTTTTCTGGCTGTTTCCTCCCAGGAGATTCCTAGAGAGGCTCCATGGAGGCTTCTCCCTGCCTTTTCTGGCCGTTTCCTCCCAGGAAATTTCTAGAGAGGCCCCATGGAGGCTTCTCCCTGCCTTTTCTGGCCGTTTCCTCCCAGGAGATTCCTAGAGAGGCCCCACAGAGGCTTCTCCCTGCCTTTTCTGGCCGTTTCCTCCCAGGAGATTCCTAGAGAGGCCCCACAGAGGCTTCTCCCTGCCTTTTCTGGCCGTTTCCTCCCAGGAGATTCCTAGAGAGGCCTGACGGAGGCTTCTCCCTGCCTTTTCTGGCCCTGTTTCCTCCCAGGAGATTACTAGAGAGACTCAACAGAAGTTTCTCCCTGCCTTCATGGCCCTGTTTCCTTCCAGGAGATTCCTAGAGATGCCCCACGGAGGCTTTTCCCTGCCTTGTTCGTAAGTGGAAAATGGTTCGTGAGACGAGGCAAAAAAATCTTGAATACCCGGTTCGTATCGAGAAAAGTTTGTAAGTATAGGCATTTGTAGGTAGAGGTACAACTGTATTGGATTGTCTCTCCCACTCACTGTATCCGTCCGGTGTGGTCAAGTTGAAATGCTGAGAGTCCCCACCTCACATGACATGGGCAGCACTTTAATCTGTTGCAATGTAGTCACTTTCCCCCATTTTTATCATGTTCGTAGTTTCTTTCTGGTTCAATTGATGCCTTATCTTCAGGGTTAGCCAGCGCAGCATTGAGTAATACTGAAAATGCAAGATAACAAAAAAGAGAAAGGAATGTTTAGGTACAAATGCACGGCTACCCCAATGGTCATAAATGTTAAATACTTTGGAGTTAGAAGGCAGTTTTACTAATCAAGAGATAGCCTAAAGCCGGTTCTGCATTCAGATCCAAAGCCTTCCAATTCTGCATCTACCTTTTAGGGAAATTCTTTCAAGGGCTGGGATGCGTCTTCTTTTGCCAGCAGCATCTGATTGGAAATAAAAGCCTTCCCTCTCTTTCCCCATTCTCTTTCATTGAGTTGATGCCTTCGCTTGCTTCACTCCACTTCTATAATTGATCAGTTGGGGGGCTTCTGTTCTGTCCCATTTAGACTCATTTCTCACTAACTCCATAAGTTTTTCTCCTTTCTCTTTGTTTCACTTGTAGACTGAATTCTCAGTTTGGTCAATGTGATGTTATAGGAGAGACTATAGGACAGGGTCCATGGAGTTTAGATTCTGCCACGAGTCCACAGAGAGGGGTGGCATACAAATCCAATAAATAAACAAACAAACAGACAGACAAGCAAGCAAGCCAGCCAGCCAGCCAGCCAGCCAGCCAGCCAGCCAGCCAGCCAGCCAGCCAGCCAGCCAGCCAGCAAACAAACAAACAAACAAACAAACAAACAAACAAACAAACAAACAAACAAACAAACAAACAGGGGATGGAAGGCACTCTAGTGCACTTATGTACGCCCCTTACTGACCTCTTAGGAATCTGGAGAGGTTAACTGTGGATAGTCTAAGTGTAAAATGTTGGGGGTTAGGGGATGATACTACAGAGCCCGGTAATGAGTTCCACGCTTCAACAACTCGATTACTAAAGTCATATTTTTTATAGTCAAGTTTGGAGTGGTTAATATTAAGCTTGACTCTGTTGTGTGCTCTTGTGTTGTTGTGGTTGAAGCTGAAGTAGTCTTTGATAGGCAGGACATTGCAGCATATGATTTTATGGGCAATACTTAGATTATTATTATTATTATTATTATTATTATTATTATTATTATTATTATTATTGATAATATAACTGTTCCAAGCTGTTTGCTAAGTACACTAGCCAGATGGTTGCTGGTAGGCAGATTTTTTTTTCTTATTTTCCTCCTCAAAAGCTAAGGTGTGTCTTATACTCCAGTGCATCTTGTAGTCTGAAAAATATGGTACTTTACGACCCCTAAGTTGTCTACTAGTAGCATATTAGAATCTGGAGCCCTGTGGTTAACAACAACAACAACAACAACAACAATAATAATAATAATAATAACAACAACAACAATAGCCACAACAATATAACATGTACAAATCTAATGTTAAAAACAATTTAAAACCCTTATTATAAAAAAGAAAAACAATCACACAACATAGAAACATAGAAACATAGAAGTCTGACGGCAGAAAAAGACCCCATGGTCCATCTAGTCTGCCCTTATACTATTTTCTGTATTTTATCTTAGGATGGATATATGTTTATCCCAGGCATGTTTAAATTCAGTTACTGTGGATTTATCTACCACGTCTGCTGGAAGTTTGTTCCAAGGATCTACTACTCTTTCAGTAAAATAATATTTTCTCATGTTGCTTTTGATCTTTCCCCCAACTAACCTCAGATTGTGTCCCCTTGTTCTTGTGTTCACTTTCCTATTAAAAACACTTCCCTCCTGGACCTTATTTAACCCTTTAATATATTTAAATGTTTCGATCATGTCCCCCCTTTTCCTTCTGTCCTCCAGACTATACAGATTGAGTTCATTAAGTCTTTCCTGATATGTTTTATACTTAAGACCTTCCAACATTCTTGTAGCCCGTCTTTGGACCCGTTCAATTTTGTCAATATCTTTTTGTAGGTGAGGTCTCCAGAACTGAACACAGTATTCCAAATGTGGTCTCACCAGCATTCTATATAGCGGGATCATAATCTCCCTCTTCCTGCTTGTTATACCTCTAGCTATGCAGCTAAGCATCCTACTTGCTTTCCCTACTGCCTGACTGCACTGTTCACCCATTTTGAGACTGTCAGAAATCACTACGCCTAAATCCTTCTCTTCTGAAGTTTTTGCTAACACAGAACTGCCAATACAATAGTCAGATTGAGGATTCCTTTTCCCCAAGTGCATTATTTTACATTTGGAAACATTAAACTGCAGTTTCCATTGCTTTGACCATTTATCTAGTAAAGCGAAATCATTTACCATATTGCCGACGCCTAACAGACCATACAAAACCTAACAGACCATACAAAAAAACATAGTAGATAGGGGTATATTAATTTCCCCTTGCCTGGCGACATAGGTGGGTCTTCAGGAGCTTTTAATAGGCAAGGAGGGTGGGGGCAGTTCTAATCTCTGGGGGGAGTTGATTCCAGAGGACCGGGGCCGCCACAGAAAAGGCTCTTCCCTTGGGTCCCACCAGACGGCATTGTTTAGTCGACGGGACCCAGAAAAGGCCAACTCTGTGAGACTTAATCGGTCGCTGGCATTCGTGCAGCAGAAGGCGGTCCCGAAGATATTATAAACTCTAAACTCTCCTTGCATTTAGCATTTATGGGGCAAGGCACCGTTTCGCAACTCATCTTGTTGCAGAATGGTGCAGAATAAAACTAACGTTTTATTCTAAATTGTAAAGTCAGAAGTGTGACTAGCAGGGACTTTGACTGACTGCCCTGAATTTACAGCCTGTTTGACAGCAGCCACTTCTTTATGTGAACTGACCCAACATATTTTAAGGAGTCCTGACTACTTCCTGAGCATTTATTCTATTGAAGTGCTCGGTGTGAGATGCATTCGGCAGTTGCATTTTTGTGGGTCTGGGGAAACTGTCCTCTTTCATAAAGCTGGGGCCGAGAATGCACCAACCCTTCCATTTAATTCACTGCTTCTGCCAAAGTTAAGCAAGATAAATTGCTTGCTCACCATCGAGTTTATTAGCTTCCTTGCTGACAAGACCCTTCATCAAATGGTTGCCCAGCTTCCCTCATGCTTCGCAACTTAAACTGAAGTAGCAACTGCTCTTGAAATCCACAAATAAAATTTTTAGGTTCTCCTTGTCTGGAGATTCTGTTCCTTTTGCCTTTAGTGGATTTGGGCTAGAACTGAAGCACTGGCTCTGATTTATACTCTTTCACCTGAATTGTGTGAAAACAAGAATCAGCTCCCAGGAACAGAGAAATAAGAGTTTGTTCTTCTTTCTTTTCTTTTTAAATAATTTTTATTACTTTTCACTGATGACATTAGCAAAGTTGTCCAGAAGGGCATGTGCTAGAAACAGCAGCAGCTATAAAAATAAAGGGAAAAACCCACCATATTGAACATATGACCTAGACTCGGTCAAGGACCTTGGAATACTAATAACTAAAGAATACTAATAACAACAACAATAGCCACAACAACAGAGTTGGAAGGGACCTTGGAGGTCTTCTAGTCCAACCCCCTGCTTAGGCAGGAAACCCTATCCTACTTCAGACAGACGATTATCCAACATCTGCTTAAATACTTCCAATGTTGGGGCATTCACAATTTCTGCAAGCAAGCTGTTCCACTGATCAACTGTTCTGATGTCAAGAAATTTCTCCCTAGTTCTAAGTCTAAAAGTTTCCAAATTTGGAGGACCCTATGATGTCGACAATAGTGACATCGTAGACAGACGGTTAACTTCAGTGGTGGGTTGCTCCTGGTTCAATCTGTTTCGGCAAACTGGTAGCGATGGTGGCTGGAGGTTTCACTCACCTGCCCAGGATGCTTCTATGGGCACAAACGGATAGCAACAGGTTTTAGAACCCACTACTGCCTAGCTTGGGTGCTTCCTAGGTTTTATTTCTCAAAGTTAAAACAAACAGGTGGAAGAGTTGCTGAGCAGTATCATTTCAGACTGTCAATGCAGAACTGGTGATTGAACAGTGGCTCATATCAAATGCTCTTTTACCCACAGGGAAAATGCTAGCCTAGAGCTTTCTGCTGGGCATCTAGTTTATATGCTTATAAAGTACTTTATATCAAGATGCAGTCAGACTGTTGCTCCTGATTTGTAATCTGAAAAAGGGGGCTATCAGACAACAGATCACATCATATAGACAAGACGTGATGCTCTGGAGGTGAGGAGCTATGCTTGAGAGACGGCAGGCCAGAAGGAGCAATTAGGCCCACAGGCTGAAAATCCCCTAGGTTCTGGGTTCCTGTTTCATGATGAGCCCCGTAGTACCTTAGAAAAACCAACAGAAAGAAAAGAAAATTGTGGTTTTCAAGCAGGCATACCAGTTGCTGTCAAGCTAGTGAGGGGGAAGCATAACATCCCTCTTTAGAAAGACGTTTACAAAATTCATAAATCTGCCCAAAATAATGATCAAATCTGGGAATATGCAAAGGATGTAAAGACAACTAAAGAAACAATTGAAATGGCCAAATGTTGATGTTTCTCAGATATGAAGGATCAAGTGTGCATTCTACTTGTGAAGTTCTAGATGTTTTTACACCCAAAAGAAGAACAGAGTTGTAAGGGCCTTGGAGGTCCTCTAATTGAACCCTCTGCTCAAGCTGGAGACCCTATATCAGTGATGGCAAACCTTTCTTTCTTAAAAAATATGTTTTTATATATTGGGGTTCCTTGCTTTTTAGACTTTTTAAATGTACTATTGTTATTTTAGATTCTAACTATTAGATTTGTTATTATATATTGTTTTTATCACTGTTGTGAGCCGCCCCGAGTCTACGGAGAGGGGCGGCATACAAATCTAAATAATAATAATAATAATAATAATAATAATAATAATAATAATGACATTGGCTGCCCGTTTGGCTGCTCTATTGCTTCTACCCACATCACTATGGTTGCTGAGGTCACGTTTCCCTTTGACGGTGGCAAAGCAGCTCTAGGCCAGCGCTGGAATAAAACGGAAGATTTTACTGTAATGCCAATAAACCTAAGTACCTAAGTACCATTTATGTCTGACTCACTCATGTGCTGGAAATGAGACAAAGACAATTTTGTGAACCTATGGGTGTAAAATGATGTGTCAAAACACTTGGGGTGTGATTAGATGGAGAAATGGCTTGTGTTCCAATGCTGCTCAAAGATGGCCAAAATATAAAAAGTCATGTTCAAAAAAAAATCTAAAAATTAAGACTTCCAAAGCATTTAAGTCATAAAGCTCTTTACTGCCTAAGTTTCACAGAAAGATAGACTGCTGAATTTTGGTAACAATTGGAAAGTGTAGCCTGGAGCTTCCACCAGACAATTACGGGAAGGTTGAATGTATCTCATTAGGCTAAACCTGGCTTTAGGCAATGTATGGGAACAGAAAATGCCCACGCGTATAATGTGTTCTACCTTTTTAGCAGAGTTAAACATTATAATGAACCAATTTCCTCAAGCAAAATCTGAGAGTATCAGGATTTTCAAGGCACTCTTGTGGCACTGGAAGGACCATATTGAAGATGCTATCATAATGTTTTCCTAGTTTTTCTGCCAGCCGTCCATGATCACGTAGCATTTTGAGATCATCTTTTGTTCAGAACAAAGATTTCCCGCTTCTCAATTTTGATCCTGCAAAATTGGTTTCCCCCCCTCTCAAAAAAAATCATCTATTGACACTCTTCTTCCTTGTGTGTAGTCCTTGGGTCTGTGTTCTACAGTTTTGATGTCCCTACATTTGAGTGGTTCAATCTCCATCTTCTCCAAAAAAGAGCTTTTTCTTATCAGTGATATAAATTATGAACATTTGTCCCAAAGAAGAAAAGGTGCCAGAACTTATGTGGACACCAAATTGACTTATTTGACATTTCTGTAGATGCACCTATCTCTAATATATTTATTTGTCCTGTATTATAGACTTCTGTTTACCAAATGAATTTACTGTATTTTTTGGAGCATAAGATTGATTGGATTGGATTGGATTGGATTTGTATGCCGCCCCTCTCCATAGACTCGGGGCAGCTAACAACAGTAGTAAACAGCATATGACAATCCAATATTAAAACAGTTAAAAACCCTTATTGTAAAACCAAACATACATACAGACATACCATGCATAAAATTGTAAAGGACTAGGGGGAAAGAGTATCTCAGTTCCCCCGTGCCTGGCGGCAGAGGTGGGTTTTAAGAAGCTTACGAAAGGCAAGGAGGGTGGGGGCAATTCTAATCTATGGGGGGAGTTGGTTCCAGAGGGCCGGGGCCGCCACAGAGAAGGCTCTTCCCCTGGGTCCCACCAAGCGACATTGTTTAGTTGACGGGACCCAGAGAAGACCCACTCTGTAGGACCTAACTGGTCACTGGGATTCGTGCAGCAGAAGGCAGTCCCTGAGATAGTCTGGTCCGGTGCCATGAAGGGCTTTATAGGTCATAACCAACACTTTGAATTGTGACCGGAAACCGATCGGCAACCAATGCAGACTGTGGAGTGTTGGTGTAACATGGGCATATTTGGGAAAGCCCATGATTGCTCTCGCAGCTGCATTCTGCAGGCTCCCCAGACCATTTGCCCCCCCCCCAAAAAAAATGAGGGTGGAAATGTCGGTGTGTCTTATACACAAAATGTAGACATTTTTGCTGTCCTGAAGCCCAGTCCCCCACCTGCAGAAAATTTTTGGGTGCTGAGAGATGGCAAAAATGCCAGTTTTTGCAAAAAAAGGGGTCATTTTCACCCATTTTTTTACAAAAATGGGATGGGCAAAGGGTCTGGGGAGCCTGCAGAGAATTCCTGGAGGAAGGCAAAAATGCCTCAATTTTTGTGAAAAAATGAGCAAATAATGGCCTGTTTTTCACAAACCTTGGGGCATTTTTGCCATCCTTCAGCACCCAGGAGCCCCCTGCAGGCTTCCCAGACCCTTTGCCCTCTCAATTTTTGCAAACAAATTGGTGAAAAATGGCCTATTTTTTAACAAAAATGGGGTTGTTTTTGCCTTCTAATTACCCTATCTAGCATGACTGGAGGAGGAATTCTGGGAGTTGAAGTCCACTAGTCTTAAAGCTGTCAAGTTTGAAGACCCCTGGGTTAGGGAGTGGGGTGCAAGGGTCTTCAAACTTGGCAAGTTTAAGACTTGTGGACATCGAGTTCCATTCCTGAGCTAGCATGACTGGAAGAGGAATTCTGGGAATTGAAGTCCACAAGTCTTAAACTTGCCAAGTTTGAAGTTTGTAAAAAGTGTACATGGTTGTAAAATGTATTCTGCTACACTGGTATTTTATTAAATACCCACATTACTACACCATTTGGTTCTGAATACTTTTTTCCTTGTTTTCCACCTCTAAAATCTAGGTGCATCTTATACTCTGGTGTGTCTTATACTCCCAGAAATACAGTATACAGTGATACCTCATCTTACAAACCCCTTGTCATACAAACTTTTCAAGATACAAACCTGGGGTTTAAGGTTTTTTTTGCCTCTTCTTCCAAACTATTTTCACCTTACAAACTCAAGCTGCCACCACTGGGATGCCCCGCCTCCGGACTTCTGTTGCCAGCAAAGCGCCCGTTTTTACGCTTCTGGGATTCCCCTGAGGCTCCCCTCCATGGGAAACACCACCTCTGGTCTTCTGTGTTTTTGCGATGCTGCAGGGCAATCCCAGCAGCGCAAAAATGGGCTCTTCGCTGGCAATGGAAGTCCGGAGGTGGGGTTTCCCAGCAAGGGGAGCCCAAGCAAAATCGCAGCATCACAAAAAAACAGAAATCCGGAGGTGGGGTTTCCCATAGAGGGGAGCCTCAGAGGATTCCCAACAGTGCAAAAACGGGCACTTCAGCTGGCAAAAGGGGTAAGTTTTGGGCTTGCACGCATTAATCGCTTTTCCATTGATTCCTATGGAATCAATTGTTTCATCTTACATTGTTTCATCTTACAAACTTTTTACCTTACAAACCTCATCCTGGAACCAATTAAGTTCGTAAGATGAGGTATCACTGTATATCCCTTTAATTTATTATTTTTCATGAAATATTTTATCACCCATCTTTTTGAAGGAAAATTAATGGTCTTCTGCTCTCATCAAACTGTCTTCTCTGCTGATTGTCTATATCTGCATTTGAGGGCACCTTAACCGGTCCCATCATCATGTATCTTCTTTAAGTAGCGATGGCTGCTCAACTTAGATGTTGAGAGACTCATAGCTCTGATTCACCAAGGCAAATTTTTCCCCGAAAGTTGATGTGATTATTTAGCCATTCTCTCATTGCAGACTTTCCCCAGGGAATCTACTTCAAGTAACGTTTTCTACATCTGTGCTTATCACAAAGGATTATGGGACAGAGAAACATTTTTTTTCTCTTCGTCTATTAAGGCCAAACTAAAAGAAGAAAGGAATATTTAAAATCTCAGTGGGCTTGAACAACAAAATACTGTTGACATGAAGCACTGAATATTAAAGTTAGTAAAATTGTAAGTCAACGCATACGTCTAAATAAAGTAATGGCAACTGCAGGCTTGACAAACTAGCAAAACTCTTAGGAAAAGTCCTCCCTCACCATCTCTTATTTGTATTGTAGTCACTTGTCAGCGAAATAGGTCAAGGTATAAAAGAATCAGGACTGCTTTCCTTACTTACTTCAAAAGAAAGGCAACTTTAAACAGAAATAAAAGACTACAGCCACTGTTTCTTCAATGACTGACAAAAACTGAATTCAGCCCGAGCAATAATTCCTAGCAAGAATTAATTTGAGCCCTCAGGAAATCACAGAATAAAGCCAAGTCTAGACATATATTATTCAAAATTCAGGCTTTCAGCTTCTTGTAATAAAAATGCATTCTTCCATTGACTTCTTTGGATTAGATTCCCATGTCACCTGAAGCGTGGGCCTGAATTTATGAGATGGGTTCATCTTGAACAGGAAAGAGAACCTGGATCCCAACCAGTATTTTTAAATGCAGTTGAAAATGGAGTGACAAAGTAATATTGAGATGGGGGTGGCAATGGAGATAGGAAGCCTGCAATGTTGTACTATGACTCGTAACTTTTTATCTATCTATATCTATCTATCTATCTATCTATCTATCTATCTATCTATCTATCTATCTATCTATCTATTATCTATCTACCGTATCTATCTATCATCTATCTATCTATCTATCTATCTATCTATCTATCTATCTATCTATCTATCATCTATCTATCTATCTATCTATCTATCTATCTATCTATCATCTATCTATCTATCATCTATCTATCTATCTATCTATCATCTATCTATCTATCTATCTATCTATCATCTCTCTCTCTCTCTCTCTCTTTATCTATCATCTATCTATCTATCTATCTATCTATCTATCTATCTATCAATCATCTATCTATCTATCTATCTATCTATCTATCTATCTATCATCTATCTATCTATCTATCTATCTATCATCTATCTATCATCTATCTATCTATCTATCTATCTATCTATCTATCTATCTATCTATCTATCTATCTATCTATCTATCTGTCTATTTTGTCCAATACACCACAATACACAATGAAGGTTATAGAGGTTATACTCGAGTAAAATATATTAGAGAAAGAATAGAAGTGAAAATTTAGGAATAGAATATATCAATTAGAGAATAGAAGGATATTATGAGAGTAATATAAGAAGAATAGAATAGAAAAATAGTAGATACGATATATGAGATATAGGAGAGACAATAGGACTGGGGACGGAAGGCACTCTAGTGCACTTATGCACGCCCCCTACTGACCTCTTAGGAATCTGGAGAGGTCAACTGTGGATAGTCTGAAGGTAAAATGTTGTGGGTTAGGGGAAGATACTACGGAGTCCGGTAATGAGTTCCATGCTTCGATAACTCAATTACTAAAGTCGTATTTTTTACAGTCCAATTTGGAGCGGTTAATATTAAGCTTGTATCTGTTGTGTGCTCTTGTGTTGTTGTGTCATGCATTGGTCACTGTTGGAAAATGGTTCTTCCCTCAATATGATCACATTGATTGCATTGCATTAATTGATGCCGTGTTCCAATATTTTGAGGGGCTACTGCAAAGAAGAAGGTGATCAACCTATTTTCCCAAGCACTAGAACAATGGTTCTCAACCTGGGGGTCAGGACCCCTTTGGGGGTCAAACGACCATTTCACAGTGGTTGCCTAAGACCATGGGAAAAGACAAATTTCCCATGGTGTTAGGAACCAAAGCTTCTATTCTGGCACCTTGGAACATATTTTTACAATCCGACCAATCAGGCGTTGACAGTGGGAGTGTCTCTCTAACCTTCCTGCCAATCAGCTTAAAGCTCTGTTGGGAGAATTGGTGCTAGACTTATGGTTGGGGGATCACCACAACATGAGGAACTGTATGAAGGGGTCGCAGCATTAGAAAGGTTGAGAACCACTGCACTAGAAGGACAGAAAAGAAACAATGGATAGAACTAATTAAAGAGAGAAGCAACCGAGAACTAAGGAGAAATGTCCTAACAGCAAAAAAAAAAAAATCAGTGGAATAGCTTGCCTTCAGATGTTGTGAGTGCTTCATCGCTGGAGGCTTTTAGGAAGGGACTAGCCACTTGTCTGAAACATATAGAGAAGGGATGTCAAACTCATGTTGTCACTTTGTCATCATGTGATGTGTCACAACATTTTTTCCCTTTGCTAAATGGGGGTGGCCGTGGCCAGCACATAACATATCTGGCCTATGGATTGCAAGTTTGACAACCCTGGTATAGTGTCTCCTGCTTGAACAGAGGGTTGAGCTAGAAGACCTCCAAAGTCCCTTCCAGCACTATTATTATTCTGTATTCTGTAGGAGATCTGGGGTGGCGCAGTGGTTATAATGCAGAAGGTCCTTCCATGCAACTTCACAATAGCGTTACCAAATTAATAACCACAGTGATTCACTTAAGAACTGGACCAAGAATGTTCATATAAAAGGATAGTCACAAGGATAGTCCTTGACTTACAACCACAATTGAGCCCAAAATGTCTGCTGGGAAATGAGACAATTGTTAATGTTAAATTTTGCCCCCTTTTAGAAACATAGAAACATAGAAACATAAAGGTCTTTTTCTGCCGTCAGACTTCTATGTTTCTAAAAGGGGGCAAAATTTAACATTAACAATTGTCTCATTTCCCAGCAGACATTTTGGGCTCAATTGTGGTTGTAAATCAAGGACTATCCCTGTGTCTTTTCAGAACTTTCACTTGCATTGATTTAGTGGTGACATTATTTTTATTCTATTTTGCTATTCATTTATTTGCCACATTCGTTCCATCCAGTTACAAGGAGTGTTCTGAGTTGGTCACCCATAAAGGTTAAATCCACAAAGGATAAAAATATAACAGGCGCCGAACCTAAAGCACTAAAAATATCTGAAGAATAAATCCAAGATAGAAAGATCCTGTTGGAAAAAAGAAGCAGGAATGCAAAGTGCTTTAAAAGCGCAAAATCCCCAAAGCCTGGGAACGTCCGAAAGCAGTTGGGCGGCTCACAAATCCAGTACATTAAATTTAATTAATTAAATTTTTGTACAATTCACCAGCAGTTTTTAAACCAGCAGGATCTCACCACTAATACATACATAACATAGTTCCTCCTCCCCAAGGTAATGGACAAATAGATAGAAGTGTCCATGGGAGGCAAAACACACAGCCATTCTGTCTTGTTGGGGTTGAGTTTGGGTCTGTTAGCACCTTTGACCAAGGAGATTCTTCCCATTTCCATTGTTGGAAGATCTCTTGCTCTTAATGAGGTTTTTTCCTTCCTGATATCCATCTGATATCCATCTGAAACTGGACATGCAATTGTTTCTTGTTCAATCTTCTAAGAGTCACAAACTTAATTCTACGCAGCTTCTTGTCTAGAAACGCTGATCTACTAACGAGAGCATGCAACACATTTGTCAGACCAATTCTTGAATACAGCTCACCTGTATGGAATCCACACTTCATAACAGACATTAATACAATTGAAGGAGTCCAGTAATACATCACAAGAAGAGTCCTCCACTCCTCTTCACGCAACAAATTACCTTACTCCTCCAGACTTCAATTACTATGTTTAGAAAATTTACAGCTACGCCGCCTCCGAACTGATTTAACTGTTGTTCATAAAATCATACATCACAATGTACTCCCTGTTAGGGACTACTTCACCTTTAACAACAACAATGCAAGAGCAAGTAATAGATACAAACTAAATGTAAGTCGCTCCAAACTAGGCTGAAGAAAATACGATTTCAGCAATAGAGTGGTCAATGCCTGGAATTCACTACTGGACTCTGTTGTTTACTCCCCCAATCCCAAAATCTTCCACCTTACATTATCCACAGTCGACCTCTCCCCTTTTCTAGGAGGTCTGTAAGGGGCGTGCATAAGTGCACCTTCGTGCCTAGCATCTGTTGGTGTTAGCTCTGGCCCAGCTCCTGCCCCAAGGACTGTGGATGTGGGGGAGACATCCACATGCTGCAGGCCTGTTTTGCCCCCGGTGGAATCTGCTGATGAAGGCTCCTCTGACCAAAAAGACATGAGTGACAGGGAGGAGGAGAGTGTGGCAGACAGCTCAGAAGGAGATCAATTATCTAGCTCCTCCTTGGATTCAGAACAAGAGTTAATGATACAGCCACGCATGCGGAGAGCGATGCATAGGCAACAACAACTGAGAGATTATTATCAAAGAAAATGAAGCCACCTGTGGTTGGGTGGGGCTGTGGTAATTAGTGAGGCTGCTATAAATAGCAGCCTGTGGGTTTGGCCATTGTGGAGGATTATCTGATTGTTGTGTTTCGTGACTGCTTTACTGACTTGGACTTTTTGTGTGCTGATTTTTCCCCGCTTTGAAACTAAACCAGAGCAAAGTCTGTTTCACTTTGTAAAAGAAGGACTGTGAATTGCCTCACAGCTGCAAGCTAAGTATCACAGAACTGATAAGGGACTTGTACAAATTACCAGTTTGTTTGGAGACGAGTGCTCTTTGCTATACCAAAAGAGGGCTTGGTTTAAGTGAATTTTCATTATAAAGAACACTGTTTTGAATTTTCAAACGTGTGTCTGAAATTTGTACCTGTGAATTTTTGGGAGGAGCCTACCAGAGAGCCCGATAGAACGGCGTCCCTGTCCTAATGTCTTTTTATCTTTTCTATCTCTACTTTATACTTATGTTAAGCATACTACAATACAGTACTATATTTGTATGAAAAATGAATAAATAAAATAAAATAAAACTTTGAACAGTTCTGCCTTATCTGTTATTTGAAAGGCCTTTAGATATTTCATGACAGCTATCGTGTTTTGTACAGATTTCTGCTCTCCAAACTAAACAGTATGTTTAATTTCTGGGCATTTTATCAATTTGGTTTGTCTGTTTGGGACACGCTGCAGTTTGTCAATGTCCTTCTCCAAATGTGGTGCCCAGAACTGAACACCATGTTCTAGGTATAGTCTGACCATCATGGAATAAAGAGATTGTTCAAATCTGACATTGTCATTTGGTAGAAAAAAGAGTTGTGTCATTCTTCAGTCTTATAAAACTGAAATTATATTCTTATGGGAAAACAAAACAGGGATCAAATCTGAACTGAACACTCCAGGAATTTAATTAGTTTGTAAAGGAATTGTGTTTTTTCCGAAAATGAAAGCCCAAATCCATAAACCAATAAGAAGCTTTGTGGGAAAGCTGATGCTATCTGAATCTCATCATATTATTCATAAAGAAAGAAGGTTCAGTTTAATTCCCTCACTTTTGAGTGCCTCATCAAAACCCCTCAGTTTAAATGATACTCCTGTCATATTTTAAAGTACCGTAATCTTCAAGGAAAAAAAAATATACTGTGTTATACTTAGAGTGAGTTGAGTGAAAAATATCTTCTATTAAATTCCAGTTAGCACATATTGTTGTAAATGCAATTTTACTTGATTCTGGCAAGGGCTTTGTGACCATTCTGTTTCGTTTTGGCTAGGCTGCTTTCAGAAAAAAATGGAGTTATTGTGGAACCTTGATTGCCAGTGATTTTAAATAAAAGCATTTTTATTATTGTGTACATGGCAGAATGTATAAATTTAGATTGCCCTGATTTTATGGCAAGCAGTTTTTCCTAATTTTCTATTTTCAGGGTGTGTTGAATGGCATCATAATCAATGCTCCATACATTTCGAACATCTGAGCATCACTGAAGCACAAAGGAAAGGGGCAGTGCGTGAATTACAGCACCATACCTGCTTTGGGCACCAACTTCACACTTAAAGAGTGTACAGTGGTACCTCATCTTACAAACGCCTCTTCTAACGAACTTTTCAAGATACGAAACCGGTGTTTAAAATTTTTTTGCCTCTTCTTCCGAACTATTTTCACCTTATGAACCCAAGCAGCTGCTGCTGGGATGAAGGGGTTTCTTTTTTCCCCCCTTGGAGGAGGAAAGATTTTGCAGAGAACAAGGTGCTTGCAAAGGCACTGAAAGGGTGTCTTTTTAAGAAAGAAAAGGGAGGGGCGGCTTGGAGGAGGAAAGATTTTGCAGAGAACAAGGTGCTTGCAGAGGCACTGAAAGGGTGTCTTTTGAAGAAAGAAAAGGGAGGGGCGCTCCCCTTGCCTTTCTTCCTTCCCACTTACCCTTTAGCCTAGCCTTGCTTCTTCCACCCGCCCCCTTTAGCTGCTCCTCCCTGCCCTTTGTTCGCCTCCCTTCTAAAGTTTGGGATTTTCCTGAAGGATTTGCACGCATTATTTGCTTTTACATTGATTCCTATGGGAAACATTGTTTCATCTTACGAACGAACCTCCTCCTGGAACCAATTAAGTTCATATGATGAGGTACCACTGTATTTCTGTTTAAATTATCCAAAGTCTCAAGTTAGAGTAAAATGATTGACACTGTAAATGATATAAGGATAAAGCCGCCTATACCCATCCCAACATCCAAGTTCCGCACACTTTGAAAACAAATTTGTTTTTCTGACACTTTCTGCTTTCCTGAAAGTTAGGTGCCTTGTCATTAAATCTTGCCAGGTCCCTTTAAACGAGCCCAGAAATCTGATCTGACAAAGTGAAGATGTCCCAAGGCAGGAGAATTTAATATTAGATTAAATGATCTACTGCCAAAATTATTGTGTTTTTTGTTTACAGTTTCAAAAAAAAAAGTAGAGAAAGCTTTGGAAGTGTGATATATCTTGCCGTCTCTTCATAGAATCACTTTTCATATCTTATTCCAGTCATCCTGGGATATATGCATTTGAAGAGCTGTGAGAGGGAAGAGAAGCTTTGGAATATATATCTGGCGTGCCCATGAGAAGATGATTAAAATGATCAAAAAGAACTCAAGTTATTATTCATCTTCTATTGAGCTTTCTAATGATTTCCCCATGAATGCTGATATCTATTCACAACAAGACTATCTGAAGGACCTGCTGTAAAGAACACCTACACTGTGGTTTCTATCTAGTTTTTTTTTACTTCTCAAGTACATATTTGTAATATATATAGATATAACATTATTTATATACATAAAATAGGTACTGATAAGATAGAACAATTGGACAGGGACGGTTGGCACACTGGTGTGCTTATGCATGCTCCTTACTGACCTCTTAGGAATCGGGTGAGGTCAAAAATGGACAGTCTAAGGGTAAAGTTTTAGGGGTTTGGTGACGATACCACAGAGTCAGGTAGTGAACTCCAGGCATTATTTACTCTGTTGCTAAAGTTGTATTTTATACAGTCACGTTTGGGGCGGTTCAGTTTGAGTTTGTATCTGTTGTTTATTTATTTATTTATTTATTTTGTCCAATACACAATGAGGGTTTTAGTGGGTATATATCTATATACACATAGTAAAATACGTGATGGAGGTTATAGAGGAGATACTCATAGTAAAACATATCTAAGAAATAATAGAAAAGAAGGTAGAGTAATAGAACATATCAATGAAAGAATAGAAGAAGAGACATAGGAATAGAAGAAAGGTATAGGAGATATAGGAGAGTAATAGGACAGGGGACGGAAGGCACTCTAGTGCACTTGTACTTGCTGAAGTAGTCTTTGACAGGTAGGATGTTGTAGCAGATGATTTTATGAGCTATGCTTAGGTCATGCCGAAGGCGACGTAGTTCTAAGCTTTCTAAGTCCAGGATTTCAAGTCTGGTTGCATAGGTTACTCTGTTGCGAGTAGAGGAGTGGAGGGCTCGTAAAGTATCTCTGGACATTTTCTGAAGTGTTTATGTCCGAACTGCAGTGTGGGTTCTAGACAGATGAGTAGTATTCAAGGGTTGGTCTGGCGAATATTTTTTACGCTCTAGTTAGTAGTGTGATATTACTGGAGAAGAAGCTACATAAGATTAGGTTAACAACTCTTGAAGCCGTTTTGGTGATGTTGTTGCAGTGGGCTTTGGCACTCAGGTCATTTAATATGAGTGTTCCAAAGTCTAATGATTATCAGTCAAGGTCTTGTTTATTCAGCTTGCATTTGGTGTTCTGATTCTTTTTGCCAATGTGCAGGACAGAGCATTTGTTGGTTGAGCTTTGGAGTTGCACAAGTAGCCATTTCCGGTTCCCCAAAGAGTTAGCTCTCCTTATTTATTTATTTATTTATTTATTTATTTATTCATTCATTCATTCATTCATTCATTCATTCATTCATTCATTCATTCATTCATGTATCCATCCATCCATCCATCCATCCATCCATCCATCCATCCATCCATCCATCCATTCATTCACTTGTCCAATACACAAATACATAAGAAGAAAGATAGACATGTAGTAATATATATAAGGGTAAAAGTGAACTTAGAGGAGAGGATATATGAAAGGAAGAATATATTTTAATTATTTATTTATTATTTGGATTTGTATGCCGCCCCTCTCCGAAGACTCGGGGCGGCTCACAACAAGTGAAACAAATCATAAGTAATCCAATTAATTAAAATATTTAAAGATTTATATGATAAGTGAGAGAAAGGAAAGACAATTGGACCAGGGACGGAAGGCACACTGGTGCACTTATGTACGCCCCTTACTGGCCTCTTAGGAACCTGGAGAGGTCAATCGTGGAGAGTCTAAGGGAGAAATGTTGGGGATTAGGGGTTGACACTATTGAGTCCGGTAATGAGTTCCACGCTTCGATAACTCGGTTGTTGAAATCATATTTTTTACAGTCAAGTTTGGAGCGGTTAGTATTAAGTTTGAATCTGTTGCGTGCTCTCGTGTTGTTGTGTTCCTTGATATCGTATAATGAAAACAAAATCATGCACATTGCCAGGCAATTGGTAAACAAATCGAGCTTTGCAAAAGCCATGTTCCTGCAGAACTTGAAAAAACACAACTGGGAAATGATTCTGTTTGAGCAGAAACGTTTGATTGGCCTGCTCTCCTTGACTAAGTCACAGGCATTTGATGCGACAGAGCAATAGAAGGATCTTTTCCAGGACAGGAATTGAGATGCCTTGCTTCTCAAATTATTTAAAAGACTTTTATCACAGTTGCATCTTGCAAGCTGTAAGTAGAATATGGATAAGCTAGTTCCCGTGGGTATATTTTTAGACTTACTTTTCCATTTTTCTTGTCTTGTAAGGCCTGTACAAACATTGGGAACACCACCAGGTTCTCTCTTGATTTGATTTTGATTTGATTGGATTTGTATGCCACCCCTCTCCATAGACTCGGGGTGGCTAACAACAGTAGTAAACAGCATATGACAATCCAATATTAAAACAGTTAAAAACCCTTATTGTAAAACCAAACATACATACGGACATACCATGCATCAAATTGTAACGGCCTAGGGGAAAAGAGTATCTCAATTCCCCCAGGTGGGTTTTAAGAAGCTTACAAAAGGCAAGGAGGGTAGGAGCAATTCTAATCTCTGGGGGGGAGTTGGTTCCAGAGGGCCGGGGCCACCACAGAGAAGGCTCTTCCCCTGGGTCCCATCAAGTGACATTGTTTAGTTGACTGGACCCAGAGAAGACCCACTCTGTGGGACCTAACTGGTCGCTGGGATTCGTGAAGTAGAAGGCGGTCCCTGAGATAGTCTGGTCCGGTGTCATGAAGGGCTTTATAGGTCATAACCAACACTTTGAATTGTGACCGGAAACTGATCGGTAACCAATGCAGACTGCGGAGTGTTGGTGTTTTGACATGGGCATATTTGGGGAAGCCCATGATTGCTCTTGCGGCTTGCAGGGGAAGTGAAAAGAGAAGTTAAATAGAAATCCATGAACCTTCTGGACCTGGCAGTACAGTTCACTGTTCACAAAGTGGCATGCAAAATGTATCTATGGGACGTAAAAGGATGCACAAAAAGAAGTTTACGCAAAACTTCGTGCAATTAAAAAAAAAATCTAAGAAGAATATGTGCAGAAATCCGTGCAAATTGGGAAATGCAGATAATTTTTGACTCATAATCACAATTAAGCCCAAAATATATTTTGCTAAGCAAGACAGAGTTTTGCCACATTTATGCCACTGTTATGCCACTTGTGGCATTATTGTCACAGTTATTACGTGAATAACTGCAATTGTTAAGTTAAAAACATGATATTAAGTGAATCTGGTTTTCCCATCGATTTTGCTTTGCCAGAGGGTCACAAAAGGTCATTCCAGGACACTGCAACCATCATAACTATGAGTCCATTGCCAATCGCTGCCACCATCATAACTACGAGTCAGTTGCCAATCACATGCAAAACACAGGGACTCTGCAATGGTTATAAGTGTGAAAAACAGTCATATGTCCACTTTTTTCTTAGAATAGTCACTAAATGAATGGTTGCAAGTTGAGAAGAGTCCATAGAAAGCCACCTATAAGGAACTCTTTTGGGGTTTCACAAAGCAGAATGCAAAATAATTGTCTTGTTTACTTACTTACTTACTTACTTACTTATTTACTTACTTACTTACTTACTTACTTACTTACTTACTTACTTACTTACTTACTTACTTACTTACTTACTTACTTACTTACTTACTTACTTACTTATTTTGTCCAATACACAATGAGGGTTTTAGTGGGTATATATCAGGTATATACAGCAGGTAGAGTGCTGTACTGCAGGCCACTGAAGCTGACTGTAGATCTGAAAGTCAGCGGTTCAGATCTCATCACCGGCTCAAGGTTGACTCAGCCTTCCATCCTTCCGAGGTGGGTAAAATGAGGACCCAGATTGTGGGGGCAATATGCTGGCTCTGTTAAAAAGTGCTATTGCTAACATGTTGTAAGCCGCCCTGAGTCTAAGGAGAAGGGCGGCATAAAAATTGAATAAATAAAATAAATAAATAAATAATAAATATCTATATACACATAGAAAAATACATGATGAAGGTTATAGAGGAGATACTCATAGTAAAATATATCTATGAAAGAACAGAAAAGAAGATATAGTAATAGAACATATCAATGAAAGAATAGAAGAAGAGATATAGGAATAGAAGAAAGGTATAGGAGATATAGGAGAGCAATAGGACAGGGGACGGAAGGCATTCTAGTGCACTTGTACTTGCCCCTTACTGACCTCTTGGGAATCTGGATATGTCAACCGTAGATAATGTAAGGGTAAAATGTTGGGGGTTTGGGGATGACATTATGGAGTCCGGTAATGAGTTCCACGCTTCGACAACTCGGTTACTGAAGTCATATTTTTTACAGTCAAGTTTGGAGCGGTTAATATTAAGTTTAAATCTGTTGTGTGCTCTTGTGTTGTTGTGGTTGAAGCTGAAGTAGTTGCCGAAAGGCAGGACGTTGCAGCATATGATCTTGTGGGCAATACTTAGATCTTGTTTAAGGCATCTTAGTTCTAGACTTTCTAGGCCCAGGATTGAAAGTCTAGTCTCTATTTCGAGTGGAGGAGTGAAGGGCTCTTCTGGTGAAGTATCTTTGGACATTTTCAAGGGTGTTAATGTCTGAGATGCGATATGGGTTCCAAAGAGATGAGCTGTATTCAAGGATGGGTCTGGCAAAAGTTTTGTAAGCTCTGGTAAGTCATGTGAGATTGCCAGAGCAGAAGCAGTCTTAAATGAGTGTGTTCATTTGTTGTGGTCAGAAACCAAGATGGTGGCCACAGTGGTACAATCAAAACTCTTCCCGCTTTTTTTAAAGTTACATTTATTAGATTTGGAAGGGTTGCCAATTCCAGAATGAATATTTAAGGGGAAATAATAATTGTTGGTGCTTTGGCAGCTTTTTTAAAAACAAAAACAAAAACATGTCTTGGGGACATCCCGGGGCATTCACGAGTGCCCATACCCATAATTCAATGCCTGGGGAGGGCGAAAACAGCTTCTCTCACTCCCCAGAGGTCCTCTGGAGGCCAGAAATGGCCTGTTTCTCAACTTTTGATGGGCCCAGTAGGCTCATGTTTCACCCTCCCCAGGCTCCAAAGGATTCCCTGGAGCTGGGGGAGGGTACAAATGCCCTCCCCCATCCTCCCAGAGCCTCTCTAGAAGCCAAAAATGCCCTCCCAGAGCCTCTGTGTGAGCTAAAAATCATCTGGCCGATCCACACATGAACGTTGGAACTGAGCTTGTTTCCAAATGTAAAATAATGCACTTGGGGAAAAGGAATCCTCAATCTGAGTATTGTAGTGGCAGTTCTGTGTTAGCAAAAACTTCAGAAGAGAAGGATTTAGGGGTAGTGATTTCTCACAGTCTCAAAATGGGAGAACAGTGCAGTCAGGCGGTAGGGAAAGCAAGTAGGATGCTTGGCTGCATAGCTAGAGGTATAACAAGCAGGAAGAGGGAGATTGTGATCCCGCTATATAGAGTGCTGGTGAGACCACATTTGGAATACTGTGTTCAGTTCTGGAGACCTCACCTACAAAAAGATATTGACAAAATTGAACGGGTCCAAAGACGGGCTACAAGAATGGTGGAAGGTCTTAAGCATAAAACGTATCAGGAAAGACTTAATGAACTCAATCTGTATAGTCTGGAGGACAGAAGGAAAAGGGGGGGACATGATCGAAACATTTAAATATGTTAAAGGGTTAAATAAGGTCCAGGAGGGAAGTGTTTTTAATAGGAAAGTGAACACAAGAACAAGGGGACACAATCTGAAGTTAGTTGGGGGAAAGATCAAAAGCAACATGAGAAAATATTATTTTACTGAAAGAGTAGTAGATCCTTGGAACAAACTTCCAGCAGACATGGTAGATAAATCCACAGTAACTGAATTTAAACATGTTTGGGAGAAACATATATCCATCCTAAGATAAAATACAGAAAATAGTATAAGGGCAGACTAGATGGACCTTGAGGTCTTTTTCTGCCATCAGACTTCTATGTTTCTGTTTCTATGAGCTAGGGCAATGGCTCATGTGCCAGTAGATATGGCTCTGCCAGCCACATGTGGCACCCTGCCATAGATTCACCACCACTGCTTTAAACCACTGATTTCTAGTACAGCTTATATAACATGTCTCTTCCATCTGCCATCCTACTTCCCAGTTGGTGAAAAATTCTCATCTTTCAAAAGAGGCTTCGGGTTTTCCACATTATTCTCCAAATGACTAAGGCTTTGTTTTTAGAATTTCTATGGATAGGAATGTTCATTGTCCGAGGCAACGGAAGACCCTCCTGCTGTTGCTGTTGGCTGTTGATTATCTTTCCATTGCTCCAAAGCCTCCCTGGGTATGCATATTTTCCCAGTAGGAGAAGTCCCAATGGGAGTTGTCTTCATGTGACTTCGTTTTTCTTGGGACTGAAAAGAATCTTAGAAAGCCAGAAAGACCGGAGACTCTTGGAGAGATTATTGCACAATGAAAGTCAAGACATATAATCCCTCAGTCCAGAGGTTAAGGCATGCTGGCAGGGGAAATCTGGGAGTTGAAATACACAATTGTTAAAAGTTGCCAGATTTGGAGATTTTGTCTTAGACACTGTAGAAAGACTCATCCTCCTAGAGCAGTGATTTTCAACCTTGTTTGAGCCGTGGCACATTTTTTACATTTACAAAATTATGTTGGAAGTGTAAGAAAGAAATAGGTTCATATCATCATCAATGGTGGAGTTGTAGCAAAGTCAAGATATATTGGAAAATGATAGAAAGAATAATAAAAGAAATAGTAAAGCAAGAGATAGAAAAAACTCCGGAATTTTAGTTATTGGGTATAACTAAACAGAAATATAAGAAAGATATTTTACATTTAGTTATTCATATAACGACAGTGGCCAGGATAGTATATGCGCAAAATTGGAAAGGGGAAGGTATTCCCAAAGAGGAAGAGGTTATTAAGAAAATATTAGATTGCACTGAAATGGATATGATGACAAGACGGTTAAATAACCAAGAAGAGTCAGAATTTTATGTGATTTGGAATAAAACGTATATATGGATAGATAAAAGGAAGAAGTAAAAGTTAATATTAGATGAAAATTGTAGAAGTATTGTTATGATTTAAATTTTGAGTTTTTATCTTGTTTATATATGAAGGGTTTTTTTATATAAAGTTAAACAAAATTTCTTCTTTTCACTCAAATTAATATGTTGATTTAAGGTATTAATAATGTATTCTTTTTTCTGTATGGTAATTTGACTTCTAGAATAAGAGGGGTAATTGCAGCCCCAACTTTATGTTAAATGTGTGTTTGTGTGTATGTCAATTTTATGAAAAATCAATAAAGTTTATGAAAAAAAAAACAAAATCCTGGGGCACACCATCAACCAAAATGACACAAAATGACACTCTAACACAGTACATATTATACACCATCAGGATAGACATAACCAGCTGAGGCTGAGGCTTCGTCTAGTGATGGCAACATTTATCTCCAGTCCTGACCAGGATTAGAAATAGGGACCATGGGGAGGAGCTTCAAATACTTGTTGCGGCCACACAATGACAAGTGTGCGGCAGTCCGAGCAGGGACTTTCCTGGCTGTGGATGAGAGGCGGCCTGCTATTGGTACATCGCTAGTGGTCAGGATGAATCCTAGAAGGTGATTGGTCAGTGAGCGTTCCCTGTGTCTCCACTCTTCCTGTCGCTGATAGCTGGAGGGATTGTGAGGGGAATGGTTATGTTTGGATAGAGGCGGCTCGTGGCGTGCTGGATAAATGGACTCCACGGGCCATATCTGGCAAGCTGGCCGTAGTTTGGGGACCCATGTTTAATTTCCTCACGGCAAACCTGACCATGTCTCATGGCACACTAGTTCTACCTCTATCTCTCTTTATCTCCCTATCTCCATCTCAATCTCTATCTTTCTTTATCTCTCTATCTCTATCATCTCTCTCTCTCTCTCTCTCTCTCTTTATCTCTATATATCTATTTCTATCTCTCTCTCTTTATCTCTCCATCTCCATCATCTCCATCATCTCCATCATCTCCATCATCTCCATCATCTCCATCATCTCCATCATCTCATCATCTCCATCATCTCCATCATCTCCATCATCTCCATCTCCATCTCTCTATCTATCTATCTATCTATCTATCTATCTATCTATCTATCTATCTATCTATCTATCTATCATCTATCTATCTATCTATCTACAGTATCTCTCTCTCTCTCTCTCTCTCTCTAGCTATCTATCTATCTATCTATCTACAGTATCCATCTATCTATCTATCTATCTATCATCTCTCTCTCTCTCTCTCTCTCTCTATCTATCTATCTATCTATCTATCTATCTCTCAGAGATGGTGAGCCTTTTCGGTGATGAGAGCCCAAATTGGAACACACATGTGCACGTGTATACATGCCCCAGAGTGCCCAAAACCAAAACACCAGCTGAACCGTATGTATGCATGCACTGGCTAGTTGGTCTTTGGGTTTCTGGCACATGTATGCGCCCCAGCCAGCTGGTCTTCAGGTTGCCGATGCTCCAGCATGAGCAAAGAACACCTGGCCAATGCATGCATGTGCCAAACCCCCAAAGAGCAGCTGGCAATGGTGCGCATGCCCTCTGTGTGCCACCTCTGGCATGTGTGCCCTAGGCTCACCATCATGGTTCTATATAGATAAATAAGTAATCTGAACTGAACTTTACTTAGATATCCAGGTTAGGAGAATAACGAATACCATCTGACATAAGTTTTTCCTTTCTCTTTTTACAATTAGGGAAACCACAGATAGACTACATAATGTTATATGAGCCCTGGGAAAGTCTGTGTGGGGATTTAGTTTTTTTCCCCCCAAGCATTCTACAAAGAGAACGAAAGAGAACAAGAACAAAGTCTTCCAAGGTAATAAAAATTGTTTAGAACAGAGTGTCAGAGGTATCTCTGAATGTTGCAAGAGCCAGGAATAACCTCCAGAGACAAGCCGGCAATCGGATTTACAACTTAATAATGTCCTCTTTCTAGAAATAAAGCAAAGTTGTTATTTAATGGCTGAAATACCAGCACTCTCTCCAAATGCCAGTAATAATTTAAATTCATGACTTCTGTATTATTCATGGGGTCCAATTTAATATGAACAGTATTTCTGGTGTTCCGTGTTTATGAAGAACCTGTCTGGAGGGTATGCCCCATTTTATCGCAAACAGATGCTCAGTGTAATGAACTGATATTTCTGCTGCTGAGAGATGGGAATGAAAAGTAAGTTGTGTCATTTTCTCACCTTGGCAGGGGTGTGGAGAGGCCTGGGCTTTCTTGACGACTCTTTCAAACAACTGGGCTGGGATCCAAACACACCAGAATAATATTTTACTCTGAGAGCACTCAACTGGAACCAGCTTCAGAAGAAGTCAGCAAATATAATCAGGGGTGAGACAACTATATCAGATGAGGAAGCTAACCCCCACTCAGTAAAAAACCTTGGAATACTAATATCAAATGATCTAAGTGCCAAAGCCCACTGCAACAATATCGCCAACAAGGCTTCTAGAGTAGTTAACCTGATCCTACGCAGCTTCTGCTCTGGCAATCTCACACTACTCACCAGAGCCTACAAAACTTTTGCCAGACCCATCCTTGAATACAGTTCATCTGTCTGGAACCCATAACACATCTCGGACATCAACACCCTTGAAAATGTCCAAAGATACTTCACCAGAAGAGCCCTTCACTCCTCCTCTCGAAACAGAATACCCTATGAAAGCAGACTAGGTCAATCCTAGGTCTAGAAAGCTTAGAACTACGTCGCCTAAAACACGATCTAAGTATTGCCCACAAGATTATATGCTGCAACGTTCTACCTGTCAATGACTACTTCAGCTTCAATCGCAACAACACAAGAGCACACAACAGATTCAAACTTAATATTAACCGCTCCAAACTTGACTGTAAAAAATATGACTTCAGCAACCGAGTTGTCGAAGCATGGAACTCATTACCTGACTCAGTAGTGTCAACCCTTAACCCCCAACATTTTTCCCTTAGACTATCCACGATTGACCTCTCCAGGTTCCTTAGAGGTCAGTAAGGGGCGTGCATAAGTGCACCAGTGTGCCTTCCGTCCCCTGTCCAATTGTCTCTCCTTATCTCATTTATCTTTTCTTCCTTTCAAATATGTTCACCTATACTTTTATAGCTTTTCTTCTATTCTTTTCTTTATTTATATTATTACATATCTATTCTCTTCAATGTGTATTATGTATTGGACAAAATAAATACATAAAAAATAAATAAAAATCACTGAAGGCCGTGAATATGTTTAAGCTGAAGGACTGAGAAGCAACACAATATTAGCCGGTGTGGCACAGTGGTTAGAGTGCAGCACTGCAGGCTACTTCAGCTAAGTGCTAGCTGAAGTTCACCAGTTCAATCTCGCCACCGGCTCAAGGTTGACTCAACCTTTGAGCCTTTCAAAGTGGGTAAAATGAGGACCCAGAATTGTTGGGGGAAATGTGCTGATTCTGTAAACTGCTTAGAGAGGGCTGTAAAAGCACTATGATGCAGTATGTAAATCTAAATTTACCTCCGGAACCGCCTGCTACCGCACGAATCCCAGCGACCGATAAGGTCCCAGAGAGTTGGCCTTCTCTGGGTCCCGTCGACTAAACAATGTCGTTTGGCGAGCCCCAGGGGAAAAGCCTTCTCTGTTGCGACCCCGGCCCTTTGGAACCAACTCCCCCCGGAGATTAGAACTGCCCCCACCCTCCCTGTCTTTCGTAAACTACTCAAGACTCATTTATGCCGCCAGGAATGGGGGAGTTAAGATATTCCTTCCCCCTAGGCCATTACAAGTTAAGCATTATATGTTTGTGTGTATGTTTGGTTTTATTATAAGGGTTTTTAGTTGTTTTATTAATTGGATTGCTACATGCTGTTTTTATCATTGTTGTTAGCCGCCCCGAGTCTGCGGAGAGGGGCAGCCTACAAATCCAATAAATAAATAAATAAATAAATAAATAAATAAATGAATGAGTCTGTGCAGAGAATCGAAACTGAGAAGCTTAAGAATGGGTGTGGCTCAGTCCACTCTGAACTCTGCTGAAATGAAACTAACTCCTGCTTGTGTTTACTTGTAACTAAATTGAAGAAGAACTCTGCTAATGGTATTGTAAATTCATTTGTTACTATGTTCATAAAGAAGTTAATGAATCAGTCATTTGCATGTGCTTCTCGTTTTGATTTTGCAACAAACTCTAATATCTTTTCCATCAATAAATCATCTTTCCAATCAGCCTTTATGTTTCCAGTGTCTTTCTCCCCACTTGGAACTGATGGACTTTTCTCCCAACACCTTGCAAAGGACCTGGGAAAGGCAGAAGCTGTTATTCAATGGTGTTAAAAAGTCCTCCATGTACTTATAATGTATATAATATAATGTATATGTTTGGTTTTTGTTTGTTTGTAAAAATAATAATAATAATAATAATAATAATAATAATAATAATAATAAAAAATTAGATTTGTATGCCGCCTCTCTCCGAAGACTCGGGGCAGCTCACAACAATAATAAAAACAATATTATAGTAGAACAAATCTAATATTAAAAAACATATAAAACCCTATCATTATTTAAAAAACCAAACAACACATTCATACCAAACATAAAACAAAGTATAAAAGAGCCTGGGGGAAAGGTGTCTCAACTCCCCCATGCTTGGCGGTACAAGTGAGTCTTGAGTAGTTTACGAAAGACAGGGAGGGTGGGGGCAATTCTAATCTCCGGGGGGAGTTGATTCCAGAGGGCCGGGGCCACCACAGAGAAGGCTCTTCCCCTGGGGCCCGCCAAACAACATTGTTTAGTCGACGGGACCCGGAGAAGGCCAACTCTGTGGGACCTTATCGGTCGCTGGGATTAATATAATGTATATGTTTGTTTTTTAAATAATAAACATTTTTTAATCCAAAACAAAAAGTCTTCCATAAGAAAATAAGAACTTAAGAAGAGCATTGCTGAATCAGGCCAAAGCCCATCGAGTCCAGCAAGGGACTCCATGAGCACTAAGAGATTATTGTAAGGATTCACAGTGTACAATCTGGAACCAAAACCATACTTGCACAAAGGGACTTAGGCGCCGCAGAGCATAATGGAGTTAATATCATAGACCAGGTTTCATCCCTTAATTCTCTTGGCATAGCATTTCAACCCATTGGAATCCAGAACGAATACATTCCATCTATTCCTGAGGTTAGAAATTCCTTTAAGGCCATTCTGGGCTTCTTTCCTAGTACAGGAAGCAACAACATACACACGGCCATCAAACTCTTTCAAGCCAAATCCTGATGTTATCTTTCCCCAGATATGCGAGTATAATCCCTTACATATTATTCACCCAAGATTCCTTGGAGTATAGTCTGGAGGACAGAAGGGAAAGGGGGGACATGATCAAAACATTTAAATATGTTAGAGGGTTAAATAGGGTTCAGTGGGGAAGTGTTTTTAATAGGAAAGTCAACACAAGAACAAGGGGCTACAATCTGAGGTTAGTTGTGGGAAAGATTAGAAATAATGTGAGAAAATATTATTTTGCTGAAAGAGTAGTAGATGCTTGGAACAAACTTCCAGCAGACGTGGTTGGTAAATCCATAGTCAATTTAAACATGCTTGGGATAAATATATATCCAACTAACCTCAGGTTGTGCCCCCTTGTTCTTGTGTTTACTTTCCTAAAAACACTTCCCTCCTGAACCTTATTTAATCCTTTCACATATTTAAATGTTTCGATCATGTCCCCCCTTTTCCTTCTGTCCTCCAGACTATACAGATTGAGTTCATGAAGTCTTTCCTGGTAAATTTTATGCTTAATCTCATATATTCTCTCATCCTCCCCCATCCTCTGTTTTAACAGCCAAAATCCTGGGTAAGTGACAATTCAATAATGCATCACTCAAAAAAGAAGGGATTAAAGTATTGCCTCCAAATTGCAATTCTAGAAATTAGCTAAATGACAAAATTAACATAAAAGGTTTCATCAGTCACAGTTGCAAGGATAAAATTGCTGTGATGCGGGTTACTTTCACAGAGAAGCAAGCATGAGATTGGTCATAATTATAAAGTTTTGAGGCTGAATAAGATTCCATTGACATACTCTTGAGTTTTGCTAGGAGAACTTTTTGACAACACTGGAATAAATTTGCAAGGAAAGTAAGTGTGCAGGTAGTCATTCCTTTACGACCACAACTGAAATCAGAATTTCCACTACTGAGCAAGGCATTTTTCAATTAAGTTGCATCTGACTGCCATGGTTGCTAAAAGAATTGCTATTTTTGATAGAGAGGCAAGGGGGAAACCAGGTCTCAATTAATATCTCGGAAGTAAGTTGGTGTTACATCTGAATTTTTCTTGGTCGTGCACTTTTAAACAAACCAATCTGATTCATACTGTCTGGTGACTATTTTAGAATAAGCTCCTTTTGTCCTTCTGTTTTCTGATTTCACTGGATTTTGTAATCTAAATTGCAATTTAAAAATACACTCCAAAAGGAGTCATTTGTAAGCACGAGAATTTGAAATATGCAGGTCTCACATAACCTCAGCTTTGAGTTTTTTTTATTACAGCTTAACTGTAATTTGAGGGCGGGGAAATGTAATAGCTTTCCTCTTTGTACCAGTAAAATTTGCTGGAAAATAGGACAAAACACCAATACAAAAAAATGTCTTTTTGTAAGCCAAATAACATTGGTCAAATGCTGCCACTCAGTCTCTGAAAAAGAAAACAGTGGTTCTTAGTTCCACACTGTCATCTTCTGTTCTTCTATCATTTTTTTTTAAAAAAATAAATAAATAAATCAATGAAAAATCTTTGATACAGGTATCATCTCTATGATGAAACAGAAAAAATGTTCTGATATTCAGGTTGATACCTTCTTCACTAAAAACAAACAAACAACCCCTCAGCTTTTTTCAAAACTGTGTTTAATGCTCTTCATTGTCTTCCCAATTATTTGTAAACTTGGCAATTTTTTTATATTAAATGTGTAATTTTTAGCCTGCTTGCATGAGATCTTTATTCTGTTGTGCTTTGTGCAATTATATTTAATAATTATTAATGGCTAAATTGGTTATCATAAACATTTTTTTATTCATTTGTCCAATACACAAATACATAGGAAGAAAAATAGACATGTGATAATATAAATGAGGGTGAAAGTGAACTTAGAGGAGAGGATATAAGAAAGGAAGAGAATATATAAGATAGGAGAAAGAAAGGAAAGACAATTGGACAGGGGATGAAAGGCACACCAGTGCACTTATGTATGCCCCTTACTGGCCTCTTAGGAACCTGGAGAGGTCAATCGTGGAGAGTCTAAGGGAGAACTAAGAGCTGTGGAAGGAATCACAAACATTAGCAAATTGCTAATCAAGAACAAATTGGTAATAGTTTGCAGAGATAACATTATATGTTTTAACCTTGATCAAATAAACTAACTTTAAATTCATTCCTTTTACTTTTGACAATTTAGATCTTTAACACCTTCAAATAAAGTCCTAGAACATTAGTACATAATTAGGAGCCTCTAATTTTAATTTCTAATAACACTCAGGAACTATTTTAATTTGGGTATTCATGGGAAATATGAGAAACCTGGCATTTGGCAATCTTAGAAAAGTTTGTAAAAATCAGCAAATACTTGAGAAAGTGTACATAGGCAGCAGATACTTGGGGAAAAATAAATTAAGAATGCATGAGAACTAAACCACCCTTCAACATACAAACAAATACCTAGTTTGTATAATGGAAGTGGCATAAAGAAAATAAGTATGGGTATATATTTGTTAAAGTTGTGTAGAAGAGATTGTAGAATTGGGATATTTACATAAACAGCAGATATTGGGATAGTCAAAGTCACTGAATCAATTGAACAGAAAAAAAGTTATATATTAATTACTAAACAATTAACACAATAATTATTCTGAAAATGTCTAAAGAATTTGGCTCAAAAGCTACTGGGCGTTTCTTTTCGATGAGTCAGTAAGCAATTAGATGAACAGGCAGAATAAGTGTAAGTATGTAGAGATATGGACTGAATTTCTCCTTATTTGTATGATTGCATCTAATTCTCATACCAGACACTAGATAGCCAATCACTTAGTGCAGTGTTGGTGAACCTTTTCAGCTCTGCATGCTAAAATAGAACACCCAGCTACCAAATGCTGCCCCACTTCCCTCTGCGCTGAGCCTGCCAGGCATTCTGGACCATGGATGCGCATCAGTACCATAGGCTGGAGGACTGAGCAGGGATGGGCAGCAGGCAGGATGGTGTGGAATGGAGTTACACCGATGGAAATGAAGATGCATGCGCAGCTCCAGTTGATCGGCGGCTGTCACTTCCTGGATTACTGGTCTTGAGCTTCCCTCTCTCCTGCCCAGCTCACCTCCAGCCTCCCGCGGCCAACTCCCCCCTGAGGTGCAAGCAGAAGGCATAAGTGGAAGCGGCAGCACCCATTCGCCTAGCTACCCAGCCTGAGATAGGGGGCCGATCCAGGAAGGAAAGTGCGGAAAACACGAAGCAAATTTTCACCCCAGACAGCTGTGTAGAAGAGATGCTAGAATTGGGATAAACATAAACAGCAAATATTGGGATAGTCAAAGTCATTGAATAGATTGAATAGAAAAAAGTTACATATTAATTACTAAACTGGTAAGGTGTAAGCTAAGGATTTAACAGTTCACTTGAACAAGGATGATTGTTCAAGCCACTCCCACCTGACCACATGGCTGGCAAGCCACTCCTACCCAGTCACATGACTATTAAGCCACACCCACAAAATAAGCCACACCCACAGCGTGGCAGTAAAAAAATTGGCTGCCCATTACTGGGACTGAGGTTATATAATAAGCATGCTCAGGTGGGGAGGAAGGGAAGTCCTGGCCTACTCATCATGGCCAATAGCTCTGCTCTTCTTGGAAGTGATTACTGCTGGGATCCCTTCTCCACGTCTTTGGGTATGTGAACCATCGCCCGTTGCTTTTCTGGGCTCCGGCACATTGGCCACCCGGTCTTCGCACATGCATGCAGTCCAGAAACCGGAAGACCAGGTGGCCGTTCTGCATGCGCTTGCCAGAAACCGGAAGATCAACTTTCCAGTGTGCGCATACGTGCCAGGCAGCTGCTCTTCTAATTTCCGGTGCTTCCACCACTGATGGGCTCCTATGGGTACGCAGCACCGGTGGTAAAATTTTGGTCAGGTAGGCAGAACTGGTAGAAAAAAAAATGATTTTTTTCTTCCCCCCCCCCTTCTAGTCTTTGGGTATATTTTTCCTATTGCAGTAAATGACGTTGAATGTGTATAATTTTAGAAGAGCTGTGCATGTGTGTGTGTATGTACATACACATACAGTTTATATAGTAGATAATGTATATTTTTATGTGCATGTGTGCAATATGTACGTACACATATGGCATATATACATATAATTACATAGTATATTTTGGATGTTCAGTAATAGTAAATAGAGAGAGAAATTGTATCTCTTTGAGGCGAAGAGAGGCCAGGCACCCCAATCCTAACTCAAACCCTTGATGTGACTCATGTCAAGTTGGTCACCTTTAAGCCAGTCACATGACCTTTAAGCCACCCCGTCACATGATCGCCAAGCCACTCCCACCTGGTCACATGTCTGGCAAGCCACACCCACAAAATAAGCCATGCCCACAGTGTAGTAGTAACAATTTTTTGCAGCCCTTCACTGGCTTCCACACTCGTGAAGACCAGCTGGGCAGCATGCAATGGGCAATGGCTCACGTGCCTGGAGAGATGGCTCTCTGTGCCATTTCTGGTGTGCAGGTCATAGGTTCATCATCAAGGACTTAGTGCATTTCACAGTGACCTCTATGTGTTCTAATTGTCACAGGCAGCAATCCAGGTAGATGTGTAAATTGAATCCAACATATTTTATGAATATTTAAAAAGTACATTCACATATTTTTATGGGTCTTCTGCTAGGTTAGGTCACATTTTTTTTTAAAAAAAAAACTTTTACAAATGTGTAGTGTGGGAAAACTCTTGCTAACCTATCATAATAAACTAGCTAACGGAAACCCTTTAGGACAGGGAGGAGGGGAAGGGGAAGGAAAAAGAAAAGCAAGCAATATTTGCCTTTTCTATGAAGTTTATGAGAGTCGCTACGTACCAGCAACCGTAAACTGGTCGTAAAATAAAATTGGAATTTATATCGAAATCATTCTTAACCCCCTTGGGCCTTTTTGGATCACTGCATAGTTTACCCAGAGAGTTTTAGCAGTAAAAGTTTATGCTAAGTGGCTAAAAATTATAGCAAGCCTGTCAGTAAAATTACCTTTTGGGGAATTTATATATCAAACTATTTATTCTGATGTTGCTATACAATCTACCACCTCGGAAAAAAATCACAGTCTGATGTTCTTTATAGGAACTGGTTTCTTCATTAGGCACCACAACCACTGGTGAGTCTGTTAATAGTTGCAGATGGAGAAATGGTTATGTACAAGAAACCCCCAATCCGTTCTGAAGATCCGATAGCTCAATCCCACCTACAGATTGAAGAGGATATTTGTTGAACTGTGGGGTCCTTGGTGCTCTCAATAATAACAATAATAATAATAATAATAATAATAATAATAATAATAATAATGGGAAGGCCAAGGGGAAGAGCCTTCTCTGTGGCGGCCCCGGCCCTCTGGAATCAACTCCCCCCGGAGATTAGAACTGCCCCTACTCTCCTTGCCTTTCGTAAACTCCTTAAGACCCACCTCTGTCGTCAGGCATGGGGGAACTGAAACATCTCCCCCGGGCAGATACAATTTATGAATGGTATGTTTGTATGTATGTGTGTTTAGAATATGGGGTCTTTTAAATATTTTTAAACAGTAATTTAGATTTGTTGTAGATTGTTTTTTCACTTGTTGTGAGCCGCCCCGAGTCTGCGGAGAGGGGCGGCATACAAATCTAAATAATAAATAAATAAATAAATAAATAAATAAATAAGAAGAAGCAGCAGCAGCCAGTGAAAGTGGTCCCAGTGGTACTTGGCATGCTGGGCGCAGTGCCAAAGGATCTCAGCGGACATTTGAAAACCATTGCAATTGACAAAATCTCCATCTGTCAATTGCAAAAGGCTACTTTACTGGGATCAGAAAAGCAAGGCTTTTCTCAACTGTATAGTGACAGGAAATGAAACTTGGGCTTATCACCATACTCCAGAGAGTAAATGTCCATCAATGATGTGGTGCCATACCTATTTTCCTTCAGCCCCAAAATTCAAAACTCAGCAATTGGTGAGAAAAATCCATTGCGCACAAATCTTTAGCTTCAACCACAACAACACAAGAGCACACAACAGATTTAAACTTAATATTAACCGCTCCAAACTTGACTGTAAAAAATATGACTTCAGTAACCGAGTTGTCGAAGCGTGGAACTCATTACCGGACTCCGTAGTGTCATCCCCAAACCCCCAACACTTTACCCTTAGATTATCTACGGTTGACCTATCCAGATTCCTAAGAGGTCAGTAAGGGGCGAGTACAAGTGCACTAGAGTGCCTTCCGTCCCCTGTCCTATTGCTCTCCTATACCTTTCTTCTATTCCTATATCTCTTCTATTCTTTCATTGATATGTTCTATTACTATACCTTCTTTTCTATTATTTCTTAGATATATTTTACTATAACTCCTCTATAACCTTCTTCATGTATTTTACTATGTGCATATAGATATATATACCCACTAAAACCCTCATTGTGTATTGGACAAAATAAATAAATAAATAAATAAATAAATAAATAAACAAACAAACAAACAAACAAACAAACAAACAAACAAACAAACAAACAAACAAATAAATCTTGGTCACCCATCACAGCAGCGTCTATGCGCTTAGCATTCAGGTAGCGCATTACAGAGCATACTTTGCACTTGAAGGAAAACGGAATGGGGAAGCTCATCTCTAACCTTCACTACAATGCCAGTCGATGATCTACTGACCACTGGTAATGCTCGTTTTATTTTGGGATAACTCTTGTATGACCGATGTAATGCAATTGACACGCAATTTATTAAACTTGTTTGCCTCACAATTCTCAACAACTATTTATTTCTAAATATTATCTCCAACTACTTACTAAATTCCGTTCAGATAGGAAATAATGACATGAGCTCAGCTCAATGGGACTTATTTACTAACTCACATTCCAAAAGTCCCCAAACAAAATTCTTTTAGTCCATGAGAGAGGTCAACTCTTAGTTCCAAGCACATTTTAGGAACACTTGTCCTCCCACCATCCATGGACCTCCTAAAATTTTGGGACACCATCTCTGAAATTGGAAATAAAATCTCAGTTGTTCAAAAAGAAGGGAGAGAGGTTTTGAGAAAGCCTAACATGATGCTAAAATACAGTTGGCTGGACAGTTACTGCTTACTCTGGCAAAAGAACAATTTTGCTCTTCAAGGGCTTAAAAAGGAAAATAATTCCCAGGGTTGATGGGTTTAAAAGCCAAGGAAGAGTTTCATAGAACTCTATTTCAGGATTATTTGTTTTAGGGTTTGTTTACCCGTTGGATAATAAGTTTAATAATTTTTTCCCAGGATAGTAGCTAGACATAACTCACATGTAAACACTTGAATCGGGGAGGAAAATATTGCATTGGCTAAACAAAACAGGCCATAGATTGGTTGAGTGGTGGGCTTAAATAATAGGAACAACATGAAAATTTCCTGCAATGCAGGAATTTTCTGCAGTTGACTCCTTTCCTTCTCACCTTTTATTATTTTAATAATGTGATGGGAAAGAGGAACTTTGATTGATTGATTGATTGATTGATTGATTGATTGATTGTTAGAGTTGGAAGGGACCATGCGGGTCATCAAGTCCAACCCCGTGCCTAAGCAGGAACCCTATAGCACCCTAGCCAAATGGCAGTCCAATTTCCTCTTAAAAATGTCCAGAGTATTGGAGTTCACAACATCCGCTGGTAGGTTGTTCCACTGCTTGATCGTTCTGACCGTCAGGAAGTTCTTCCTTATTTCCAGGTTGAATCTCTCCTTGGTCAGCTTCCAGCCGTTGTTCCTCGTCCGGCCCTCCGGCATAGTTCCCTCTAAGCTGAGCAGTGAGCAATCGCTCACTTAAAAATCATCATCAACTCAGAGTTTTCCAAACCTGCCCAGAAGCCAAGAGGGAAAGAGTGAGAGGGAAGGAGAGAGAGAGGAAGAGAGGAAGAGAGAGAAACAGATAGAAAAAAGAGAGGAAGGAAAAGAAAAAGAAAAAGAATGGGAGTAAGGAAGAGAGAAAGAAAATCAAAATCTAGTTTGAAACTAGCTCAACTATTTAAGTGGCATTTTGATATTGATAGAGTTGCCCTATTATGAGCTCACTGTTATAGACACACAGTACAGTATTTTATTTTGAAATTCTCTGAGGCAAAACAGGGTGGGATTTTTATTTGTTTGTTTGTTTGTTTGTTTGTTTATTTATTTATTTATTTATTTATTTATTTATTTATTTATTTGTTTGTTTGTTTGTTTGTTTATTATTTCTGTGCCGCCCAGTCCCGAAGGGACTGCCGCTCAGACACTATACTTTTCCACCCCACCCCCCAAAAAAAATTAGAGGGAACACTGCCCTCCGGTGCCCTGGAGAATAAAGTGATCCCCTCCTCTCTGTGGCAACCCCTCGTATACCTGTAGACTGCTATCATGTCTGCTCTGGCCCTCCTTTTCTCTAGGCTATCCATGCCCACTTCCCGCGGTCTCTCTTCGTAAGTCTTGGTTTCTAGACCCCTGATCATTTTGGTTGCTCTTTTCGGCACCTTCTCCAGAGTTTCAATGTCTTTTTTGAAATGTGGTGACCAGAACTAACACAGTACTCCAGGTGTGGTCTGACCAGGGCGTAGTAGAGTGGTATTAAGACTTCCCTGGTCTTGGAGTGTATTCCCCTGTTGATGCAGCTTAGGACTGTATTGGATTTTTTGGTTGCTGCTGCACATTGTTGGCTCATGTTTAGTGGATAGGTCCCCAAGATTGTGATTGTTTATCTTAGTACAATAAAGGGGATTTGTAGAATCTCTGCTCAGCCATTTTCTTATCAACCAATTCAACCCAACTCAACTAAATTCAACTAAAGGATAAGTAAATATCAGCCTATGGACATAGAGTATGGTACAGTGTTCCCTTGACTTTCGCGGGGAATGTGTTCCAAGACCGCCTGCAAAAGTCAAATTTCCACGAGGTAGAGATGCAGCAGTAATTACACTGTTTTTGGCTATGAACAGTATCGCAGGACATTGCCTAACACTTTAAACCCCTAAATTACAATTTCCCATTCCCTTAACAACCTTTAGATTATTACTCACCATTATTACTGGTACTCACCATTGAAGAAGATACTTAATGATCCTGATATTTATTGACATAATTATTTATTAACATTTATTAACATTTATTAACATTTATTAACATTTATTAACATTTATTTATTTATTTGTTTGTTATTTATTTATTTATTATTTATTTATTTATTTAGAGTTAGAGTTGAAAGGGACCATGCAGGCCATCGAGTTCAACCCCCTGCCCAAGCAGGAACCCCATAGCACACCAGTCAAGTGGCAGTTCAATCTTCTCTTAAAAATGTCCAGAGTGTTGGAGTTCACAACGTCCGCTGGTAGGTTGTTCCATTGGTTGATCTCTCTGACCGTCAGGAAGTTCCTCCTTATTCCCCTGTTGAATCTCTCCTTGGTCAGCTTCCAGCTGTTGTTCCTCGTCCGGCCCTCTGGTGCCCTGAAGAATAAAGTGATCCCCTCCTCTCTGTGACATCCCCTCGTATACTTGTAGACTGCTATCATGTCCACTCTGGCCCTCCTTTTCTCTAAGCTATCCATGCCCAGTTCCCTCAGTCTCTCTTCGTCAGTCTTGGTTTCCAGTCCCTTAATCATCTTGGTTGCTCTTTTTTGCACCTTCTCCAGAGTTTCAATGTCTCTTTTGAAGTGTGGTGACCAGAACTGAATACAGTACTCCAGGTGTGGTCGGACCAGGGCATGATGATGTATGACGTCACGGGTGGGAAAAACCGTGGTGTAGAAAAAAACCCACGAAGCATTTTTTAATTACTATTTTTTGAAAAACCATGGTATAGACTTTTTGCTAATGTCTGACCCGCGAAAGTCAAGGGAACACTGTACTCAGATATACATACCAATTACGCTTATGGTAGCACTCCAAAGCCATCTCCAAGTGTTAATAATGTTTTTTAAAATGGAAGGTTTTAGTCAAAATAGAAAATAGACCTTGGTAGTGCAATGGTTAGAGTGCAGTACTGCAAAAGCTACTTCTGCTGATCACCGGCTGCCAGCACTTTGGCAGATCGAATCTCAGTAGGCTCAAGGTTGACTCACCTTTCCATCCTTCCATGGTCGGTAGAATGAGGATCCAGATTATTGGGTCAATACTAGTGTTGGGCGAACCGAACCCGCACAGCTGAACTCCACAAGTCGTAAAGTTGCCAAGGTCGCAGACCCTTGGACTAGAAGACCTCCAAGGTCCCTTCCAACTCTGTTTTTCTGTTAGAAGAAAATGATGCTCGCATTGACATAACATGCTTAAACCAGGGTCAGAGAAAGATGTAGCAGTAGCAAGTTATGATTGATTGATTGATTGATTGATTGATTGATTGATTGATTGATTGATTGATTGATTGATTGATTGATTTATTTATTTATTTATTTATTTATTTATTTATTTATTTATTTATTTATTTATTTATTTATTTATTTATTTATTTATTTATTTATTTATTTATTTATTCATTCATTCATTCATTCATTCATTCATTCATTCATTCATTCATTCATTTATTTATTTATTTATTGGATTTGTATGCCGCCCCTCTCCGGAGACTCGGGGCGGCTAACAACAATAATAAAAAACAACATGTAAATCCAATACTAAAACAACTAAAAAACCCTTATTGTAAAACTAATCATACATACAAACAAACATACCATGCATAAATTGTAAAGGCCTAGGGGGAAAGAGTATCTCAGTTCCCTCATGCCTGACGGCAGAGGTGGGTTTTAAGGAGCTTATGAAAGGCGAGGAGGGTGGGGGCAATTCTAATCTCCGGGGGGAGTTGGTTCCAGAGGGCCGGGGCCGCCACAGAGAAGGCTCTTCCCCTGGGCCCCGCCAAACGACATTGTTTAGTTGACGGGACCCGGAGAAGGCCCACTCTGTGGGACCTAACTGGTCGCTGGGATTTGTGCAGCAGAAGGAGGTCCCTGAGATAATCTGGTCCGGTGCCATGAAGGGCTTTATAGGTCATAACCAACACTTTGAATTGTGACCGGAAATTGATCAGCAACCAATGCAGACTGTGGAGTGTTGGTGTTATATGGGCATTTTTGGGAAAGCCCATGATTGCTCTTGCAGCTGCATTCTGCATGATCTGAAGTGTTGCTTACCCTTAGATTTACTTGCAACCTAGCTACAGACTCAGCTCACTAGGTCAAGATGTAACTCATTAGTAACTCTCCTCTTTTTCAAGAGGCAACTGGACCATTGGGACAACCATGACATGGATGATTGAGGATCTCCAAAGACATTAGACTGTGGCAACTCAAGAAAAAAAAATTGATTGATTTGGTAAACAAGGTAAGCAGATGGCACAAACCCACTGTGTAGCACACATCAAGGTTCAATCTTGTAGTGTTTTATTAATGGGCCCAGGTGCTCTAGAAGATTGATGAAAGTACACACACAAAGTATTCATGATTCTCCTTTAAATGTCTTTTGGGAAGGTTTTTTTTTAAAATTCAGGTCAGATTTTACCAGCACCCACATGTGCTGAGCATTACGGTATCAGAGGGGATCAGGGAAACATTTGTTGAACCAATTCAAAAATGAAGCAAATGGTTCAGGGACAATATATCTGCCTAAAACAGATATCTCTTCAAATGGAACATTGAGCTTTTCTTTAAAAAAACAGCTTTACTTTTAAAATAAAATTTAGACAGAAATTTGGAGGAGGTTAGTTTGGAATCATCCAGAAATAGAATGGATGTAGATCTTTGTGGGAGAAAAAAACCCACTCCAAACTTTTATTCTGGTTTCACGCCTGTTTTGTTATTTTTATTTATTTTATTAGATTTATAAGTTTCTAGTGTTGGAAGAAATATTCATCTGATTCAAGTGGGGAGAAAGACACTGGAAATATGAAGACTGTTACCTCTCAAAAAGGTAAATGCATTAATGCATTGCTTTAACTGGTCTTTATTTGGGCTCCAGAAATATTTGCTATTTTAAAAGTTGAGAGCATTTTTCACACATCAGATGGATGGCAAAGAAACCATTATTATTTTTATTTAAAAAACAGTCTTTGGTGATTACAGCAAAATAGCAACATTTGGCCCAAAATATAACATTAGGAGCCATCCTTTTTTCCCCCTTTTCTTTCTTCTTCTTTTTTTTGTTCCTTTAGAGATAAAGTTAAAAATAGCATTCGGTAAAAGTAAGCCAACTTGCTGTAGCTTTTATATTGATAATGATCGGTTATCTTGCAGGGGAAGGAACACAGAGCAGAAAGTACAACATAATTAGACTTGCAAGACAGCTGTCGGCCTCACTGGGCAGACCAGACCAAGAAATCAATTTCACAGGAAAGCTAAACTAGCAATCCATGCAGCTTGCAAAGCGGTGGTGTGACATGTGCTGTCGTAGAAGCGCAGATAAACTGTTGTGTTGCTGTATTCTTCACCCCTTGAAGCTTCCAGATAGTCTTCAGAATAACAGAATTGGAAGGGAGCTTGGAGATCATCTAGTCCAACCCCCTGCTCAATAATAATAATAATAATAACAACAACAATAATAATAATTATAATAATGATTATTATTATTATTATTATTAATAATAATAATAGTTAATAATAATAATAATAATAATAATAATTTATTAGATTTGTAAAAGGCGAAAGATTTATACGATCTGAAGAGAAACTAGAGGAAAGAATAAAAGAGACAACTAAAATACCTATGATAGCATGGGGGAAAAAATTTGCAACACGAGATACACATAGCAGATTGGGGAAAAACATGGACTACAATATCCAAAATAACTCTCTCAGCAGCATATAAGGAAAATTATTATAAACTTTTCTACAGATGGTATATCCCACCCATTAGGTTAGCAAAGATTTACCCAACATTATCAGACACATGTTGGAAGTGTAAAAACGAAAGAGGTACCTTTTTTTTTCATATGTGGTGGTCATGTCCTAAAACACAAAAAATCTGGAAAACAACTCGTACCTGGCTCTCAGAGATTACAAAAGAGGAAATAGAATTTACCCCGGAAGCTATGCTATTAGGAATCTGGAGAAAGCACTACTCAAAACAAACAATGCTTCTTACGACACATATAAACACCGCAACAAGAATTGCCATAGCACAATTTTGGAAAAATGACCAGACCCCAATGGAAAACTTAATTATAGATAAAATATATACGTGTGGAGATGGACGAAATCACTAATTCAATCAAGGGAAACAAAATCATGGAATCAAAACGAACATGGCAAAAATGGCATGAATGGGTTCAAAAGAGAATATAGAAATAATATAATATGAAGCAACAGTACAATTGAAACAAACTACAGTTACCTTGTAAAAAGTTTTATTTATCATTTAGTGAATGTAATAAATATTAGAAATAAAAGTATGAAACTTAATGTACGTATACAAAGGAATGTAACAGGTAAAAAAAAAGTCTACTATAAGAATGTTAATAGAGATGGTTTATAATCTGTAAAATGGAATAAATTGTGAGTTGAATTATATGTGAAAACTTAATAAAGAAATTTTCTTTAAAAAAAATATAATAATTTATTAGATTTGTATGCCGCCCCTCTCCGAGGACTCGGAGCGGCTCAGAACAGCAATAGTAATACAGTAGAATACAAATCCAATATAAAACTATATTTAAAACCCATTATTATTAAAAACTAGCAATTCTAAAACAGTCACACCAATCTCATGTGTTTAAGTCAGAAAGGTGGGGGAGAAGTTAATCCCCCCATGCTTGGCAGCATAGATGGGTCTTCAACATCTTGCGGAAGGCAAGGAGGGTGGTGGCAATTCGAATCTCAGGGGGGAGTTGATTCCAGAGGACCAGGGCCACCACAGAGAAAGCTCTTCCTCTAGGTCCCGCCAGACGACATTGTTTAGCCAACGGGACCCGGAGAAGGCCAACTCTGTGGGACCTAATCCCTTTCTGGGATTCGTGCGGCCGAAGGAGGTCCCGTAGGTATTCTGGCCCGACACCATGTTGGGCTTTACAGGTCATTACCAACACTTTGAATTGTGACCGAAAATTGATTGGCAACCAGTGCAAGCCACGGAGTGTTGATGAGACGAGGCCCATGATAGCTCACGCAGAAGACCTTATAGCAGTGATAGCGAACCTATTGGCATTCATGCCACAGGTGACATGGGGAGGCATAACTGCCAGCACACGAACTGTTGCCCTGGCTCAGCTCCAAACATGCATGCACATGCCAGCTTGATGATTTTTGGTTCACATGGAGGCTCTGGGAGGGTGTTTTCAGCTTCCAGAGGGACTCCAGGGAGATGGGGAGTGCATTTTTGCCCTCCCCAGGCTCCAAGGAAGCCTCTGGAACTTGGAGAAAGTGAAAAACAAGCCTATCAGGCCCACCAGAAGTTGGGAAATGGAAAGTTTCCAGCCTCCAGAGGGTGGGAAAAAATATGTTAAACACACACACACATATTTGTAGCATAACATCGAATCCACCCTGGCATACCCAAATATGGGAGGAGATTAATGCTTCCTTTTGCCTCTTCCCTGGTACAAAGCTGAAAGGATGAGATCCTGTGGCCTAGAGGTTAATTCTCTGCCTTGAAAGGCAGAGGCTTCAGGATCAAATCCCAGTAAGGGTACGGCTAGCTGATGAGAGGAAACAACCTCAAAATAGATCTATACTAGTCTCTCTTCATTTTCAATTCAGCAAAAATATGTCACATAGACACACACAAACACACACACACACATATATGGAAGCCATCGGGAACCAAGATCTGTTATTTATGCACCAGGATGGATAGTTGAAACTCAAATTAGTCTTAATAGCCTAAAAGGGGTAAAAATGTTAAATATAATTATAACCGGTGGTATGCATTAGCTGCTATTGCCCAATTTAATGGATTATCCCCTAGCTTGTGGAACAATCAATCACTCTGGTCAGCAAAGTATTGGGCAGGAATATGTGTGTGAGAGAAAAAAATTACCAAATCATAAGTATTCATGATGAATCATAAGTACCATAGGCCATACATGCTGGGAATAATTAGTAACACACCTCGACATTACTGAATGTCAATGATGTTTCTAATGCTTCTTCACAAAACAATGTCTACAAAGCAGCTGCATGGATTTTAAATGGACCTGTGTAATTTTGTTAATTGCAGAGATATTGCTGGGAATAAAAAGGAAAAGCTCCCCAAAGTGATAAACTACCACGTTAGGCCACACAAAACAACCTTCCACATTTAATGATCAGGCAACTGTTCTCAGTGAGAAGCAGGATTTTTTTTTAATGCATGTGAGGGAAAATGCTTTAAAAAAATTAATTTAATCAGCAAACGGTAAGTCTGTTCTATATGGTTTTGGAAAAAAAACATACAGTGGCTGCATTCACAACTGCAGAAAAAACAATTGCTGCCAACCTACCTTCCATTGAGGACCTGTATACTGCACGAGTCAAAAAGAGGGCGGGGAAAATATTTACTGACCCCTCACATCCTGGACACAAACTGTTTCAACTCCTACTCTCAAAACGTCGCTACAGAGCACTGCACACCAAGACAACGAGACACAAGAACAGTTTTTTCTCGAATGCCATCACTCTACTAAACAAATAATTCCCTCAATAATGTCAGACTTTTTTTTACTACATCTGCACTTCTATTTCATTGCTTATTTGACCCCTATAACAATCATTAAGTGTTGTACCACATGATTCTTGACAAATGTATCTTCTTCTTTTATGTACGCTGAGAGCATGTGCACCAAGACAAATTCCTTGTGTGTCCAATCACACTTGGCCAATAAAATTCTATTCTATTCTATTCTATTCTATTCTATTCTATTCTGCACTAGGCTGACATCTGGTTAGTTTGGTCTGGATTTTATATATTGTGGTTGAAGAAAATAACAGAATTGAAAGGAACTTTGGAGGTCTCATAGCCCAACTCCCCTGCTGAGGCAGAAAACCGTATACCATTTCAGAGAAATGGTTGTCTACCCTCTTCTTCAAAACTTCCAGTGTTGGGGCGTTCACAACTTCTGGAGGCAACCTGTTCCATGGATTCATCGTTCAAACTGTCAGGAAATTCCTCCTTAGTTCTAAGTTACTTCTCCCCTTGATTAGTTTCCACCCATTGCTTCTTGTCCTGCCCTCAAGTGCTTTGGAGAATAGCTTGACTCCCTCTTCTTTGTGGCAGCACCTGAGATATTGGGAACACTGTTATCATGTCTTCCCTAGTCCTTCTTTTCAATGTGACAAGTTTGTGGGTGGGGCACAATGGATCTCTCCCTGATTAGTTTTGATCCATTGCTTCCTTATTTTGTTTGTTATTTTATTAATTTAACTTGCACGCCGTCCAAGCCGGAAGGACTTCTTGAACTGCCTTCGGGTGCTTTGGAGAATAGCTTCACTCCCTCTTCTTTGGGGCAGCCCCTAAGATATTGGAAGACTGCTATCACAGCACCCCTGGTCCTTCTTTTCATTAACAAGATTTCAGGGTGCTGTTGTATTTCCATAGCAGTTTCGCTAACATAGGTTAATGCGGAAGGTAGAAATACAATAAAGCCTCGATTTTATGTGTCTCTTCTATTTTATGTGTCCATTGTTTTGCATTAAAATAGAATATCAGTTCAGTTTGGATTTATGGTATCTAGGCAGGGGTGGGCTACCGCCCAGATGGGGAAGAACGCAGTGGGGTAGCAAAAATGGAGCTCCACCTGAGAGCACCAATTTGCACTGAAAGATAAGAACATAAGAACATAAGGAGAGCCATGGTGAATCAGGCCAAAGCCCATCGAGTCCAGCATTCTATGTCACACAGTGGCCCCCCAATTGTACATGGGGATCTTGAGCAGAAAGAGAAGACAAAACCCTCCCTTTCCCTTGAGCCCCAATAAATGGTACCCAAGGGAATCCTGCCTGCCTCAACCAACATAGAGGCGGCACATGGACATCCGTTTCAATAACCACCGATACACTTGGCATCCATGAATCTATCTAATCCTGCCTTGAAGCTATCAAGGCTGACAGCTGTCACGACCTCTTCTGGAAGTGAATTCCATAAACCAACGACCTTCTGGGTGAAGAAATATTTCCCTTGATTTGTCCTCGCTTTCTTACCTATGAGCTTTAGGGAGTGCCCCTTCATCCTAGTATTGTGTGATAGAGAAAAGAATTTTTTTCTACCCACCTTTTCCATCCCATGCATGATTTTATACACTTCGATCAAGTCACACCTTAAATGCCGTCTTTCAAAACTGAAAAGATCAGGGCTTTGAAAGAAAATGCAGGGCGTCCTGCATAAGCTACACCCACAGTGTAGTAGTAAAAATTTTGGTAGCCCTTCACAGTATCTAGGTAATTTTAACCCTAATGACATCACAGTTATCTAATTTACATAAAATGCTTGGATGTTGGCTGAATTGATTAGAAGAACAATGGTCACCGTTTAGCAAAGCAATTTGAATTCAGATAGTTCCCTGTTACATCCCATGTCTGCTGAAAAATTGAGGTTTTCCTGCAGTAATTTACTAGGCCAAGTGTTTAGCAGTTCTATTAATCGGAATAGTCTGCTTTTTATTTTCTTTTAAGAAATCTAAGTCAGGACTGCATCGCACAAGTAACACAACCTGGATAGGCACTGTCATTTTTATTAGATACTGTAGCTTCTAATTCTCCTTTGGGATTTCAACTATTTTTCAGCTCAGAAGTATTTATTTTCGTTGTAAACAATAAACTCTGCATTTGGGTGACTGGATGTAGTCATAAATAAATAAATTTTGCAGACTGTGTGTGGAACCGTTTTAGTATCATTCTACTACAGAACAACAAAAAAGGCAGCCCAAAATCATCTGGTTAATTGAACCATGAAAGAAGGCAAAGCGTTAAACCTTAAAGGGACTACAATCCATAGCCAAAACTATGCTAGAAACCTAGCACTGTGTGAGATGGCTTACATTAGAAACCAATTCTTAGTTGATGGCTTTCTTTTCTAGGCAACAATATAGCCAAGAAGGCTTCAAGAGTTGTAAAACTAATCCTACGTAGCTTCTGCTCTGGCAATCTCACACTACTTACCAGAGCTTACCAAACTTTTGCCAGACCCATCCTCGAATACAGCTCATATCACATCTCAGACATTAACACCCTTGAAAATGTCCAAAGATACTTCACCAGAAGAGCCCTTCACTCCTCCACTCGAAATAGAATACCCTATGAGACTAGACTTTCAATCCTGGCCCTAGAAAGTTTAGAATTAAGACGCCTTAAATAAGATCTAAGTATTGCCCACAAGATCATATGCTGCAATGTCCTGCCTGTCGGTGACTACTTCAGATTCAACCACAACAACACAAGAGCACACAACAGATTTAAACTTAATATTAACCGCTCCAAACTTGACTGTAAAAAATATGACTTCAGTAACCGAGTTGTCGAAGTGTGGAACTCATTACCGGACTCCATAGTGTCATTCCCAAACCCCCAACACTTTACTCTTAGATTATCTACAGTTGACCTATCCAGATTCCTAAGAGGTCAGTAAAGGGCGAGTACAAGTGCACAAGAGTGCCTTCTGTCCCCTGTCCTATTGCTCTCCTATATCTCCTATACCTTTCTTCTATTCCGATATCTCTTATTCTATTCTTTCATTAATATGTTCTATTACTATATCTTCTTTTCTATTATTCCATAGATATATTTTACTATGAGTATCTCCTCTATAACCTTCATCCTGTATTTTACTATGTGTATATAGATATATACCCACTAAAACCCTCATTGTGTATTGGACAAAATAAATAAATAGATAGATAGATAGATAGATAGATAGATAGATAGATAGATAGATAGATAGATAGATAGATAGATAAATAAATAAATGCCTCGTGGCTGTGCTTCGTGGCTGAGCCTCATGGCTGTGCCTTGTGGCCGGGCATGTGCAGTGGCAAAAAATAAAAATAAGAAAAATTAAAAAGCCAAAAACAAAAATGTAATGCATGAAAACTTGGCTTCTGCGCATGCGCAGAAGAAAAAAACCTGAAGGGAAAAAATTACCATATTTTTGGGGTATAAGATGCACCAGGGTATAAGACACACCTTAGATTTTGGGAAGGAAAATAAGAAAAAAAAATATGCCTCCAAGATTTTCATCTGGCCAGCATCCTTAGTCTGGTCAGCTTCAGCACATTATTTTATCCCCTGGTTAGGACTGGAAAAAACCCTTACTCAGAGCGAGTAGCAATGAAAAATGCCTGCAAGCCAGGAAGAGTGTTAGCACTTTGTTAGGGCTGAAGAAAACCTTCTTTGGAGGGAGTAGCAATGAGAAAAGTCTGCAAGTGGGGAAGAACCAGGAAGATTGTTAGCACCTTGTTAGGGCTGGGAAAAAAGTTTTGAAAAGGCTACATTCCGATTATAAGATACACCCAAATTTTCAGCCTCTTTTTGGGGGGAATGCCGAAAAATACAGTTAAAAAATAAAAATAAAAGAATAGAATAGAATTTTTATTGGCCAAGTGTGATTGGACACACAAGGAATTTGTCTTGGTGCATATGCTCTCAGCGTACATAAAATAAAATATACTTTTGTCAAGAATCATGTGGTACAACACTTAATGATTGTCATAGGGGTCAAATAAGCAATGAGGAAGCAATATTAATAAAAATCTTAGGATATAAGCAACAAGTTACAGTCATACAGTCAACATGGGAGGAAATGGGTGATAGGAATGATGAGAAAAACTAGTAGAATAGAAGTGCAGATTTAGTAGAAAGTCTGACAGTGTTGAAGGAATTATTTGTTTAGTAGAGTGATGGCGTTCGGAAAAAAACTGTTCTTGTGTCTAGTTGTCTTGGTGTGCAGTGCTCTGTAGCGACGTTTTGAGGGTAGGAGTTGAAACAATTTGTGTCCAGGATGTGAGGGGTCAATAAATATTTTCCCCGCCCTCTTTTTGACTTGTGCAGTATACAGGTCCTCAATGGAAGGCAGGTTGGCAGCAATTGTTTTTTCTGCAGTTATGATTCTCCTCTGTAGTCTGTGTCGGTCCTGTTGGGTTGCAGCACCAAACAAGCCAGTTATAGAGGTGCAGATGACAGACTCAATGATTCCTCTGTAGAACTGTATCAGCAGCTCCTTGGGCAGTTTGAGCTTCCTGAGCTGGCGCAGAAAGAACATTCTTTGTTGTGCTTTTTTGATGATGATGATGATGATGATGATGAAGAAGAAGAAGAAGAAGAAGAAGAAGAAGAAGAAGAAGAAGAAGAAGAAGAAGAAGAAGATAGATGATGGTGGTACCCATAGACTGGCACCAACCGATCCGGTACCATGATATAATCATGACATCACCAGTGTGTTGTTACAGGTTCCGGTGAAGCTGTTCAAACCGGTCCAAACCCACCTCTGGAGAAGATGCGGGTTGAAGCTTCAGGGAGCAACAGACCAATTGAATTCTGCATTTTAGACTATGTGAAAGCAGGTAGATCTCAACAGCAAAGAGAAACATCAGCACTACGCCAGAAACATCATTAACTTTTCATACTTATTTTCAGCTTCAAAAGGCAGTTAGGTTTCATATTAGCCATTTCTTCCAATTAACGTATCCTTTTTTCATTCGGTTTTTAATGAAAACCCAGACAAGATCACTAAAATTGTCTAGTCTTTTTTTTTTTAACAATATCTAATTTCTGCTTAAATACAATTTCAGCACGAACCTGTTCCAAGTGAATGATCAAAAATACTGCTGGTTCCCCCACCCCCTTTGCTTCCGGCCCTAAAATTTGTTATTTTTGCTTGTCATTACTTCTTGTCAAGTAATTAAAAGGCAGCTAATGACCAGAGAAAGTACCAGGAAATGACTAATTAAAGAAAGCAAATGAGAATCTCAATTAAATATTTAATCAAGGATGTGGGGAGGGGGGGTAGAGGATAATTCTTAATTATGTGGTAGAAGAGCAGAAACAGGAAAACCTCTTCTGAGTAAATGTACATTAACATTACAGAACTGTTAAAGGGACTATATTCTACACCTTTAATTGTAATTCCATCTCAAATTGGAGAAATTGAAATGAAAAAAAAATTGTGTCAAGCAAGGATCACTGATGGATTAGCTATTTTCCCATCTCTAAAACTGTAAATTAAAGTGAAGAGCCCCTAGACTTGCCAATTTTTTGTGTCAAAGGGTGTTTTTTTTGCAAGTGAAGAAAATTATTAACTAATGTGTGTTGTTAAGTTTTAGTATCTAACCACATAAAATTTAAAACAATGCTATGGGCTTCCTTTAAACAAAACAAACACAGATGGAATATCAAAATAAGCAAGGAAGCAGACTTTCAGTGAAGTATTGTAATCTTCAAAGCTCTCCTATCCTGTTTTCTGAGTTTATTAAATGTTTTTTCTTAGCAGTAGAAATCAACAGTGTTTAGTTTGCTAATGCAAAGAACTAAAATTATATGGCATGCAGAGGCCAGGTCTGTTTTGATATAAACACAGTAGCTAAAGCAAAAAGCTTGCATTCCAGAGCTAAAAATAAGTCTGACAACTCACAATAGGCAGACCATATTTATCAGAGTTTGTTGCAAAAATCAAAACCAGAAGCACACACAGATAACTGATTCAGCTGGATTCATTAACTTCTTTGTAAACATAATAATAATAATTTTATATATATACCACAAGTAGATTATTTTTTCAACTAAACACAACCAGGAGAGTTACAGGCACAGTGGGCTGAGAGTACTGGGAGCTTTTGCTTACGATGGATCTACTATTTGGAACCCTGACATCCGAACCCTGACACCCAAAATTCATGCCAATCACATTAGATTATTTTAATGTATGACATAATTTAACTCGGTCATCACAATAAATTAAGCAACAATTTGGTCCAATTTGCATTAGCCTAGAAACTTGGAGATTGTGAGTCCTAGTCATGTTTTAGGTATGACAGCCAACTGCCTGATTTTGGACAAGTCATTGTCTCTCAGGCCATGATGTCACGATAACATGGCAAGCAAGTCAATCAATTCCAATGACAACCAAAGGATCAACACTTGATCTGAAAAAAACACCAAACCCCTTACTGTATTTGCAACAACAACCAAAAATACTAGGAAGAAAAAAAATTGACATTAAATTAATCCATTGTTTGAATTTAATCTAAACAAGCTCTCTTCACTGGGCATATACCAGCACTAGGTATTGGTCTAGTCTGTTGTGAACACAATCTTCAAGTTAAAAATATAAATATAATCATGAATTAAAGAGGAAATAGAAATTGCTTCTAATTAAATGATTTAAAATTGCAAGAGTTTGTAGTTTCATGTATAATCCTAGAATTAAACAAAAATGGTGATGTCATTAATTCTTATCCCCTGCTCAGTGCAAAAATTTTAAAAAATGAAAGCATCTCAGATATGTGGCTATCATTTGAATAGCCAGTCAAGGGGAACACAGTTATCTCTCTAAATAACAATTGTAGCAAGAAAGGTTGTACAATGGGGAAAAAACCCACTTAACGAATGCTTCACTTAACAACCAAAGTTTTGGGCTCCACCATGGACTACCAGTAGACCTTTTTTACTGCAATTACAACCAGAGAGGTTTAGGCTGTGAAAAACTGGTTGTGCCTGGACTTGGGAGAATCCATTCATCTTACAAAATAATTATACTGTTATAGGAATAAAGTCCCATTGAAATCAATGAAACATCTGTCTGACAATCCAATGGGTAGTTTCCCAAAAGGAATCTTGTTTAATGGCTGATTAGCAAAGTTTTATCCTTGCACAGCACATGTAACTTGGTTAATATTTTAACCCATTTTCTGGGTGGGGGTTGGATTTCTGTTTGTTTGTTTGTTTGTTTACTATCCCATGAACCTACCCAGCCCATCTAAACCCCTTGCATCCTGAACATAAATTGTTTCAATTCCTACCCTCAAAACAACCCTGTAGAGCACAGCACACCAGAACAACTAGACCCAAGAACAGTTTTTTCTTGGATGCCATCCCTCTGCTAAACAAATAATTTGTTCAGCAATGTCAAACTCTTCACTAAGGCTGCATTGCTATTATTATTAGTCTTCTCATCTTTCCTATCACCCATCTCCTCCCGCTTATAAATGTATGTCTGTGACTTGTTGCTTGTATCCTTAAGATTTATATTCATATCGATGGTTTCCTGATTGCTTATTTGCATTGACAAATGTATCTTTTTCTTTTATGTACACTGAGAGCATATGCACCAAAGACAAATTCCTTGTGTGTCCAATCACACTTGGCCAATAAATAATTCTGTTCTGTTCTGTTCTATTCTATTCTATTCTATTCTATTCTTCTACTCCACTATACTCTACTCTACTCTATACTCTGTTCTCTACTCCACTCCACTCTATTCACCTTCATCATTAATCAAGCCTAGTCTCTGGTAGAAATATTTTATTTATTTTTATTTATTTGTTTTGTCAAGTACCTATTGTTAGAATACAAAGATATAACAATGTTTATACATATGATACTAGTAAGAGGGAAACATTAGGACAGGGGACGGAACGCACGCTGGTGCTCTTATGCACGGCATACAGCGGCAACATCTTTTAAGTCGATGCTCGAACTTTTCCTGCGAGGCCAGGAAAAGTCCGTGGGAAGTCGGGTCAGAGACAACATAGCAAACCGCGAGCCATTTGGGCTTCTCCTCCTCTCAACCCACAAAATCCAGCCTCACGTCACGGGAACGGGGGTTTGGAGAGGGGGGAGCGACCCGTTCAGACAACCAGTTTCCATTCCGGCTTAACCGACGACCTGGGAAAGAAGAAGGCGGGTCTCCCCTCCTCCTCCTCCTCCCCTCGACATGCGCAGCCCCAGAGGTTATATAGCCGCGGGACGGTGCAGCGGTCAAGCAGAGTCGCTTCCCGGGCATCGCAACGGACAGAATCCAAGCGAGGCTCTCCGCTGCTTGTAGCATCTCCACGTCCCGGGTCAACCCGCCTGCCCGCCTGCCCGGCGAAGTTGACTGACTTTTGGCTGATTTGGCCGCTCGAAGTGGCGCCGGGCATGAACGGGGTGCGGGTAGCCATGCTGGGCAGCGAAGGGACGGGCAAATCCGGTAAGGCTCTGGGCAGGGGGCTTCGGCCGCGGCGCTTCTGGCGGGCAGGTATGGGGGGGTTGCTGGCTTCAGGAAAGGGAATCGTTTAGGTTTCCACACGTACACGCGCGATCACGGGAATGATCTGTCCGAGCACCCATGTAGGCTCTTCATTCACAAATGGTTGTCCAAAGTTTTCTTTAAAACTTCCAGGGTTGGAGCATCCAAAACTTCTGGTGGCAGGTCTTTGCACCAGTTGGAATGGAATGGAATGGAATGGAGTAGAGTGGAGTGGAGTGGAGTGGAGTGGATTGGAGTGGATTGGATTGGAGTGGAGTGGAATGGAATGGAATCCAATCGAATTGAATAGAACAGAACACAGAACAGAATGGAATAGAAAATAAAATAGAATAGAATAGAATAGAGCAGAGCAGAACATAGAATAGAACATAGCATAGAATGGAATAGAATAGAATAGAATGGAATAGAATAGAATAGAACACAGAATGGAAGGGAATGGAATGGAATAGAACAGAACAGGACAGGACAGGACATAGAACAGAATGGAATAGAAAATAGAATAGAAAATAGAATAGAAAATAGAAAATAGAATAGAAAATAGAATCGAATAGAATAGAAAGTAGAATCGAATAGAATCGAATAGAATCGAATAGAATCGAATAGAATCGAATAGAATCGAACAGAATCGAATAGAATAGAGCAGAGCAGAGCAGAACATAGAATAGAACATAGAATGGAAGAGACTAGAATAGAGCAGAGCAGAACATAGAATAGAATATAGAATAGAATAGAATAGAACAGAACAGGACATAGAACAGAATGGAATAGAAAATAGAATAGAAAATAGAATAGAATAGAAAGTAGAATAGAATAGAATAGAATAGGTCTTCTAGTCCAACCCTCTGCTTAGGCAGAAAACCCTACACTATTTCAGACAAATGGTTATCCAACGTCTTCTTTAAAACTTCCAGTGTTGGAGCATTCACAACTTCTGGAGGCAAGCTGTTCCGTGGATTAAATGTTCTCACTCTCAAGAAATTTCTCCTTAGTTCTAAGTTACTTCTCCCCTTGATTAGTTTCCACCCATTGCTTCTTGTCCTGCCCTCAAGTGCTTTGGAGAATAGCTTGACTCCCTCTTCTTTGTGGCAGCACCTGAGATATTGGGAACACTGTTATCATGTCTCCCCTAGTCCTTCTTTTCAATGTGACAAGTTTGTGGGTAGGGCACAAGGGATGTAAACTTTCAACTGGGTGAGAAACTTATTTTCAAGTTTCCCAGGTAGTTGCCAGGATGCTTCTGGAATTAAATTGGAACTTTGAGGAATACTTTGACTTGGACTCTGATTTAGTTTGGAGACTACCTGGAACCTTGACATATGGCGTGATAAGTGAATGAGATTGTTATGAGTTGTTTGACAAAATGTGGTTAAAATTCAGGACCATTTTTAGGATTTAATTCTCAATTTAGAAGTCCGTTGGGGATTCACCATCACGCTAAACCAGAATAATGAGTTTTTGGTTTGGATTTAGCAAGATATATGAACAAGTCAATGTGCTTTATGCAACATGCTTTAAGTCGCAACCTATGTGCAGGGAACCTTGATGGTCTGTTTGATAATAGTCAGGATAAACTATGGCTTAGAGCAAAATATAAAATCTGTAACAGCCTTCCTTCTAATTTTAGGTTTTACTTCTAAGGTTCCAATTTTGGATGAAATGCAATTCTAGTCCAGTGTAGCTTGTATAAGCCCAAGGCATAACTTAAAGATACATGATGCAACAATCATATCTGAAATCTGATCCAGGTGAAAGATTGGTCAGGTGTTCTTGCATCATGGAAGATAAGCAATAAACAGATAATCTCAAAAACCAGATGTTCAGCTGGGTATTACCTATAATGGAAAATATAATTCCAGATAGCTATCTTTTTCGGTTTTTCCATCCTTCTTTCCAGTTATTTCTATGCAAAACTATGTTAGCAATAGCCATCTTCACACAACTTGTTAGATCACACAGGCTGTTTAATATGGCTATGCAGATACTTTTTAAAAATCCCATATCCCAATAGCACATAGACTTATATACTGCTTCATAATGCTTTACAGCACTCTCTGAATCAGTGGTTCTCAACTTTCTAATGCCGCGACCGCTTATTACAGTTTCTCATGTTGTGATGACCCCTAACCATAAGTCTACCACTAATTGTCCCAACAGCTTTAAGCTGATTGGCAGGAAGGTCAGAGGAACACCCCCACTGTAAATGGTTGATTGGTCAGATTGTAATAATATGTTCCAAGGCACCAGAATAGAAGCTTTAGTTATTATTATTTATTATTATTATTTATTATATTTGTATGCCGCCCCTCTCTGAAGACTTGGGGCAGCTCACAACAATAATAGAAACAATATAACAGTGAAACAAATCTAATATTAAAAATAAAACATATATAAAACCCCAGCAATTAAAACCATGCAACACATACATACCAAACATAAAATATAATATACATAAAATATATTAGTTCCTAATACAATGGGAAATTTGTCTTTCTTAGGCAAATTTTGTCTTTCTTAGGCAACCCCTGTGAAACAGTAATTCAACCCCCAAAGGGGCCCCGACCTCCAGGTTGAGGACCACTGCTCTAAGTTGTTTACAGAGTCAGCCTATGCACCCCAAAAATCTGGGTCCTCATTTTACTGACATCTGAAGGATGGAAGGATGAGTGAACCTTGAGCTGGTCGGGATTGAACTCCTGGCAAAGTTAGTGTGCAACATTGATTTTTATTTACTGTGCTACCATGGCTATAGAAATATAACCACTATATAAATTTAACCTCTATTAGTGACTGTCCAATGGAGAATTGTGCTGTAAGAACATGGAGTAATTGCCATTTTCTGCTTTTTTGCATTATACAACAGGGGTTGAGGAACAGTATGCAACAGATAGTAGGGACAACTGGCCTTCATAGTATAGGTAGTCCTCATCTTACAATAGCAATAGCACTTAGACTTATATACCACTTCATAGTGCTTTTATAGCCCTCTCTAAGCAGTTTACAGAATCAGCCTATTGCCCCCAACAATGTGGATCCTCATTTTACTCACCTGGGAAGGATGGAAGGCTGAGTCAACCTTGAGCCAGTGGTGAGATTTGAATGGTTGAACTACAACTAGCAGTTAGTTGAAGTTGCTTGCACTGCTGCACTCTAACTGTGCCACTCCGGCTATTAGATAGCAATATCATTCCCAATTGGGACCAGAATGTCTGATGCTAAGCAATGCAGCTGTTACTGTAAATGAGTCGTAACCAATTTTGCCATCTTATCTACTAGGGTTGTTAAGGGGATGATTGCAATTGTTAAAGGAATCAGTTGAGTTGGTTGTTAAGCAAATCTGGAATCCCCCATTGAGTGTGCTTGTTGAGCCATGGTGACGCAGTGGTTCGAGTGCAGTACTGCAGGCTGCTTCTGCCGACTGCTGGCTGAATGCAATTTGGCAGTTCAAATCTCACCAGGCTCAAGGTTGACTCAGCCTTCCATCCTTTGGATGTCGGTAAAAAGGGGACCCAGATTGTTGGGGGCAATATGCTGACTCTGTAAACCAATTAGAGAGGGCTGTAAAACACTATGAAGAAGTATGTAAGTCTAAGTGCTATTGCTATTTTTAAAAATTATCTGCATAGCCATACAGCCTGCGGGATCTAACAAGTTAGATATGCCCATGTTACACCAACACTCCACAGTCTGCATTGGTTGCCGATCAATTTCTGGTCACAATTCAAAGTGTTGGTTATGACCTATAAGGCCCTTCATGGCATCGGACCAGAATATCTCCGGGACCGCCTTCTGCCGCACGAATCCCAGAGATCGATTAGGTCCCACAGAGTTGGCCGTCTCCAGGTCACATCGACTAAACAATGTTGTTTGGCGGGTCCCAGGGGAAGAGCCTTCTCTGTGGCGGCCCCGACTCTCTGGAACCAGCTCCCCCCGGAGATTAGAACTGCCCCCACCCTCCTTGCCTTTCGTAAACTCCTTAAAACCCACCTCTACCATCAGGCATGGGGGAATTGAGACATCTCCCCCGGGCCTATACAATTTATGTATGGTATGCTTGTGCGTATGTCTGTTTTAATAATGGGTTTTTTAAATGTTTTTTAAATTATTAGATTTGTCATAAATTGCTTTATTTTGTTGTGAGCTGCCCCGAGTCTACAGAGAGGGGCAACATAAAAATCTAATAAATAAATAAATAAATGAATGAATGAATGAATGAATGAATGAAAGTTGTGTGAAGATGGCTATTGCCAACATAGTTTTGCTGTAAAACATTGCAAAGCAGCATATAAGCCTAAGTGTTATTGTTATTACTATTGTTGGAAGCCCCTGGGAAGGTCTGAAATGGTGATCATGTGACCTTCAGAACGCTGCAGCCTTTGTAAATACATTCTAGTTGTCAAACACTTCCATTTCGATCATGTTGCTGCAAGGATGCTACAACAGTTATTAAGTGCAAGGACCGGTGATAAGTCACTTTTTTCAGACCTGTTGTTACCTTTGAATGATCATTAAATGAATTGTCATAAGTCAAGGACTATCTGTAAGATAGCTGAGGTGGTTCTTGTCTGGAGGACAAAAGGGAAAGGGGAGACATGATCGAAACATTTAAATATGTTAATGGGTTAAATAGGGTTCATGGGGGAAGTGTTTTTAATAGGAAAGTGAACACAAGAACAAGGGGGCACAATCTGAAGTTAGTTGGGGGAAAGACCAGAAGCAACGTGAGAAAATATTATTTGACAGAAAGAGTAGTAGATGCTTGGAACAAACTTCCAGCAGACGTGGTTGTTAAATCCACAGTAACTGAATTTAAACAGGCCTGGGATAAACATATATCTATCCTAAGATGAAATATTATAAGGGCAGACTAGATGGAGCATGAGGTCTTTTTCTGCCATCAATCTTCTATGTTTCTCTATGTTTCTATGTTTAGTAGGTCTTAATGTCAGCTTAGCAAAAGAAGAGAAACTAACCCTTTCATTTTTATCAGTATGCAACATTAAGTGCAACAAATGTATTACTACAACAAATAGGTTACATCTGTGCAATCCATGTGGTCTCATCAGTATTTACTCAAACAAACAACATTAAGTAATTCATATGACACCTGGCAGAAACAACTACATGACCACTTGATGGCAGTTTTTTTTAAAAAGCTTTCTATATTTCTTTCCTGCCATCTAGCTGCAATACCGATAGTTGCAGTGCGGAAGTGGATAGGATTTGTTCCTGGGTGAAATATATATATATACTGTATAGAGAGAAATGGAGAGAGAGAACGAGGATATCACAGACTTACAGCTGGCTGCAATTTACTATTCACCTGTAATATCAAAGACATTTGATGAACTTTGGGATGACTTGTCACCACTAGGTGACACTGGAGTTGGTCAACATGCTGCAGATTTGGGTGTCTCTAAACACAGGCTGAACTAGTTAGTGCTAGGAAAGCATAGGCCTGGGTAGTGAGTGAATGAGAGAGAGAGAGAGAGAGAGAGAGAGAGAGAGACAGAGAGAGAGCGAGAAAGAGAGAGAGCAAGAGAGAGAGCAAGAGACAGAGAAAAAAGAGAGAGGGGGGGAGAGAGAAAGAGAGAAAGGGAAAAAGGAAGAGAGAGAAAAAAGGAGAGGAAGGAAGAGAGAGAGAGAGATAGCAAGAGAGAGAGAGAGAGAAATAGAGAGAGAGAGACAGAGACAGAGAGAGAAAGAGAGAGAGCAAGAGAGAGAGAGAAAAGGAGAGAGGAGGAGAGAGAAAGAGAGAAAGGGAGGAAGGAAGAGAGAGAAAAAGGAGAGGAAGGAAGAGAGAGAAAGAGACCGAGAGGGAGGGAAGGAGGGAGAGAGAAACAAAGAGACAAGGAGGAAGAGAGAGAAAGAGAGAACAAATGAATGAATGAACAAATGAGGGGTGGGATTCAACCAGTTTGGACCAGTTCAGGCAAACCGAGAGAGAGACAGAGAGAGAAAGAAAGAGACAGAGAGAGAGACAGAGAGACAGAGAGACAGAGAGAATATCTTTGGAAAATTGGGCCTTCAAAATTAGAGTGTGGATATGCTTAAATAAATAAATTGTGGTAAAATAGTAGCCAGGTACAGTGTGTGAAGCCAGGCATTGCTCCTGTGTTGCTCCTGTTTAGAAAGTCTTCGGTGAAGTAGGAATGATCACATTCACATAAATACACCTTAACATTTGAAACTCTCTTCATATCCCCATCTCTAGCGCCAAGAGTTGATTTCTGGTTTACATCCTGGGACCTAAATAAGCCTTGCGTTGCAATGGCCAATTAAATTGGGAAAGTAAAACAAATATACAGTTTTCAGAACGGAGGCAAAGTAGGACTGTAGAAAGGACTGTGTATCTTGTCTGCTATATATAGGTTTGTAGCCTGACTCATAATCCAACTATTAGTTGGTGTACAAAGTTAGCACCCTCCCCTCTCCTAGAATAATGAAATATTTTAGGAAATATAAAAATGGCAGGATAAAATATTTCCCTTAAAAGAGAAATAAAAACCTTAAAGGAAACAGAACCCTAGAACCCCAGTTCCTTCCCCCAACAGATATTTTGGTGCACATAAAGAAAAATTGAGTCAACTTATCTACAAGACAAAAGATTTCCAGCTCCAGGGTGATGGGATTAAGACATGACTCCTCTGGACATAATAGGATTAGCCCTCTACCCATCTAGCAGCAGGGCTTACTGCATGGAGGGACAGTAACTCTGACTGAACATAGCTAAGAACTTACATTAGGACTTACTTTGTGGTGACAGAGGCGGCAAAGTCGGTGTATATTACTGCCCTCTAACGTCTGCAGATTTCAAAATTTCCTAAGGACATTGCATCATCCCAAGGTTCAACTTGATTCAGACAAACACGATGTCAGTGCCCCAAATAGTATCTGAGAAATAAATCAAGCTGACCAAGGAGAGATTCAACATGGAGATAAGGAGAAACTTCCTGACGGTCAGAGCGATCAACCAATGGAACAACCTACCAGCGGACGTTGTGAACTCCAACACTCTGGACATTTTTAAGAGAAGATTGAACTGCCACTTCTGGTGTACTATAGGGTTCCTGCTTGGGCAGGGGGTTGAACTCGATGGCCTTCATGGTCCCTTTCAACTCTAACAATCAATCAATCAATCAATCAATCAATCAATCAATCAATCATTCCAGTCCATTTCTCTCATTCAAGATTCGATTTATTATCAGAGCCATGTTGGTCACACCGTTGCCATCCCGATACTAACTTCCTCCCAGTACCCCACCCCGGTTAAGGTTCATCCCCACACCCACAAGTTCATCACGAGGACCAGTCCGAGTGCAGGGATTCCACTGACCTCCTTACATCCATTGATGCAGAACAAAGGCTTCATCTTGACACATGACCCTACATGGCTCCATGGGAGTCTGACTGCAGCAACCAATAGATTACATGCTCTTGCCACAGGAACAGGAAGCTCAAGGGCAAGGCCCAAGAGAAGGTATAAATAACCCTCTCTCTCCACTCCATGTGTTCTGCCGCCCAGGACCTCAAACCCATGTGGTTCTTTTTCATCAATAAACCTTCTTTCTGATCATGTTCCCAGGGTCTTTTTCCCTACTTGGAACTGAACCCAGATGGAGATTTCTTCCAACACTGGATATGCCGGGGGGGGGGGGGGATAAAAATCCATAGAGATTTTCTTTAGAAAAACATGTGTCCAAAGCAATGCTCCCATGGTCCCTTTGCTTTGTCTTTTCAGCCCTTACGGTGCGCTTTCTGACGAAGCGCTTCATTGGAGAGTATGCCTCCGATTCTGGTAAGTTTCCGCTCACTTTGAATCTCCCTTGCATTTTATTTACACTCAAATGACCCAGATGTTACTGCTGGTAATGGAAGAGGGGTGAGTATGTACCATTTTGATTGATTGATTGATAAAGAGTAGTAGATGCTTGGAATGAACTTCCAGCCCACGTGGTTGGTAAATCCACAGTCACTGAATTTAAACATGCCTGGGATAAACATATATCCATCCTAAGATAAAATACAGGAAGTAGTATTGTTGTAAGCTTTGTGTTTTCAATAAAAATATGAAGATATTCTGTGGGTTTCTTTGGGGCCTGAAGGTTAATATTTATTTTCTGGTTAAGGACCAGAGTGAGACAGGGAAGTTGTAGCAATAGATTGATCCCTCATTGTTATATTGCTTTGTGTTTATTCCTATTTTTTTTTCTCCCTCACAGAATGCATTTACACAAAACATTTGTATCTGGATGGAAAGCAAATTAACTTGGAAATATATGATCCTTGTTCCCAAGTAAGTTGGAAAACTAGACGTCGAACATGCATAATAAATACACTTTCTTCTTCCTCGGGGCAAATTCCACTTACGGCCGCTACAAGTGCGCTTCCCGCAGAACTCCATGACCCCGGCATGTGTGCGTTGGAGTAAGATTTGCTTCTTGCGCATGTGCAGGAACTCAAATCTTGTGTGAAGATGCCCGTACATGCATGGAAGCAAAAAATTTGGTAGAAATCACCAAAATCTCATGTGCCCATGCTTCCTCGCATGAAATTTGGCTTCCTGCGCATGCGCAAGAAGCAAATCTCGCTCCGACACGTGCGCCCACACTCTAGTCAGCTGGAGTTTCATGCACCGGAATAACATACCATCCATGTAGCAACCCAATATTGCTCCTCCTATTGTTCCTGCAACGGTTGGATGGGCTGAAAAAAAGTGATTGACCCAAAATCACTCAGTCGGCAAGATTAGAACTCACAGTATATAAAATGTTAAAAATAGAAATACAGTGGTACCTCTACTTAAGAACTTAATTCGTTCCGCGACCAGGTTCTTAAGTAGAAAAGTTTGTAAGTATATGATTTATAATCATTTTTTCCCCATAGGAATTAATGTAAAAGCAAATAATGCATGCAAACCCATTGGGAAAGAAATAAAAGCTTGGAATTTGGTTGGGAGGAGGAGGAGGAAGATGAGGAGGAGGTTAGTCGCTGCCACAGGAAGAAGGTGGTTTTTTGCACTCCAGGGAAGCTTCCCTGGAGGACGAAACAGCCTTCCCCAAGGGCGAAAATCAACTGGTAGGTGCACCTATTTGTGCCTTGCATCCCCCCCAATATGGCTCTGTATGCCACTTGCGGCACATGTGCCATAGGTTTGCCATCACTGCTCTATGTGGTTGCTAAATGTTGACACTAAAACGATGGTGGGTAATTAGTTATGCTTCACTTACGTTAAAGCAGGGTCTTCTGCAACAGAAAGCACAGTATAAACCGCTTATCTTTTTCTCTTCCAGCCTCGACCAGGGAAGTTGTTACTTGCAGATGAACTCCAATGGGCAGATGGATTTGTTGTAGTCTACGACATCAGTGACAGAACATCATTTGCATTTGCAAAAGCGTTGCTCTACAGGATCCGTGAGTGTCACGGAGGAGCTTGCAAAAGGTAAGTTAGCTAGTAACCATCTGTTCTGTCTCAGTGATGAACTACCCCCCAAGAAATATGCACACACACACACACACACACACACACACTGATTTAAACATCAAACTGTTATGATTAATATTTCCTTAGCAGTGGGCTTTGGCTTTTGAACAGTTCAGGAAAACAGAAATAAGTTTGCTATGAGCCAGTTGCTCATTATAGTTTTAACAACTGGCCAGAGTCCCAGCAGAAACCAAACAGACAGATCATTACTTTAATCAAAGTGATCTCCTTCTCTGAAACTTACTATAGCTTGGCAAGCAGCCTGGATGTCATCAGCCACCATTGCCAGTTTTAATTCCTAATCTAAACAAGAATATCCGAGAGAGAGCCAAACTGGAACAAAACAAAGTTGTCTTCTGCATTGAAGCATTACGTGGTTAAGCTTTAAATAGTCTAAGTGCATGACCAATTGTTCTACAGATCTATTTATGAAGAGACCACCTCTTGCTTAGCCACTCCTGCCTTCTAGCAGCCCTGCGTGCCCTAACATCAAGAAGAGGCTCCTCCTCTTCTCCCGAGTCACTCAAGCGCGCCTCGGGAGGTGCAGAAGGCCCTGGTTGGCTTTCAGCCTCTGACACCTCCCCAGCCTCCTCACTATTGGACTTGAGTGCCAGGCGCACGGACCTATGGTACCACGCCACATCAGTCTCTCAATCCTTGGGATACATGACTAGCTGCGTCGGATGTAGACAGGCCACAACACCTTGACTAGGAAAGCAGAAAGCTTTGCGTGACTCATAGGGGAAATACGATAAGATTCAGACTTGGTCCCTTTAAGTCAGGAGCGGGGGGAACTATCGCCCTTTCATAACTTGTGGACGTTTTATGACTTGTGGATGTTGACTCCCAGAATTCTTGAGCCAGGTGGGTCGAAGTCCACAAGTCATAAAAGGGCCATGGCTCCCCATCCCTGTAATGAAGACCCAATAAAAGCCAGGAACAATGATTCCAATTGACTGCAAGTATGTCTACCTAGTTTGATTCAGCCAGTCCTTTTTTTTTTTACACATAGAAATTCTACATAGTTTAAAACCCAGTTTATTAGGGTCAGCCTATCTACAGCCCTGGATCAGGCTACCTCAGTGAAAGTTTTATTGAACTGTGTGACATTTACAACTGTCAGCCAGCTGAAATTCAATCTCCGCTTTTAATTGCAGCGTGGGAAAGAAATTGCTAGTGTGAAGGATGATCCCCATCCAATAAAAGCAGCTCTCAGATGGCTAGTTATTTTTTGCAACCTTTGTCTTCATATATGTGAATCTGTCACCATCAATAGTCCAACGTGGAACGTTTGTGTCCCTTCACTTTTCGGAGAAAATGGCCAGCTGTTGCTCATATTTCACTCTCCTTGTTTTAAAAGCAAACAAAAACACCAGGGATCAGTCAGGATTCTAATGGAAACATTTAAGAATTTTGCCCTAACGGTTCCCCAAACAGTTCTTTGGAAATTACAACAGTTCCATTGTGTTAAAAAATATCGGCTGTTCCTATATTGTCTATATCAGTGTTTCCCAACCTTGGCAACTTGAAGATATTTGGACTTCAAATTCCAGAATTCCCCAGCCAGCGAATGCTGGCTGGGGAATTCTGAGAGTTGAAGTCCAGATATCTTTAGCTTGCCAAGGTTGGGAAACACTGGTCTATATGGTCTATAAAGACACCTTATTCTTTGCTGATTATTAACTTAGGCATTGCATATTGAATGTGATATAAATGGAAAACATATTTTTTCCTAAAAGAGGGATGTGTGGATTACATAGATGAGCTCAACTGGGATGTGTATCAGTGTAAAAACACAGTTGTGTGTCTCCTTTCAATCAAATAACATTATCTGGGAGGACCCAGGACTAGATCTACAAAGATAAGTTTCAATTTCGTGAGATTTGAATTTGTTTATTTTAATATATTTACTGTTTTGATGCCCAAGATTGAATTATACAAGTAGTCCTCAGGTTATGGCCATTATAGAGCCTGGCTGTCATGGTTGTAACACAGCAAGGTTGTTAAGTGAAACGGTGATTCACTATAGCTGTGGTTATGCTGAAAACTGAACGGGAATAAAAGCTTGTGGCAAAGTCATCATAAAATACAATCACGTGGTTAAAAGAAACTAGAAACAGCCATAAATATGGTCCAGTTACCGAGGGCCTAAAGTGGGATTGTACATACAGGAAGAGCCACTGAAACTTTGAACAGTCGCTTAGTATGACCTAATAAAATTTAGTTAAATCCAGTAATTTTTAGTTAAATCCAAAAAGAAATCCAATTTATTTTTTGCCACAAAGAAGAGGGAGTCAACCCAGGGGTGGGCTACTGCCCAGATGTGGGGGAACACAATGGGGTAGCAAAAAATGGAGTTCCACCCCAGAGCACCAAATTTGCACTGAAAATGTCGAAAGAAAATGCAGGGCATCCTGCATAAGCCATGCCCACAGTGTGGTAGTAAAAAATTTGGTAGCCTTTCACTGAGTCAACCTATTCTCCAAAGCACCTGAAAGTAGAACAAGAAGCAATGGGTGGAAACTAAACAAGGAGAGAAGAAACTTAGCACTAAGGAGAAATTTCCTGACAGTTAGAACAATTAATCAGTGGAACAGCCTCCAGAAGTTGTAAATGTTCTCACACTGGAAGTTTTTAAGAAGATGTTGGATAATCATCGGTCTGAAGTAGTGTAGGGTTTCCTGCCTAAGCAGCGGGTTGGACTAGAAGACCTCCAAGGTCCCTTCCAACTCTGTTATTGTTATTATTGTTGTTAAATATATACACATTCTATAAGTACAGTGATCTAACATTTCAAAACGCTTAATGGAAGTGACTGATGTTAGCACGATCTAAGTGGATGAAAGTTCTTTGTTTATCACTTATCTTTTTTCTCAACTTTCTTTGTCCAGAACGCCAGAATGCACTGTGGTTTTGGTTGGGAACAAGCAGGATTTGTGCCACATACGAGAAGTCGGTTGGGAGGAAGGACAGAAGTTGGCCCTGGATTACAGATGCCAGTTTTGTGAACTGTCCGCTGCAGAGCAATGCCAGGAAGTGGGAACAATGTTCAGCCAAGCTTTGAAAAACCTCATGGCTCATCCCAAGGGGAAAGAGAAGAGACGGCCCAGCGGTTCAAAATCCATGGCCAAACTGATCAATAACATGTTCGGGAAGAGGAGGAAGTCTGTCTAGTGAGAGGCCCACCAGAAACAGGCAGGGAGCCAAGACCTTGCCTCTTGCACATATTTGCACATGCATGCACAAAGGATCTAGTTCACAGGAAGATCTTAGCATGTCACCCAAGGAAGCCACAGAAATGATTGGCGTATTCCCACCCGGCATGGCAAAACTTGTCACTTAAATTTAGCCTTTTGATAACTCTTCTGGGAATATAGTTTTTCATTATTATTAAAGAGTGAAAGGCAAGTTAATCGCTAATAATCGTAACTGAATCCAAGCAGACAACATGAATAAGGCCAGGAAAACCACAGGGTGTGAGGCCTTTATCAATGTTTTCTATGTTTAGCCATTTTTAAGACATGTGGGCTTCAACTCTCAGAATACCTTAGCCAACATTGCAATGTTGGCTGGAATATTCGGGGAGGTGAAGTCCACATATCTTAAACACGGCTAAGCATGGGAAGCATTGGTCTAAATCAGGGGTAGGAAAAGTTGGCTTTTTAATGACACGTGGACTTCAACTTCCAGAATTCCTGAGCTAGCATGATTGGCTCAGGAATTCTGGGAGTTGAAGTCCGCAAGTCATAGAAGAGTCAACTTTGCCCACCTCTGGTCTAAATAAATTGTGGTATTGATTTCAACAACAACAAAACTCTGAGAGAGAGGATGTCCAGAATTTTCATTGGGAAATGTTCTGTCGGGCTCACTGGTAAACTCCTCCCAAAAATTCACAGGTACAAATTTCAGACACACACACGTTTGAAAATTCAAAACAATGTTCTTTATAATGAAAATTCACTTAAACCAAGCCCTCTTTTGGTATAGCATAGAGCACTCATCTTCAAACAAACTGGTAATTTATACAAGTCCCTTATCAGTTCTGTGATACTTAGCTTGCAGCTCTGAGGCAATTAACAGTCCTTCTTCTTTCACAAAGTGAAACACACTTTGCTCTGGTTTAGTTTCAAAGCAGGGAAAAATTAGCACACAAAAGGTCAAAGTCAGTAAAGCAGTCATGAAACACAAGGATCAGATAATCCTCCACAATGGCCAAACCCACAGGCTGCTATTTATAGCAGCCTCACTAATTACCACAGCCCCACCCAACCACAGGTGGCCTCATTTTCTTTGATAATAATCTCTCAGTTGTTGTTGCCTATGCATCGCTCTCCGCATGCGTGGCTGTATCATTAACTCTTGTTCTGAATCCAAGGAGGAGCTAGATAATTGATCTCCTTCTGAGCTGTCTGCCACACTCTCCTCCTCCCTGTCACTCATGTTTTCTTGGTCAGAGAAGCCTTCATCATCAGATTCCACCGGGGGCAAAACAGGCCTGCAGCATGTGGATGTCTCCCCCACATCCACAGTCCTTGGGGCAGGAGCTGGGCCAGAGCTAACCACAACAGGAAAGGACTGCCCAAAACAACCCCAACATCTCTGATGAAGCAGGAGGGAAGGAAAATCTTGAACTATTAGCATCTTTCCCAGCTCATAACAATTTAATCATGTGCTTTTTTCGCTACAGTTCCTTTCCTTAGCTTAGAACAGACTTAGGGAAAGATTAAAATCTAATTGAAATCCTATCAGCTAATTCCTTTTTCCAGCTTCTGTTTGCAATCAACCATATGTCAGTGTTCCCTTCTAATATATTTTAGTGTCTTTTTAACTACTTAAGTGCAGAGTTGGGGGCTTCTTGCGAATGGTGGCCTTACATTAAATATTGTAAAGCCACTGAGAAGCTGATGGCTTTTTTAGGTAAACTGGGGGAGTGGGACATGACATAGTACACTGCTCAAAAAGATAAAGGGAACACTTAAAAAAACCAGAATATAACTTCAAGTAAATCAAACTTCTATGAAATCAAACTGTCCCCTTAGGATGCAACACTGATTGACAGTCAATTTCACATGCTGTTGTGCAAATGAAATAGTTGTGCAAATGAAATATTCAATGAGAATATTCAGATCTAGAATGTGTTATTTGAGTGTTCCCTTTAATTTTTTGAGCAGTATATATTGCTAAGTAAGTTTCTGGAAAATTTGATCTCCACCTCTTGCTGTTTTTTCCTGCTTGTGAATAACACAAACAGTAGGATGCAAAATGCATTTGGAAATGTGAACACTCGTTTGCTGTCCGAAATGTGCAACTCTCAACAGCTGCCCAGAAGAATCACTTGATAGTGAGATGGGCAGTTTATATTCTAGCCTAACTCTTTATTTTTTCGTGAAAGGACTGCCCTTTGCTTGCAGCGCCACTGCGGTGTCCTTTTTCGTAAAAATAACAATGTTTATTTTTACGTGAAGACTTCCCTTTAAAGAAGCTGGGGAATCCCTCCCATGAAGAGATTCCGGGGATGGAGCTTTGACGTCACAGGAAGGTTGCTAAGGACGCCAAGGTGATCACTTCCTGGATTCCATGGAATCCAGGAAGTGATCCCCTTGGTGTCCTTAGCAACCTGCCGGTGATGTCAAAGCTCCGAACGCCGAACACGACTCCAAACTTTGGAAAAATTTCGTGTTCGTGTTCGGCATACCGAACATTGCAAAATTCGGTAAGGACCCGAATTGTGCAAGTTCAGTTCGCCCATCACTAGCCTCAAACAATTTCAACCGAATTTGGTACATATACCGCTTAGTATCTGGCAAAAAATACTGGGTGCGCGCATGCACTTTTGGAGCATAGCAATGAAAAGGTTAGCCATCATTGGGACAGACTCTTCACCTTACTATCTACTCTCAAGATATATCACTCCCAAAGCATGCTACTGTTGCTATGGTCTTCTTCCAAGAGGTGAGAGAGATGGATTGGTCCAAAGTCCTTAACTGGTTTCCTGCCTAAGCAAAGATAAAACATTCAGTCCCCCAGTTTCTAGTTTTAATCCCTATACAAAACAGTTTCTTACAACTTAAGAACATGCAATCATCGATCCTGAGAAATTTATGTTGGCTGGTGGGAAGGGATGTCAAACCAAAGTTTTAAAGCAAACTTTATTTAAAAAATAAAATAAAAATGAAACTAGCATAAAGTTATTTATGATCTCTTATTTCCAAAAGGAGTAAAGCAAATGTCTGCCTCCTGGCTTAAAGTTAACACGAGCCTCTTATTCTTGGAAGGAGTAAAAGAAACTTTAGCCAACTGATGGTCCGCATCCCAAGGCAGTAATTTTCCTCTTTCTAAAAACAGAACACTTGACAAGCTGCTAACTTTAACACACGTTTGGACAGACTACAGTCTTTATCTTGTCCTTCTCAAAAAGAAAACATTTTCATCAGCTATTCAACGGTGATTCACAGTTCACACATCATGTTGTTATGCTTCCTTCCCTGCATAAAACAGGAATATGCATTGGGTACCATTCTATTCATTCAGCATTGAGAGATTGTAGGTCTCCCAGGTAAACAGAATAAAACTACAGTATTTCCTTATCATTCTAAACAAATAAATAAAAAAGAATGTCTCGTCTCTTTTAGCAGCATGGATTTGTTGATAGATGATGGTCTTTTGCACCAACTAGGTAGCAGCTATGATCTTTCCTGAGCCTGTCTATTTTTTGCAGAAGAATTTTGTAATTTAGTAATTGTTTGGTTTAATCTGGCTGTAACATAAACAATAGAAGTCCATCCTTGGAAAATGTTTAGAAGTTGCAATTGTTATACAATGTGGCAGATCCATAGATGCCCATAGAAAGCTGTTGGTGACCAAAATCAGCAAGTTGCCAACAATAGCATTGTGACATTTTTGTATATACAGTGGTACCTATACCTAAGAACACCTCTACTTACAAACTTTTCTACATAAGAACTGGGTGTTCAAGATTTTTTTTGCCTCTTTTCAAGAACCATTTTCCACTTACAAACCTGAGCCTCCAAAACTGTAAGCGGAAAAGGTACGGAGAAGCCTCCATAGGGCCTCTCTAGGAATCTCCTGGGAAGAAACAGGGCCGGAAAAGGTGGGGAGAAGCCTCCATGGGGCCTCTTTAGGAATTTCTTGGGAGGAAACAGGGCCGGAAAAGATGGGGAGAAGCCTCTATGGGGCCTCTCTAGGTATCTCCTGGGAGGAAACAAGGGCTCCACCCTCCCTGTGGTTTCCCCAATTGCACACATTATTTGCTTTTACATTGATTCCTATGGGAAAAATTGCTTCTTCTTATGAACCTTTCTACTTAATAACCTGGTCATGGAACGAATTAAGTTCATAAGTAGAGGTGCCACTGTATACATGATATTTCAAGATATACAAAAGGAGCATTGGTTTGCCTGCAAAACAAAGCCAACATCTGATTTTGTTACATTTATAGTTGTCCTGTTATTCCATGTCTTAATATGTCACCTTCAAAGCCCTATAAGGCTTAGGACCACGTTATTTTGAAGCATCATCTTTCTCCTGATCACATCTACCTGACCCACAAAAGTAAGTATAAACCGGGGGGCAAGTGGAAGCACCCTTTTTCAAGCAGCAGCAGAGGAAAAGTCTTCCAAACAGTGGGGAAAAAATCAGAAAAAAATTCCCCCACAAAGATGGCAACACCCATGGACCAACACTGATCGAACTGGATCCATGATGCCATCGTGACATCACCAGCAGTTTGCTACTAGTTTGGGCAATCCTTTCCGAACCGGGAGAAACCCAACCCTGGTTGGGAAGATATATTTGCCAAGATAATATGTTGCTCTGCTCTTTCGCTCTATCCGAAGAGGAGCCGTGCTGAGTTGCAGTGGCTCGGTGGGGAAGTAATCAGATAGAGTAAGATCTTAGCATGCACACATAAATTTACCAGACATCTAAACAGATTGGTAAGTCAAGTGCTCTCAGGTCAGCTGTTACCCGAATGGAGTGCTTATTTGTCTCAAATTAGAAATAAGATGCTTGGTGACAGATAATAGAGATGAGAAACATGTGAAATCAGGCAGCGAAGACTTTTCTTCGTCTCTTTATCAAACTGACTTGATTTAATACAAGGCATGCACGGTTAATGATGGGTTTTGAGTGATGCCTGTATGTTTTATGGGGGGTATAAATTGGTCGGAGCAAAATCTTATACATCCTATATCACTGGATATTTTTGCAGCCTATTACAGGTAATACCTATCCCGAGTTGACTGGATTGCATTAATCTGAGCCTAGTTTAATGATGCCTTAACATTTTTATGGGGGAATTTAATGTTTGCAATATCCATGTTCCTTATTTGAACGTGTGACTTATAGGTTCTCATCTCCCTTAAATTATGAAATCCTTCAGCTAATAAAGGAAAATGATTATGCTTGGCAGGGGGAAAAAAGGAAAAAGACGAAAAGACGGCAAAGTCATTTAACAAGCCGTAGAGCTGTCTGTTGTAGGACTTTGCATAATAATTGTCATTTGGCTATTAGGAATTCTAGAGGCCGATTATCAGTCATAACCTGTAATTTGAAAGGGAAGCGAAGGGAATTGAAGAGAAGGGAAGGATCACTTACTATTATTTCTTATTTATGCATTATCGGAGAGATTTATGCATTACCCGAGTTTATTATATTTATTTATTGTTAGAGTTGAAAGGGACCATGCAGGTCATCAAGTCCAACCCCTGCCTGAGCAGGAATCCTAAAGCACCCCAGCCAAATGGCAGTCCAATCCCCTCTTGAAAGTGTCCAGAGTTGGGGAGTTCACAACCTCCGCAGGCAGGTTGTTCCACTGGTTGATTGCTCTGACCGTCAGGAAGTTCTTCCTTATCTCCATGTTGAATCTCTCCTTGGTCAGCTTCCAGCCGTTGTTCCTCGGCCGGCCCTCTGGTGCCCTGGAGAATAGAGTGGCCCTCTCCTCTCTGTGGTAACCCCTCAAATACCTATCTACAGCTATCATGTCCCCTCTGGCCCTCCTTTTCTCTAGGCTATCCATGCCCAGTTCCCGCAATCTCTCTTCGTAAGTCTTGGTTTCAAGTCACCTAATCATTTTGGTTGCTCTTTTCTGCACCTTCTCCAGAGTTTCAATGTCTCTTTTGAGATGTGGTGACCAGAACTGGATGCAGTACTCCAGATGTGGTCTGACCAGGGCGTAGTAGAGTGGCATTAATTAAGCAAACCTTAACTCAGGTATAGTCTCCAAGGATACCTGACTGCATCTATTCTAATCGACAAAAACGTAAACTGAGGCTGAATATGCCCCCCTTTCCCATATATTTGGGGTTTTTTTTGTATAAATGGCAGAGTAGGTGTTAAGGAGTGTGCAGAGTTATCTATGAGTGGGAAAAGTTACACGTACACAGAGGAAACATGGAGGTCTTGCAGATAATCAGCTAAGAGTCCAGAGATACTGTACTGCCGGGCTTCTCAACACAAGCCCCCAATTAAGTTCAAAAGTAGAAATTCATACCCACACAGTTGTATAGTCAATAACACTGTTTTATCAAAAGAAAAATACGAGCCAAACAAAGTTTTTGTCAGGCCCAAAGTCAATAGGTGAAGTCCAAGGTGGGCCTGACACAGCTTGGGAGTGTGAGAGAGAGAGAGATGTGCCACCACACATTCCTTTCTCCAGATGCCATAGTAACAAACACAGGAAGGAATCAGGAATTGTATAGGATTGGCCCATGTGACTGCACTTGTGGGTGTGGGGATGTGAGATGGGGTTTTGACCTGGATGCAATCTAAGGGACTCAGAGTTGGAATGATTCCAATCGAATCCAGACATGCGGCGTTAATAAATCCTACCTGGTGAGAAGCACAGGCATGGAATATCGGACCAGAATATCTCCGGGACCGCCTTCTACCCGCACGAATCCCAGCGACCGATTAGGTCCCACAGAGTTGGCCTTCTCCGGGTCCCGTTGACTAAACAATGTCGTCTGGCGGGATCCAGGGGAAGAGCCTTCTCTGTGGTGGCCCCGACTCTCTGGAACCAGCTCCCCCCTGAGATTAGAATTGCCCCCACCCTCCTTGCCTTTCGTAAGCTCCTTAAAACCCACCTCTGCCGTCAGGCATGGGGAAACTGAAATAACTTCCCCAGGCCTATATTGTTTATGTATGGTGTGTTGTGTGCAGGTTTTAAATTATGGGTTTTTAGTTTAAATTATTAGAGCTGTATTACATATTGTTTTGCCACTATTGTTGTGAGCCACCCCGAGTCTACGGAGAGGGGCGGCATACACATTTAAGAAATAATAATAATAATAATTGTTTTATTTTTTGGAATGCCCTTTTGGTTCGCTAACACTTTCAGTCAGTCAAAGTGCTCTCCTTCAAAGCAACAGCCTTGAATGCTGCGAAGAACAATAAACAAACACAAAGCAGATAAAAGGCAGCTGTAAAGACGTCACAGCCAACCCCCTTCCAAAGTTCTCAACTCACAAACTTAACTATGATTTAGTTCAAAAGTCCTGGAAACAGTTCAAAGAGTCCCTGATGCAAAGCACACTTCTCTCTTTCACCGAACGGATAAACTTCCACGCCCAGATGCCAGAATTCTGGCAATTTAACAGCAGCCCCATTAGCCTAATTACCCCCCAGCCACAGGTGATCTCCCTTATTTCCTATAGTATTTACGCAGTTGCTCTTTCCTTAACATTGCCCTGCATCTGCGCACATCTATGAATGTCTCCCCTTCAGAATCCAATGATGATAATGATGATGAATCACTCACGGGGCGACTATCCAATGGGCTGCCTGTAATTATCTCCTCTGTGGATCCCACTTCACTTTCACTATCTGCTACAGATGCTTCACTGCTGGAGGCAGTCGGCAGTAAAACTGGACTCTGACAATGCCTCACTCTCGCTCTCAGCTTCCTCAGGCAGCCTCCCCGGCCCAGGGTATCCTGAGCGGCCTGGTTCATCCTCTTCAGAATCAGGTATGACCTAAGGTGGACAAGAAGCACTCACAACACCGGGGAGGCGAAGAGTGGTTGGTAGGGGAGGGGTGAGTAAAGGTCTTCCAGGGGCCCCTCTATGTGAGTGACATTGAGTTGGCCACACCCACCCAGTCAAATGACCACCTAGCCATGCTCACCTGGTCACTAGGCAGATCATATTAGTGGTCCACTAGATTTTAAATGATGAATTTATTTATTTATTTATTTATTTATTTATTGGATTTGTATGCCGCCCCTCTCCGCAGACTCAGGGCGGCTAACAACAATGATAAAAAACAACATGTAACAATCCAATTTAATAAAACAACTAAAAACCCTTATTATAAAAACCAAACATACACACAAACATACCATACATAACTTGTAATGGCCTAGGGGGAGGAATAGCTTAACTCCCCCATGCCTGGCGATAAAGGTGGGTCTTGAGTAATTTGCGAAAGACAAGGAGGGTGGGGGCCGTTCTAATCTCTGGGGGGTAGTTGATTCCAGAATGTAGTGGTCCCTGAGGTCCAAAAGGTTGGTGACTCCTGATTTAGAGGGCATCTCCTAGCGGGCATCAGGGTGTTACTCAAGAGGCACAAATTAACAAGTGGTTGTTTGTAAAGAAACTCTGGATCCAGGGGTAAGAACTCAATCACCCAGATGTGATTGGGGATACTGATCTTTCTTTATAGTCATGGCTACAGATCTGATCGGCTTTGCAAAGGTCACATCAAAACACTCATCTGGATATTAAACTAGCATCCTACTGTTGGAATGACTTTCATTCTGCTGTTGCTTTAGGCAAAGGATCAGACTTAAAAATCGATGCAGCGAAACTTTTGAATGTGTTGTCAAAAGTTTTCCTATCATTTTTTTAAAGAAAAAAAACTCAAAGAGATCAATTTCCAAATTACACTTAGATGAAGCCAAGTACCCTGGGAAAAACAGGCGCTACGGTGATCTGACAGAGGATACATTATCCTCATGAATTACCGGTGCCCTTTATAACTCACTTAAAGATGGAGTAATGCACAGAGCCACAAGTGACTTAGTTAAAGGTCTGAAGCTGGTAAAAATGAAGATGAATATGTTCCTAGACTGGCAGGAGAACCCACTCAGAATGAGCAAATGCAACATGGGAGAGGGAATTTAAATGAACTCTTTCCTTACTTTATAATTTGTTGACACCTCCTGTAGGCTCCTTTGACATTCTACCATGCGTTTGTCTGAAGTGCTATTTTAAAACCCTGCTGTTCTGTTCGGGTCTGTGAAGCCTGTTTTCGAACTTTGAGACCCTGTAAAAAAATTTCCCTGCATATCTGAAACTTGAAATTTCATGGCTTTGCATCATGTCAGGGGTTCTCTCTATGAGAATTTTTTTTTTTTGGGGGGGGGGGCTTATTTTTTGCTGGGGAAAAAAAGGTCACCAATGTTCTGTTCCCGGGTCTCCCTGACCTGGACCGAAAATTCTTTATTTTAGGTGCTTATATTTGATCAATTTGAAAACTTTTTTCACTTGGAAACTAGTTTGAACGTTTCTGCACACAATGAAATAAAAATTGAAATGAAAAAAATTAATGCTTATATTTTTATTTTGCTCATAAATGCCCCCCCCCCATGTTTGTGAAATGTTGAAATTAACAGCATAATTTGTACATACCGATAATTTTTTTTAAATATATTTTTATTGGTTTTGCACATTGAAATTTACATAAAACAAACATAAAGCGTTGCACAGTGCATGTGCCCATCACCCAACTGACAATCCCACCACCACCACCACCAATTGCAGGGGGTTCAAATATTTACTAATATATCGATAAATTGAAATATTATTATTATTATTATTATTATTATTATTATTATTATTATTATTATTATTATTATTATTATTATTATTATTTAGATCTGTATGTCGCCCCTCTCCGTAGACTCGGGACTGCTCACAAGTCACAACAGTGATAAAAACAATACATGGTAACAAATCTAATAATTTAAAATCTAAAGTAACAGTTTTTACATTAAAAAGTCTAAAAAGAAAATCCCAATATATAAAATACATACACACAGTTATATCATGCACAAAACTACATAGGCAAGGGGGAGATGTCTCAGTTCCCCCAAGCCTGATGACAGAGGTGGGTTTTAAGGAGTTTACGAGAGGCAAGGAGGGTGGGGGCAGTCCTAATCTCTGGGGAGAGTTGATTCCAGAGGGTCGGAGCCGCCCCAGAGAAGGCTCTTCCCCTGGGTCTTGCCAGACAACATTGTTTAGTAAATAATTGAACACAGTGTGTGTGTGGGGGGGCTTTTATGAGCAAAATAAAAATATAAGCATTATTTTTTTCATTTCAATTTTTATTTCATTGTGTGCAGAAATGTTCAAACTAGTTTCCAAGTGAAAAAAAGTTTTCAAAAAGACCAAATATAAGTACCAAAAATGAACAATTTTTGGTCTGGGTCAAATAGACCCAGGAACAGAATTAGTGTATAGTGTGTTTGAACAGAACAGCAGGGTTAGGTTGAGGGGGTAATGCTAAAAACAAGTGTAACTATCTTTGCATTAACAGTGAATCAAATGCATTATATTTTATCTAGCTGTACTGCTCTCATTTCAACCTTAGTTCCAGTGATAGTCTCCTATGGGTACGGTCAGGTAAGCACAGTGAAGGGCTATCAAAAATTTTACTACCACACTGTGGGCGTGGCTTATGCAGGATGCCCTACATTTTCTTTAATCTTTCAGTACAAATTGTGCTCTGGAGTGGAGCTCCATTTTTGCTACCCCACTGCATTCCACCCCATCTGGGAAGCTGCCCACCCCTGGGTACGCAGAACCAGTAGGAAAAAAATGAATTTTTTTTCTTTTTTTCCCTTCTGGGTATGTAGTAAATGAGGTTGAATGTGTATAATTTTAGAAGAGCTGTGTGTGTGTGTGTTTGTGTACATACACATACAGTTTATATAGTAGATAATGTATATTTTCCTGTGCCTGTGTGTAATATGTATGTACACATATGGCACATATACATAGAATTAAATAGTATATTTTGGATGTTCAGTAATAGTAAATAGAGAGGGAAATTGTATCTCTTTGAGGCAAGGAGAGGTCTGGCACCTTAACCCTAACCCAAACCCTTGACGTGAGTGACGTCAAGTTGACCACCTTTAAGCCACCCCGGTCACATGATCATCAAGCCACTCCCACCTGTTCACATGGCTGGCAAGCCACACCCACAAAATAAACGACGCCCACAGTGTGATAGTAAAAAGTTTTGCAGCCCTTCACTAGTAACAACCCACCCCTAATGCAATGCCCTTCTTCCGAACTCCCTTTGACTTTATTCGTGTTCTATTTTTAAAGATAGAAAGTACAGTTCTCTTTTAACCATACAAGGCTAATCATGAAAACAGCATTTTGCTTAAGTGGATCAGCAAACAGATCTTCTCCTTCTACTTGCATCTGACTTGAACGCGAACTTTGACACGCCTTAGAAAGCAATGAATTACTTCATGATATTAATAGCTGTCACCATCCAGCAATTAACTATATAGCAATTCCAGCCAGCAATTCGCTCCCTGCAAATTTATGCCTCTTTTGAGGTCAGTGTGCTAATTCTAGGATGTAGATAAGACTCCTTGTATAACCAAGTTAAATTTACCCCATAGAATTAATCAAGAACATTAATTACTCCGAGCTTGTAATCTATCAGGGGCAATGGCATTTTAATCTTCTTGGGTTTTCTTCAGATCTTTATATTTCTCTGGCCTGTGCAGAATAGAGATGATCCCTGGTAGTCCGATGCTACACTATCTTTGGTAATCTTAACTTCACACCGGAACTCTTTTGTTGTGAATTGCCCAGAATTATTGGGAGTTAGACAGCAGGCATTCATCACAAAACCCTAATAAGACAACACCTGGAGTTGCTGGAAACTAAGATTTGAACCTTTTAGAAATATGTACTCTCTATAAATGATGATCATGTCCTATGTGGCATGGATCTTAATTGCTGATCTCCAGTCCAAACACACACACACACACACCAAAACAAAACAAACCCCCAAACACATAAAAAAAGAGGGAACCAGTGATGGTACAGACAAGAGAAAGACATTTATAAGTACAGTGGTACCTCTACTTATGAACTTAATTTGTTCTGTGACCAGGTTCTTAAGTAGAAAAGTTTGTAAGAAGAAGCAATTTTTCCCATAGGAATCAATGAAAAAGCAAATAATGCATGCGATTGGGGAAACCACAAGGAGGGTGGAGGCCCTGTTTCCTCCCAGGGGATTCCTAGAGAGGCCCCACAGAGGCTTCTCCCTGCCTTTTCTGGCCCTGTTTCCTCCCAGGAGATTCCTAGAGAAGCCCCACGGAGGCTTCTCCTCACCTTTTATGGCCATGTTTCCTTCCAGGAGATTCCTAGAGAGGCCCCACAGAGGCTTCTCCCCGCCTTTTCCGACCCTGTTTCCTCCCAGGAGATTCCTAGAGAAGCCCCACGGAGGCTTCTCCCCACCTTTTCCAGTTACAATTTCAGAGGCTCGGGTTTGTAAGTAGAAAATGGTTCTTAAGAAGAGGCAAAAATATCTTGAACACCTGGTTCTTATCTAGAAAAGTTCTTAAGTAGAGGCGTTCTTAGGTAGAGGTACCACTATACAAGAAGGGAGAAATGGCTTTTCAAAATGGTCCAAAATTGGTAGATGGGGGAGGGAGGGCAATTCCTCAAAATTTCACAATTTCTCAAGAAATTTCTGAGCCCATACACATTGCCACTACTGTTTCTCATCATTGTTTGATTGGTTTGGTTTGAAAGACCCGGAGAAGAATGGAGCCTAGTACCTCACTTTAAGAAATACTGTTTGGGGTTAATCTAATAGTCCATTTGCCACTGATTAGTCCAATTTACTAAGCTATAAAGTCCCTTTTAACATATGAATAGTAAGAAATTGGGTCATTAATAATTATTATTGCAAATGTCACTGGTTTCAGATTATGAAATTGAATAGACTATGGCTGTTATAACTTGTGCATCTTCGAATGGGGCTATGTACTATTTGGTTCACACAAGTTTGCTTGCCCACGCAACTGTTTTCTCTTACTTTTTCCTACCGGTTCACTGCATGCGCATCGCAATATTTCACGTACCTGCGTGTTCGCTACGCTCATGCATATTCCTTCTGTGCATGCTCAAAGAGCCGAAAAATAACTGAATTTTTTTTTTAAAAGATGGCAGTGTGCAAGGACCAACAAAAACCAAACTGGAGTCGTTGTGCCAAAATTGCACAATTGGCAAGCCACTACCAGAAAGGTGCACCAGGCGCACTAGTAGGAACCCACCTCTATTGCAGAGAAACATTTTGGATAGTTGCACAACTAAGAATACACTTAATAAGACCTCCCCACACAACCCTTTCCAAGTTTCAATGCAACTGCTATTGATGCGGAGACCAAGCAAATGTATTAATTGCTGTTAGATCATAGAACTTTGACAAATGGGAAGAACACTTTTCCCTTTGTATATATTCATCCCCTTTTAGTTATAATCAATGTATTTGCCTGTCTATCTATAGTCTGTCTGTCTATCATCTATCTATCTATCTATCTATCTATCTATCTATCTATCTATCTATCTGTCTATCTATCATCTATCCATCCATCCATCCATCCATCCATCTATCTTCTATTCTATCCATCTATCATCCATTTTTCATCGATCCATCGATCCATCGATCCATCGATCCATCGATTAATCGATTAATCGATCTATTGATCTATTGATCTATCTTCTATTCTTTCAATCTATCTATCTATCTATCTATCTATCTATCTATCTATCTATCTATCTATCTAATCTATCTATCTATCTAGCATTTATCTAGCATCTAGCATTTATCTGTCTGTGTTTCTGTCTGTCTGTCTGTCTGTCTGTCTATCATCTATCATCACGTAGGTGCCTCTCTATATTTATGGCTCCATCTCTCAATCTCAATGACTCTAAATGATCAATCTCAATGACTCTAAATGATGAAGGTGGTGCCGTGGATATTGCCTACCTGGACTTCAGCAAAGCCTTTGATACGGTTCCACATAAAGAGCTGATAGATAAATTAGTGAAGATTGAACTTAATCCCTGGATAGTTCAATGGATTTGCAGCTGGCTGAAGCATAGACATCAGAGAGTTATTGTTAATGGCGAGTATTCTGAGCAGAGTCAGGTTACAAGCGGTGTGCCACAAGGGTCTGTTCTGGGTCCTATTCTTTTTAATATATTTGTGAGTGACATAGGGGAAGGTTTGGTAGGGAAGGTTTGCCTATTTGCCGATGACTCTAAAGTGTGCAATAGGGTTGATATTCCTGGAGGCGTCTGTAATATGGTAAATGATTTAGCTTTACTAGATAAATGGTCTAAGCAATGGAAACTGCAGTTTAATGTTTCCAAATGTAAAATAATGCACTTGGGGAAAAGGAATCCTCAATCTGAGTATTGTATTGGCAGTTCTGTGTTGGCAAATACTTCAAAAGAAAAGGATTTAGGAGTAGTGATTTCTGACAGTCTCAAAATGGGTGAACAGTGCAGTCAGGCGGTAGGGAAAGCAAGTAGGATGCTTGGCTGCATAGCTAGAGGTATAACAAGCAGGAAGAGGGAGATTATGATCCCACTATATAGAATGCTGGTGAGACCACATTTGGAATACTGTGTTCAGTTCTGGAGACCTCACCTACAAAAAGATATTGACAAAATTGAACGGGTCCAAAGACGGGCTACAAGAATGGTGGAAGGTCTTAAGCATAAAACGTATCAGGAAAGACTTAATGAACTCAATCTGTATAGTCTGGAGGACAGAAGGAAAAGGGGGGACATGATCGAAACATTTAAATATGTTAAAGGGTTAAATAAGGTCCAGGAGGGAAGTGTTTTTAATAGGAAAGTGAACACAAGAACAAGGGGACACAATCTGAAGTTAGTTGGGGGAAAGATCAAAAGCAACATGAGAAAATATTATTTTACTGAAAGAGTAGTAGATCCTTGGAACAAACTTCCAGCAGACGTGGTAGATAAATCCACAATAACTGAATTTAAACATGCCTGGGATAAACATATATCCATCCTAAGATAAAATACAGAAAATAGTATAAGGGCAGACTAGATGGACCATGAGGTCTTTTTCTGCCGTCAGACTTCTATGTTTCTATGTTTCTATCACAGAAAGTTTTTCTTTATTGTTTGCTCCTCATTGGTCTTTCAAGTCTATTGATGGGTCCATCTACCCTGATGTTGATTGTCCTCTTCTTTCCACCCAACTCATTCTCTGTCTCTCCCTCCCTCCCTCCCTCCCTCTCTTTTTCTCCATCTTAAAATAGTATATTTTGTTCTGAGGAACAAGCCAATGAAAGCTGGCACAATCCCCTTGCGTTTCTATTTCTGTTGTCATACTCTAGGGATATAAAGACCCTCCCCAGACTATAAGTAGTATGTAAGATAGGAGTTTACACAATCCAGATGTAGTGTGTGCCTGCATCCCATCAGGAGAGCAGCTGCCACTAAATCTGAACATTTCTAAACATGGATAGTGGAAGTACAGAAGCTTTGCCCTGGGCAGCAGAACAACTGGGAAATTGCTTTTATAATCTCACGCACGGCATTTTCCTTATGAAAAGTACACATTTTGAATGTGTAGGACAGTCCTTTCACTCTAATTAAACACAGTGTAGTGGAAATATATGGGTTACCAACAGTGTAATGTGACAATGATTCAAGAAGAATTAGGTTCCATGCCAAGTGGCAGTTGGTAACTCAGAGACGGGGGAAAAAGGGAAAAATAAATAAAAACCCAACTGGCAAGACAACCTGTTCCTTACAACAAATAGATGAGGTTCTCTCCACCTCCACAGCTCATTTGATCATGAGTTCATTATTCTCCTATGCACATAGGCAGTTCTAATGCTTTTTGTCTGCATGAGCAACAGACAAATTAAAGATTTGGTATCCTGCCCTTTCTCCATAGGAGGAAAAAAAATGTCCTTGAAATAGTTGGGGCAGCCAAAAGCTTTAAAGATCTCACCTTTAAAAAAGAGATTTATTTAATGCAAGAGTACATGTAATTTTAAATTTTTCAGACCTGTTTGGTCAATGGATGGTGTTGCGTCCTGGCATCCCCAACAACAGCCGGGATCGCATGTCATTGACTGCTTGACTTAGCGGGAGTTCAGGCGCCTCTGATTGGATCTCATGTTTGACAGCTCAGCATAAAAGAGCTGTTAGAATGCTGCTAAGGCAATTCAGTTACTTCAAGTGTACTTGTTGTTTTTAATTTAACTTAACTTAACTTAACTTAACTTAACTTAATTTACTCTCACTCCAAAACGGACTCTGAGCAGCTTACAATAGGAATAAATACAACAATAAAAACAGTTAAAATCTAATAAGAAAATTCAACAATACAATAAAACAGTAATGACACAAAAAACCATACATATTTGTAATCAACCTAATTCCAAGCCTGCTGGAAAAATCCAGGTCTTAACGGCTTTCCAGAAGACCGGTAGGGTGGAGATAGTGCAGATCTCTGGGGGCAGCTAGTCCCAAAGGATCGGAGCCACCCCGGCCACATTGTTCCTGTTGCCGTTGTACAATAAAGTCTTCAATGAACCAGATTCGTGTTATGTCCAGTATATAACAAGTGGAAGAGGAGATTGAGGAAACTTCAGTTCTCATGTGTCCTGAGAAAGGACATTGTTTAATATACTCAAAGGTGGCTTGGCAGCTCAGTGGTTAAAATGCTGGACTTGTCAGCTGGAAAGCCAGAAGCTTAGGTTTGAGACCCAAGATCCAGTGCAGATATTCTCCCTCTTACGGGATCTAAGGAGGCATTCTCTGTCACAATGCATATGTGGTGGACGAATATAATAGAATAGAGTAGAATAGAGTAGAGTAGAGTAGAATAGAATAGAATAGAATAGAATAGAATAGAATAATTCTTTTATTGTCCAAGTGTGATTGGACACACAAGGAAATAGAATAGAATAGAATAATTCTTTTATTGTCCAAGTGTGATTGGACATACAAGGAAAGAATAGAATAGAATAGAATAGAAAATTCTTTTATTGGCCAAGTGTGATTGGACACACAAGGAATTTGTCTCTGGTGCATATGCTCTCAGCGTACATAAAAGAAAAAGATACATTTGTCAAGAATCATGGGGTACAACACTTAATTATTGTCAAAGGGTCAAATAAGCAATCAGGAAATGATAAATATTAATAAAAATCTTAAGGATACAAGCAACAATTTACAGTCATACAGACCTAAGTGGGAGAAGATGGGTGACAGGAATGATGAGAAAACACTAGTAGTAATAGTAGTGCAAACTCAGTAAATAATTTGGCAGCATTGAGGAAATTGCCCCGAGTCCTCAGAGAGGGACGTCATACAAATCCAATTAACAATCAGTAATAAATTATTTGTTTAGCAGAGTGATGGTGTTTAGGAAAAAAACTGTTATTGTGCCTAGTTGTCTTGGTGTGCAGTGCTCTAGAATGACGTTTTGAAGGTAGAAGTTGAAACAGTTTATGTCCAGGATGCGAGAGGTCAGCAAATATTTCCACAACCTTCTTTTTCAATTGTGCAATATACATCCTCCCCATAAGATTTAAAAACTCTAAACTCGACTACTGTAATGCTCTTTACATGGGGCTACCTTTGAAAAGTGTTCGGAAACTTCAGATCGTGCAGAATGCAGCTGCGAGAGCAATCATGGGCTTCCCAAGGTATGCCCATGTTACACCAACACTCCGCAGTCTGCATTGGTTGCCGATCAGTTTCCGGTCACAATTCAAAGTGTTGTCTATGACCTATAAAGCCCTTCATGGCACCGGACCAGATTATCTCCGTGACCGCCTTCTGCTGCACGAATCCCAGCGACCAGTTAGGTCCCACAGAGTGGGCCTTCTCCGGGTCCCGTCAACTAAACAATGTCGCTTGGTGGGACCCAGGGTAAGAGCCTTCTCTGTGGCGGCCCCGGCCCTCTGGAACCAACTCCCCCTGGAGATTAGAATTGCCCCCACCCTCCTCGCCTTTCGTAAGCTCCTTAAAACCCACCTCTGCCATCAGGCATGGGGGAACTGAGATATTCTTTCCCCCCTAGGCCTTTACAATTTATGCATGGTAGATTTGTTTGTATGTACATTTGGTTTTACAAATAAGGGTTTTTTAATTGTTTTAGTATTAGTTTTAGTATTGGATTTACATGATGTTTTATATTATTGATGTTAGTCGCCCCGAGTCTACGGAGAGGGGCGGCATACAAATCCAATAAAAAAATAAAAAAATAAAAAAATAAAAATAAATAATAAATTATTTGTTTAGCAGAGTGATGGTGTTTAGGAAAAAACTGTTCTTGTGTCTAGTTGTCTTGGTGTGCAATGCTCTACAATGATGTTTTGAAGGTAGAAGTTGAAACAGTTTATGTCCAGGATGCGAGAGGTCATTAAATATTTTCACAGCCGTCTTTTTCACTTGTGCAATATACATCCTCCCCATAAGATTTGGATACCCAAAAGGTGTTGGTCTTTTAAGCTTTTTTTTAAAAAAAACCCCTGCCTTTTCAGGCTTTTGGGTCAGGATAACAGTGAAGCCAATATTTGTATATTTTTATAAAGATATCGCCTCTCATAGCCAAAGAAATGAAATGATATTCCCAGGTACGCCTCGAGTATTCAGATTTTAAAGTTGTCTTTTAGGACTAATGATGGATAAACAAAAAGAAGCCACGGAAGATTATTTTGGTACCAATAAAGGAGGATATTTGTAGCTCTGGATTGAAATGAAGGGACCATTACCAGCACTGATGATGTTACCTGGTTTGGGTAATGAAATGACTGCAAGGAAACAGCCAAGCTCAGAGCGCACCGAGGACCTCCTGATTATTTTAGTATATGATTACTGTGGCAAGATTATTATATGCACATAGATGGAAAGTTTTGACAGCACCGCCTGTGGAGCGAAGAGTTGTTGAAAATTGACAGATCTTGCCGAGATGGATCAACTAACTTCTTTGATTAGAGAAAAGACACTATCTACATTTATTGGTCACTGGAACCCTCTTATGGACTTTTTGTGTGTAAAATGAACAAAAAATGAACGTGTGGTTTTGATGATTAGACAGATTAGATTATAGAAAGAAGAATATGATGGTGTAACTTCAGAGACGGAAGTTAAAATACAATAGTGCTTACAAAATATTGGCAGCATAGTATATTTTTTCCTTTGGTTTTATTTTTCCTCCTTTTCTTGCATTTTTTATTTTGCTTTATTTATTTATTTATTTATTTATTTATTTATTTATTTATTTATTTATTTATTTATTTATTTATTTATTTATTTATTTATTTATTTGTTTGTTTGTTTGTTTGTTTGTTTGTTTGTTTGTTTGTTTGTTTGTTTGTTTGTTTGTTTGTTTGTTTATTTATTTATTTATTTATTTATTTATTTATTTATTTATTTATTTATTTATTTATTTATTTATTTATTTATTTATTTATTTATTTATTTATTTATTTATTTATTTATTTATTACTTAGATTTGTATGCCGCCCCTCTCCGAAGACTCGGGGCAGCTCACAACATGTAGAAACAAATCATAAGCAATCAGACAAATTTAAAATATTTAAATATTTAAAAAACCCCATATGCTAACAGTCACACACACAGACATACCATGCATAAATTAAACGTGCCCAGGGGGAGATGTTTCAGTTCCCCCATGCCTGACGGCAAAGGTGGGTTTTAAGGAGTTTACGGAAGGCAGGAAGAGTAGGGGCAGTTCTAATCTCCGGGGGGAGTTGGTTCCAGAGGGCCGGGGCCGCCACAGAGAAGGCTCTTCCCCTGGGGCCCGCCAACCGACATTGTTTAGTTGACGGGACCCGGAGAAGGCCCACTCTGTGGGACCTAATCGGTCGCTGGGATTCGTGCGGCAGGAGGCGGTCTCTGCTTTCCTTCTTTTTCCTCTTCTCTTTGTTATTTTATGTTAGTTTGTATCAAGTGTCATCTTCTTTATTTAAACGTTTTAATAAAAATACATACGTAGCGTTCAGATTTTAAAGATACACGGCTTCTTTTCTCAACCTTAAATTCTTGGGCTTCCTTTTTCACAGGTGTAATTTGCTCTGAAAAGAAACAGAAACCTATCACTACCTCCATTTCTTCCCCATCTATTTGCTGGGAATTGAGAGATCAAGGTGTCATGGTCTTAATTTATATTTAATGTTGAGTTTCAAGCCAACTTTTGTAATCTCCTTCTTTATGCACATTAAGAGATTATTTAGTTCCTCTTCACTTTCTGCCATTAAAATGGTATCATCTGCATATCTGAAGTTGTTGATGCTTCCCCCAGCAATTCCAATATTTGATTCATCTATCCCTGCCTTTGCATATAAGTTGGAGAACCCACAGTCTCCATGGTAGACTGTTCCACTATCGTACTGATTGTATTGAAGTGCTGCATTATAGTTCTCTGAGTTACGTACCTTATCTAAGTAGATGCATCTTATACCTGTGAAAAGGTATAAATGAACATCCTGTCTTGAACTGTATCTTCTCCAACAGCCTGGGACTTCTCTGGCTTCTAAGGTTCTATTAAATTCCAACAGCCCGATTCCTTCTTTGCTGCCTTTCCAGATTTAGAGCAGAGGTTCTCAATCTTTCTAATGCTGCGACCCCTTAATACAGTTTCTCATGTTGTGGTGACCCCCAACCATAAGTCTAGTGCCAATTCTCCCAACAGAACTTTAAGCTGATTGGCAGGAAGGTCAGAGGACACCCCCATTGTAAACGCCTGATTGGTCGGATTGTAAAAATATGTTCCAAGGCGCCAGAATAGAAGCATTAGTTGTTACCACCATGGGAAATTTGTCTTAGGTGACCCCTGTGAAATGTTCATTTTACCCCCAAAGGGGTTCCAACCCCCAAGTTGTGAACCACTGCTTCAAATGGCAGGAGAGAGAAAAAAAGAAAAACAACCTCCAGGATTATTATTATTATTTATTAGATTTGTATGCCGCCCCGCTCCGTAGACTGTAAAGGCTTTGCTAATTGTAAAGTTAGATGAATTATAAGGCAACCAGAAAAAAGGCTTGGGAAAAAAAAAATTTTGCAAATGGAAAAAAAGAGAGAATTTTTTTCTAAATTTAAGAAGAAAAGTTCAGAATAGACTTAACCGGTTGGAGGTCAGTTCATACAAGGACTACCCATATTCTGATATGTATTCATGACCACGAGTAAAAAATGTCTCTCTTTCATCTTTAAAATTTAAGAATTAGAGAAAATAAGTTTAAAAAAAGTAATGTTTTTATTTTAAATTTCTGATTAACTTCAAGCTGAGTTTTAAGTAGGAATTTAAAACCCTCATTCAATGCGAGCAGTCCTTGTTTAGCAACTGGATTCTTTAGCAATGATTCGCAGTTATGTCAGTGATGGAAAAGTAACTTTGCAAGCAATTTTCATATTTATAATATTTGAAAGTCAATAAAAGCAAAGGAAAGTTGAAGTTAGGTCATCGGCACAATTGCAGTTCCACTTAGTAACTACTGCACTTAACATCTGAATGGATGATCCCAGTTGTGATCACTGAAGAAGGACTACCCATATTCTGATATGTATTCATGATCATGAATAAAAAAATGTCCCTTTTTCATCTTTAAAATTCTTAATTATTCCCATTTTCTCCTACTGGTTACATACTTTTGTAAGCATTGCCTGTTCCCGTTCTTCATTTGCTTAGTCATACCTGGTTTTTTTTTTTTTTTTTTAAATATTTATTCTAAAGTCAAAGTACTAAATATTTCTATATGACTTTCTTGAAGAAGTGTGTTAAAAATAAAATTATCAGAAGACCCTTTGTTCTTTTTATTGTTTAGATCACTCACGCCCTCTAGTGGGCCAGTAAGCTCTTACAGCTTATTTCTGATCACACCATTTTATTCATTATCCATTTTTAAAAGTAAATACTGTACAGTCCCATTTTAGAAGAAAAAAAAGTGAAAAAGAAAGGAACACAATAATCTTCGGTCTTAGAAAGGTACTGATTAGTTCTATCTCAAATCAAAACAAGCTGAAGTCCCTGTCAGAGATTTTGACAGGATATGTGTTTAGCCTACATGTTTGCTTCAATATCAGAATACCATTACCACTGCACATTTTCCAAAAGTTGTTGTTATCAGTAGTAGAGCTGGATTGTTAAATTTGTGTGTGTGTTAACATATACACAGAGTGAAGGGCTGCAAAAAAAATTACTACCTCACTATGGGAGTGGCTTATTGTGTGGGTGTGACTTGATGGTCATGTGACTGGGTAGGAGTGGCTTGCCAGCCATGTGACCAGGTGGGAGTGACCTGACAATCATGTGATCGGGCGGTGGCTTAAAGGTCATGTGACTGGGTGGGAGTAGCTTACTGACCAAGATAAATTTTCAGATAGGTGCTTGGACTCTTTTTCAGTTGATTAACTCACATTATTGGAATAATTTTAATAATAATAATGTAATAATAATAATAATAATAATAATAATAATAATAATAATAATTTATTAGATTTGTATGCCGCCCCTCTCCGAAGACTTTGTGGAATAGCCACAAAAAGGACAAATGATAGACAGCATTATTTGTTGAGGAGCACAGTAACATTTTAAGGTTTTGTACTAAACCAACAAGGTTCAGTATGATAACAGATTAGGCAAGTAGTTTGATTTTCTTTAACAGCTATAAAAGTTCATTTCTAGATAATGATTAAAATGATTAAAGTGTTTATGGGTAAAAACATACTATTTAATTATTTCCTATTTTAAAAGTAATTAAGGATCTTAGTAAGGTACTAGAGAAGGAAGGACAATAAAAACTATTAAGTATTCAACTAATACTGTGCCCCCTCCCGTGGGGGCAACACCCCATCACTGCACACACCTACACACACATACTAACATACCCCTTCCCCACTCTGCCTTTGTATACTCAATAGCCTGGGTAGGGTGAAGCTTTCTATGGACATCAACACGTCCTTGAAAACTTTACTTCGAATTGAACAATATTAAACTCTATCCAGCTTGTGTGAAATCGGACCAGAATATCTCCGGGACCACCTTCTGCCACATGAATCCCAGCGACCGGTTAGGTCCCACAGAGTTGGCCTTCTCCGGGTCCCGTCGACTAAACAATGTCGTCTGGCGGGACCCAGGGGAAGAGCCTTCTCTGTGGTGGCTCCGACCCTCTGGAACCAGCTCCCCCCAGAGATTAGGATTGCCCCCACCCTCCTTGCCTTTCGGAAACTCCTTAAAACCCACCTCTGCCATCAGGCATGGGGGAATTGAAACATCTCCCCCTTGCCCATGTAGTTTTTGTGTATGATTCAATTGTGTGCTTTTTAAATATATATTGGGGTTTCTTTTGGATTTTTTAACCTAAAACTGTAATTTAGATTGCTAAATATTAGATTTGTTACTATGTATTGTTGTGAGCTGCCCCGAGTCTGCGGAGAGGGGCGGCATATATATACAATAAATCTAATCTAATCTAATCTAAGATATAACATCATTAATTTGTTTGGTGCTAACCAGAGGTGGTGTGGTATTCAACCGGTTTGGGCAAACCGCACACGCTCACATTTGTGAACTGGTAAAAGAAAGTGAGTGAATATGGACTCTGGCACTAACACAAACATATAACAGATACAAACTCAAAGTAAACCACTCTAAACTCGACTGCAGGAAATACGACTTTAGTAACCGAGTAGTTGATGCATAGGACTCGCTACCAGACTCTGTAGTATCATCACCAAACCTCCAAAGCTTTACCCTTAGACTATCCACTGTTGACCTCTCCCGATTCCTAAGAGGTCAGTAAGGGGCGTGCATAAGTGCACCAGAGGGCCTTCCGTCCCCTGTCTTAATGTTTCTCTTTTACTAGTATCATGTATATAAACATTGTTATATCTTTGTATACCATCAATACATACTCGACAAAACGAACGAACAAACAAACAAACAAACAAATAAAATTTCATTCAAAGACAACAGTTGTGCTTTCTTAATATGGGTGGTGTGTTTGGAATGTTGTGCAAACAGCCAGCAGGTGCCACTACAAGCTTAGTTTACAAAGACCATAACTAATCATTTCCTACTCCCCCCACTTCCCCCATCTGGGCCAACATGCTAAAATGACTTGTCCAGTGAGTAAGAGTCCTCACATCTGGTTTTATACTTTAAAGGCTTGCCTGATCAATATGGCCTAATTGTGAACTGCTAATTGCAAATTACTTTCATTCCATATATATATTTACAGAGCATTATGGGCTTTTGAATCAAATACACCAAAACCCCACTATCCCCCCCCCCTTGCAGATGGGGCTGTGATTAGCTTGCAGTCATAGTGGATGGGGAGGCTATTGTAAGGGTATGTGGAAATAATTTTAGGAGACAGGAAAGACAGCTGCAAAGTTTAACACCTGTGTGTAAATGATACTCCAGTCCACACAAAGAAGGAGACTGTGAAAACATTTTGGAAGGGACTCACCTTCGTTTTCCCAAGAGTAAAAGGAAAGAAGGGCAGAGATGCTTTCTGTTGTGTCCAGAGGACAGTTAGGCCTTGTACCCGCCCCATATTCCTTGGGCGGGAAAATACTGCAAGGTGATTGGTTGGCTCAGCCTGGCAGCCTGGGATATATATAGCTGCCAGGCACGGCCATGTTGTCGTTGTCTTGTTTCCATTCTATGAACCGTTTACCTTCTGCTCTAATAAAAAAGAACCGTTACTTACTCTAAGATTAGATTAGATTAGATTTATTGGATTTATATGCCGCCCCTCTCTGCAAACTCGGGGCGGCTCACAACAATAATAAAAAACAGTACATAATAAAAATCCAATGCCCACCAATCTAATTACAATTTAAAATGAGTAATTTCCTAAAACAATCCCAATATATATAAAAAACAGGCACACAGTCAATCAATCAACAACACAACATGGGCAAGGGGGAGGTGTTTTAGTTCCCCCATGCCTGACGGCAGAGGTGGATCTTAAGGAGTTTACGAAAGGCAAGGAGGGTGGGGGCAATCCTAATCTCAGGGGGGAGCTGGTTCCAGAGGGTCGGCCCCCCCACAGAGAAGGCTCTTCCCCTGGGTCCCGCCAGATGACATTGTTTAGTCGACGGGACCCGAAGAAGGCCGACTCTGTGGGACTTAACCGGTCGCTGGGATTCGTGCGGCAGGAGGCCGTCCCGGAGATAACCTGGTCCAGTGCCATGAAGGGCTTTATAGGTCATAACCAACACTTTGAATTGTGACCGGAAACTGATCGGCAACCAATGCAGACTGTGGAGTGTTGGAGTAATATGGGCATACTTAGAGAAGCCCATAATTGCTCTCGCAGCTGCATTCTGCACGATCTGAGGTTTCCGAACACTTTTCAAAGGTAGCCCCAGTCTGCAGTTTGATTTTTGTAAGGATTTAATACTTTCAGTCTTGCAAAAGTCTGTTAGTATAACTTTACAACAAGGATAGAGCTGCTACTCCAAGTTAACATAGTAGTAAGGGAGGGATATTAGAGGTCTTCTAGTCCACCCCGCTGATCATTTTTCACAACAGGATCTTTTCCAATGAGTGACTATGTTCTTCCACATCTTACAATGCCATTTTCCAACTTTAATAAAAATGTGCAGGAAAAAAGCCAAACAAAACCACCACCTCACGTTATAGAACATAATGTAAGCTAAATCATTGTATGAATGAAGATAGCTCGTAAAACATATGTTTGGTAATATGATTCCCCCCCCCCAAAATGTATATTAAGAAAAAAATGAAGATTCATGGATACACAAACATACCTTTAAAAAAAAAAACCTGATTGGGTGAAAAATATGTTCACATATTGTAACATATGCTAAAATGTTTGTGTAGAATGGCTTTGGGTTAACATTCCAACTGAGTATAATCCCATCTTCTGTCAACGAGGCACTCAAAAAATAATTCCATCTGCACTGATTTTTATTTAAAGAGGTTGTATGAAATGTTCAGCACCAACCAGCAAGGGTTTTGAACTTCTCTACTTTGTATTTCTAGGAAGATGGAATCGACAAAAAACAGACTGAGCTTTCTCAGTCTGAAAGAGGATGCAAAACTGGGGCCATTTGATCTCATCAATGCATTGATAAAAATATCTACTCGTTGCTTATTTGACCTCTGTGACAATCATTAAATGCTGTACTTCACGATTCTTGACAAATGTATCTTTTCTTTTATGTACACTGAGAGCATAGGTACCAAGACAAATTCCTTGTGTGTCCAATCACACTTGGCCAGTAAAGAATTCTATTCTATTCTATTCTGTTCTGTTCTGTTCTGTTCTGTTCTGTTCTGTCCTGTTCTATTCTATTCTATTCTATTCTATTCTATTCTATTCTATTCCAGATCGTGCAGAATGCAGCTGCGATAGCAGTCATGGGCTTCCCCAGGTATGCCCATGTTACACCAACACTCCGCAGTCTCCATTGGTTGCCAATCAATTTCCGGTCACAATTCAAAGTGTTGGTTATGACCTATAAAGCCCTTCATGGCATCGGACCAGAATATCTTTGAGACCGCCTTCTGCCGCACGAATCCCAGCAACCGATTAGGTCCCATAGAGTGGGCCTTCTCCGGGTCCCGTCAACTAAACAATGTTGGTTGGCGGGCCCCAGGGGAAGAGCCTTCTCTGTGGCGGCCCCGACTCTCTGGAACCAGCTCCCCCCAGAGATTAGAACTGCCCCTACCCTCCTTGCCTTTCGTAAACTCCTCAAAACCCAACTTTGTCGTCAGGCATGGGGGAACTGAGATATCTCCCCCGGGCCTATACAATTTATGTATGGTATGTTTGAACGTATGTCTGTTTAATAATGGGTTTTTTAAAATATTTTAAATGGTAAATTATTAGATTTGTCATGAACTGTTTCTATTGTGTTGTGAGCCGCCCCGAGTCTATGGAGAGGGGCGGCATACAAATCTAATAAATAAATAAATTCCATTCCATCCCATCCCATTCTATCCTATCCTCTTCTACTGTAAATACACATTTGGGGTGTTTATTCTAGGGGACAGGTTTATGTTGTGGTTGGCAGAACAGGCTTATTTATTTATTTTTTTGCCTTCCTTCCCCAAACTCTAAAATATCCTTTTGGGCATTGCACAACCAGCTCTACCTACAAATGAAAACTCCTTCTCCCTTTTGTAACAGGGGTGGAGTTGATTTCACATCATTACTCACCTTTGCATCAAGGACAGTACCTTATCGGTAACCTTGGAGAGTGTATTTATTATCAATTGCATCCACCTACTGAGGTTCTGCAGAGGGAAACTCCACATTGCTCCTCCACCACCACCTAATATTAAGAGAGTGGCGGTGGAGAAAAGCAAAATCCATTCTGAGGATACCTTACAGGAAAGGTTAATGGCTTGACTTACTTCCTCACTTTCTGCAGAAGTCCATTTGCTTTTCCATTCTCTCCTTGTTCTTTTTCCCCACCCGAAGCCCCAAAGACGATGTTTAACCTCCTAAAAAGAAGCAATCTCCTTCCCTTCTCCAAGTATTACTGTTATCAGTGAGCCCCCCAACCCACCCCCTATAGAAAATGGAGGCATTCACTATCTGGTTTTGATCACATTGTGAACGGGCTATTCAGCAGAGCCCCAGGGATACACAGTGTTATCTGTTTGGTCTCTGTGGACTTTGGCTGGCTGTGTTGTTCAGATACCTCTCTGAAAGTTTGGACAACTATGTCAAATTTCTCTGAGATGCATACTAATTTTAGATGCTTGCTTGGCATTGAAAGTGTATAGCAATAGCATTTAGACCTATATACCACTTCCTAGTGCATTTACAGCCCCCTCTAAGTGGTTTACAGAATCAGCATCTTGCCCCCAACAATCTGGGTCCTCATTTGCCCCACCTCAGAAGGATGGAAGGCTGAGTCAGCCTTGAACCTGGTGAAATTTCAACTGCCAAATTGCAGGCAGCTGGCAGGCAGCAGAAGTAGCCTGCAGTACTGCTCTCTAACCACTGCGCTACTACAGCTCAGAAGGTCAAAGATCACCTTAGACCTTTTTTCTATCCTTTCAATATGATGGTACAGTATGCCTGATCATCAGCTTTTTTTGACTATCATTCCCACCTTTGCAAGAACCAATACACAGTCCAGCTGTTCTTGTGATTAGCGTCCTTCAGAACCCAGCCCAGCCTCTGTCTCTGAGACAAACTTCCTACTTCTGTTAAGGACGACTCAAGGACGTCCTTTACTTGCACAGCTTCTTCTCCAAGCTGTATTTTGCTTTTTTATGAAGCCAGTAAAGTACAGTTTATTATGGAAATGGTTAAATTTAAGGACTGTACGTTGCTTGGATTTCTTCCTTGAAAGCCCATACCTGTTGTGAGTGGTCCTGGACCAACTCTGGTAACGATAGATTCTGAGAAGAATGAACCAGGCCCATCTTGGTACGCTGGGTCTGTAGTTTTGTCAGCTGAGGCAGAAAGTGAGATTGAGGGAGAAATAGACCTGGATGAACCTGAAAGACCACCAGAGGTGGCAGATCTGCCAATGACAGTAGGGTCTGACTTAGAGGAGGAGGAGGAGGAAGAAGAAGAAAAGCCTTTGTTAGATGCCCTCTTTAGAAGACTAAGAAAAAGACTAGAATACTTGCATGGGAAAAGGAAGTAGTCGGTAGTTTGTTAACTCTAGGGAATTGTTGACCACTCCCCATAGGTATTTAAAGGGGGCCGATGGGAAATCTGGGGTGGAGCTCCAATGTTTTGTAATGGAGACTGTTGATGTTTGGGGTTCCATCCATGTTATGCTAGCCAACTGTTGTTTCTCAGCTATAAACCTTGGAGCAAAAGTGCCTTGTCTGTGGAGAAACTGCAAAGCTGTAAATGTAAGTCAGTGAAACTGGAGACTCTTTATCTCATAAAGGAATGCGTAATTAGCATTGATTTGCAACAGCAGCCTAGCTGCTGGACTGATATCTTTTATCTCCTCTCACTGAGGAGCTGCCAAGATGACTTCGCTTGCATGAATTTGGCTTGTATAAATGCTGCTTTCTATATAAAAAGGTTGATTTTAAAGTGTGTGGATTCCTCCTGTGTTTTCAATCTGCGTAGGCTCAGGATAGAATAATACCCAGCCTTTTTCATCCCAAAAGCAGGACTATATCAGCCTTACCCCTTTGGCGCCTCTGTGTTAAATAGTCATGATTGTAATTCAACATCTCCAGAATAATGCTAGTTGGCCAAAATCTTTAAAACTAGGCTGGCTGGGACTAAACGAAGCTAATCAAGATATCATTGCACGATCTATGCTGAGAAAATTTAATTTGTAGAAAATGCTGCCTCTCCTCTCGAAGATTTGATTCCTGGGTTAAAAGCACCTAAAGGATTACCCTTCTGGGATTTCGTCTTTTCATCTCTTTCGCTTCAAATTAATAGACTAGATAAACGTTAGCATTTATTTGGGGGGGGGGACGGTCACGATTTAAAGAGGGTGGATTTGTTTTGATGAAACTTAGAGCCACTGAGAGCAAAAATGCAATGTGAAGAACACATAGGCATCAGTTAATAATAGAATAGAATAGAATAGAATTTTTATTGGCTAAGTGTGTTTGGACACACAAGGAATTTGTCTTGGTGCATACGCTCTCAGCGTACATAAAATAAAATATACATTTGTCAAGAATCATGTGGTACAACACTTAATGATTGTCATAGGGGTCAAATAAGCAATGAAGAAGCAATATTAATAAAAATCTTAGGATATAAGCAACAAGTTACAGTCATACAGTCAACATGGGAGGAAATGGGTGATAGGAATGATGAGAAAAACTAGTAGAATAGAAGTGCAGATTTAGTAGAAAGTCTGACAGTGTTGAGGGAATTATTTGTTTAGTAGAGTGATGGCGTTCGGAAAAAAACTGTTCTTGTGTCTAGTTGTCTTGGTGTGCAGTGCTCTGTAGCGACGTTTTGAGGGTAGGAGTTGAAACAATTTGTGTCCAGGATGTGAGGGGGTCAGTAAATATTTTCCCCGCCCTCTTTTTGACTCGTGCAGTATACAGGTCCTCAATGGAAGGCAGGTTGGCAGCAATGCAATGACAAAACATGCCTTGTGGCTAGGGGTGGGCTTAAAAAAAATATAGCAAGATGTTCTCAGCCCGGTTGTTCGGTAGGTTCGGCCATGGTGGCTGTGGCCTAGTTGGCCTCCTGCACCACAGTGGGGGATGTTTTTGCCCTCCCCAGGTTCAGAGGATTTCCTTGAGCCTTTGGGTGGGTGAAAACGGCCTCTCCAGGTTCTGGAGGCCCTCTGGAGGTTGGAACAGGCCTGTTTCTGGCCTTCCTGAACTTCTGGTAGGCCTGTTTTTTGCCCTTCCCGAGCCTCCGTACACAACCCACACTTAGCTGCCTCAAAAAAGGCCCCCGAGGGGACTTCTGGGAGGGGAAGGATGAGGGTGGGTGGGCCAGGCAGGAGTGGGATTTGGGATTTCTCTGAACTGCACAGAATCTTAGGTAAAGGTTCTCCTGAATCCCTAAGGGACAAAATATCTATCTATCTATCTATCTATCTATCTATCTATCTATCTATCTATCTATCTATCTATCTATCTATCTATCTATTGTTAGAGTTGAAAGAGACCATGCAGGTCATCAAGTCCAACCCCCTGCCTGAGCAGGAATCCTAGAGCACCCCAGCCAAGTGGCAGTCCAATCTCCTCTTGAAAGTGTCCAGAGTTGGGGAGTTCACAACCTCCGCAGGCAGGTTGTTCTACTGGTTGATCGCTCTGACTGTCAGGAAGTTCTTCCTTACTTCTAGGTTGAATCTCTCCTTGGTCAGCTTCCAGCCGTTGTTCCTCGTCTGGCCCTCTGGTACTCTGGAGAATAGAGTGGCCCCCTCCTCTCTGTGGCAACCCCTCATATACCTGTATACAGCTACCAAGTCCCCCCTTGCCCTCCTTTTCTCTATCTATCTATCTATCTATCTATCTATCTATCTATCTATCTATCTATCTATCTATCTATCTATCATCTATTTATCTATCTAATCTATCTATCTGTCTGTCTGTCTGTCTGTCTGTCTGTCTGTCTGTCTATCTATTTATCTAATCTATCTATCTATCTATCTATCTATCTATCTATCTATCTATCTATCTATCTATCATCTATTTATCTATCTAATCTATCTATCTATCTATCTATCTAATATCTATCTATTTATCTATCTATCTATCTATCTATCTATCTATCTATTTATCTATCTATCTATTTATCTATCTATCTATGTATCTATCTATCTACCTACCTACCGATCATCTATCTATCTATCTATCTATCTATCTATCTATCTATCTATCTATCTATCTATCTATCTATCATCTATTTATCTATCTAATCTATCTATCTATCTATCTATCTATCTATCTATCTATAATCTATCTATCTATCTATCTATCTATCTATCATCTATCTATCTATCTATCTATCTATCTATCTATCTATCTATCTATCTATCTATCTCAATCAGCTTTCTTTTCCTCTCTCGGTCAACTTCACACACTCTCCCCCTCAGGTCCGTCTCAGCTCAGATGCAGCTCTACCCAGCAGGGACTAGGAACATGGATAAAACTTTCCTCCCCTCCTTCCTCAGGCCTCTGCTTACTTTGCCTCCTTCCCTAATGGTCTCCCTATCTTCTTTTCCCTCACAGCTGCTTCTCTGCTTTCCTCCCTACCACACTCATTCAATTGTTTCCAGCTGGCCATGATCCAATGCAAAAGATTCTGCCAGGAACGTTATTTATGAACTAGTTCTTCAAAGTCTCCTCAGCTCCTGCTGCTTCATCAGTTTCTAGCCGCCTTGTCTTCTGTTGCCCTCTCTTTCTATTGACCCATTTTTTCCCATGCATCAGACTATTTTACGATGACCCTTGCCTTCACATGATGGGTCCAAAATATCTAAACTTAGTATAATTATTAGAACTTCCAATAACTAGCCTTGGTTCACGGCAGCTAGTATTGAACAATTTGGTGTTCTTGAAGCCCAAGGTGTTTGCTACACTTATTTGTCTAGCACCACAATTGAATGCCATCCATTTATCTTCATTAAGCCTCTCTGATGTTTTTGCTTACCCAGCTGTATGCTACAACTGAAAACACAATGGACAATGCATACCACTGTCGCCAAACAACCGTTTCTGTCTCATGCTTTTAATACTTTGTTGAGATCTGTCATATTTTTATTACCAAGTCACAAAACTGCAGCCATTACCGATAGGGATTTTTAGGTCAAGGAAGATGTTTATTATTACAATTACCTACTCCCATATTTGGGTATGCCAGGGTTATTCGACAGGGAAAAAAAACATAGGTGTGTCTAGATTGCTCTGGCAATCTCACACTACTTACCAGAGCTTACAAAACTTTTGCCAGACCCACCCTCGAATACAGCTCATCTGTTTGGAACCCATATCGCATCTCAGACATTAACACCCTTGAAAATGTCCAAAGATACTTCACCAGAAGAGCCCTTCACTCCTCCACTCGAAATAGAATACCCTACGAGACTAGACTTTCAATCCTGGGCCTAGAAAGTTTAGAACTAAGACGCCTTAAACAAGATCTAAGTATTGCCCACAAGATCATATGCTGCAACGTCCTGCCTGTCGGCAACTACTTCAGCTTCAACCACAACAACACAAGAGCACGCAACAGATTTAAACTTAATATTAACCGCTCCAAACTTGACTGTAAAAAATATGACTTCAGTAACCGAGTTGTCGAAGCGTGGAACTCATTACAGGATTCCATAGTGTCATCCCCAAACCCCCAACATTTTACCCTTAGATTATCTACGGTTGACCTATCCAGATTCCTAAGAGGTCAGTAAGGGGTGAGTACAAGTGCACTAGTATGCCTTCCGTCCCCTGTCCTATTGCTCTCCTATATCTCCTATACCTTTCCTCTATTCCTATATCTCTTCTTCTATTCTTTCATTGATATGTTCTATTCCTATATCTTCTTTTCTATTATTTCTTAGATATATTTTACTATGAGTATCTCCTCTATAACCTTCATCATGTATTTTACTATGTGTATATTGATATATACCCACTAAAACCCTCATTGTGTATTGGACAAAATCAATAAATAAAATATTCATCGATTTTCACAGGTATGGGGCCCCAGGTTCAAATCCCAATAAGGGTGTGGCTACCTGATGAAGGAAAACAAGCCCAAAATAGATCTATAGTAGTCTCCCTTCTTTTTCAATATCAGCAAAGATATGTTACACTTATAGATTATAGTTGTCTGCTATGAAAAGCTTATCTGCCTTGGAATATGGCCCATGATGGGGCTGAGAGACAAAAGGAAGGTGTTATGCTCCTTTAATATACCAGGGTGACTAGATAAAAAATCACACATAACCCTTTCCTGGTACAAGCTGATATAGGAGATGAACCTGTAGCTAAAGGCTAAGGCCACTGCCTTACAAGGCTGAGCCCCAAGTTCAAATCCTAGTAAGGGTGTGGCTACCTGATGAAGGGAAATAAGCCCGAAATAGATATATAGTACTCTCCCTTCCTTTTCATTATCAGTAAAATATGCTTGCTACATACATACATACATACATACATACATACATACATACATACATGTACGCACAAATCCCAGCAACCAGTTAGGTCCCACAGAGTTGGCCTTCTCCGGGTCCCGGCGACTAAACAATGTCATTTGGTGGGATCCAGGGGAAAAGCCTTCTCTGTGGCGGCCCTGACTCTCTGGAACCAACTCCCCCCAGAGATCAGAATTGCCCCCACCCTCCTCACCTTTCGTAAGCTCCTTAAAACCCACCTCTGTCGTCAGGCATGGGGGAACTGAGATAACTTCCCCAGGCCTATATTGTTTATGTATGGTATGTTGTGTGCATCTTTTTCAAATTATGAGTTTTTAGTTTTAATTATTAGATTTGTATTGTATATTGTTTTTCTATTACTGCTGTGAGCCGCCCCGAGTCTACGGAGAGGGGCGGCATCCAATATATATGTCACATGTTTTTTTGCTGAATTTGAAAATTAAGGGAGACTAGGATAGATCTATTTCGGCCTTATTTTGGCCTCATCAGCTAGCCATACCCTCACTGGGACTTGAACCTGAAACCTTTGCCTTGTAAGGCAGAGAATTATCCTCTAGGCTACAGTATCCAATCCCTTCAGCTCTGCACCAGGGAAGGGTTACATATTTTTGTGTCGAATCACCCTGGTGTATTGAAGGAACATCACAGCTCCTTATTTGCCTCTCGGCCCAACCCAGGGCCATTTCCAAGGCAGTTAATTTTATTGATAGCCGAAAATTCTATCTATATGTGTCACATGTTCTTTTGCTGAATTTGAAAATTAAGGGACACTAGGATAGATCTATTTCGGCCTTATTTTGGCCTCATCAGCTAGCCATACCCACTGGGACTTGAACCTGCAACCTTTGCCTTGTAAGGCAGAGAATTATCCTCTAGGCTACAGTATCCAATCCCTTCAGCTATGTGTGTGTGTGTGTGTGTGTGTTTGTGTGTGTGTGTTTTCATAGATTTTCATGGGTACAGGTATGACGGTCTTGGTATATTCAGGTTTCTTCCCATGTAGGATTTGGAAATTTCTGGCGACGTTTCGACGAGGTCCCACTCGTCATCTTCAGGCTGGTGCTTCTGTCCTTGTTCTAGGGAGAACACAGAGAGACCTGAGCTGCCTTCCCTCTATAAATACTGGTGGGTGGGTGTGGTTTGATGGCTCAGCAGCTGCATGCTGTGTTGAAACTTCCTGGTGAATCCGTAGGGTAACACCTGGGGTCATTGATGTAACTGAGGTATGCTGATTAGTTGATGTTTGTGGATTGGGTGTGATATCCTGAGTAGTTGGAGCTTGCAGGTTACTTAGTTGTTTTGCAATGTGTGTTCTGAGTCTGGTTTCAGTTTGTATGGCTGGGATACGTTTGTTAATGAGGACTGGTTTCCAGATGTCTGGTAGTCGAGAGGTATCATCCCGCTTGTTTATATTTTGGGGATGTTTTTCTATCTCGATGGCTTCCATGATTATTCTTTTGCTGTAGCGTTCTGTTTTGGACATTAATTTAGTTCTGTCAAAATCAATTTCATCCTAAATGAGTTTTCGGAGAGGGGCGGCTTATAAATCCAATAAAACTTGAAACTTGAACTTGAAACTTAAATCCTACATGGGAAGAAACCCGAATATGCCAAGACCTTCATACCTGTACCCGTGAAAATCTACGAAAACAAATATATATAGAGAGAGACTGCCAATACTTTTACATTAATCATAATTGTCCTTTAAAGAGCTCTTGAAATTATCTGCAAACATTTCATGTTACAAATGGAATGAGTCCTTAGAAGCCAACTGAACATGGAAGTCTGGAAGCAAGCCATCTCATACCAAAAGAATAGCATATTTTTAAAAAAGCAAAGGGTTCCCTTCATACAAATCATATGTGGTTTATCTAGGATTTCAAGATCATTTTGGAGCTCTGTCTTCCCAGGAAGATAATCACTTTATACACCTGAGGGATATTTGTAAGGAGCTGGCTTTAAGTGTCAGAATTCAAGCTTTCCAATAAAGCCGCGAATGGGAGGATATAGAAGAATTCCTATAGAGAATGAAATTGAATCATGGGTGTATGAGCCTGATTAAAGAGGAAATGCTTAGGCTGCTTTTGCTTATCTGTTCAAGTTGGATGGAATGAACGCAGAGACATTCAGAACTTCTCAAAATGGGTTTCAGCTGGAGCTTGATTGAAAATTTGAAATTCGCACCAGGGTATCAAAAGTTCATTGAAGCCGATCTGGAAGTAAATGTTATGGTTCAAACATAAGCAGATAAATAAGGACTGTGTTCTACAAGGCACTATAAAGAGGTAGGAAAACTTACATCTCTTTGCCCCATTAAAAACGGTGCCTTCCTTCTTGACTCAGGGAAGTCATCAGAATAAAGGAGAACAATCGTTCTCTTGAGTGCAACAATAACGCGCTGAAGACAAAACTATCAGCGAACATGAAAAGGGTCATTGTAGATCAGAGCTCCCGTGATTAAATTTGTTGATGTTATTGTTCAACAGAATATCTCGGAAGCAGCCACACAAGTACAGCTAAAAGCAAGGTGACTGAACTAGTTACTTCCAGCAAATTCACAAACTCAAGATTCCCAGGCTGAAAATCCGAAATATTTAGTGGTAGAGGCCCAAACAGAATTTGGCTTTTAAAACACAGCAACCCAGTTTTCTATGCTAGGGGTCTGAAATACGCATCAGACCAAAATTAATATTTATTCATTTAAAACTTTTACGTAGCCACACATTTTATAACCATCTCTGATGTCTAATAAACAAGCACAACAGTGTAATGTATTTTCGGAATATTTATTTATTTGTTTGTTTTGTCAAGTACTTATTGGTGGTAAAAAAACAGGCCATTTTTAACAAAAATAGGGGTGGTTTTGCCTCCCCCCCAGCCCCCAGGAGCTCTCTGCAGGCTTTCCAAACATTCTGCCCACCCCATTTGAACACAAAATGGGTGGAAATGGGCTCCTGGAGGCCAGGAAGAACAAAAACTTTTTTCCTTACTTACCTCTTTGAAATTGTGTGCGTCTTATACACTGGTGCGTCTTATATAGGTGATGATACTACTCTGTATGCTACCCTAAAACTTTACCCTTAGACTATCCACTGTTGACCTCTCCTGATTCCTAAGAGGTCAGTAAGGGGCGTGCATAAGTGCACCAGCGTGCCTTCCGTCCCCTGTCCTAATGTTTCTTTTTTACTAGTATCATGTATATGAATATTATTATATTTTTGTATACTACAAATACATATGACAAAATAAAACAAAACAAAACAAATAAAATATAAAATATAAAATATAAAATATAAAATATAAAATATAAAATATAAAATATAAAATATAAAATATAAAATATAAAATATAAAATATAAAATATAAAATATAAAATATAAAATATAAAATATAAAATATAAAATATAAAATATAAAATATAAAATATAAAATATAACATATAACATATAACATATAACATATAAAATATAAAATATAAAATATAAAATATAAAATATAAAATATAAAATATAAAATATAAAATATAAAATATAAAATATAAAATATAAAATATAAAATATAAAATATAAAATATAAAATAGGTAGGTAGGTAGGTAGGTAAATTAGATAGATAAATAGATGATAGATAGATAGATAGATAGATAGATAGATTAGATAGATAAATAGATAGATAAATAGATGATAGATAGATAGATAGATAGATAGATAGATAGATAGATTAGATAGATAAATAGATAAATAAATAGATGATAGATAGATAGATAGATAGATAGATAGATAGATAGATAGATAGATAGATAGATAGGACGGTCTTGGTATATTCAGGTTTCTTCCCATGTAGGATTTAGAAATTTCTGGCGACATTTCGACGAGGTCCCACTCGTCATCTTCAGGCTGGTGTTTCTGTCCTTGTTCTAGGGCGAACACAGTGTGACCTGAGCTGCCTTCCTTCTATAAATACTGGTGGCTGGGTGTGGTTTGATGGCTCAACAATTGCCTGCTGTGTAGGAACTTCCTGGTGAGTCAGTGGGATAGCACCTGGGGTCATTGATGTAACTGAGGTATGCTGATTAGTTAATGGTTGTGGATTAGGCATGATATCCTGAGTAGCTGGAGCTTGCAGGCTACTTGATTGTTTTGCAATGTGTGTTCTGAGTCTGGTTTCAGTTTCTATGGCTGGGATACGTTTGAGGGCTGGTTTCCAGATGTCTGGTAGGCGGGAGGTATCATCCCGCTTGTTCATATTTTGGGGATGTTTTTCTATCTCGATGGCTTCCATGATTATTCTTTTGCTGTAGTGTTCTGTTTTGGAAATTAATTTAGTTCTGTCAAAATCAATTTCATTTCCTGTAGTTTTGAAGTGTTGGAAAAGGGAGGAGGCTTTTTTTCTTTTTTCCTTAATGCATTCTTATGTTCTGTAACACGTGCATAAGTACAGGTAGTCTTCAGCATACAACTACAATTGAGTCTGAAATTTCTGTTGCTAAGCGAGACAGTTCTTCAGTGAATTTTGCCCCATTTTACAACCTCCCTTGCCACAGTTGTTAAGTGGATCACTGCAGTTGTTAAGTGAGTGACCGCCATTCTTAAATGAATCTGGCTTCCCCATTGACTTTGCTTGCCACAAAATGTAATCCCGTGACCCAGGACACTACATCAGTCATAACCATGAGTCAGTTGCTGTGCATCTGGATTCTGCAATGGTCGTAAGTGTGAAAAATGGTCATAAGTCACATTTTTCAGTGCCATTATAACTTCCAAAACGGTCACTAAATGAACAGTTGTAAGTCGAGGACTACCTGCACATTACAGTTATTGTATTATCATAAATGATAGAACGAAAAGCTGATGTCTCCACAAAATAATAATAATTACATTTATAATAACAGCCATTTCCAAAATTTATTTCTAAATTACTTCTTTTTACAGTATTATCTATCTATCTATCTATCTATCTATCTATCTATCTATCTATCTATCTATCTATCTATCTATCTATCTATCTATCTATCGGATTTATATGCCGCTTCTCTCCGTAGACTCGGGGCGGCTAACAACAATTATAAAAACAACATGTAACAATCCAATCCAATACTAAAATAACTAAAAAAAAACCCTTATTATAAAAACCAAACATACATACAAACATACCATGCATAAATTGTAGAGGCCTAGGGGGAAAGACTATCTCAGTTCCCCCATGCCTGATGGCAGAGGTGGGTTTGAAGGAGCTTACGAAAGGCGAGGAGGGTGGGGGTAATTCTAATCTCCGGGGGGAGTTGGTTCCAAAGGGCCGGGGCCGCCACAGAGAAGGCTCTTCCTCTGGGTCCTGCCAAACGACATTGTTTAGTTGACGGGACCCAGAGAAGGCCAACTCTGTGGGACCTAACTGGTCACTGGGATTCATGCAGCAGAAGGCGGTCCCTGAGATAATCTGGTCCGGTGCCATGAAGGGCTTTATAGGTCATAACCAACACTTTGAATTGTGACCAGAAACTGATAGGCAACCAATGCAGACCTTGATTTTTCAGTTACTACTACAAATTTCTCTTGGATTATTATTTCTTCCATAGTTATCTGCACCACGTTGGCATAGATTAAGCAGCCCTTTAAAAGTGAGAGGCTTCATTAGCTCAAAGCACTAGAAAAGACCTGAATAACTTGGCTCTTCTGTTAAGTGAGCTGAAAATGTGTCCTGTGAAGGCTAAAACCAAGGGGAGAAATATATTGAAAATTGATGCAAAGAGACTAATTGGTGATTTTGGAAGCTGTATTAAAAACAAGAAAATCTGCCAATTGCTGTATTTTCATTTTTCAGTCTTATCATTTTCCTAATCCTAAATGTGTTAAAAACCAGTTTGCAAGTTTGCCATAAACTTTCCTGCTAATATGAACCTTCCTCCAAAAATGTATATAAAAGATTATTCAGAAGCCTAATAATAATAACATAATAGTAATAAATAATTTGCAGTGCCCTAGGGTCATGTGAGCATCTTTTGCAACCTTCTGACCAGTTGGAAGGGACCTTGGAGGTCTTCTAGTCCAACCCCCTCCTTGGGCAGGAAAACCTACACAACTTCAGACAAATGGTTATCCAACATCTTCTTAAAAACTTCCAGTGTTGGAGCATTCACAACTTCTGGAGGCAAGCTGTTCCATCGATTAATTGTTCTTACAGTCAGGAAATTTCTCTTTAGTTCTAAGTTGTGTTGTGGTTGGCTCTGGCCCAGCTCCTGCCCCAGGGAATGGAGAGGTGGATGCAGGGGAAACTTCAACATGTCACAGGCCTGTGTTATTGCCGACAGAATCAGTTCAGAGTTTAGTTCCTCGGAAGAAGAAGAAAGTGGGAGTGACTCGGCAGAGGAGGGCTTGGCACATAGCCCAGGCAGTCAATCACCCTTATCTTCCATTGATTTGGATGAAGATGTTTTGGATCCACGCAAGCGCAGAATTATGCGTAGAAGAGACCAAGTAAGGACATATTACAGGAGATAAGAGGGGCCACCTGTGTTTGGGTGGGGTTCCAGTAATTAGGGCTGCTGCTATAAATAGCAGCATGTGGGTTTGGCCGTTGTGGAAGAGTATCTGATTGCAGTTCATCAGGAATCTGTGTTGCTGGTTTCTGGACTTTGTTGATTTTTCACACCTTTGAAAACAAAGCAGAGCAACGTATGTGTGTGTCTCATTTCGTTGGAAGAAGAAGGGGTGTGAAGTTTCTTCACAGCTGCTAGCTAAGTACTTAATGACTGCTTAAGGTTAATTGTACAGACTATCCGGTTGTTTTGGGACGAGTGCTCTTTGCAATACAAAAAGAGTGCTTAGTTTATTTTGAATTTTGGGATAAAGAACATCGTTTTGAATTTTCAAACGTGTGTGTCTTAAATTTGTACCCTTGAATTTTCAGGAGGCTCCTACCAGAGAGCCTGGCAGAACAAGTTGCTTCTTCAGTTCTCTTTGAAACAGCACATTTGGGAAAAGAAATCTGATCAAATTGTTCTATCTATCCCTTCTTTAATCCTCCCGTTCCATGAGTAGATGATTCCCATTAAAGAGCAGGAGAAAAAAATCAATGTCTAATCAATGTCAGGTCCAACATTGATATTTGTGCATAATTCCAAATGATAAAGCTAAACAAAAACAAAGGATTAAAAAAAGAAAGAACCCTGATTCTACAGTAAAATATACTTTTTGTGAGTTATACAGAAACAGCAGAAGTGTGGGAGGAATCATCAGGTGAGCTGAAGACCTTATTAGCATATCAGACCTATTGCGTTATTATAGTAATTAGTCTTCTTTCTGTTCTTAAAGCCCACAACATTGTGTTTCTCATTCCCAACCCTACATCTGCTTCAAAGGCCTATTGCAAAATTCAGTCCTTTTGAAACCGGGAATTAAATACCCTGTTCTAATCAATCCAGGGACCTTCTCTGGGTCCCGTCTACCAAACAATGTCATTTGGCGGGCCCCAGGGGAAGAGCCTTCTCTGTGGCGGCCCCGGCTCTCTGAAATCAACTCCCCCCAGAGATTAGAACGGCCCCCACCCTCCTTGTCTTTCACAAATTACTCAAGACCCACCTTTGTCACCAGGCATGGGGGAGTTAGGATATTCCTTCCCCAAGGCCATTACAAGTTATGTATGTTTGTGTGTATGTTTGGTTTTTATAATAAGGGTATTTAGTTGTTTTATTAAATTGGATTGTTACATGTTGTTTTTTATCATTGTTGTTAGCCGCCCCGAGTCTGCGGAGAGGGTCGGCATACAAATCCAATAAATAGATAGATAGATAGATAGATAGATAGATAGATAGATAGATAGATAGATAGATAAATAAATCTGATTGCATTAAAAGGCTGTGGAAATTTTAAGCCAGGGATCCCTAAACTTGGCAATTTACAGATTTCAACTCTGCCGGTTGGAGAATTCTGGGAGTTGAAGTCTACAAGTCTTAAAATTGCCAGGTTTGAAGACCTCTGTTCTAGGCTGAAGGAAGAAACAGCCTTTTTGTTCCTCTTCCATCTGGGAGGAACAATTTACATTTTGTAATGTAAATGTAATGGCACCTGTAAATTCTACATGTGTTTCGTCCTCTTTTTTTTCATCCTTTTTTGCAACAAAATGAAACTTTAGACAGCAGGAAAAGTTTTTTTAAATATATTTTCCAGAAATAAATATTTTTGTGTGTGCAGTTAGTTTGACATTTACAGTTCTGTATGCAATTTAAGATGAAATATTCATTTAGATACTTTGTGGCATATTTGTTTAACCAAGAGCAATAATGTCAACTTTAGAGAAGAATTTCTAAATATGCTGGCCAAGGAGGAAGACAAAACATTTTCGATGCATGTATAAGTAAAAATAAGTTATGCATCTGCTTTCTATAACGGAAAAAGGCTTTCAGAATATATAAAAACATATACACCCTGATATTTATTACACATATTTATTATGCATTTTAACCTGAAATATGCATTTATTATATGCATTATGGTAAGCTTTGAGCTGAGAATAATAGTGCAAAATTCTAAGAATTAATAGCAAGGTCCCCTCAAAATAAAATATGCCCAAATGCATATATAAATGGAAATAGCTTATAAAAATGCATCCATTCAGAATGCACAGATACGCAAAGGCATACATCAGGAGAAATGTACGCAAAAATAATTCACAAACTAATGCAGAAACAGGACAAATCAAGTGAAAAAAAAAGAAAGTGAAAAGAAAAGTAATAGAGAGAAATCAATGATGATGTTTTTGATGCACTGGCTTTTTTATATGGATTTATCTTGTTTTAAATATTCCAAGAAAGTTTATTTTCCCCTTGAAGGGTGCAGAAAAGTATTTTTTCATTAACATATTCAGCTACTGTATTGAGAATTTCAGTTACTTCTAGATAAGATATAGCCCAGATGTGCTACTTACTTTGTCTTAAAATCTATTGAGATCTCTGTGTTTTTTTAAAATATTTCTGCAACATGTTGTCCAATATTCTATCGGGGGGAAAGGGGGCTTTTATAAGCCAGGTTTCTTTACCTGCATGTTTGACTTTTCAGGTAGAATGTGAGATGTACCCACTGGACCAAACCCAGTGATCCCCGGTCCAAAGGAACAGAATAAGCTGTGCCTGTCAAATTAGCAGAGATCATCAATAATGTAACTTCTTTCTGAACAAGGACAACACTTGAAAAATGTTGAAGTTGGGAGTGATGGAAGCCCAGAGGTAAATGAGGAACATTCTTTGCCTTCATCAGCTTGGTTCTCTTTGGTGTTTCAGAAGTAGCTCTGAGCTAGAACATCCATGTTTCTTAATATTCAAGGGAAATGGGGAAGGATGTCTTAAATCTCTTTTTAAAAAACAGAGTAGGAACCAGGCGGTTGTCACAAAACAAAAACATAGAAACATAGAAACATAGAAGACTGATGGCAGAAAAAGACCTCATGGTCCATCTAGTCTGCCCTTATACTATTTCCTGTATTTTATGTTACAATGGATATATGTTTATCCCAGGCATGTTTAAATTCAGTTACTGTGGATTTACCAACCACGTCTGCTGGAAGTTTGTTCCAAGGATCTACTACTCTTTCAGTGAAATAATATTTCCTCACGTTGCTTTTGATCTTTCCCCCAACTAACTTCAGATTGTGTCCCCTTGTTCTTGTGTTCACTTTCCTATTAAAAACACTTCCCTCCTGGACCTTATTTAACCCTTTAACATATTTAAATGTTTCGATCATGTCCCCCCGTTTCCTTCTGTCCTCCAGACTATACAGATTCAGTTCATGAAGTCTTTCCTGATACGTTTTATGCTTAAGACCTTCCACCATTCTTGTAGCCCGTCTTTGGACCGGTTCAATTTTGTCAATATCTTTTTGTAGGTGAGGTCTCCAGAACTGAACACAGTATTCCAAATGTGGTCTCACCAGCGCTCTATATAAGGGGATCACAATCTCCCTCTTCCTGCTTGTTATACCTCTAGCTATGCATCCAAGCATCCTACTTGCTTTTCCTACTGCCCGACCACACTGCTCAACCATTTTGTCAGAAATCACTACCCCTAAATCCTTCTCTTCTGAAGTTTTTGCTAACACAGAACTGCCAATGCAATACTCAAAACATCATTTGATTGTCTTGAATAGAGGATGAAGGCACAAGAGAATGAATATTTCCCTTCCCTTTCCAAAAAATAAAACATACATGTGCACAAATGCACTACATCTCAGAAGTCAAATTAAAGTTGCTCATAGTTTTCTTTTTTTTGCCATATATGTTAGGGTAGCATTAATGGAGGTCTATGCAAAACTGGGGGTTAGAATGGAAGCTTCTAGGAAGGTCAGTTTGGGGTTCAAAACTCATCCAAATTTCAGGATGGGCTCAGAACAGGCCTATTGTTCCACAGGTATTTTTAATTCTCCTTTCACAGATAGTGATGGGCGAACCGAACCCACGCAATTTGGATCCGCACTGAATTTTGTGGTGTTCGGTATGCCGAGCATGAACCTGAAATTTTTTGAAACTTTGGGCAAAGTTCAGGGTCGCGTTCGGTGTTCAGAGCTTTGACGTCACTGGCAGGTTGCTAAGGACGCCAAGGTGATCACTTCTTGGATTGCAGCGCCGTTGCAGTGTCCTTTCATATAAAAATAAACATTGTTATTTTTACAAAAAAGAACGCCGCAGTGGCGCTGCAAGCAAGGGTGGTCCTTTCATGTAAAAATAAACATGATTATTTTTACATGAAGACCTCCCTTTGTAGGAGCTGGGGAATCCCTCCCACAAAGTGATTCCAGGGGTGGAGCCCTGATGTCACCGGCAGGTTGCTAAGGACGCCAAGGTGATCACTTCCTGGATTCCATGGAATCCAAGAAGTGATCACCTTGGCGTCCTTAGCAACCTGCCGGTGTATGTGATGTCAAAGCTCCGCCCCCAGAATCTCTTGGTGGGATTCCCCGTTCGGGTTTGGGTATGGGTTCGGTTCGGGTTTGGCCAAATTTTGCGTAAAGTTCGTCTGAACTCGCCGAACCCGAACACCGTTGGGCTCGCCCATCACTATTCATAGACTCACCAAATCACATGCTAGTAGTCCTCGACTTGAAACCACAATTGACTGAAAATTTCTGCTGCCAAGTAAGATAGATGTTACGTTAAGTTCTGCCCCACTTTATGATGCTTCTTGCCACAGTTGCTAAAGGAATGGCTGCGGTTGTTAGGTTAGCAGGACTTTTGCTAAGTGTTGTTGTTAAGTTAATCTGGCTTCCCCGTTGACTTTTTCCCCCATTTAACGGAAAGAAGAACCAATGGAGATATGATAGCAGCGTTGCAGTATCTCAGGGGTTGCCACAAAGAAGAGGGTGTCAGGCTATTCTCCAAAGCACCTGAATGTAGAACAAGAAGCAGTGGATGGAAACCAAATAAGGAGAGAAGTTACTTAGAACTAAGGAGAAAATTCCTGACAGTTAGAACAATTAATCAGTGGAACAGCTTGCCTCCAGAAGTTGGGAATGCCCCAACACTGGAAGTTTTTAAGAAGATGTTAGATAACCATCTTTCTGAAATGGTGTAGGGTTTCCTGCCTAAGCAGGGGGTTGGACTAGAAGACCTCCAAGGTCCCTTCCAACTCTGTTATTATTTATATATTTATGCTACTGTTGTGGAATAAAGTAAAGAGTTTAGGGCAGGAGAGTCACTTTTGTCCATGGCAATGTGGTGGCAAAAACAGAGTCCTCCAGTTGGCAGGCCCATTTTTATTCTTTTTATCCCTTAGTGCTACACAGCTCCCTTAATTTATCATCTGGATTAGCTCATTTTCACTCTTTCCACAGGACGAGTAGCCCAATCAAGGTACACATTTAATTTACAAGTTTAGCATGACCTGGTCCAATTTGTTGTGTAAACACAAGCAGTTCTCTTTCACACAACAGAACAGTCCATGTCCTTGGGAAAAACATCCAGACACTTTGTGAGTCCTTGAATATTCACTTGTTGACTTGCAGATGTTTCATTGCCTATGTAACATCATCTTCTATTATGGAAAAAAGGTTTTCAAAGTTTAATGTGTGCCCTGATTGAGGATATCTGTTTGTTTTAATGTATAATATATGCAAATAGTCCCAGATGCAACGCCTGGAACTTCTAAAGTCTTAAAAAACACCACCAACCAGTTTTAAATAACTCTGAAATACAAAGCCTTCATGTTAGCTATCACCATCTTACTGTTCTTTGTATAATTCTGAACATGTGTCTGTTTCTGTCAGGGAAGGGAGTTGTGATCCGTTCACATCCTGAGCAATTAGTAATGGACCCAGAGGACTCAGGGACAGTAGAGGTGCTGTCTAGGCGTCCTGAGCTCCTGGCACCCAGAGAAAAGGACATGGTGTCAGCAGCTGAAGAGCAACCAGGGCCTTCTGCACCTGCTGAGGTGAGTGACTCAGAAGAAGAGGAGGAACCTCTTCTTGATGCTAGGATTCGCAGGGCCTCTAGGAGGCATGAGTGGTTACTGAGGAGAAGGTTTACTCATGAGTAGCACTGGTGGCTATTGGGCCACACCCTCAGGCTATTTAAGTTGGAGCCATGTGTCTCTTCTGTGCAGAGAACAACGTTGTTCATCCTAAAAATCTAGTTTCCATGCCTGTATTTCAGCTTGTGTTTAAAAGAACTACATTCTTGCTTTCTTGATAAGCTCCGGGCTTCCAGCCAAATTCTGTAAGTCGATGATAAGAAACCTACAACAATCTAATAATTTATCTATTCATGGGACTCAGGCCAGCATCTAAAACTTTATATTCAGTGAGGTGAAACCTTTGCTAGATTTCACCTTCTATACGAAAAGACTCAAACTTCATAAGACTTTTGTAAATAGTAAAACCTTTATTAGTTAATCCGGTGATGTGCATCTGATTCTTGGGGGGCTTGGCACTGGGACAGAACAGGAATTGTCTATTCCAAATTCTTTTGTCAGGATTAATCCCTATTTACAGAATACACAAATCTGCTTGCAACCAATAAACTAAGATCACATAGGAACAATTCGGAAAAAGTGAACTAAAATTAAATTTGGCCAAGTTTAGCATCTTAAGGGTATGCAGCTACAAGTTTATTCTCTCTCTCTGATGAAGTGAACCTTGTGCAAATGCAGGCATACATATTTCACACAATGACAAACCCTGTGTCATTTCCCTCCCAAATTTCACCGACTCACATTGGCAAAATCTAACCCTTTGGAATACATCCCAAATATCACTTTACATTCTTACTACAATCTTAAGATACCCCCAAAGCTTCAGATACTGGAAAAAACATGTTGTTCAGCATGTATTTCCTCGTGTGCAGAGTCCCTCATCTTCAGGATCTTACTCCTCTAGGAAGCAGTCTGTCTGTCAATCACTAGAGATGAATATATAAAATCAGATATAATCTGTTACTTCCCTAAGAAGAATGTAGATTTATGTTTTCTAGAAATTAAACCATGGAAGATGGAAAAATTCAACAACCTCTCTAACTGCACATGAAGACTTCGGCCCGACACTTTCTTTTGTTTATATTTAACCGTTGTTTCATTTGCTCATTTTCTTTTACAAAAATTGCTATTTTAACCCATTGAGATATAACTCTTCTGCTATGGTCTCTAGCTTAGGTTGGTGTGTTTGTTTGTTTTTGTGTGTGTGTGTCTGTGTGCTTTAACAGGTTCAATGAAATGTTGTCTTTTTCCTGGATGAAAATGAAATGAGTTCTTCAGAATTCCCCCTTCTAGCTCAAGAATAGAAAGAACAAGGAAAATTCTGGCCATGTTTAGGGAAAGGCTGAGACCTGGAGAGGGATTTGTTAAGTTAGCTACATATCCAGCCACAAAAAAAAGAAACACCTGAACAATGCAACATGGAAACGCCCTTTGCCAAGTTTCCTTACCACCTTCAAAATAAAGAACAACATGTGTACGTGACATGCAACAGGTTTAATTGCAGAGTTAAGTCTAGTGAGGGGTGTATGGGGTGCTCAGGGAGGGGTAGCACCTCTAGTGTAGGGACATGTTGTATCCTTTTATGGCAGATCATTTAGGGCAGCTTTTAGACAGCTCCTTCACCTTTGGTCCCCACCTGTCACTCAGCTCTCACCTGTGGCTCCTAGTAGCATGTGTAGCAACTACAACTATCATCCAGGGGCATGGGGTGAGGTATCATCAGTACGCTGATGATACCCAGCTGTACATCTCCGCCCCATGTCCAGTCAACGAAGCAGTGGAAGTGATGTGCCAGTGCCTGGAGGCTGTTGGGGTCTGGATGGGTGTCAATAGACTCAAACTCAACCCTGATAAGACGGAGTGGCTGTGGGTTTTGCCTTCCAGGGACAATTCCATCTGTCCGTCCATAACCCTGGGGGGGAATTATTGACCCCCTGAGACAGGGTCTGCAACTTGGGCGTCCTCCTCGATCCACAGCTCACATTAGAGAAACATCTTTCAGCTGTGGCGAGGGGGGTGTTTTCCCAGGTTCACCCGGTGCACCAGTTGCGGCCCTATCTGGACCGGGACTCACTGGTCACAGTCACTCATGCCCTCATCACCTCGAGGTTCGACTACTGTAATGCTCTCTACATGGGGCTACCTCTGAAGAATGTTCGGAAAATTCAGATTGTGCAGAATGCAGCTGCGAGAGAAATCATGGGCTTCCCAAGGTATGCCCATGTTACACCAACACTCCACAGTCTGCATTGGTTGCCGATCAGTTTCTGGTCACAATTCAAAGTGTTGGTTATGACCTATAAAGCCCTTCATGGCATCGGACCAGAATATCTCCGGGACCGCCTTCTGCCGCACGAATCCCAGTGACTGATTAGGTCCCACAGAGTTGGCCTTCTCCGGGTCCCGTCGACTAAACAACATCGTCTGGCGGGACCCAGGGGAAGAGCCTTCTCTGTGGCGGCCCCGACCCTTTGGAACCAGCTCCCCCCGGAGATTAGAACTGGCCCCACCTTCCTTGCCTTTCATAAACTCCTTAAAACCCACCTCTGCCATCAGGCATGGGGGAATTGACACATCTCCTGCCAGGCCTATACAGTTTATGCATGGTATGTTTGTGTGTATGTTTGCTTTTAATAAGGGTTTTTTAGTGATTTTTAGATTATTAGATTTGTTGTACATTGTTTTATTGTTGTTGTGAGCCGCCCTGAGTCTGCGGAGTGGGGCGGAATACAAACAAACAAACAAACCCGGGCAACAGCTTCGACAGGCTGGCCAAACCAGGCTGAGTAGCCGATGGGTCATTGGAGCAGAAGGATAAGAAACAAATTAAAAATGTCTCACTCACTTTCTAATGGAACCTCATTAGAACTTCTATTCGTTGAACAATGAAGCTGCTATTTTTGTGATATCAAGAGCATTGAGGATCTAACTAACAAATATGTATATATCTATCCAATTGCACCAAAATGGCATTGTTGCTTTTAATTTTAAGATAGAAAAAGGGTTATTTTGTTAAAGTCATTGTCCTTTAAAGTTTGTTCTTTTTTTAAAAAGCATATTTCCCTCCCTCCCTATGCTTGTCTGAGAATCTTTAGCTGGAATGAAACACTCCATGCCTCTAGGTTTCTAATTAAATAGACAGATAGGGTGTTGATAGCATCAGCTTTCTGTAATAAAAACTATTGATAATGTTGACCTGAAAGATTTTTTTTAATCTTCAAATAGACTGAAAGAGATGGACAAGTCTAAAACTGAAGAACATAGCACAAACAAGATTGGGTCAGAGAAAAGTATGAAAGTTACCCAAGGTTTGTTCAGAACGTGTTTTGAGGTGAAATATTTAAATGTCCAGAAGTAAATATTAATTCAGTGTTTATCAAGATTGTCTTCTATTTTGGGATGAGAGAGAGAGAGAGCATGCTAGGTTGACAAAGTAAAAAAAACCTTTTATTTTGCTTTTCTATGTTGGTGAGAATATTCTTATTATAGATCTAATAATAAATGCAGAAATGAAAAATGACAAAATAAATACTTCTGTCTTCCAAATCTGCTTCAATCTTTTTTTCCCCCAATCAATTCCTCTATGCTTAATTAGGATTGACATCAGTTGGTATTGATTCAAATTCAATAATTAACTTGATAAAATTAGGCCATTAGATCTCCATTTGATTTTAAGTTTTGGCAGTAACTTGTTCAAGTTTGCAAACACATCAGAAAGTGATTGTTTAAGAAGTCAGTATAAGAAACAGCAGAGTAGGTTTTCATCGCCTGGGCAAGAGATACAGTACGTGGACTCTTGGAGGCTACGAAAAATGTTCTTTATACTGTAGGTATTAGCAGTGTAGTTCAGATCATGGATTTGATCCTGGTTATTCTCAGACATTGGCTACTTCCATCCACTGTTCTTCCACCATTGTTTATGTGAAACATTGCATTGGCATCCTTCAGTCTCAAAACACCGTGTTACCATGCTCTGGATTCCCCAATATATGTGAAATATGTGAAACATATTTGCTGAAAAAGCCTAATGCTTACACTTATGGATCATTTCATTTTTGTTGCTCAGTTCCTGATTATTGTTTTCTTGACCACTTCATGCTGGTGCTAACTCATAATAATAATAATAATAATAATAATAATAATAATAATAATAATAATAATTAATAATTTAATAATAATAATTTATTAGATTTGTATGCCACCCCTCTTCAAGGCAGTCCAGACAAAAAAACAAACCATGAGTTCCAATGCTTTATTGTAATGTTTCAGTAACTGAAAATTAGCAGTTCTAAAAGCAATTTCCCCTTCCCCTGCATTTACTTTCCAGAGAGCTAGGGTCGCTTCTCAGATGCTGTCTCCATTCTTTCTGCATGCTGAGATAGCTCTTCTCTAAATGTTGTCCTGGTTGCTGTCAGGTGCAAAAGAATTGGAGCCATTTATGTAAGTTACAGAACGAACAATTTATTCAAGTCTATATGCAAGAATCTGGTCAGCACTAAAGGGTCAGGGGAATTCAGAGAGGGATGGCAACACAAGCAGGCAAGGGTTCCCCATCACCGGCATTACCAGTTCGCTCCTGGTGACTGGCACAGGCACGCATGCGTCCAATGGGTTGGTGTGCATGCGCTGGCATGAGATTTGGTTTCTGCACATGTGCAGGAATTCAAATCTCATGCGAGGACACTCTCATGCACAAGATTCCATCGATTTTCGGTGATTTCTTTGCTTCCACGCATACACAAGCGTCCTCATGTGAGATTTGGCTTTCTGCACATGCACAGAAGCCAAATCTCACATCGGCGTGCCTGCCCACCAGTCACACAGAGCTGCGCTCGTAGCTCCATTTTTGCTACCACTCTATACAGTGGCCCATCCTGGCTGCAACCCATTACTTGAACACAAGGGCTCTAAACTGATGGTGCATTTAACTCTGCCCACCAGCTCTTCTGGCTAATAATAATAATAATAATAATAATAATAATAATAATAATAATAATAACAACAACAACAACAACAACAATAATAATAACAACAACAACAACAACAACAACAACAATTAGTTTGCTTCTCAAGGTGAAGCAAACTAAGGACCAGTACAGAAAAACTGTAACTCAATGCCGTATGGACAGTTGGTGGAACAAAGCATTGCATGGACAGTTCTTGGAGAAGATTGAAGGCAAAGTGGATAAAGAAAAGACCTGGTCATGGCTTAAAAGTGGAACACTTAAAAAGGAGACAGAAGGACTAATACTGGCGGCACAAGAACAGGCCATTAGAACAAATGCTGTCAAAGCCAGAATTGAAAAATCAACAGACCATCCAAAGTGCAGACTCTGTAAAGAAACAGATGAAACAATCCATCACATACTCAGCTGCTGCAAAAACATTGCACAGACTGACTACAAGCATAGACATGATGCTGTGGCACAGATGATCCACTGGAACTTGTGCTGGAACTACCATTTACCAGTGGCAAAGAACTGGTGGGATCATAAGGCCGAAAAAGTGGTTGAAAATGAGCAAGCAAAACTACTGTGGGACTTCCGACTTCAGACTGACCGAATTCTGAAGCATAACACACCAGACATTGTGATCTTGGAGAAAAAGAAAGTATGGATCATCGACATCGCAATCCCAGGAGACAGCAGAATTGAGGAGAAGCAGCTAGAGAAATTAGTGAAATACGAAGATCTAAAAATCGAGCTGCAACGACTCTGGCATAAACCAGTGAAAGTGGTCCCAGTGGTACTTGGCACGCTGGGCGCAGGGCCAAAGGATCTCAGTGGACATTTGAAAACCATCGGAATTGACAAAATCTCCATCTGTCAATTGCAAAAGGTCGCTTTACTGGGATCGGCAAACATAATTCGCCGCTACATCACGCAATCCTAGGTGCTTGGGAAGCGCCCGACTGGTGATGAAATACAAAATCCAGCATAGTGATCTCGTTTGCTGTGTTGTACTGACATAATAATAATAATAATAATAATAATAATAATAATAATAATAATAATAATTTATTAGATTTGTATGCCATCCTTCTCCCTCTTGTACTGCTATTCCTCCTCCTTCTGTCTCCCAAAGTCATTTCCACGGTATATTACAGTATATCAATTCTGACAACAAGACGCTGATTGTGTTCATGTGTCATTGCGAGCCATCGTGTAGTTGGTTTAGATTAATTTTATTGAACCCAACAACTAAGACTTGTTTAGCAAATTGTGGTTAACCTAAATCATGGTATGGAGTGATGCATAACCCAGGCATTGACTTCCTACTTTGAATTGGTCTCCATGTATGAACTCTGGTGAAAAATATTCCCCAGAAGCAGAAAGATAATCAGGGATCTGCTCAAACTAGGAACCACGTAATTAGTGTCCATTGCGTTTTGATAAAGATTTGATGAATAGACACTGCAACCTCTGGTCCCTTTTGTTTCTCTCAACAGAAAAACCACGTCTCTAGGCAACCCAGGGGAAAAATTAAAATAACTACAGTAAAGTTGTTCGGATGATGGCTTTTCAGTGACCTATGATGGAAATGTCAGATTTTCCTTTCTTTGCCTTAATCAGCAACCTGTAATGAATGAATCACCCAAATATCACACTAATCGCTGGAAAAGGGCACTTAAAATTCAAAAAGGGTCAAGTCGTGAAAAGCCAGAGGGATGACCTTTCGATGCCCTCCAATAGAAAATTCAAATTGGGTTATATTTCCTGGGCCTGACAGTCTCATAATGATGGAATAGACCACACATCCTCTTGTGAGTTCAACAAAAAATGAGTGATTTGACAACCTGATTTGCAGTCTGGTCAAGCAAAACCAAAATGTCGTTTCCCCTCCCAGTTTTTAGGTTCCATCTGTACTTTGTGCTTACAAAATTTGTTCCTAGCATTGATGATCTATTGTTGGTTGGGTCCTCAGGAAGAGGCCCTTGGCTTTCTCAAGATATACAGAGGCAGAGGCCCTTACAATATGTTCTGTCGGGCTCTCTGGTAGACTCCTCCCGAAAATTCACAGGTACAAATTTCAGACACACACACGTTTGAAAATTCAAAACAATGTTCTTTATAATGAAAATTCACTTAAACCAAGCCCTCTTTTTGTAGAGCAAAAAGCACTCGTCTCCAAACAAACTGGTAATTTGTACAAGTCCCTTATTAGTTCTGAGATACTTAGCTTGCAGCTGTGAGGTAATTCACAGTCCTTCTTCTTTCACAAAGTGAAACACACTTTGCTCTGGTTTAGTTTCAAAGCGGGGAAAAATCAGCACACAAAAAGTCAAAGTTAGTAAAGGAGGCACGAAACACAAGGATCAGATAATCCTCCACAATGGCCAAACCCACAGGCTGCTATTTATAGCAGCCTCACTAATTACCACAGCACCACCCAACCACAGGTGGCCTCATTTTCTTTGATAATAATCTCTCAGTTGTTGTTGCCTATGCATTGCTCTCCGCATGCGTGGCCGTATCATTAACTCTTGTTCTGAATCCAAGGAGGAGCTAGATAATTGATCTCCTTCTGAGCTGTCTGCCACACTCTCCTCCTCCCTGTCACCCATGTCTTCTTGGTCAGAGGAGCCTTCATCATCAGATTCCACCGGGGGCAAAACAGGCCTGCAGCATGTGGATGTCTCCCCCACATCCACAGTCCTTGGGGCAGGAGCTGGGCCAGAGCTAACCACAACACAATATAGGTGTAAGATGACGTAGTAATTGTGGCAGATTTTCATACTTCTAAGGATTTCTTCACACCCTTGGGCTCAGCTTGGTAATCTCCTACATACCTTAACTGGATCAGTTGAAGGTCCCTTGATTCATATGGAAAGGCAAGGAGCAGCAACCCATTGATTCACCTAAACATACTCATCCTCTAAGAGCACAATATATAGTACAGGTCCATGGAGGTAGAATTACTATGGAAGCTACTTTTTGGTTCCAGGATAATTCTATTTGGCTTTAGGAGGCTATTGAATTTGAAGTTGTCAAGTACAGGGAATCAAAAGTCCAGGCAATTTAAAAGAAAGTAGTTTATTCTATGCTAATGCTCTCTGCAACAAATACAGCTTTAGTAACAGAGTAGTTGATACATGGAACTCACTACCAAACTCTGTAGTATCATCACCTAACCCCCAAAACTTTATCCTTAGACTGTCCACTGTTGACCTCTCCTAATTCCTAAGAGGTCAGTAAGTGCACCAGCATGCCCTCTGTCCCCTGTCCTAATGTTTCTCTCTTACTAGTATCATGTATATATATATATAGACATTGTTATATCTTTGTATGCCACCAATACGTACTTGACAAAACAAATAAACAATGATCAAAGCAAATTGTTGGGAGATAGGACTCAATGGAATGCAAGGAATTTAGACTTTAATATTAGATTTGTTATTGTATATTGTTTTATCACTGCTGTGAGCCGCCTGGAGTCTGTGGAGAGGGGCGGCATACAAATAACAAAACAAAACAAAACAAAACAAAACAAAACAAGAAAGGAGGGAAGTGTTTTTAATAGGAAAGTGAACACAAGAACAAGGGGACACAATCTGAAGTTAGTTGGGGGAAAGATCAAAAGCAACATGAGAAAATATTATTTTACTGAAAGAGTAGTAGATCCTTGGAACAAACTTCCAGCAGATGTGGTAGATCAATCCACAGTAACTGAATTTAAACATGCCTGGGATAAACATATATCCATCCTAAGATAAAATACAGAAAATAGTATAAGGGCAGACTAGATGGACCATGAGGTCTTTTTCTGCCATCAGTCTTCTATGTTTCTATGTTTCTAAATAAATAAACAAACAAACAAAGGTGGGCTGGATTTAGTTCTCTTGTGGACACAAATAAATTTAAGACTGATGATGCATTTGATCCCACCCTCGGGCTCAGCTTGGTAATCTCCTACTTAAATGGATCTGATGAAGGTCCCTTGATTCATATAGAAAGGCAGGGAGCAGCAACCCATTGATTCACCTAAACATACTCATCTGAGATGTTAGAAGTTATTATTGAACAGTGATAGGAGCTTCATTCTTCTAATAGGATACCTCTTTTCTCTAGTCCCAGTCTTTAAAGTTTTAAAGACTGGGACTAGTTTTTAAAAGTTAGCATCTTAGCATCTCCTTCCTGTTCCTCTCCACTTGCATTGAATAGTGCAATGAAAGACATTTTTTACTGAATGAAAAGTTGTTCTTTTTGTGAACTCAGCCTTGGAGAATAAGTACTTGAACTATTGCCTTAGTTAAATATTCATATCACAATCCAAGGTCTGAAATGAGTATCGGAGTGAAGAATGGAGTGGGAGGACCAGGGGAAGAGGAGGGAAAATGACTCCGAGAAATCTCTGGACATTTATCATAGAGGATATAAACCAATCAAATTATTAAATTTGGTATTTGATCAGGGTGCCCAATATAGTCCACATTACTTATAGATGACTCTGTTTAAAAAGTCTATTAATCAAGATGGGATGACTGATTAAGTGAATAAAGTCCAGCGTTGTGACCCAAAACACAAGTTTTGTAAGAACCATTAGGGATTCAGTTCATGGGAAAGAAAAGGAAAAAAAAAGAAATAATTCAGATGTCTGTGCCTACGCTGATGATATTGACATGACATATTGACAGATCATAGAGGTTTTGCATATTATAAGACTGTAGTAGGAAGGGACTTGAAAATAATTAATGTATTAATTTGAATTTGAACAGGAGACATTCGTTCATAGTTAATAATCAATAGCAACATGCCTGGAGTGGTCCAGAATGAAAGATGAACATTTAGACTCAAAGTTCTTCACTGAATATTTATGACCTTTATTTATCAGTGCTACCTAAGGGATTACTTGGTATTTTTTCAATCAGCAAGGCCAAGGCCACTGTTAAGTCCAAAGTTAAATAAGAACTGGAGATCAGAAAATAAGAAGAACTTGGGAATAAGCTAAAAATCATAACTTAAGAGGAAGATAAAAAAACCAGGAACAGAAAGATGCCCAATTGGAACAGGGAGTTCTGTGAAGAATTTTCCAATTTCCTGGGATGTATTGGTCAAGTTTGTAACCACGTTATGCCTGCAGGTACATTGATATGTTGTCACTTGGAACTCAGTGGTTCTGTTGTGTCCAGAGGACAGTTGAGAAATGTGGCCCGCCCCTTACCTTTGTGCGGGAAAATACAGAGCCTGGATTGGCTGGATCAGCCTGGCAACAGGAGGTATAAATAGCTGCCAGGCACGGCCATCTTGAAGTTATTGTTAGCAGCTCGAGGTTTTTTTTTAATTATTTGTTTGTTTGTTTGTTATATATAAGGGTAAAGTGAACTTAGAGGAGAGGATATATGAAAGGAAGAAAATATATATGATAAGTGAGAGAAAGGAAAGACAATTGGACAGGGGACGAAAGGCACACCAGTGCACTTATGTACGCCCCTTACTGGCCTCTTAGGAACCTGGAGAGGTCAATCGTGGAGAGTCTAAGGGAGAAGTGTTGGGGGTTAGGGGTTGACATAATTGAGTCCGGCAATGAGTTCCACGCTTCGATAACTCGATTGTTGAAATCATATTTTTTACAGTCAAGTTTGGAGCGGTTTGTATTAAGTTTGAATCTGTTGCATGCTTTTGTGTTGTTGCGGTTGAAGCTGAAGTAGTCATTGACCGGTAGGACGTTGCAGTATATGATCTTGTGGGCAATACTCAAATCGTGCTTTAGGTGCCATAGTTCTAGGCTTTCTAGGCCCAGGATTGTTAGTCTATTTTCGTAGGATATTCTGCTTCGAGTGGAGGAGTGAAGGGCTCTTCTGGTGAAATATCTTTGGACATTTTCAAGGTGTTGATGTCTGAGATGTGGTATGGGTTCCAGACAGATGACAGTTCCACTTTATGGTTAAAACTTCATACAATAAACCTTGGCAAGTTCCCTGGTCTACCGGTGTCTTTATTGGGCAGATTCTACAGGTTCAATACATAGATGTAGTGGAATCCCAGTGCCAGCCTGTACAACCAACTGTGGGGGGGGGGGGGGGGGGGGGGGAGGAAGTATTTAGTCAGACACCAATTGTGCAAGTTCTCCCACTTAAAAAGACGAGAGAGGCCTGTAATTGACATCATAGGTAGACCTCAACTACGAGAGGCAACATGAGAAAACACACCCAGAAAATCACATTGTCTGATTTTTAACAAATTTATTTCCAAATTATGGTGGAAAATAGGTATTCTTTCCACATAGTGAGGAACCATGACAAATGAAAAAGGGCCATGTTTTCAAGAGAGTAAGAATCCTGTACTTTTAGGAATTGTATAAATAATTTTCTCTTCTGTTCCAATATTAAAGAGCCCAGAGTTTCATTCTCTTTTGTAGAGAAAACTAGAACATTACGGATGATTTCCCGTAGAGAATGAACAAAAGAGTTCCTTAATTCCATTGTGAATTAAGGATTCGGATTGTTTTACTCTACCTTCTACAGTTGAGATATAAAAATTTCTCATTGCTACAACATTTGTTCCCAACCCGATAACCTCTAACTATGTGGAGACTACCACTTTTAGAATTCCCCAGGCTTTCAATTCATCTGAAGGCCACCAGGTTATAAAGAGGTACCTAGAGTTTTTCTCCCTTTGGTATTTGAGGAAATATCTTCTGCGCTACCCCGGACCTGTTCCTGGGACTTTCTTGACCTAGCTAGTCCCTTATTAAACCTTGTTGGCTGCTCAACACCTTAGGGAAGCTATAAACCAAGGAACTAAATTTCCTGTAGTATCTCCCTCTGCTACACCAATCACAAGACCCCCATCCCTTTGGAAATACTCTTTGCATCCACTCTTCATTTCCTGTACACTTTCTCACATTTATTTATAATGATTGGATTTGTTTGCTTACTTTTATCAACCTACATTTTAAAGAATGAGGAAGGGACCACCTTACTCTTGAAGGCTGGGAGGACTTCTATTTTGTCTGCATTGTCTTTTTAAGTCTGAGCATTAGCACTTCGCCATAACTAGTTTGTAATTTGTTGTCATGCATGATTCTGATAGCGGAGGGAATTTCATTACAGGTACATTAAAATAGGACAATCCATGTACATTTGCATTTCTGGGCGCAGGTAAATAAATAGCAAACCTCATTGATAACCAAGGCAATTATAATTTGAATAAGATTATATTCTCCCTAGGAGAGATAAAGGGTAATGAAAGACAATTCAAAGCTATTTTATTATTACTTCATCAAATACCTCATCCTCAACCTGATAAAACCCTCCACTCTGGTCCCCACGAGACATTAACAGCTCCTGTACATTTGTAGTGATCTCTAAAAACATGACTATCACTATTTAAATGAATTTGTGATGTACTATAAGCTAGAGGTGAAAACATGACATGGGTTTTCACACCATCACTACCAATGTGTGGCTGGGAATGACAAGATGAATTATGTTCAAACAGACAGGTCTTCCATGGAGGGTTTAGCATGACAACAAATATGTTTGCTGCGAGAACATTCCCTTCTCTCCAGGGAGATCTACTTGTGCCAAACATATTGAGATCCTCAGTTATTGAGAGGTGGTTGCACTGGCCAACATCTGCCTTTGGTGTGACTGTTGAAACACTCATTATCTGGGGTCACTCTTACGTTAAATTAATCAAACGGATTCAGTGTCCATAACACACCAAGGTTAACAGTAACCAAGTTTATCATATTATGAAAATGAATCTGTGGAATCTTTGCTTAAACCTTGAAAGCATTTTCTTGAACATGAACACTCAATCATTTAGAAAAAATGCAACCCCATCAAGAACAACTCCAGGTTTGCCTAAACTGGTAACATTTTTTTTACTACCGGTTCGGGAGAACTGGTCTGAACTGGTAGCATTTCATCTCTGATATCTATACATATGATTTATTCATTGGAATATCCAGAGAAAACTTTGGTCAAAGAGATGACTACCTGGATATGTTATCTTTTTATGTAATTTATGTAAATTTATGTAATTTTTATGTAATCTCGTCCAATATCAATGTTCAAAATACATATGTATATGCATATGTATTTAAGTATGAGGCTCGGAGATCCTATGAAGAACTCTATCAACATGTACCGTATTTTTCTGAGTATAAGATGCACCCTTTTCCTCCCTAAAAGAGGCTGAAAATTCAGGTGCGTCTTATACTCTGAATGCAGCTTTTTTCGAAGCTTTTTTCCCCAGCCCCAACTAGGTGCTAATGATCTTCCCAGCTCTTATCTTGCAGGTTCTTTCACTGTTACTGTCTGCAAATAATGTTTTCCAAGCTCTAAGTCTTTGTGGAGTTTCTTTTCATTACTCTAACTTGCTCCAAGTAAGTTTCTTTCCAGCCCTAACCAGGTGCTAATGATGTTCCCAAGCTCTTTCACTATTACTCTCTGTGAATAATGTTTTCCAAACCTTGTCTTTGTAGGGCTATTTTATTGTTCTACTTGCTCAGAATTTTTCTTTCCAGCCCTAACCAGGTTCTTACAAAGTTCCCAGCTCTTACTGGTTTGCAGGCTCTTTCATTGTTACTCTCTCCGAATAAAGGTTTTTTTAAAGCCATAACCAGGGGATAAAATAATGTGCTGAAACTGACCAGTCTAAGGAAGCTAGCCCGATGAATATCTGATAAGCAGATCCTTTCTCCCATTTTCCTCCTCAAAAATTAAGGTGCATCTTATACTTCAATGCGTCTTATACTCCGAAAAATACGGTAAGTTTGCAATATGGCTAATCTTTATTTGTACTTAAAGACTTTCTTAGAAATTACTATTCTCTCCCTCCCACCACAAACCAGCCAACTTTACTGCACCCTTCACTTGTTCTCTTAATCCTTAATAACATTTTGCATTGTATAATCTCCTTAACACTAAAGAGAGAGAGAGAGATATGCTATTGCACTATCCCCTTGAAGAGTTTATTCTCTGAGGAAAGCAGATTCATAAAGATTTTCCTTGTCACAAGTCACAGCCCTCTTAAAATTGCAGCAGATACAATCAGTTTTTGAAATGCCCTTTATACCTGTCAAGGCAGATAAGATTGCTAAGTTGTCTGCTTTTCAAAAGTGTGATGTCATATAGTCCCATTTCCAGCAGGCGGGGTCATTATCTGCCTTGTCGGACAGGACACTGTACATGCTCACAGAGATCAATGGTGAACTGGTTTAAAAGGGAATGGCTGCCTGCCTGTTGCATCCTCTCGATCAAGCTGGAAACGGGAAATTAAATTTTATCTACTCCAAATTATCCAAGGCCAGTGATGGCGAACCTATGGCACGGGTGCCACAGGTAGCATGCAGAGCCATATCTACTGGCACGCAAGCCATCACCCTAGCTTAGCTCCAACATACATATGTGTGCCAGCTGATTTTTGGCTCACACAGAGGCTCTGGGAGGGTGTTTTTGGCTTCCAGAGAGCCTCCGGGAGGATGGGGAGGGTGTTTTTATCTTTCTCCAGCTCCAGGGAAGCCTTTGGTGCCTGGGGAAGGTGAAACACGAGCCTTCTGGGCCCACCAGAAGTTGGAGAACAGGCCATTTCCAGCCTTCAGAGGGCCCCCAGGCAGCGGGGGAAGCTGTTTTTGCCCTCTTCAGGCATTGAATTATGGGTGTGGGCACTCACGCATGTGTGATAGTGCGTGCCAACACTCTTTTGGCACCCGAGGAACAGAAGGTTCGCCATCACTGTCCTAGGCCAAAATTTGCCTTGCAATTTCCAAAAAGTAGATGTATCCTCCCATCTTACTTACTTACTTACTTACTTACTTACTTACTTACTTACTTACTTACTTACTTACTTACTTATTTACTTACTTACGTCAATTTATAAGCTGCCCATCTCAGGGCGTCATACCACAATAAAACAATAAACAGAATTAAAACCCCAATATTTAAAAAAACATCCATCCATCTATCAGAATACCTCAGAACCGCCTTCTACCGTACAAATCCCAGTGACCAATTAGGCCCCACAGAGTTGGCCTTCTCCGGGTCCCGTCGACCAAGCAATACCGTCTGGCGGGACCCAGGGGAAGAGCCTTCTCTGTGGCGGCCTCGGCGCTCTGGAATCAACTCCCCCTGGAGATTAGGGCTGTCCCTACCCTCCTTGCCTTTTGAAAGCTCCTGTCGCCAGGCATGGGGAAACTGATATACCCCTAGCTACTATGGTTTTATGTATGGTCTGTTAGGTTGTGTGATTGTTCTTCTTTTATAATAAGGGTTTTAAATTGTTTTTTAACATTCGATTTGTACATGGTGTGTTATTGTTGTGAGCCGCTCTGAGTCCTCGGAGAGGGGCGGCATACAAATCTAATAAATTATTATTAATTATTATTATTATTTGTCCTTATTGGCTAGAGCAGAGTGTTGTAGGTCAACAGCCCGAGGCCTGCCGACAAACCCAAGTTTTTAAGGCCTTTTGGAAGGCCAGGAAGGTGGGGACATTCGAATCTCTGGGGAGAGTTGGTTCCATAGGGCCGGTTGATGTGATGGTGTACTATTGAGATCCAGCCATAAATGATATGTATGAAGTTTTTTAACTGTTGGATGTACATTGTTTTAAAATTGTTTTTTTAGAGGTTTTAATATTATTTTTATCATTTATTTATTTATTTATTTATTTATTTATTTATTTATTTATTTATTTATTTATTTATTGGATTTGTATGCCGCCCCTCTCCGCCGACTCGTGGTGGCTAACAACAGTAATAAAACAGTATATAACAATAATCCAATACTAACATACCATGCATAAAATTTTAAAGGCCTAGGGGGAAGTGTATCTCAGTTCCCCCATGCTTGGCGGCAGAGGTGGGTTTTAAGCAGCTTACGAAAGGCAAGGAGGGTGGGGGCAATTCTAATCTGTGGGGGGAGTTGGTTCCAGAGGGCCGGGGCCGCCACAGAGAAGGCTCTTCCCCTGGGTCCCGCCAAGCGACATTGTTTGGTTGACGGGACCTGGAGAAGACCCACTCTGTGGGACCTAACTGGTTGCTGGGATTCTTGCAGCAGAAGGTGGTCTTTGAGGTAATCTGGTCCGGTGCCATGAAGGGCTTTATAGGTCATAACCAACACTTTGAATTGTGACCGGAAACTGATCGGCAATCAATGCAGACTGCGGAGTGTTGGTGTAACATGGGCATATTTGGGAAAGCCCATGATTGCTCTCGCAGCTGCATTCTGCACGATCTGAAGTTTCTGAACACTTTTCAAAGGTAGCCCCATGTAGAGAGCGTTACAGTAGTCGAGCCCCTCGAGGTGATGAGGGCATGAGTGACTGTGAGCAGTGAGTCCCGGTTTGATTGTGAGCCATCTAGAGTCCCTAGGGCAGTGATGGTGAACCTATGGCACAGGGGTGGGGGCATATCTTTTGGAACGCAAGCCGTCACCCTAGCTCAGCTCCAATGTGCATGTGTGTGCTGGCCAGCTGATTTTTGGTTCACACAGAGGCTCTGGGAGGGCATTTTTGGCTTCCAGAGAATCTCAGGGGGAATGGGAGAGGGCGTTTTCACCCACCCCTGGCTCCAGGGAAACATTTGGAGCCCGGGGAGGGTGAAACACGAGCCTACTGGGCCTACTAGAAGTTGTGAAACAGGCCCTTTTCAGCCTCCAGATGGGGTGGGGGAAGCTGTTTTCACCCTCCCCAGGCATTGAATTGTGGGTGTGGGCACTCACACATGTGCGATAGCTCACACCCACGCTCTTTCGGCACCCGAGGAAGAAAAGGTTCGCCCTCACTGCCCTAGGAACATGGGCGGCATACAAATTGAATAAATATATATATATATTAAAGTGAGCAGCCTAACATTACAGCCTTTTTCACCTTCTCGTAGTGAGTGCGTTCCCCTGCCTTTCTCATTATCAATCTTGTCAGGTGGAAATATTTTAGAATAGAGATTCATTCTGATGTAAACACTTCAGTCAACGAGCTTTCGCGGTTGCAAGACAAAAAATAAAGTGATCTAATTAGTAAAAGTTCAACTTGAAAAGCAAAATTGCAAGAGATCACCTCCAAAGGGCTGCTAGGAATGTCTGAGCTACGTCTGAGTTTGAGATCAGGAGTACTATGTCAATTCACTCAATCATGCTAATTCAACCACTTTTACCCCTGCCTCTTCATTAATGCTGACATTGACAGTCATTATGCATAAACCTGAATAAAGAGGTTTTCTGTAGACAAACTTTATCTAGGCTAGGGTTGACGGAACATGTATTACAAGTCATCGGGAGAGCCTCAGATGGGAGAAAATTATTGTATTGTGAAAGTCAAAATGTTACTGTGTGATTTTTTTTTTTTTGCATGTATAACAATGAGGCCTATAAAGAAAGGGGCGAGCTTCGATCACATGATCCCTGGTCCTATTTTGATTTTGCACATACACTTGGGCGCCCCTGGTAAAGGTCTATTAACTCTTATTCACCTCGAGTTTCGACTACTGTAACGCTCTTTACATAGGGCTACCTTTGAAGAGTGTTCGGAAACTTCAGATCGTGCAAAATGCAGCTGCGAGAGCAGTCATGGGCTTCCCTAGGTATGCCCATGTCACACCAACACTCTGCATTGGTTGCCGATCAGTTTCTGGTCACAATTCAAAGTGTTGGTTATGACCTATAAAGCCCTTCATGGTATTGGGTCAGAATATCTCAGAGACTGCCTTCTGCTGCACGAATCCCAGCGACCAGTTAGGTCCCACAGAGTTGGCCTTCTCCAGGTCCCATCGACTAAACAATGTCGTCTGGCGGGACCCAGGGGAAGAGCCTTCTCTGTGGCAGCCCCGACCCTCTGGAAGCAGCTCCCCCTGGAGATTAGAACTGCCCCCACCCTCCTTGGCTTTTGTAAGCTTCTTAAAACCCACCTCTGCCACCAGGCATGGGGGAACTGAGACTTCTCCCCCGGGCTTATACAGTTTATGAATGGTATATTTGAGTGTATGTTTTCTTTTTAATAAGGTTTTTTTTAATGACTTTTAATTATTAGATTTGTCATATATTGTGTTATTATTGTTGTGAGCCGCCCCGAGTCTACGGAGAGGGGCAGCATACAAATCTAATAAATTGAATTGAAATTGAATTGAATTCTTCATTCAGGAGACTTTATTCAGAATACGCTGAATATTTACCACTTTGATTTTTTTTAATAGGGAGCAATACATAATATTCTTTTTTTAAAGGTTTTTTTTAATTTTATTATTACAATTACAAAATAAACATTCTATTCATCCACCAGCAGTGTTTGGTTGCAAATCTCTCTGTGCGACATCCTCTCTCCTTTATCATCTCATTTTTATTTACCCTATATCAATGATGGCGAACCTTTTTTCCCTCGATTTCCATAATAATAATAATAATAATAATAATAATAATAATAATAATAATAATATAATATAATAATTAATAATAATAATAATAATTAATAACAACAACAACAAAACAACAACAATAATAATAATAATAACAACAACAATAATAATTTATTAGATTTGTATGCCGCCCTTCTCCGCAGACTCGGGGTGGCTCACAACAATAATAAACAGTATAAAAATAAACAAATCTAATATTTAAAAGAAGAAGAAATATCTAAAAGCCCATTATATAAAACCAGAGCATGGGCGCACGCTATTGCACATGTGTGACTGCCTACACCCATAATTCAATGCCTGGACAGGATGAAAACAGCTTCCCCCATGCCCCTGAGGCCCTCTGGAGGCCAGAAATGGCCTGTTTTCCAACTTCTGGTGGGCCCAGGATGCTTATGTTTCACCCTCCCCAGACTCCAGAAGCTTCTTTGGAGTGGGGGAGGGATTTAAAAACACCCTCCTCCATCCCCCGGAGGCTCTCTGGAAGCCAAAAACACCCTCCCAGAGCCTCTTTGCGAGCCAAAAATCAGCTGGCTGACACACACATGCACATTGGAGCTGAGCTAAGGCAACTGCTCGCGTGCCAGCCGATATGGCTCTGCATGTCACCTGTGGCACCCGTGCCATAGGTTCGCCATCCTTACCCTATATTATTTCTAAATATTCAAACATTTAAACATCGTAAAATTCTCCATTTTTGTAATATCTTAAGAACATAAGAAGAGCCATGCTGAATTGGGCCAAAGCCCATGGAGTCCAGCATTCTGTGGCCCACAGTGGCCCACGGGAATCTTGTGAAGGAAGAGAAGGCAAGACCCTCCTTTCCCTTGACCCCCAACAAAGGGTACTCAAGGGAATCCTGCCTGCCTCAACCAAGGACATTCATTTCAATAACCACCCAGATAACCACCATCCGTTTCAATAACCACCATCTTATCTTATCTTATTTTCATTATCCCTTATTCACATTATACATTTTTATTCTTATTTCTTAGAGAGGGCTGTAAAAGCACTATGAAGCAGTATTTAAGTCTACATGCTATTGCTATGCAGTGGTTTACAGCCAGGGTTGGGTTGCTAGCCAAAACGCCAAATTGGGCTCACCTCGGCGGCTCTGGAGGTACCATGAGTTCAAGAAGAATTATGCATTGAATTATTGAGTGCAGGTAGCAGGTAGCAAAATCGCACATAGAGAGGCAGGTGCAGCCGTGTTTTGGTGAGGTTTTTTGCTTCCACATATGCGGTGTACAGAGTCAGCCTATTGCCCCCAACAACCTGGGTCCTCATTTTACCAACCTCAGAAGGATGAATGGCTGAGCCAACCTTGAGCCTGCAAAGTTTATTTTTTAATTGATTGATTGATTGATTGATTGATTGATTGATTGATTGATTTTGTCCAATACACAATGAGGGTTTTAGTGGGTATACACATAGTAAAATACGTGATAAAGGTTATAGAGGAGATACTCATGGTAAAATATATCTAAGAAAGAATAGAAAAGAAGATATGGGGATAGAACATATCAATGAAAGAATAGAAGAAGAGATATAGGAATAGAAGAAAGGTATAGGAGATATAGGAGAGCAATAGGACAGGGGACGGAAGGCACTCTAGTGCACTTGTACTCACCCCTTACTGACCTCTTAGGAATCTGGATAGGTCAACCGTAGATAATCTAAGGGTAAAGTGTTGGGGGTTTGGGGATGACACTATGGAGTCCGGTAATCAGTTCCACTCTTCGACAACTCGGCTACTGAAGTCATATTTTTTACAGTCAAGTTTGGAGCGGTTAATATTAAGTTTAAATCTGTTGTGTGCTCTTGTGTTGTTGTGGTTGAAGCTGAAGTAGTCGCCGACAGGCAGGACGTTGCAGCATGTGATCTTGTGGGCAATACTTAGATCTTGTTTAAGGCGTCTTAGTTCTAAACTTTCTAGGCCCAGGATTGAAAGTCTAGTCTCGTGTTGCAGCTAGTCGGCAGGCAGCAAAGGTAGTCTGTGGTACTGCACTCTAATTACTGTGCCACCGGAGCTCATCATCAGATTATGGGGAGTTTAATATGCGTATATATTGAGTTTAACTTCCACGTTTTTAATATTAATTATTTTTATTAGATTGTTGTTAATAACTCTTGTGAACCACTCTAAGTCACTTATATGAGATGGACAGCCAATCAAATCAAATCAAATCAATAAGTACAACATAGACTGCTTTAACAGTCCAAATATGAACTTCTGCTAGCCCAGACGACATAGAAACGTGGAAACATAGAAGACTGACAGCAGAAAAAGACCTCATGATCCATCTAGTGTGCCCTTATACTACTTTTTGTATTTTATCTTAGGATGGATATATGTTTATCCCAGGCATGTTTAAATTCAGTTACTGTGGATTTACCAACCACGTCTGCTGGAAGTTTGTTGCAAGGATCTACTACTCTTTCAATAAAATAATATTTTCTCATGTTGCCTTTGATCTTTCCCCCAACTAACTTCAGATTGTGTCCCCTTGTTCTTGTGTTCACTTTCCTATTAAAAACACTTCCCTCCTGGACCTTATTTTACCCTTTAACATATTTAAATGTTTCAATCATATCCCCCCTTTTCCTTCTGTCCTCCAGACTATGCAGATTGAGTTCATGAAGTCTTTCCTGATACGTTTTATGCTTAAGACCTTCCACCATTCTTGTAGCCCGTCTTTGGACCCCTTCAATTTTGTCAATATCTTTTTGAGGTCTCCAGAACTGAACACAGTATTCCAAATGTGGTCTCACCAGCGCTCTATATAAGGGGATCACAATCTCCCTCTTCCTGCTTGTTATATCTCTAGCTATGCAGCCAAGCATACTACAGTGGTACCTCGAGATACGAGTTTAATTCGTTCCGGACCTGGGCTCTTAAGTCGAGCAGCTCTTATCTCGAATGACTTTTCCCCATAGGAATTAATGTAAATAATTTTAATTGGTTCCAGCCCTCAAAAAACTCACAAAGTTAGTCTAAATTATGCAGAAAGACATGTTTTTAATGAAGAAATGTACATGTACATATAAATGAATAATGAAGTTTCTTTCACTTAACTTGTAAACTTTCTTAAACTTTTAAATTTACATATGTTCAACTTCTCTGCCACCCAATCCTGTAGGACAGAGGTCCACAACCCTTTTTGCACCAGGGACCGGCTTTAAGCGATCAAGAGAGGAATGGGTGAATGAATGGACGGAGGGTGGGAAGGAAGGAAGGAAAGAGGGAAGGGACAGGAACAGAGGAAGGAAGCAAGGAAACTTATGAAAGGGGAGAGTAAGAGAGGAATGAGTGAAGGGAGGGAGGGAGGGAAGAAGGTGGGAAGGAGAAAGAAAAGAAGAAATAGAGGAAGGGAAGGTAAAAGAGAGAAAGAAAAAGAGCAAGAAAGAAATCTGCAAGCACCCCCCCGAGCCCCCCAGGCCGTCTGCAACCTTTTAAAACACGCGCGCCGCTTCGCAGCTGTCTCCTGAAGCCGAACGCGGAAGTTAGCGTTTGGCTTCAGGAGACAGCTCCTTGGCGCTTGTATCTCGAATTTGGGCTTGTAAGTAGAACAAAAATATCTCTCCCCTCCCAGCTCTTATCTCGAGTTGCTCTTAAGTAGAGCAGCTCTTATGTCGGGGTTCCACTGTACTTGCTTTTCCTACTGCCCGACCACACTGCTCACCCATTTTGAGACTGTCAGAAATCACTACCCCTAAAGCCTTCTCTTCTGAAGTTTTTGCTAACACAGAACTGCCAATACAATACTCAGATTGAGGATTCCTTTTCCTTGGGACATATTTCTCCCACCATCCACTCCACGGACAAACGGAAGCTTTTTTTATTTCTGACTTTAAAAAAAAAGAATGAGAAAAAAAATGCTTTAGCTATGTTGAAACAGCCCGTTCATCACACCGAACATTTGATTCCATCGTTTTAAGTACTTGTTAAAAATCACTTCAAGCTGCTACAATCAAGAGCCAGGTACTTCCAAGGTCGGATACTTTCGTAACTCCATTACACCTTTAAGTAGGCTTCTTCAATCCAATTCCAGCCTTCGGGATAATCAAGTGCCCACTTTCCTTAACTCTGAGATACATGAACAGCACAATATGCTCCAGGTAGACGGGGGGAGTCTGATTTTCAATCAGATCACTTCTATTAGTGGCTGGAAACATTCTGAGTATCACAGAATTATTGCCATGGGAAAGGGTACGCACCCTCGCTGGAGCCATAGCCTTTTTGCTTTCCAGGAAGCTCAAATAAAAGAGGGAGGACGGAGGTCAGTTAAGGAAAGAATCTGTTTCCGATAGTGGCGAATACCTGTAGCTCTGGTGTAGGATGAGATTGGCGGTTCATTCTCTGAGATTGCGGGTTGCTTTCCAAACATATATATATATATATATATATATATATATATATATATATATATATATATATATATATATATATATATACATACATACATACATACATACATACATACATACATACATACATACATACATATATATATATATATATATATATATATATATATATATGTTACAATACACCAGGGTGATTCGACACAAAAATATGTAACCCTTCCCTGGTGCAGAGCTGAAGGGATTGGATACTGTATCCTAGAGGTTAATTCTCTGCCTTACAAGGCAAAGGTTGCAGGTTCAAGTCCCAGTGTGGGTATGGCTAGCTGATGAGGCCAAAATAAGGCTGAAATAGATCTATCCTAGTCTCCCTTAATTTTCAAATTCAGCAAAAAAACATGTGACATATATATTTGTTTTAGTAGATTTCGTATATTTATTTATTTATTTATTTACTTACTTACTTACTTACTTACTTACTTACTTACTTACTTATTGGATTTGTATGCCACCCCTCTCCGTGGACTCGGGGCGGCTCACAACAAACATGGAATACATAATAAAACAATTTGATCCAATTAATAACAGTTAAAAGACTTTAAAAAACATCCTAAAAACTAAAAATATTCAATTACTATTCACTCAATCAATAATTTATTCTAAACACCTTCGTTGGTCGGGCGGGGGAGAAGTAATGGCCCCCGGCTTGGAGGCAAAGGTGAGTCTTCAAACTTTTTCGGAAAGCAAGGAGGGTGGGGGCGGTGTGAATCTCTGGGGGGAGCTAGTTCCAGAGGGCTGGGGCCCCCACAGAGAAGGCTCCTCCCCTAGGCCCCACCATCTGACATTATCTCGTTGATGGGAACCTGAGAAGACCAACTCTGTGGGACCTCACCGAACGCTGGGATTCGTGTGGCAGAAGGTGGTCTCGGAGATAATATGGTCCTATGCTATGTAGGACTTTATAACCAACACTTTGAATTGTGTCTGGAAACCAATTGGCAGCCAGTGCAGTCTTAAGATATGGGCATGCATTATTTGCTTTTTTTATCAGGCTAGGTCAGTGATAGCGAACCTATGGCACAGGTGCCACAGGTGGCACGCAGAGCCTTAGTGCACACCGGCCAGCTGATTTTCAGCTCATGCGGAAGCTTTGGAGGGCATTTTTGCCTTCTGGAGGGGTTCCAGGAGAATGGAAGAGGGCATTTTTGCCCTCTGAAGTCTGGGGAGGTTGAAAAATGAACCTACCAGAAGTTGGGAAACAGGCTGTTTTTGGCCTACAAAGGGCCTCCAAGGGCGGCAGGGGAGACAATTTTCTCCCTTCCCAGGCATTGAATTATGGGTATTGGCACTCGTACTGGTGCGATAATAATAATAATAATAATAATAATAATAATAATAATAATAATTTATTAGATTTGTATGCCGCCCCTCTCCGAAGACTCGGGGCGGCTCACAACAAGCGATAAAACAATATTGTAATGTGTGCGCACGTGCTTTCGCCACCCAAGGGGAGAAAAAATTCACCATCACTGGGCTAGGTTATATCTTCAGTGGAATTTGGGGAATCTCATTTTTGCTAGCATGATTGGCTCAGGAATTCTGGGAGTTGAAATCCACAAGTCATAGAGGAGCCAACTTTGCCTACCCCTGTCTTAAGAGAATTCAACAACCATTTTCTATCAATTCTCTATCTATCTATCTATCTATCTATCTATCTATCTATCTATCTATCTATCTATCTATCTATCTATCTATCCATCCATCCATCCACCTTTTCTTTTCCATAGCTTATAAAGCTTTTAGCTTAACTTTTTGTTCTTCCTGGCATTTTGTTGATGTGCGGCAAAAGGAAAAAGTTCCAGATGGTGAGTTAAATTGTGAAGATTTGGCATTCTGTGTTGACTTTATTTTATTTAGTTCAGGGAGCATCACAATGGGGTGCTCAAAAGTCCTTCCCAGAGAACTCCCAAAACTTGTCACCAAGTGCAATTTTGTTTAATAAGACTAAAAGGGAAGTGTATTTATTCAACACAGGCTGGAGAATATTCAATTCAATTCAATTCATTAGATTTGTATGCCGCCCCTCTCCGAAGACTCGGGGCGGCATACAAATCTAAGACTCGGGGCGGCTCACAACAGTAATAAAACAATATTATAGTGAAACAAATCTAATATTAAAAGAAGCATATAAAATCCTATCGTATTAGGTTTAGGTTTAGGTTTATTGGATTTATATGCCACCCCTCTCCGCAAACTCGGGGCGGCTCACAACAATAATAAAAAACAGTACAGTACACAATACCAAATCCAATGCCCACCCATCCAGTTCCAATTTAAATTAAAAAACAAACAGCACATACATACCAAACATAAATATAAAAATATAAAAAATCCTGGGGGAAAAGGTGTCTCAACTCCCCCATGCCTGGCGGTATACATGGGTCTTGAGTAATTTACAGAAGACAAGAAGGGTGGGTGCAGTTCTAATCTCCGGGGGGAGTTGGTTCCAGAGGGCCGGGGCCACCACAGAGAAGGCTCTTCCCCTGGGGCCCGCCAAACGACATTGTTTAGTCGACGGGACCCGGAGAAGGCCAACTCGGGGGACATTATCGGTTGCTGGGATTCATGCGGTAGCAGGCGGTTCCAAAGGTACTCTAATAATTACATTAACTGATACGGAATCTCCAGCATGCCATTCAAAAGCTAGTTGGGGCGCCTTAATAATAAAAAAAGTTGTATATGTCTAGTTTGCATGGAACGGCATCTCCCAGACCTTTTAAAACGAAGCTTTCCAACCACTTCACTCCCATGAGCTTCAGTACAGAAAATGCAATATTTGTTGAGGCTGTAATTTTTAATAGGCTTAATTGATAGTTTAATCAACCAAAAGCTTAGCAACTCATTGTTAAAGACCAAATTTAATCAGCCATTCTGATGTGTTCTTGTAATAGAGATTATACCAGAACATATTAAAGCTGGTCTTTCCGTTTAATAATAAGCGGTCAAAAATATTAAACGTGGCCTCTCTGTATAAGAAGAAGTGGTCGCTTTTGTTAATTAAGCCATGCATTATCTTACCAGTCATTTTAGCATGTCAAACAAATGAGATGCCTTTTGTTGTAACTTGAGCCTTATAGAAAAATGAAATACAGCAGTACCTCTACTTAAGAACGCCTCTACTTACGAACTTTTCTAAATAAGAATCAGGTGTTCACAATTTTTTTGCCTCTTTTCAAGAACTATTTTCCGCTTACAAACCCAAGCCTTCGAAACTGTAACTGGAAAAGGCAGGGAGAAGCCTCCGTGGGGCCTCTCTAGGAATCTCCTGGGAGGAAACAGGGCCGGAAAAGGCGGGGAGAAGCCTCTGTGGGGCCTCTCTAGGAATCTCCTGGGAGGAAACAGGACTTCCACCCTCCCTGTGGTTTCCCCAATCACACACATTATTTGCTTTTACATTGATTCCTATGGGAAAAATTGCTTCTTCTTACAAACTTTTCTACTTAAGAACCTGGTCATGGAACGAATTAAGTTTGCAAGCAAAGCTACCACTGTATCTCTACTCAGTCATTACAGAATATTTCCAGGCAATATTTTTCTCCCCCGTCTACTAAATGTGTAGGATGAGCAGATCAGCAGTAAGACGTGAAGGTTTAGATTCAGTGGCTAATTGTCCAAGACCCGCAAATCAATTTTTGCTCCAGCAGCAATCTCAGATCAACTGTATTTTAATAGATCATCTATCAAGCAACGTACCCAGGTTTTTCCTGCTGCTTTTGAAGAGACGGCTTCTCCTTAGTTATACTGTATACCGCTTCTTTCTTTGGCTCAGTATGGATAGCAACTCAGATCCAGGTGGTTTTAGGGAGATTTACTCTCAGGGAACTCTGCCAAAATGGTGTCTTCAAAGGTCTTATTCTTTTTAAGAGAGATGAAGGGTGGCATCTTGAATAAGTGAAGGATTGGTTCAGGTTTACAATCGTATCTTTATGATGTCATCTGAGCCACAGGTCACATTCAGATTTTTTCCCTCCAAGCATTCAAATTTGTAAGGTCGGTAGATGGGAAATGGAACAATTTATTATTATTATTATTATTATTGTTGTTGTTGTTGTTATTATTATTATTATTATTATTATTATTATTATTATTATTATTAGATTTGTATGCCGCCCCTCTCCATAGACTCGGGGCGGCTCACAACAATAACAAAGACAATGTAAGAACAAATCTAATAATTTAAAAAACACTAAAACCCCCATTATTAAAAGCAAGCATACACACAAACACACCATGTATAAACTGTATAGGCCCGGGGGAGATGTCTCAGTTCCCCCATGCCTGACGGTAGAGATGGGTCTTAAGAACTGTACGAAAGGCAAGGAGGGTGGGGGCAGTTCTGATCTCCGGGGGGAGCTGGTTCCAGAGGGTCGGGGCCGCCACAGAGAAGGCTCTTCTCCTGGGTCCCGCCAAACGACATTGTTTAGTCGACGGGACCCGGAGAAGGCCAACTCTTTGGGACCTAACTGGTCACTGGGATTTGTGCGGCAGAAGGTGGTCCCGGAGATATTCTGTTCCGATGCCAAAGAAAGGAATTTTCCTAAAGTCTTTGCAAAGGAGATAGTGTGGTGCAGGTTAAAATCCACATTCAACCACAGAAGTTCACTGTATTATACTGAGTAAGTGTCTGTCTGTCTGCCTCTGTTTCTGTCTCTCTCTGCCTCTCTTCCTCTTCCTCTCTGTCTCTCTCTTTCCTGCCTGTTGGAGCTACAATTTTGGAAGTTAACCCAACCCTACCAACCAGGCATAGACCAAGATATAAGAAGCTGAAGTCTTGAAATGAACACACGGCAGCAGGAGTTCTTGAGAAAATATATTTACTCCTTTGTAGCAAAAATTATCTTATTTATTTACACTATTACCTTTACTCTATCTCACTATATACAAGCCACACTACAACTAGCCAACAACCATCATCAACTACTACTACCATACTTATGCAAAGGTAGTTTACATTGTTATATATTTATCAACCAGTCAGGAGAAGCTTCCATGGGGCTCTCTAGGAATCTCCTGGAAGGAAAGAGAGCCTCCAACCTCCCTGTGGTTTCCCCAATTGTACTTGCTTTTACATTGATTCCTATGGGAAAAATTACTTCTTCTTACAAACGTTTCTACTTAGGAACCTGGGTACAGAAGGAATTAAGTTCGTAAGTAGAGGTACCACTGCACTGGAATTGTTTCAGGGTGGCAGAAAGTACAGGATACTGATTTCTGTTAAACATCTCTCCATCAATTTGATGCCTCTTTGATTCCTGATCTACAACTAAGCCCAATGGAATTATTTCCGTGCATTATGTCTTCCTTCAGAACTGATGGGAACATGGGGAAAAGCAATAGGTTGCAGATCATTGTGACACGATGGCATAATGAAAACACACCCTCTGTCACCAGGAAATTAAATTAAACTTTTGAATCTTGCACCCTTGGGCATAGGATTTTCCCCTAAATCATTTCCTGTTTGTACAAAATAAAAAATAAAAATAATTCATTGACTCTAAGGAGAATATCAGAAAAAAAAATGAGATTTTAGCATGGCACAGGATGTTCATTTTCACCTCAAATAACCAATTAAGGCTTCTTTCTTTCCAAAGGTAAGGGGGAAAAAAAGCTGAATTTTGAACTTCTTCCTAATCTCTCCTATGCAACTCAAAGGCCTCTCTGAGGATAATTCAGCCATCTGCAGCTTTTGTGCAATAAAATTCTATGGCCTAATTATCGATAGGATCAAAATGTTTTCCATCATTTCAACACCAAATAGATCACTTGACCAATCCAAACAAGACATCCATCTCTGCTCTATCTTGGAGAATGGGTAACATCAACCAATCATGACAAATGTCCACGGCTTTTGCCACTATGCAAAGCAAATGCTGTATCTACCCACATTAAGGAGAACATTAAGTGGAGATGCCATTTTGTTAGCATCCCTAAGGCGCTGTCTTAATTTAATGTCAACCTTGACTTTTCTAAGTCAAGGAACATATCACATTTTCTGGCTTGGGAAGTTATATTTGACCTTTGAATGATGTACTGGGGATTGCAGGCTAAAAAGTAATGGTCAGAAAAAAAAATGAAAATGGCATTTGATTCCCTTTACATTTATATAGACAAATAAACCTGATCTCAGTTTAGCCACATTTGGGTTAAAAGGTCTTCTTTTGTGGTTCACACCCCTTAAAGATCGAATTAATATCTGTTTGTGAGGTTTTCTCAATTACATTGTGAGTTTGCCCATTAAATCAAGGTTTTTACTGCAAATGATACCATTGACATCCATTACATAATTATGCAAATTAAGTAAATTGGCACAAGAAATTGCAACTTGATAACCATTTAGATTTAGTGGACAATTCTTCCCCCCAACAGATCCATTAAATTGAGCTTTTATTTGTAATTTAAATTAAATAGAGTTGATATTATTTGTCCCTGGTCAATTGATTTTCTTATTTGATCGTATTAAATGTTAAAGCTTGATAATAACTTTTTGAGAATCCTGAGAACTATCCCATAATCTTTAGAAAAGCCCTGGGTCTAAGACTGTTCAACTCTCTTCGAAATAAATATGTCCATAATGAGGCAAATTATTTTCTTCGTTTCCCCCTGGGCTTGTTGGGTCATCTCTCTTTTTATGAATCAAAGGCTGATTGATTTCTTGACACACTATTTACCCACGTAAACAGAAAGTCATTCTCTCTGGAGAACTTCAAACAATTGAAATGTACAATGGAACCATAAACCTCATTCTGCCATCCATCAACACTTCAAGTTCAGATAGATTCTTCAGTTCTCTGTCTACTGTGATGAAGCTTTTTGATGTCCAATAACATTGGCTATGTAATAATCCAGAGATTGCCAAGGAACATGTAATGGCTCCTGTCTGTCTTCAAACTTACAAACTCATGTCCATAACTGACCTCTCTGCCTTACACCTCCTTTCTTAGCCATTGGATACATTCTAGTGGACAATCACTTAAATATGAGCCAGAATATCTCTGAGACCGCCTTCTGCTGCACGAATCCCAGCGACCGATTAGGTCCCACAGAGTCGGCCTTCTCCAGGTCCCGTCAACTAAACAATGTTGGTTGGCGGGCCCCAGGGGAAGAGCCTTCTCTGTGGCGGCCCCGACTCTCTGGAACCAGCTCCCCCCAGAGATTAGAACTGCCCCTACCTTCCTTGCCTTTTGTAAACTCCTCAAAACCCACCTTTGTCGTCAGGCATGGGGGAATTGATCTCCCCCGGGCCTATATAATTTATGTATGGTATGTTTGTAGGTATGTCTGCTTAAAAATGGGTTTTTTTAAAACTATTTTAAATTGTAAATTGTAATTTATTAGATTTGTCATGAACTGTTTTATTGTGTTGTGAGCCGCCCCAAGTCCAAACAAATAAACAAATAAACAAATAAACAAATAAACAAATAAACAAATAAACAAATAAACAAATAAACAAATAAACAAATAAACAAATAAACAAATAAACAAATAAACAAATAAACAAATAAACAAATAAACAAATAAACAAATAAACAAATAAACAAATAAACAAATAAACAAATAAATAAACAAACAAACAAACAAACAAACAAACAAACAAACAAACAAACAAACAAATGTACGTGGCAGCAGCCAAAAAAGCCAATGCAATCCTAGGTGGCATTAATAGAGGGATAAATTCAAGATCACATGAAGTTCTTGTATTGCTTAGTAAGACCATTACTTGGAATATTTGTCTTTCGTAAATTACTCAAGACCCACCTATATTGCCAGGCATGGGGGAACTGAGACACCTTCCCCAGGCTTTTATATTTTATGTTTGGTATGTATATGTATATGTATATGTTGTTTGATTTTAATGATGGGGTTTTATATGCTTTTTCTCTTTTAATATTAGATTGGTTTTTATTATTGTTGTGAGCTGCCCCGAGTCTTTGGAGAGGGGTGGCATACAAATCTAATAAATAATAATAATAATAATAATAATAATAATAATAATAATCATCATCATCATCATCATCATTATCATTTTATTTATTTATTTATTGTTAGAGTTGGAAGGGACCATGTGGATCAAGTCCAACCCCCTGCCTAAGCAAGAACCCTATAGCATCCTAGCCAAATGGCAGTCCAATTTCCTCTTAAAAATGTCCAGAGTATTGGAGTTCACAACGTCCGCTGGTAGGTTGTTCCACTGGTTGATTGTTCTGACCATCAGGAAGTTCTTCCTTATTTCCAGGTTGAATCTCTCCTTGTAGTCTGTAAAAGATTCTCAGTCATCCATGGTTGTCGCAAAGATGCTTTTTCAGGAGCAACTGGACTTTCTTGTTTTTTCTTTTGAAAAAGTATCTCACCAGTACTTTTCTGTTCATCGCTCATATTTTGCCTGCATCTTCCAATCTCTTTCGATACTGAACGCAGTTTCCAGCCACCAAAAATGTCCTCCTCCTCTTAAATTATAAATGGATTTTGAATGGGCGGAGAGACACATGAAAGCTCTTCTCACAAACCTGGGTGTTCTTTTGTAGTGGCTGCCTTGTGCAATTTGCTTAATCAGGGCAAATTTAAGCATGGGTTATTCAGGTCATGTATGCTTCAAGAGGAAGCCTTAAGCGAATCCTTTGTTTTCATTGAGGGGTTGTCCAGATTTCTGTAGCTGAGCTCTGAAGGATGTTACTAACATGCAGCTCTGGCCTGATTTGAAAATTGTGCCCCTAAGTTTGCCTTAAGGAAATCAGCCATATCTCACCAAATATTTAGCGTCTCCTAAACAGGTATAAGTTAGGAAAGCAAAGAAAGAATGTGCTCCTTCCTTCCTTCCTTCCTTCCTTCCTTCCTTCCTTCCTTTCCTCCTTCCTTCCTTCCTTCCTTCCTTCCATCCTTCCTTCCTTTCTTCCCTCCATCCTTCCTTTCCTCTCTCCCTCCCTCTCTCCCTCCCTCATTTCCTTCCTTCCCACCCACCTTTTTTCCTCCCTCCCTCCTTCCCTCCCTCCTTTTCTTCCTTCTTTCCTTCTTTTCCTTCCTTTCTTCCTTCCCTTCCTCCAGCCACCTCTTTCTTTCCACCCTCCCTCCCTCACCTTCCTTCCTTCCCTCCTTTCCTTCTTTCCTTCCTCCCTCTCTTCCTTCAGAAGAATATTCTTCCTTCCTTCCCTCTTTCCTCCCTCCCTCCTTCCTCCTTCCCTTCCTTCTTTTCTACCTTCCTTTCTTTCCTCTCTCCCTCCCTCATTTCCTCCCTCCCTTCCCACCCACCTTCTTTCCTCCCTCCCTCCTTCCCTCCCTCCCTTTCTTCCTTCTTTCCTTCTTTTCCTTCCTTTCTTCCTTCCCTCCCTCCACCCACAACCTTCTTTCCTCCCTTCCTCACCTTCCTTCCTTCCCTCCCTTCCTTCTTTCCTCCCTCCCTTCCTCCCTCACCTTCCTTCCTTCCCTCCCTCCCTCCCTTCTTTCCTTCCTCCCTCTCTTCCTTCGGAAGAATATCCTTCCTTCCCTCTTTCCTCCCTCCCCTCCTTCCTCCTTCCCTTCCTTCTTTTCTACCTTCCTTTCTTTCCTCTCTCCCTCCCTCATTTCCTTCCTTCCTTCCTTCCCACCCACCTTCTTTCCTCCCTCCCTCCTTCCCTCCCTCCCTCCCTTTTTCTTCTTTCCTTCTTTTCCTTCCTTTCTTCCTTCCCTCCCTCCACCCACCGCCTTCTTTCCTCCCTCCCTCACCTTCCTTCCTTCCTTCCCTCCCTTCCTTCTTTCCTCCCTCCCTCCCTCCCACCTTCTTTCCTTCCTCCCTTTCTTCCTTTGGAAGAATATCCTTCATTCCTTCCCTCTTCCCCCCCCCCTTTCCTTCTTTTCTTCCTTCCTTCCTTTCCTCCCTCCCTCCCTTCCCATTTGTCAACATTAATGCAATTAGCTCAAGTATCATCAACTCATTGCTGCAATCTGTCCCAAAAACAGGGATGAGTGTTAAAGAACCTGAATAGGCTGCTCCAAATGAAGCCTGAAACACAAGGGAGTAGATTTCAGTGCTGCCCACTGAAAATAAAATTAAAAGAAAGGCCTGAGGGGGTTGGGAGAATCAAACCGGTGATAAAATTAAGAATCTAAGCAATGAAAGAAGACAGATTATTGCACGTGTATGGAATTTCCCAGTTGTGTAACAAAGTTTTGGAGAACAGCTATGAATTATATGACAGAACAGATTGTGATTATCCTGAAAATGCATGTAAATACACTCAGGTTTAACAGACATATTTGATCTTAATTATATAGAAAAATGCATTAATTTCAATATGAAAACTGTGATTTCAGCTACCGGTTTGGGGGAACCAGATCAAATAATCTGAATAATACTTCTGATATATCTCCATAGAAATATTCCAATGCTTGGCAACTGCCTTCATTCCTTCCTTCCCTCCCTCCCTCCTTCCTTTCTTTCCTCCCTCCCTTCCATCCTTCCCTTCCTCCCCCTCGCTTCCTTTCCTTCTTTCCTCCCCCTCTCTTTCTTCCTCCCTCCCTTCCATCCTTCCCTTCCTCCCCCTCGCTCCCTTTCCTTCTTTCCTCCCCCTCTCTTTCTTCCTCCCTCCCTTCCATCCTTCCCTTCCTCCCCCTTGCTTCCTTTCCTTCCCTTCCTCCCCCTCTCTTTCTTCCTCCCTCCCTTCCATCCTTCCCTTCCTCCCCCTCGCTTCCTTTCCTTCCCTTCCTCCCCCTCGCTTCCTTTCCTTATTTCCTCCCCCCTCCCACACTCCCTTCCTCCTCCCTTCCTTCCTTCTTTCCTTCTTTTCCTTCTTGTTCTTTCTTTTCCTTCCTTTCTCTCAAAGGATACATCCCTCTGATGTATCTCCATAGTCATATGATCAAAATTCCAATGCTTGGCAACTACCTTCCTTCCTTCCCTCCCTCCCTTTCTTCCTTCCTTCTCTTCCTCCTTCCTTCTCTTCCTCCCTCCATCCCTCCCTTTTTTCCCTCCTTCTTTCCTCCCTCCATCCCTTTCTCCCTCCCTCCCCTCCTTCCTTTCTTCTTTTTCTTCCTTCTTTCTTTTCCTTCCTTCCTCTCAAAGGATACATCCCTCTGATGTAACTCCATAATCGTATGATCAAAATTCCAATGCTTAGCAACTGACGCATACTTATGATCGTTGCAGTGTGCCTGGGGTCTTTTGTGACTTTCTGACAATCAAAGCCAATGAGCAAGCCATATTCACTTATTAACCATGTCGCTAACTTAACAACTGCAGGGCGAAACATACTATCCAATGTTTCACTTAGCAACAGAAATTTTGGGCTCAATTGTGGTCACAGGGCGAGGATCACCTGCCACCTAATGACCACCAAGCCAAACTCGTAATGATAAACAATAGATGTCAGGAGAAATTTGGAAGCAACACAAAACTGATGATTGCAGGACCCACATATCTTTCAGTTGCACACGTAGCATTTCAAAAAATTGGCCCGGGAGGTTTGAGCTAAAATGAGGCTTGTATTTGTGGAAATGGCCAGCTGTGGAGAAAAGAGTGAGCTGGAGATTTAATTTGCAGACCTTGGTAATACGTTTAGCTTTCAGTACAAGTGATTATGAATTGTGGTCCGGCAGAATCCAGGAAGATTGAACTTTTGAAAATAACTAGATAGGGTGTTGCAACTCAGCGGTGTGTCAACCTCCCTTCAGCTGTCTTTATCTTTCTTTCTTTTTCTTATGCAGATAGAATCTCACTGCTTAAGGCAAAAGGAGAGTGGAGGGGAAAAAAACCTGGAACAAAGATGCTTTCAAGAAAGAGGAAAAGTTAGGGGGAAAAAAAAGAAAGAGCACTTATTGATAGGGATTTGTGTCTACCCGAAAAGCAAATACAGACAAAAAGAGCCTCTAGAAACATCTTAAAGAACTGCTTGATCAAAATCAACTTTATTTTTTATTTCAAGATGTAGAAGATAAAGTCTGAAGGGTGGTTGGTTTTTTTTTGTGCCTGTAGCAAGTTGCTCGTTCGCGGTGCTCTTGAAGAGAAGAGATGGGGGAAAACAAACTTGAAAGGGGAAAAGTCACCCAGCAAAACAATGTGAAATCTTTCTTAGCTTTTCCTCAATTCTGCGTTCCCCACTGGTCAGGGCCAATTTGGAGTCAATTTAATGAGCACCAAAAGTAAAATGACTGCGCTAGAGATGTCCAAGAAGGGACGGGTTTTATTTTGATGCTGTAGTTGAAACCAGCTTGCGATACGGATATTGGCTTGTGGGGTAGATGAGAGCAAACACACGTACCCATTAAAATGTAAGCATTCCAATGGTTGACTCTACTTAAGACTTGAAATCACTAGTACAATGGAACCTCGGTTAGTGAACGCGTGGGTTAGTGAACAATTCAGTGAGTGACCAAACATTCATTCATTCATTCATTCATTCATTCATTCATTCATTCATTCATTCATTCATTCAGTCAAACAATTATAGAGTGGTAATTTGTACAAATAAAACCTTAGATAAGTAATGATAAAAAGTAACAAAAGAAGACCATAGGACAGGGACGGTAGGCACAATGGTGCACTTATGCACGCCCCTTACAGACCTCTTAGAAAGGGGGAGAGGTCAATTGTAGATAATCTAAGGTTAAAGGTTTTGGGATTAAGAGTAGAAACCACAGAATCAGGTAGTGTGTTGATTACTCTGTTGCTGAAGCCGTATTTTTTACAGTCAAGTTTGGAGCGGTTGACATTTAGTTTAAATCGATTTCGTGTTCGTGTGTTGTTGCGGTTGAAGGTGAAGTAGTCGTTAACAGGTAGGATGTTTTGGTATATGATTTTATGAACTATAATTAAGTCGGAACGGAGACGATGGAGTTGTAAGTTGTCTAAACCAAGAATTTCAAGTTTCGCTAAAAATTTGCACTGGTTAGTGCAAATTTCAGATTGTGAACAGCTGATGTCACCCTCACACATCTCTGCACAATTACGTTCATTCGGTCGGTTGTTATCTTTATAGTGCTGATTCCTTCTTTTTTAGTGATTTTAGTGCTTTATTTTAATATAGGTCTCAATCATGGCACCAAAGAAGATTAAGAGCGATAGTAGCAGTGTACCTGTAATGAAAAGGCAGCGGCCAACAATTGAATTGAAAAAGGAAATTATTTCCAAGTTTGAAAGCAAAAATGCACGGAAGCAAAAAAAAAAAAAAAAGGCAAAAATTGCCAGTATCTCGTTGGTTGCACATATGCATGGATGCCGACCTACCAGAGCCATGCACCTGAGTACAGGTGTTGCCCGCTGATTCTCTGTACACTGCTTAGAGAGGGCTGTAAAAATACTGTGAAGAAGTATATAAGTCTAAATGCTATTGCTATTGAAACATAGAAACATAGAAGACTGATGGCAGAAACAGACCTCATGGTCCATCTAGTCTGCCCTTATACTATTTCCTGTATTTTATCTTAGGATGGATATACAGTATGTTTATCCCAGGCATGTTTAAATTCAGTTACTGTGGATTTACCAACCACGTCTGCTGGAAGTTTGTTCCAAGGATCTACTACTCTTTCAGTAAAATAATATTTTCTCACGTTACTTCTAATCTTTCCCCCAACTAACCTCAGATTGTGCCCCCTTGTTCTTGTGTTCACTTTCCTATTAGAAACACTTCCCTCCTGGACCTTATTTAACCCTTTAACATATTTAAATGTTTCGATCATGTCCCCCCTTTTCCTTCTGTCCTCCAGATCATATAATGAGTTCATTAAGTCTTTCCTGATACGTTTTATGCTTAAGACCTTCCACCATTCTTGTAGCCCGTCTTTGGACCCGTTCAATTTTGTCAATATCTTTTTGTAGGTGAGGTCTCCAGAACTGAACACAGTATTCCAAATGTGGTCTCACCAGCTTATTATTGCTACTTTTAGTCATCTTTACAAATCAATGCAACTTACTGCTGACTCAGTGCTTAGTGCTGTACAAACACAACAGGACAAGGATTTTTAAAGATACTTTTCCGCTTTAGAATAACCTTATTCCTTCCCCTAGGCCATTACAAGTTATGTATGGTATGTTTGTGTGTATGTTTGGTTTTTATAATAAGGGTTTTTAGTTGTTTTATTAAATTGGATTGTTACATGTTGTTTTTTATCATTGTTGTTAGCCGTCCCGAGTCTGCGGAGAGGGGCGGCATACAAATTTATTTATTTATTTATTTATTTATTAGTTGGACTTGTATGCCGCCCCTCTCCGAAGACTCGGGGCAGCTCACAACAAGTAAAACAGTCACAACAATCCAATTAATTAAAATATTTAACGATTTAAGAAAACCCCATGTAATAGCAAACACACACACAAACATACCATATATAAATTTAACGTGCCCAGGGGAGATGTTTAGTTTCCCCATGCCTGATGGCAAAGGTGGGTTTTAAGAACTTTACGGAAGGCAGGGAGAGTAGGGGCAGTTCTAATCTCCGGGGGGAGTTGGTTCCAGAGAGTCGGGGCCGCCACAGAGAAGGCTCTTCCCCTGGGACCCGCCAACCGACATTGTTTAGTTGACGGGACCTGGAGAAGGCCCACTCTGTGGGACCTAATCGGTCGCTGGGATTCGTGCGGCAGGAGGCGGTCTCGGAGATATTCTGGTCTGATGCCATGAAGGGCTTTAAAGGTCATAACCAACACTTTGAATTGTGACCGGAAATTGATCGGCAGCCAATGCAGACTGCGGAGTGATGGTGAAACATGGGCATACCTAGGGAAGCCCATGACTGCTCTCGCAGCCGCATTCTGCACGATCTGAAGTTTCCGAACACTTTTCAAAGGTAGCCCCATGTAGAGAGCATTACAGTAGTCGAACCTCGAGGTGATGAGGGCATGAGTGATAATAATAATAATAATAATAATAATAATAATAATAATAATAATAATAATAGTAATAATAATTTTGCTCCATCATCTGCCCTTTTCCCACACTCCTCTCAAACCCCTTTCCTTTCCTTTTCATTTTTGAACTTCATCAGTTTCTTAATCCCCAACCATCATAATTTTTTTAGTTTGGACCTTGATCTGTTCCACACCAGGTTATTCCTGTTAATGCAAAGACTCAGTAGCTCTGCTCTTTCCGCCAAAGCAAGAAATGCTTTGTTGGATTATATTACCTCTACGGATCATATTTTAGTTGGCTAAGCAGGTGCAAGAAACTCACATTTCTTGCAATGCATGGGATTTACACATGTAACTCCCATCAAATGCTCTATTACACGGCTGTCGGGAAATGTATAAAAGTTACACGTCTCTGCTTCTTTACAAGACGGGGATACTTTCAAAACCGTTTAGGATTCTTTCGGTTTTTATGTTTTGGGGTTTTGAGAATGTCTTTAATTAACTGGGCATCGCATTTAGCACGTCGTCAAGATTAAAGGAAGCAGGATTAGCCTCACGACAGTTCTAACCTTCACCGTCCGTAGACCATGTCAGAATTCTAGATTGCATTTAGAAGGGGAGACAATTAACCAGAGATGATGATTCCTTTTGTGGATTCATTTTTATATCAACTGAGTTTTTGTTTCTACAGATAGGGTAAGCCAAAATAATAATAATAATAATAATAATAATAATAATAATAATAATAATAATAATAATAATAATATATGCAATGGCATAAAAATATATGCAACATTGATCCTTGTGAAAGGGATGCAGATTTCTACGGCCATCTGTCCTATCTTCACCTATTTAAAAAAAGTCAAAAGCTCAATAAAGACAAATGCCTGTATGGGACCAGATAACCGGGGCAATTTGTCAGCAGGCAGCTAGAAGGACCTCCCCGTTTTACCATTCCTCACACTGATGTCTATTGGCTTTGATCTTCCTTTAATGGGAGAGCTCTTTAAATGGAATTAAGCAAAGGTATTAATTTTCCTCCCAGTCCAGGATTAATTCGCTTAACGCTTTCAAGTCACTGAAGGGGAGGTTGAGTTCTTCCTGAAAACAGACCGAAAGATTTAATTCTGAAATTTAACAAGGGTTCTCTTTTCTCTTGGTCGTTGCTTCAACAAAGCCAGCGGGAAAGGCAATTGGGTGGGAGGGAGTGGAGAGAATGATTCAACCTGTATGGGATAGACATTCTCTATTCTATTCCACTCTTCTCTTCTCTTCTCTCCTCTCCCTCCTCCTCCCCATCTCTCTTCTCTTCTCTCCTCTCCCTCCTCCTCCTCCCCATCTCTCTTCTCTCTTCTTCTCTCCTCTCCATCCTCCTTCTCCTCCTCCCCATCTCTCTTCTCTTCTCTCCTCTCCCTCCTCCTCCTCCTCCTCCTCCTCCTTCCCATCTCTCTTCTCTCCTCTCCCTCCTCCTCCCCATCTCTCTTCTCTTCTCTCCTCTCCCTCCTCCTCCTCCTCCTCCCCATCTCTCTTCTCTCCTCTCCCTCTCCCTCCTCCTCCTCCTCCCCCCCATCTCTCTTCTCTCCTCTTCTCTCCTCTCCATCCTCCTTCTCCTCCTCCCCATCTCTCTTCTCTCCTCTCCCTCCTCCTCCTCCTTCTCCCCCTTCCCATCTCTCTTCTCTCCTCTCCTTTCCTCTCTTCTCCTCTCTGCTCCTCTCCTCCCCCTCCTCCTCCTCTCCTCTTCCATTCCCTTCCCTTCTATTCCATATTTTATTTCATCCCCGTCTTCTCTTCTCTTCTCTCCTCTCCTCTTCTCCTCTCTGCTCCTCTCCCCTCCCTTCCTCCTCCTCCTCTCCTCTTCCATTCCCTTCCATTCCATTCCATATTTTATTCCATCCCTGTCTCTCTTCTCCTCTCTGCTCCTCTCCTCTCCCCTCCCCTCCTCATCCTCCTTCTCCCCCTCCTCTCCTCTCCTCTTCCCTTCCATTCCATTCCATATTTTATTCCATCCCCATCTCTCTTCTCTTCTCTTCTCCCATTCCATATTCTATTCTATTCTATTCTAAATTGTGTTTGGACTGTATTGAATTTTGGTCACCACGATGCAAAAAGGATGTTGAGACTCTAGAAAAAGTGCAGAGAAGAGCAACAAAGATGATTAGGGGACTGGAGGCTAAAGCAAATGAAGATTGGTTGCAGGAACTGGGTATGTCTAGTTTAATAAAAAGAAGGACCAGGGGAGACAGGACAGCAGTCTTCCAATATCTCAGGGGTTGCCACAAAGAAGAGGGAGTCAACCTATTATCCAAAGCACCTGAAGGTAGAACAAGAAGCAATGGGTGGAAACTAATTAGAACTAAGGAGAAATTTCCTGACAGTTAGAACAATTAATCAGTGGAATAGCCTGCCTCCAGAAATTGTGAATGCTCCAACACTGGAAGTTTTATTAAAGAAGATGTTGGATAACGATCTATCTGAAATCGTGTAAGGTTTCCTGCTTAAGCAGGGGTTTGGACTAGAAAACCTCCAAGGTGCCTTCCAACTCTGTTGTTGTTGTTGTTGTTACTATCATTATCATTATCATTATCATTATCATTATCATTATCATTATCATTATCATTATCATTATTATGTCAATACAATACAGCAAACGAGACCACAATGCTGGATTTTGTATTTCATCACCAGTCGGGCGCTTCCCAAGCACCTAGGACTGTGTGATGTAGCGGCGAATTATATTTGCCGATCCCAGTAAAGCGGTCTTTTGCAATTGACAGATGGAGATTTTGTCAATTCCGATGGTTTTCAAATGTCCACTGAGATCCTTTGGCCCTGTGCCCAGCGTGCCAAGTACCACTGGGACCACTTTCACTGGCTTATGGCAGAGTCGTTGCAGCTCGATTTTTAGATCTTCGTATTTCACTATTATTATTATTATTATTATTATTATTATTATTGTTGTTGTTGTTGTTGTTGTTGTTGTTGTTGTTGTTGTTGTTATTATTATTATTATTATTATTATTATTATTATTATTATTATTATTATTATCTAGACTTCAAGACCCCCCAAAGCCACTGGTCTTCTAGCCATGCACTGTAGACATTTTCTTTTTTTAATCATTCCAGTGGCTTTTAGCATGGATTTCCATCATTCCATCAATGTTTTTAATTGTGTTGGGTTTGGGTTTGCTTGTGTGTGTGTGTGTGTGTGTGTGTGTGTGTGTGTGTGTGTGTGTGTATGTATGCATGCATGCATGTATGTATGTATGTATGTATGTATATACCCAAGCAAACCCAAACCCAACACAATTAAAAACATTGGAAAGACAATTAAACACACACACACACACACAAGTTTGCTAGTTGTGTTAACATTACATTTGTCAGGTTTTTTTTAAAAAAGAATCTAAAATATTAAAACAGATCAATCACCACACTAGTATTCATCGACTGGGGTTTACAATCAGGTTTGGCAAAAATCCACCGGCAAGAAGTATTCATTTGGATGAGATTATGGTCCTATTTAACTACAGTGATTGCTGTGTCTGCATAGCAATAAGCCGGCTGTCAGATTCGAGCTCGCGTATCCCTCTCCAGGGTCCTGATTGGCCGCATAGGCATAGTTACTGTTAAAGCGGGAACCCTCCTTTGTATGTGATTGGTAGTTGCCTCAGAAGGCGTCCTGTATATAAGTCTGTGTTCTCTTGTGTAATTTCTTAAGCCTGTACCTGCCCTGTTGGCATGTTCTGATTAAACTCACATGTTCTGGTAAAAGGCCTCAGTTATTATACTGGCGACGAGATTTCAGCCCTGCATTTCCATCCAGCATCTGTATCTGCAGTAAGTGACAATGTCTGTACAGCTTACTTTTCCCCCTTTCAACCCACAAGGGGAGACCTGGGATTCCTACGTTGCCCGCTTCGACTGCTTTCTAATTTCAAATGGGTATACCGAGATTTCTGGGGACCGCAAAAGATCTTATTTTCTCGGTTTCTGCGGCCCCGAGATGTTCGAGACTGCCAGAGCTTTATTCGCTCCCGTCTCTATCCATGATGTGCCTTGGGAGACTTTCCTATCAACTCTCCAAGACCACTATGCCCCTGCCCCATCACGGTGTGCCCGGCGCTACGTTTTTTATCAGAGAAACCAGGCAGAGGGTGAATCCATTAATGAGTTTGTGGCCGCTCTCCGCCGGGCTGCATTATATTGCGAGTTTACAGACTTAAATGATTACTTGCTGGACAGGCTAGTGTTCGGAGTCCGGGATGGCCGCCTTAAACGCCGTTTGCTGGCCACCCGGGATTTGACCTTTCAGACAGCTTTAGCTGAAGCTCGTGCTTTTGAGCTTTCCACGCTATCCCTGGCAGCCATGGACAGCTCGGTGAATGCCACAGCTAAAGTGCCAGCGGTGCCAGAAAACCCGAAAGCCGCTACAGAAAAGGAGGGCGGCAGCGAAGTTGAGGAGGAGGAGGTATGCCGGCTGGGTGCTTCCAGGGGTCGTGAGCCTCCTGCCAGCCGCCCCCGGGCCCCTCTGTCCCCTTGCAGGGGTTGCGGGGGAAACCACTATAGGTCAAATTGCTCGTTTAGAGAAGCGGCTTGCCGGCGTTGCGGGGCCAGGGGCCACATTGCAAGAGTCTGCCGTTCCCGGAGGTCCCCTCCAGCCGCCCCTAGAGAGCAGAGGGAGTTCCAAGGTTCCAATCCCCGTTGGCAGAGAAGATTTTCTTCCACTAAGAGGGATGACTGCAATGCCATCTATAGCTGCCCGCGCCCAGCTTCTACGTTCGTGAGGAACACCTCTGGCTCTTCAGACAAGATCTCCGTGACAGTTCGCTTGGGAGGCGTGAATTGCTCCATGCAAGTGGACACGGGCTCCGCGCATTCCTTGGTTTCCTGGGCCACCATCAAGAAATGCATGCCCGGATTGAGCAGGAGTCGGTTGCAGCCATGTACTGTGACTCTGCGAGACTACCAAGGGGCGCCCATTCCGGTGTTGGGGGAAGGGAGATTCCCTGTCATGTTCAAATCTTTCATGGGCAGGTTGCCTCTGATGGTGGTGGACGGGCCATTCTCCAGCCTCCTGGGTTTAGACTGGTTTAAGGCTTTGGGTTTTTCTGTTGCGGGGGTGAACGCTGTGAGGGGGGAATCAGTATTTCAAGGGCTTACTAAGGAATTCCCCTCCGTCTTCGATGACAAGCTGGGTTGCTACACGGGAACCCCGATTACTTTTAGCCTTGATCCCAAAGTGCCAGCTATAAGGCTAAAGCCCCGCAGGGTGCCCATTCCCCTCCGGCCAAAAGTTGATGCCGAATTGGACCGTCTGATTGCACAAGGGGTGTTGGAGCCGGTTGACCAGGCTGTCTGGGAGACCCCACTGGTCATCGCTTTCAAAGGGGATGGGGGTTTGAGACTTTGCGGGGATTATAAGTGCACTGTAAATAAGGCCCTGGCTCACCACTCATACCCGCTTCCAGTGGTGCAGCAGTTACTTCACACTCTGGGTAATGGTAAGATCTTTGCCAAGCTTGATTTATCCCAGGCTTACCAACAGCTCCCCGTAGACCCCTTGACAGCAGAAGCCCAGGCGATCATAACGCATAGGGGGGTGTTCAGGTGCCACAGGCTGCAATTTGGGGTCTCTATTGCACCGGGGTTGTTCCAGGGGTTGATGGAACGGTTGCTGTATGGGCTGGAAGGCACGGTGCCCTACTTTGACGACGTGCTGGTCTCGGGGAGTTCCGAGGACGAACTTCTTCGCAGGGTTAAGCAGGTATTGCTCAAATTCCAAGAAGCGGGACTGAAGCTCAAATCAAAAAAATGTGTCTTTGGGGTTCCAGAGGTTGATTTCCTGGGATTCAGGGTGGATGGTAAGGGGATCCATCCCACCCCTGAAAAGACTAGGGCCATTTGGGATGCCCCCAGACCCCAGTCGAAGGAGGAGCTGCAGGCTTTCCTGGGTCTCTTGAATTTTTATGCGGTGTTTATCCCGCACAAGGCTTCGGTGGCAGAGCCGTTGCATAGGCTTCTGGACAAGCGGTCAGTTTGGCACTGGGGGGAGCGGGAGGAAGCTTCTTTCAGAGGGGTCAAAGGGATACTCACCTCAAATAGTGTCCTGGCTCAGTATTCCCCTAGTCTGCCATTAGTTCTCACCTGTGACGCTTCCAGGTACGGAGTGGGTGCTGTCCTCAGCCACAGATTGCCAAACGGCTCGGAAGCCCCTTTGGCGTTTTTTTCCCGGACTTTGGCCGCAGCAGAAAGAAACTATGGCCAAATAGATAAGGAGGCATTGGCCCTAGTGGCGGGAGTTCGCCGTTTCCACGAGTATTTGTATGGCAGAAGGTTCGAGTTAGTGACGGACCACCAGCCCTTACTAGGGTTACTCTCAGGTAACCGCCAGAGCCCAGCTGTCTTGTCTCCACGTATGACACGCTGGATTGTCTTCATGGCCAATTACACTTACACGTTAATGTACAAACCGGGTCGTCACATTGCACATGCAGACGCACTCAGCAGGTGCCCAGTACATGAAGAAGTAACAGACCCTGCACCGGCCAGCTCCGTTTTTGCTTTGACAGACGGGCCAGTTGTACTGGCTGCCCCCGAGGTATCTAGGGAGACAGGAAAAGACCGCATTCTAGCCCAGGTAAGGCAATGGGTTTTGAGGGGGTGGCCACACTCTTCCCCAGCTGACCAGTTCATTCCGTTTTTCCGCTGTCGCACGGAGTTCTCCGTAGAGAAAGGAGTTCTATTAAGGGGGGGCAGAGTAGTTATACCTAGCAAGCTGAGGAACCAGGTGTTGTCCCTGCTGCACAAGGGACACCCTGGAATAGTTAGAATGAAGGGTCTGGCCAGGGATTACGTGTGGTGGCCAGCATTAGATAAGGAAGTGGAGCAATGTGTGGCTAACTGTGATGTTTGCCAGGAGAGCAGGTCTTTACCCCCACGAGCGGAACCTTTAACATGGGAACCACCAGCTAGCCCCTGGACACGTTTGCACATAGATTTGGCCGGTCCCTTCATGGGGCAAACATTTTTAATCACCGTGGATGCATACTCCAAGTGGGTAGAGGTGGCCCAGATGCAGTCCACTCAGTCACAGGCCATCATAGAATCCTTAATGACCCTATTTGCCACACATGGGTTCCCGGATCTACTGGTCTCGGATAACGGCCCGCAGTTCACATCAGTCCTCTTTGAATCCTTTTTGGCCACAGCTGGCATTAGACATGCCTTGACCTCGCCTTGGCATCCGGCCAGTAATGGCCAGGCGGAACGGGCAGTTAGATCAGTTAAAGAGTCCCTCAAACGGCTGCCCCAGAACTCTTGGAAGGCTAGATTGGCTGATGTGCTCATGGCTCAACATACCACCCCATGTGTAACCACGGGGAAGACACCAGCAGAGCTTTTAATGGGTCGCAAATTGCGAATCATACTTGACAGGTTGCACCCAGGGTATGCGGGAACAGTACAGTGGCCAGAAGCTGCCAGACGTGAGGTGTCTGTAGGAGACGCGGTATTTGCCCGTGCCTTTTCAGGACATAAGAATTGGGAGAAAGGTATAGTTTGCAGGGAACTGGGGCCTCGTTCGTTCGAGGTAGAACTAAGAGACGGACGAATTTGGAAAAGACACCTGGATCAGATTAGACTTAATAGGGAGGATCGGCAGGAAGATCGGGAAGCCAATGAGTTCCAGGGGGTGTGTCTTCAGGACCCACCCACAGCCGCAGGATCTTCAGGAAACTTTCCCTCAGCGTGTCACAGGGAAGAAGAAGTGGGCCAGGCTCCCAGTCCAATCCATCCGGCCGAGATCGAGAGGTCTGAACATCCCACAGAGCCCCGGCGCTCCGAGAGAATCTGTCGCAGACCTGGGTATTTAAAAGATTATGTTTGTGTCAGCCGAAGGGGCAGGAGTGCTGTGTCTGCATAGCAATAAGCCGGCTGTCAGATTCGAGCTCGCGTATCCCTCTCCAGGGTCCTGATTGGCCGCATAGGCATAGTTACTGTTAAAGCGGGAACCCTCCTTTGTATGTGATTGGTAGTTGCCTCAGAAGGCGTCCTGTATATAAGTCTGTGTTCTCTTGTGTAATTTCTTAAGCCTGTACCTGCCCTGTTGGCATGTTCTGATTAAACTCACATGTTCTGGTAAAAGGCCTCAGTTATTATAGTGATGCTTCAGTGCTTTGCTGGATGAGGTCCATCAGGCTGAATGACATATTTCTGGTTCCCTCTAAGCAAAGAGCAAATATCATTTTGTTCAAATGACATTAGGCCATTGCCCATAAATTCTTCCTCCTTCTCTTGTCAGGTTTGCTCAGGTCACCAATCTCTCCCTCCCTTCCGCCGCACTGGGTGCCTCTGCAACTCGGCACGATGAAGTTCAATTTAACTTATGAAAATCAACCTGTCTCTTTGGCTCCATTCATCATCATCAGCGGAATTCATTCTGGAATCCAAACTTGTTTTCTTATTACTTGGTTATATTTGGAGGAGGGGAGAGAGATGATATATGGAGCAGAAAGCAGGCAGTAGCAGGGCCTAGTCATTTCTTAGTAAACATCTGCTGGTACAAGGGAGAACCAAGGGGAAACAGATGTGATGGTTTTCATAAAGGGCGCCTGATCGCTTTATTTGGAATTTGAGATTACTTTCTTAAAACAGGATCATCACATAGCTACAATAGAGTACAGTGATACCTTGTCTTACATATGCCTCGTCATACATAATTTTCGAGATACAAACCCGGGGTTTAAGATTTTTTTGCCTCTTCTTACAAACTATTTTCACTTTACAAACCCACCGCCGCCACTGGGATGCCACACCTCCGGACTTCTGTTGCCAGCGAAGTACCCGTTTTTGCACTGCTGGGATTCTCCTGAGGCTCCCCTCCATGGGAAACCCCACCTCCAGACTTCCGTGTTTTTGTGATGCTGGATGTTTTTAAGAAGATACTGGACAACCATTTGTCTGAAATGGTATAGGGCAGTGAGGGTGATCCTATGGCATGGGTGCCACAGGTGGCACGCGGAGCCATATCTGTTGGCATGTGAGCCATTGCCCTAACTCAGCCCCAACCAGGGGTGGGCTACTCCCCGGATGAGTGGGAACACAGTGTGGTAGCAAAAATGGAGCTCCACCCCAGAGCACCCAATTTGCACTGAAAGATGTTGAAAGAAGATGCAGGGCGTCCTGCATATGCCATGCCCACATTGTGATACTAAAAATTTCGGTAGCCCTTCACTGGCTCTAACATACATGTGTGTGCCGCCCAACTGATTTTTGGCTCACACAGAGGCTCTGGAAGGGCATTTTTGGCTTCTAAAGAGCCTCTGGGGGGATGGAGGAAGACGTTTTTATCCTCTCTTGGTTCCAGGGAAGCTTTTGGAGCCTGGGAGGGTGAAACACGAGCCTACTGGGCCCACCAGAAGTTGGGAAACAGGCGTTTTCCAGCCTCCAGGGGGTCTCTGGGGATTAGGCACAGCTATTTGTGGCCTCCCCAGGCATTGAGTTATGGGTGTGGGCACTCACACATACACGATAGCATGTGCTCATGCTCTTTCAGCACCTGAGCGAAAAAAGGTTTGCCATCACTGGGCAGGGGGTTGGACGAGAAGACTCCCAAGGTCCCTTCTAATGCTATTATTCTGTTCTATTCTATTCTGTCCTCTGATGCCTATAGATTATTGAATCTGTTTTGCAGTGGTAGTTCTTTCATATGTCTTAAGCAATCTACAAGCCATATTTATTCCATTTCATCATCCCATTCTACCTGGTCAGGCAAGAAATGTCATGATGCGAACCAGTGGCAAAGGTAAGTGGAACCCACCCCTGAAGCTGATCTATTTGATTAATCTCTCCCCCTCTCTGTCTCTCTCCCTCCCACCCTCCCTTTATCTCTTTTTCTCTGTGTGTCTCTCTCCCTCACTTTCTGTCTCTCCCTCCCTCCCTCCCTTTCTCTTTGTTTCTCTCTCCATCCCTCTCCCTCACCCCCTTACTCCTACTTGCTCTCTCTGTTTCTCTCCCTCCCTCTTTTTCCCTCCCTCCCTCTCTGTCTCTCTCTCTCTCTCTCCCAACTTCTCTCTCTTCTTCCCTGTCTCTCTTTCCTTCGTCCTTCTCTTCCTCCCTCTCTCCCTCACCCTCCCTTTCTCTCTCTGCCTGTCTCTCCTTCCCTCCCTCTCATCTCTGTCTCCCTCCCTCTCTCCCTCTCCTTCCCTTCCCCTCTCTGTCTTTCTCTCTCTCTCTCTCTCTCTCTCTCTCTCTGTGTCTCTCTCTGTCTCTCTCTCTCCCTTCCGCCCTCTCCTTCCCCTTTCTACTTGTGTGTGTGTATTGGATTCACACACATAAACAAACATTTGATTGAGAAGAAAGAATAGAGAAGAGGAGATCCAAAGAAGAACTAAGTTGGCCCAACGCAAAAGAAAAAACTCTCTTATTTCCACAAGCAAGTCTTTTGCCTAACAATATGTCCTTTTGGGCGCCATATGCCACATTTGACAAGTTGGGGTTATCCCTCGTGAGAAACTTGCTTATGTTCAAGCATATGTTTCCTCGTGATACTTTACAAATGAGATCATTCAGTAATCCTGAAACCATTTTTATTAAATAAATATAAAAGGAATATAATGCAAGTTTCGCAAATGCTTCGTTAACATTTGTCTGTCTTGGGTGCAGCTTCAGATAATTGCTGAGCTTCACTTAGGTGGGAGCAGATAATCAGTTTTAATTTAATGTGCAATTACAGTTGCTGTAACTTTGCTTCCATACAAATGAAGTTGGCTTGTGTAAGTCTGAGCCGACTCCGGAATCATTCCGGCTCCTTATTTGGAAAGGTTTAAAATTGGGCATCTCTACATTTGCTTCCAAATGCTGTTTTAAAATGGCCGTGGCAAAATCCATGGAAGAGTCATCTTTTGCCCCATTGTTCCAAGCAGAGTTCTTCTAAATGAGGGGTCCTCAAACTTGTGGACTTCAACTCCCAGAATTCCTCAGCCAGCCATGATCCTCGCATATCCTTTACTTCAGAGGTCTTCAAACTTGGCAACTTTAAGACTTGTGGACTTCAACTCCCAGAATTCCTCAGCCAGCCATGATCCTCGCATATCTGGCGGGCCCGGGACAGGGGTTTATCCTCTGTCCTGGTGCTCCTTGACCTCTCAGCGGCTTTCGATACCATTGACCATGGTATCCTTCTGCACCGGCTGGAAGGGTTGGGAGTGGGGGGCACTGTTCTTCAGTGGTTCTCCTCCTACCTCTCCGGCCGGTCGCAGTTGGTGTTAGTGGGGGGTCAGAGGTCGACTCCAAGGTCTCTCCCTTGTGGGGTGCCTCAGGGGTCGGTCCTCTCCCACCTGCTATTTAACATCTACATGAAACCGCTGGGTGAGACAATCCGAGGGCATGGGGTGAGGTATCATCAGTATGCTGATGATACCCAGCTTTACATCTCCACCCCATGTCCAGTCAACGAAGCAGTGGAAGTGATGTGCCGGTGTCTAGAGGCTGTTGGGGCCTGGATGGGTGTCAACAGACTCAAACTCAACCTGGATAAGACGGAGTGGCTGTGGGTCCTGCCTCCCAAGGACAATTCCATCTGTCCGTCCATCACCCTGGGGGGGGAACTATTGACCCCCTCGGAGAGGGTCCGCAACTTGGGCATCCTCCTCGATCCACAGCTCACATTAGAAAACCACCTTTCAGCTGTGGCGAGGGGGGCATTTGCCCAGGTTCGCCTGGTGCACCAGTTGTGGCCCTATCTGGACCGGGACTCATTGCTCACAGTCACTCATGCCCTCATCACCTCGAGGTTCGACTACTGTAATGCTCTCTACATGGGGCTACCTTTGAAAAGTGTTCGGAAACTTCAGATCGTGCAGAATGCAGCTGCGAGAGTAGTCATGGGCTTACCTAGGTATGCCCATGTTTCGCCATCACTCCGCAGTCTGCATTGGTTGCTGATCAATTTCCGGTCACAATTCAAATTGTTGGTTATGACCTTTAAAGCCCTTCATGGCATTGGACCAGAATACCTCCGAGACCGCCTCCTGCCGCACAAATCCCAGCGACCGATTAGGTCCCACAGAGTGGGCCTTCTCCGGGTCCCGTCAACTAAACAATGTCAGTTGGCGGGCCCCAGGGGAAGAGCCTTCTCTGTGGCGGCCCCGACTCTCTGGAACCAACTCCCCCCGGAGATTAGAACTGCCCCTACTCTCCCTGCCTTCCGTAAAGTTCTTAAAACCCACCTTTGCCGTCAGGCATGGGGGAACTGAAACGTCTCCCCCGGGCATGTACAATTTATGTTTGGTATGTTTGTGTGTGTGCTTGTTAGTATATTGGGGTTCTTTTTAAAACTTTTTAAATATTTAAATTTATTTGAATCTATTTGGATTTGTACGATCTGTTTATGCTTTGTTGTGAGCCGCCCCGAGTTCGCGGAGAGGGGCGGCATACAAATCTAAATAATAAATAAATAAATAAATAAATAAATAAATAAATAAATAAATAAATAAATAAATAAATAAATAAATAAATAAATATCATTTACTTCAGAGGTCCTCCGACTTGGCAACTTTAAGACTTGTGGACTTCAACTCCCAGAATGCCTTAGCCAGCCATGATCCTCGCATATCCTTTACTTCAGAGGTCTTCAAACTTGGCAACTTTAAGACTTGTGGACTTCAACTCCCAGAATGCCTTAGCCAGCCATGATCCTCGCATATCCTTTACTTCAGAGGTCTTCAAACTTGGCAACTTTAAGACTTGTCGACTTCAACTCCCAGAATGCCTTAGCCAGCCATGATCCTCGCATATCCTTTACTTCAGAGGTCTTCAAACTTGGCAAGTTTAAGTGGACTTCAACTCCCAGAATTCCTCAGCCAGCCATGATCCTTGTATATCCTTTACTTCAGAGGTCTTCAAACTTGGCAACTTTAAGACTTGGGGACTTCAACTCCCAGAATGCCTCAGCCAGCCATGATCCTCACATATCATTTACTTCAGAGGTCTTCAAACTTGGCAACTTTAAGACTTGTGGACTTCAACTCCCAGAATGCCTTAGCCAGCCATGATCCTCGCATATCCTTTGCTTCAGAGGTCTTCAAACTTGGCAAGTTTAAGTGGACTTCAACTCCCAGAATTCCTCAGCCAGCCATGATCCTTGTATATCCTTTACTTCAGAGGTCTTCAAACATGGCAACTTTAAGACTTGTGGACTTCAACTCCCAGAATTCCTCAGCCAGCCATGAATCCTCACATATCCTTTACTTCAGAGGTCTTCAAACATGGCAACTTTAAGACTCGTGGACTTCAACTCCCAGAATTCCTCAGCCAGCTATGGTTCAGGTTCAGCTATGATTCCTACAATTGGTCATACTGGCTGAGGAATTCTGAAAGTTATCAGCCATGTATCTAGAAGATTTCAGATTGGGAAAATGTCGT